>NC_091059.1:3364502-4004005 GCF_000393655.2 Nicotiana sylvestris
TCCAAATATATAATTTGTTTTGAAATCGGACCTCAAATCGAGGTCCAAATCCCCAATTTTTGAAAAACCTAGGTTCTACCCAAACACCCGATTCCCCCCATGAAAATCATTGATTTTGAGTTGAAATCATGTGAAAAGATGTTAATGATTGAAGAAAACGAGTTAAAATTGACTTACAATCGATTTGGAGAAGAAGTTGCCTTTGAAAAATCGCCCAAGAGTGTTTTGTTTTTGAAAGAGTGTGAAAAATAAAAGATTTTCGGCTAAGTTGTAAAATTGCAGGTTGCAGATGTCGCATTTGCGACCAGCGTTCGCAATTGTGAACCCAGACTTCTGCTAAGGTTGAATTTTTGCGAACAACTTGTCGCATTTGCGACGACTGGCTAAAATTGAGGGGATTGCATTTGCGATAGAATCATCGCAATTGCGAGGTAGGTTGGCCTGGCCTACATTTCGCAATTGTGACATGGCCCTCGCATTTGCGAACTCGCATTTGCGAGCCAGGCTTCGCAAATGCGAAGCCTGCAGGCCTGCACTGAAAAAACTGAAAATAATTTTCTTTAAAAATTCATTTCTCGGGTTAGGGACCTCGGAATTCGATTCCACGCATACGCCCAAGTTCCACATTTTCCTACGGACCCTCCTTGACCGTCAAATCATGGTTCTGGGTCCGTTTACCCAAAATATTAACCGAAGTCAATTTAAACTTATTTTAAAGGAAAAATTCATCATTTTTCACAAATTTTCACAAAATGGATTTCCGACGACGCGCTCGGACTGTGCACGCAAATCGAGTTATTACCGAAAGAGGTTTTTTAGGCCGCAGAATGCAGAATTTACTTTTAACACAAGTGATGACCCAAAAGGTCATCACATCCTCCACCTCTAAAACAATCTTTCATCCTCGAACGGATAGAAGAAGGAAGTACCTGAGTCGGGGAAAAGATGGGGATAACAACTCTGCATATCGGACTCGGTCTCCCAGGTCGATGTCTCAGCAGGCTAACCTCTCCACTGAACACGAACAGAAGGAAAACTCTTCGATCTCAACTGACGAACCTGCCGGTCTAGAATAGTTATCGGCTCCTCCTCATAAGACAAGTCCTTGTCCAACTGGACAATGCTGAAATCTATCACGTGGGATGGATCGCCATGATATTTTCGAAGCATAGACATATGAAACACTGGATGCACAGCTGATAAGCTCGGTGTAAACGCAAGTCTGTAAGCCACCTCTACCACTCGATGAAGAATCTCAAACGGGCCAATGAACCTAGGGCTAAGCTTGCCCTTCTTCCCAAATCTCATCACGCCCTTCATAGGTGACACTCGAAGCAATACCCGCTCATCGACCATGAATGCCAAATCATAAACCTTGCGGTTGGCATAACTCTTTTGCCTGGATTGAGCTATACGAAGCCTATCCTGAATAATCCTAACCTTGTCCAAGACATCCTGTACTAGATCCGTACCCAACAACCGAGCCTCCTCCGGCTCAAACCATCCAACCGGCGACTGACACAGCCTACCATACAAAGCCTTATAAGGAGCCATCTGGATACTCGACTGGTAGCGGTTGTTATAAGCAAACTCTGCTAAAGGCAAAAACTGATCCCACGAACCTCCAAAGTCAATGACACAAACTCAGAGCATATCCTCCAAAATCTGAATAGTCCGCTCGGACTGCCCATCCTTCTGAGGATGAAACTCTGTGCTCAACTCTACCCGTATGCCCAACTCTCGCTGAACCGCTCTCTAGAATGTGAGGTGAACTATGTACCTCGATCCGAAATGATAGACACGGGCACACCATGAAGACGAACAATCTCCCGGATATAGATCTCAGCTAACCTCTCGAAAGAATAGGAGACTGCCATAAGAATGAAATGTGCTTACTTGGTCAGCCTATCAACAATAATACACACTGCGTCGAACTTCCTCTGAGTCCGTGGAAGTCCAACAACGAAGTTCATAGTGATCCGCTCCCACTTCCACTCGGGAAGCTCAATCCTCTTAAACAAACCACCAGGCCTCTAATGCTCGTACTTAACCTGCTGACATTTCAAACATCGATCCACATATGCAACAATGTCCGTCTTCATTATACACCACCAATAATGCTGCCGCAAATCCTGATACATCTTAGCGGCGCCCGGATGAATAGAGTACTGGGAACTATGGGCCTCCTCTAAAATCAACTCTCGGAGTCCATCCACATTAGGCACACAAACTCGATCCTGCAATCTCAAAACTCTATCATCTCCTAAGGTAACCTGCTTGGCACCTCCGTGCTGCACTGTGTCTCCAAGGACACACCAATGAGGATCATCACACTGCCAATCTCGGATACGCTCCAGTAAAGAAGAACGAGCGACTGTGCAAGCTAACACACGGTTGGGCTCAGAAACATCCAACCTCATAAACTAATTGGCCAAAGCCTGAACATCCAAAGAAAGCAGCCTCTCACCAACCGGAGTATATGCAAGACTGCCCATACTAGTTGACTTCCTACTCCAAGCATCGGCCACCACATTGGCCTTTCCTGGATAATATAAGATGGTGATATCATAGTCTTTCAACAGCTCCAACCACCGTCTCTGCCTCAAATTTAGCTCTTTCTGCTTGAACAAGTACTGTAGACTCTTGTGATCCGTGAACACCTTACATGCCACACCATACAGATAATGCCTCTAAATCTTCAACGCGTAAACAATGGCTGCCAACTCCAAATCATGAACCAGATAGTTCTTCTCATAAATATTCAACTGCCGTGAAGCATAGGCAATAACCTTGCCATCCTGCATCAACATCACACCAAGTCCAATACGAGATGCATCACAATAAACTGTATAAGGCCTTGAACCTGTGGGAAAAACCAACACTGGTGTCGTAGTCAAAGATGTCTTGAGCTTCTGAAAGCTCTCCTCACACTCATCCGACCATCTGATCTAGGCACCTTTCTGGGTCAACCGGGTCATCGGGGCTGCACTAGACGAAAACCTCTCCACAAACCGACCATAGTAGCCTGTCAGACCAAAGAAACTCCGGATCTTTGTAGCTGATGCGGGCCTAGGCCAGTTCTTGACTGCCTCTATCTTCTTCGGATCAACCTAAATACCCTCTGCTGATACGGCATGACCCAAGAATGCAAATGAACTCAACTAGAACTCACACTTCGAAAACTTGGCATACAACTGACTATCCCTCAAAGTCTGAAGAACCACCCTAAGATGCTGTTTGTGCTCCTCCCAGTTGCGGGAATAGATCAAAATATCATCAATGAAGTCTATCACGAACGAATCCAAGTAAGGCCTAAACACTTGGTTCATGAAATCTATAAAAGTTGTTGGGGCATTGGTCAACCCGAATGACATCACCAAGAACTCATAATGCCTGTACCGAGTGCGGAAAGCTGTCTTAGGGATATCGGATGCCCTAATCCCCAACTGATGGTAGACAGATCTCAAGTCAATCTTCGAGAATACCTTAGCACCCTGAAGTTGATCAAACAAATCATCAATTCTCAGCAATGGATACTTATTTTTTATTGTAACCTTGTTCAACTGCCGGTAATCAATACACATTCTCATTGATCCGTCCTTCTTCTTAACAAACAACACCGGTGCACCCCAAGGCGAGACACTAGGTCTAATGAAGCCTTTTTCAAGAAAGTCTTGCAGCTGCTCTTTCAACTCTTTCAACTCAGGCGGGGTAATACGATACGGTGTGATAGAAATGGGCTGAGTGCCCGGTGCCAAATCAATGCAAAAGTCAATATCCCTGTCGGGTGGCATACCCGACAGGTCTTAAGGAAATACCTCATAAAACTCACGAACAACAAGCATGGAAGCAATAGAAGAAACCTCAACACTAGAATCATGAACATAGGCCAGATAGGCAACCAACTAAACTATTTACCTTAGGAGTCGTGATGGCGCCTCCTAGTGAAAGCTAGGCAAGCCAACCAACTAAACTATTTACCTTGTTTTCATTTTTAATCTGATAACAGTTAAGAGCCAACAATCAGATAACAACATAATTGAATAAGCAGAAGACTGCATTACAAAGTTTTAATAATACTACTAATACCAATCCATAACAAATCTACCCAAGACTGGGGTCACAACTTCACAGACTGTCTAGGAATACTACAATAAAAGTCTGAAAGAAATAAATACAACACTGTCTCTAAAAATACATGAAAGAAACAGGAATAGTAGGTAGAAGAAGATACCAAGGCATGCGGACGCCTGCAGGACTACCTCGAGTCGCCTGATGAATAAGAAATAACAATCTCGCTGCGGTCCGAAGTCTACAGCACGGGGATCTGCATAAAAGAGTGCAAAGTGTAGTATCAGCACAACCGACCCTATGTGCTGGTAAGTGCCTAGACTAACCTCGCCGAAGTAGTGATGAGGCTAGGACAAGACTACCAACTAAACCTGTGCAGTTAAAGCATATATATCGCAAGTAATAATAAAGAAAACTAGCAATTAAAGAGGGGAAGAGGACATGTTGTGGGGGATATCAATTACCAACAGTAACTCGGGAGAAAAGCATAAAGAACAATTTAAAATTCGTAGCAGAAGGAATAAGGAAACAGTAACCAAATCAATATCCACTTTTATCCTTTATTGTTCTAGTGTGCAACCCAATCCAAATCATAAAACACTCTTGCGGCGTGCAACCCGATCCAAATCATAAAATACTATTATAGCATGCAACCCGATCCATATCATATATCACTATTGCAACGTGCAACCCGATCCAATCATAATATTGTTGCGGCGTGCAACCCGATCCAAATATAATATTGTTGCGGCGTACAACCCGATCCAAATATTATATTGTTGTGGCGTGCAAGTCGATCCAAATATACAATTCAACACTAATCACAAAGAAGCCCCGACAAAGAACAATAAGGGAACAACAATATCCCAGCAAGGGAATCAATAACACCATAACAAAATTAAGTAACAACAAAAAATCAGTAAATAAACATAAAGGACAACTTAACTCAATTATCAGCAAGATTCAGGAAAATTAAGGACAATGACACGGCATCACCCTTCGTGCTTTAACACTCTCTTACCAAAACAATAATCACAAGAAATAAGGGCAAGGAAATAAATTAAATCACAAATAAATCCCGGCAAGGGTACAATAGTACAACAATCGAATCCCGACGAGGGAACAATATCAAAATCCTCTTCTCTTTTCCTTTTCACATTTACTTCACAACTCACTTCACAACTTGAGCCAATGCTCTATAAGGTTCACTTTCCAATTATACTTCTACAATCCATTTTACAACTTGAGTCAACGCTCTTCAATATTCAAATACCAATATTACTTCCACAAGCCTTGCTCAACAATAGAAATCATCACAAAAAGCATGAACAACGCAAATGAAGTCACATTAATCATAGTATAAGACTCACGGACATGCTTGACACCAACGTATAGATACTCATCACTATGCCTATACGTTGTACTCAAAAAAAACACATAGCAAATAGAACGAAACTCCTAATCCCTTAAGCTAAGGTTAGACCAAATACTTACCTCGATGCCAAGATCACAATTCAAGTCTCTAATATCGCTTTGCCTCTTGATTCTACCACCAATTCGCTCGTATCTAGCCACAAGTTACTTAATTACATCAATAAATGCTAAATGAATCAATGCTAATGCATCAAAATAAGTTTTCCAAGGTTTTACCCAAAAAGTCAAAAATCTCCCCCAGGCCCATATGGTCAAAACCCGAGGTTCGAACCAAAACCCGAATAACCATTCCCCCAGAAACCCAAATATATATTTTATTTTGAAAACGGACCTCAAATCGAGGTCCAAATCCCCAATTTTTGAAAAACCTAGGTTCTACCCAAACACCCGAGTCACCCCATGAAAATTATTGATTTTGAGTAGAAATCATGTGAAAAGATGTTAATTATTGAAGAAAACGAGTTAAAATTGACTTACAATCGATTTGGAGAAGAAGTTGCATTTGAAAAATCGCCCAAGAGTTTTTTAATTTTGAAAGAGTGAAAAATGAAAGATTTTCGGCTAAGTTGTAAAATTGCAGGTTGCAAATGTCGCATTTGCGACCAGGGTTCGCAATTGCGAACCCATACTTCTGCTAAGTTCGCATTTGCAAAGAAGTTTTTGCATTTGTGAGTTGGGAATTGAGAACAACTTGTCGCATTTGCGACGACTGGCTAAAACTGGGGGGATCGCATTTGCGATAGAATCCTCGCAATTGCGAGGTAGGCTAGCCTGGACTACATTTCACAATTGCGACATAGACCTCACATTTGCGAACTTGCATTTGCGAGCCAGGCTTCGCAAATGCGAAGCCTTATGGCCTGCACTGAAACAGCTGAAAACCTGCAATTCTCCAAGTCCGAAACCTACCTCGTGGCCTATCCAACACTCACCCGAGCCCTCGGGGATCCAAACCAAATATGTACACCAACCTAAAAACATTATACGGAATCACTCGTGCATTTAAATCACTAAAATAACATCAACAACTATGAATTTAGCATCAAAATCATGAAATTTCTTTAGAACTTCAAATTTTCCAATTTTTTCAAATACGATCCGTTTCATGTCGTTTCAAATCTGTTTCTTACCAAATTTTACAGACTTATCTTAAATCTCATAGAAGACCAGTACTAGGCGCCAGAACAAAAATACGGTCCCGATACCATCAACTTTTTAACACCTTTGATTTCCAAAACTCATAATCAATTCCAGAAAACAATTTCCTTTAAAAAATTATTTCTCGGGCTTGGGACCTCGGAATTCAATTTCTGGCATACGCCCAAGTCCTATATTTTCCTACGGATCCTCCAAGACTGTCAAATCACGGGTCCGGGTCCGTTTACCCAAAATATTGACCGAAGTCAACTTAAACTTATTTTAAGGCAAAATTCATCATTTTTCACAAATTTTCACAAAATGGCTTTTCGGCTATGCACCCGGACGGCGCATGCAAATCAAGGTGATGCCAGAAGAGATTTGTAAGGCCTTGGAACGTAGAATTTATTTTAACACAAGTGATGACCTTTTGGGTCAAAAAGTCATCACAATTGGAGAGGTGGCTTATGAGCTGGCTTTGCCACTTAGCTTGTCATGTGTGCATTCGGTATTTCATGTTTCAATGCTCCGGAAGTATATTGGCGATCCGTCTCATGTTTGGATTTCAGCACGGTTCAGTTTGACTGTGATTTGACTTATGATGTGGAGCCATTGGCTATTTTGGAGCGGCAAGTCAGAAAGTTGAGATCAAAGGATATAGCTTCAGTGAAAGTGCAGTGGAGAGGTCGGTCAGTGGAGGAGGCCACCTGGGAGACCGAGAGGGAGATGCGAAGCAAATATCCACTCCTATTTGAGGATTCAGGTATGTTTCTTGACTCGTTCGAGGATGAACAGTTGTTTAAGAGGGGGAGGATGTAACGACCTGGCCGGTTATTTCATGAGTTACAGTCTTGTTTCCCTCATTTCTGCTTCTTTATGTATTGTTTAGTTGCATCATATCATGTTGGTTAGTTCGGGTTCGGAGTGGTCGTGGAATTGAATGAGATATTTATTCTTTTATTTAGAAGCTTTAGTTGGAAAAAATCAACCGAAAGTTGACTTGTGGGTAAATGATCTCGAAATTGGGTTTTTATGGTTCGGATAGCTTCGTTAGGTGATTTGAACTTAGGAATGGGTTCAGAATGTTGTTTCGGGGCCCGTGGTAGATTTAGCTCTAATTGGCGAAATTGGAAATTTGGCGTTTTTCGGTCGGCAGTGGAAGTCTCGATATCGGGGTGGGAATGGAATTCTGGACATTAGAGTAGGTCCATTGTGTGATTTGTGACGTGTGTGCAAAATTTTGGGTCATTCGGACGAGGTTTGATAGGTTTTGGCATCGTTTGCGGAATTCGGAAGTTTGAAAATCCTTAGACTTGAATCCGAGAGTGATTTGGTGTTTCGATGTTGTTTTGAGTGTTCCGAAGGTTGGTATAGGTTTGTTGGTATGTTTGGTTGAGGTCCCGAGGGCCTCGAGATGGATTTGAGTGGTTGACAGGAAGTTTGGCTTTGAGTTGTTTCTATAGATTTTGCTGTTTCCATCATTTCCGCTAATGAGATCGTAGGTGCGTGTTTTGGCCATTAGGAGAAGAACCGCAGATGCAGTTATTTGGATGCATCTACGGTACTGCAGGTGCGGTGACTTGGTGAAGATGCAGTCCCGGTTATTTTAGTGATTTTCACATGTGTGCACCTAGGACCGCATGTGCGAGTTCACTGGTGCGAGGTATTGTCCGTAAATGTGAAACCCCTGGGGGTAGAAAGTATATAAAGGACCCTTCGCAAATTTTGGTCATTCTTCACAATTTCAACTCGGTTTTTGGAGCTTTTGGAGGGTTTTGAAGAGGGAATCAAGGAAAAACTTGTTGAGATAAGATTTTTGAACTTAATACTCGATTCTATGATGATTTTCAGTAGATTAAGCTTGGAATTTGTGGGATTTAAGGGTGAAAATTGGAGAATTAGGGCTTGGAACTTGAGAGTTCGAATTGGGTGATTTAGGGGTCAAACGAAGTTGGATTTTGATAAATTTGGTATGTATGGACTCGTGAGGGGATAAAGATTCTAGTGTTGTGATGTTTATCGGATTCCGAGATATGGGCACGGGGTCGGGTTTGGCCAATTTCGGAAATTTTGATTTAATTTGATAATTCTCGCGTGGGCTTTGTTCTTTTAGCATGTATTGATGATATGATTTTGATTTTGGATAGATTCGGGACGATTTGAGGCCGAGTCGAGCGGCAAGAGCATCGCGGAGTAGATTTTCGTCCGATTTGAGGTAAGTAATTATTGTAAGTCTAGGCTTGAGGGTATGAAACCCCAAAATTTTGTACTATTTTCATAAATGAGGTGATGCACATGCTAGGTGACGGGCGTGTGGGTGTGCACCGATAAGGATTGTGACTTTGGCCGTCCCGTGGCAACTGTAGAGTTGCATATTTTTTATAAACTCTATATGATATCTATGTGTTTTAGAAATGATTCTGTTAACTTGGGCTGAATGCCCATGTTTGGGGCCTTGTGCCGTACTGTTTAGACCTCAGGGGTATTTTACTGTTATCCTCACATTGTTTTTGATAGAGAGCATTATCCTCAGTCATGGTTTATACTGTTTATTGTTTAATCTTGTTCATCAATCTATTTTTAATATATGAAAGTTGTTTTGGGTTGAGTTCCCTAAGTTGGTACTGAAGTGCCCGAGTGGCTTGTGAGGTTGATGAGTGAGTGAGGCCGAGGGCCGGATTGTGAAGATAGTTAGGGATCGGGTTGCACGCCGCATCAATATATTGGATCGGGCTGCACGCCGCAACTATAGGAGCTCTTCTGGAGTCTGTACACCCCTAGTGAGCGTAGTCGACTATGTATTTATGGATCGGGCTGCACGCCGCAACGATTATTATAAGGTACCTATTGAGCGTGAGTGTTGTGTGTGAATGCTGATTGATGAGAGTTGAGTCACGAGTGACTGAGAGGCTTGTGTTATGAAATTACTATTTTCACTCTTCTTTTATATTGAGCCTCTATTGAAAATGTTGAACAAATGTTTTAAACAACTTTCATTGAAACTGGAGTTTTATTTACGAGACGTTCGGAATTTAATTACTGATTTGATGTTGTTATTCCCACTAAGGTCTTTGTGTCATGAGATGTATATGATTTTTAAATGCTCATCACTGCACTCAGCCTTTATTTATAGTTGTTACTTACTGAGTTGGCATACTCACGTTACTCTCTGCACCTTGTGTGCATGATCCAGGCGGCAGGGCATCCGAGTGAAGGCTGATTCTTTTCCTTCAGAGCATTTCCGGAGTTAGCCAGGTAGCTGCACGGCGCCCGCAACCCTGCCTTTCTCCTTTCTATCTTTTAGTATTTGTATTAATCAGACTCATCTTGTATGGAGTAGACAGTATCAGAATGTATTTTAGTGGCTCATGACTAGTGACACCGGGATCGAGTAGTGTTTGATAATTTGTATATATTTTTCTGCTTGTTTTGAATGTTTAGACAAAAGAGTTGTGATATTATCTGATTAGTAAATGAATTAAGAAGAAGACCTCTTATGTTATAAATATCGAATCGGCTAGCCTAGTACTGCGATAAGCGCCATCACGACCGGAGGGTTTGGGGTCGTGACAAGTGCTATGCGATACAAATGTGTTATGAGTTTTGTTTTAATCCGCAAAATGTAACTCGTCACGTTCTGCCTCGCATAACATTTTTATCCACATCTACCCACCTCACACCCATATCCACATCTATTTGCCCGTCCCCACTAGTTTTTCTTCTTCATTTTGTTAGTTTTTTTTATCGTTTTGCTGGAATTTTTCATGTCAGTAAGAATTTAAGGTGAGTGCAACAACAAACTGTTTTACTAAGTTTATTTTGTCTTTTTTCGGGCAATAGGCTGAGAAGAAGAGAATAGCTAATACTACGTTTTAAAGAACAATACACTTTAGTCTTTCCATTTGATAAATTTAAAAATATATGACAGTACTCTATCATTCACTTCTCAACAAGTAATCCACTATTTCAATTGCAGTGATAAAATGCATAAATCAAAACCCCCAATAGTAAAATGATGAATTTAAAACACTCACAACTATGAATAATGAGAATTGAGAGGTAACAACTACTACAATGGTCAACAAAAGAATGTGCTGAAGTTTGCAAGTGACGAAACATGAGTGAAGAAGCTGATATTAATACTTACCCAAAAAAATAGCTAATATTAATCATAAGCGTGGAAATATAATATTGGGATTATATAGTACAATATTAGACTGTTGTAAGCATCAAAGCATCAAAGCCAGGAAACATCAAAGATAACCACTTCATTCTTAGAAATGTGTGAAATCTGAAACACCTCAATAACCATATCCCGAAGCACATTGTCCAGATTATTCTCAAAGAAGATATTGGTAAGAGAGATATCAAAGACAAAGTCATTTGGTGCCTTACCACTGATGGCAAATTTTCTTGCGCTACTGCCTGAGACTCTTTAAGGCAAAACAGATCCCTGGTTATTAACATGAGTAAGATTTGGATGAAGGAGATTCCTTTCAAAGTTTCATTCCTCATGTAGATATTGATTAACAAGAAACTCCCGCTAGGAGATAATATTCTAAGATTTGGTATGAATCATATTATAAATTGCTCATGTTGCTTATCTCCTAGAGAGGAAACCACCAATCACTGTTTTGCAATTAGAGAGAGGGCAATGAGGCTGTGGAATACTATGGCGAGACCACTAAGAATCATTACTACTGGCCAATCCTTTGGTAACATTTTGAGGAACTGGTGGCACTTGCATCCTAACAACGAGGTATTCAAACTTATTCTCACATTACTCCTCAGTTTATTTTGTGGAAATTATGAAAGGCAAGGTGCACGAAGTTGTATGGTGGTACAAATACTACTGATAAAAGAATGTATCTTCAAATATTCTTTCATTTAAAGATTGCTATTGCCAAGAAATTTGCTCCAAGGAATAGTGACTGGGACTGGAGTAAAGTTCGTGAAATCAGCACCAACTATAAACCAATGCTAACTAGTATTATGGTTAAATGGAAGAACCCACTGACAACTCTATTATCCTCAATACAGATGGTAGCTTCATTTTACAACATAGCAAAGTCGGAGTAGGGGAGATTGTTAGGAACGGAAATGACAATATGGTGATGGCTTTTGCCGACCCCCGTTCAATTCTTGACTAACAATTTCAGTGAAGCTCAGACTGCTCTGTTTGGAGTGAATTGGTGCTAAGATAATGGTTGGTCCAATTTCACTTTGGAATTGGACTCCATGATCTTGGTTCAGAGGATAAAAGGTAAGGTGAGTATGCCCTGAAAAATGCAAAGAATTGTGGAAACTATACAGATGAAGGCCAAACACCATCACATTATTATTAGACATTGCTATAGGGAGGCAATGCTATGGCGGACTCTAGCATAATATGCTGCTAATCTCACCGAGAACATGCTTTTTTACAAGAATCAGAATTACCGCCACAGACTAGAGGCACACTGATTATGGACATAATGCAACTTCATTCTTTCAGAATCAGAACCAAAAAATACTCCGGATGAAATTTTGATCCACCCTAAAGAACTTCACAGATTGTAGAGCATGGAAGGAAAGGACCTCCTATCATATCCTTCCAAGATATCAATACTGCATCATAGCAGCAGAATTTACTAACTGTTCGGCGGAGATCTATACAGTTCCTCGTGGGAACTCTAATGCTTTAAGTAGTGCTCTATCAACTAATTTTTGTTATCTAGGTCCTTTGTCCGAAGAGGTTTTGGTACATGCCCCCCCTCCTTTTTGTATAAGGGTTATTCAATAATAGACAGTGTAGGGATCCAAGCCAAACCCCCGCCATTTCAAGGAGGAGTTAAATAAAATAAAATAATATAATGTCATTATTGCATGATTGCATCATTAGTATATGTTTCTTGCTTGGCCAAACTCGTACCAATACTTGCATTAACCCGCAACCTGCAAGAACTTTTTTTGTAAGAAAATCAACCCGCCCTGCACCACTTTGCATTTGCACAAGCTCAAACTTACACTACCTCGCATAGGTTGAAACCCTCTCTGCCCTCGACCTCGCACTGCCCCATTGCCAATCTCTAGTGGAAACGGTTAAATTGACACAGAAGTAGACGGAATAATTATCTTTGCCCTTCATTAATTATTGGATTTATTCATGTCTTGCTGGGAAAGTGACATGTTTACCTTTATTTCAAACCTAAGTAACAGAATCATTACAAAAAATAAAACTGCGTAAATTACTGTCATATATAAATTTTATATAGAACAACTAAGTCCACGAAAAAGCTTCTTTTATTTAATTACATAACGTATTTTTTTATGAAGATGTGTCAAAGTGATAACCCTTGGATGAAGAAGTTCTAAAACTCAGCCCTCACTAGTTACATAATGTAATTTTTCGATGAAGAATTTAGAGGAATTATCTGTTACTTTTGTATCAGTGAGCGTGGATAACCTCAAATATTAACACAGGGCAAGAGTGTAGCATTTCATATCGTTCAGTGACAATTTTGACACTTTGCCGGCCGTTTATTGTTGAGGGAACTACACAAAATACCTATTTGGGCCTATTATATTATCTGCTTCTACCCATCTTTAAAATAATTATATGGGACTTTAAAAAATATGCATAATTTCATATTTACCCGCCATGTTCACAGTTATTCTACAAATATTATACTATTCATTAAATACCAATTAGTAGGAGCTGATTCCTTCCTAATTAGGCGCGCTACAAATCTGGAACTAAATATTCTTCCAGATATTTCTATTTAGGCGCACTACAATTATGGAAGTAAATATTCTTCCAGATATTTCATTAAATAAGGAATCATTGTAGCATTAAAATTTCTTATTTAGATATCTCTAATTATTTATTTTTTCTCTTTGAGAGACCAAATGACATGAATAATCAGAGAGACAGAGTATGAGACCGGCTTTTGAAAATTGTTCCTATTTTCACCTGATCTTTCTGCTTATAGTCTCACTTAAACTTGTAGCTGAAAATATTGTTATATTTTTTTTCCATGAAAAATAATAAGTTGACAAATCTAATAGTTGATGTCACTAGGTAGTATTTTTCAAACTCGACAAAGTAGTTGATGTAGTTTTCTAACATATTTCCCTCAATCTATAATTAAGAATACTATAATGAATCTTTAAGATTATGTCTAGTCGAAAATCTCAATTAAACTACAATCGAATGGGAATTGGGATATTAAAATTCAATATACCCAGTTTGTAGATATTTTGTAGATGAATTGTAGATTATTTGTATTATGATTGTAGATACTTTGTTTTTTTGTTTTCACAAATCAAAAACGATTAAAACTTTTACAAATCTTTTGCAAAAAACGCAATTATGTTGAAAATTCCAATTAAACTACAATCGAATGGGGATTGGGATATTAAAATTCAATGTACCCATTTTGTAGATATTTTTGTAGATAAATTATAGATTATTTGTATTCTGATTGTAGATGCTTTCTTTTCTGTTTTCACAAATCAAAAAAACGACTAAAACTTCTATAAATCTTTTGCAAAAAACGCAATTATGTCGAAAATCCGTTTTAACTTTAAAAATCAACATCCACACCCCTAAAGAGATAAAAACAAAAACAATTGCTAGAGAAATTCTTTCTAGTTAAACAAATATCAAATAACCAAAAAGGAGTCGGTGGTCATAGATTAAATTTTAAAAAAAAGTTGGAAACAAGGAGCACTTCAGATCTTGACTAGCCAACTAAGTCAATTGGTTTGCATGAAACAGAAGTACATACTAAAAGTTACTCTGCAGTAAAAGACATTGTCATTTATGAAGTTTTGTAACCCGAGCTGCCAACAGAGACCCATTTCCAGTGTAGGGCCTGGGGTTTTGGCGTAAAAGACATATTATTTTTTTCACTGAATGTAGACGAAAAAAATTTAAATTGAACTTTAATGGTGGGTTAACGATGTTTCTGCGGTTTAGAAGAGGGAAAAAGGGTAAAAAGAACGTGTGTTTGAGTAAAATGTGGGTGAGGGTGAGGGTTTGAGAGAGAGAAACGTGGGAGGGTGGAATATACAGTACCTTGAATTAAGGAGGGATATACGCTGCATTAATTGTACCCTTAAAATATACGATGATATAGAATTGATAATTTGATATACTAAATGTAATTATATCAAATCTTAAACATTGAAGATAATAAAATTTCCTATATGGTATAGGAATGTAAAAACTCCTCACATAAAATACCTATAAAATACCTATACGACCAAAATAAATTACCCGCCCACCCAAACCCCACTTAAGTCACGAGACCCATTTGTACAGATTCTCTTATTTTCCAATGTAGTAATAATAGCAAACTTCTTCTTTATGGCAGATTATATCCACCTATAGGACGTACGACAATTGACCTCTATTTTAGCATTGATGAGTTTTTCTTGTAAATAAATAATATTCTATTAGCATACAAATCTCTCAAATAGGGCTGCTTATTGTCTGATTGGACGGATATTATGCCGTTCGGTTAATAATTACGATTCAATTTTAAACAACCCTACTCTCAAAAGAATAAGGGAACTATTATTACTACATTGGAAAATGCCCTCAACCTTCTTATCTTTCATTGTCCTTTTTGTAATTTTAAAATATGTAATTTGTGTCAAAAATAAATCTTAATTTATAAGTACTCTATTATAAGAAAAATTAAAATCCTTCATGAAACTAATATATTGAGTTTGTTTGTAGTCATTTCGATCCAATTCTGATTGGAGTGTGTTTGATGTGTTAATTGGAGGTTGTTGCTAAATTTTTAGCTAATTTGGTAGAAAATTTAGAGTAGATTTTTAAAATTTGGATTAAAATTGAGTTGAACTAGCAAAGAATATAGATTTGTATTGTATACCAAAATGTTATACTGTATACCAATCAATAATAATTCAAAAGTACATAATTAATTACAATAATATACTGCTAATTTTTTTGAAGTAATGAACTAGTCTGTTATGATACCCTGACAGTATATAATATCCATCATGTGGGTATACCAATCAATATAGTATATAAAGGACTAATGAGTTTTTTTTTAAGGAATGAATCAGTCCTCCATGATACCAAATTAGTATATGATATTTACAGGGTTGGTATCATAGAGGACTGGCTATTTTTCTGGAAGGAGTGAACCAGACCTCTATGATATCGTGTTAGTATATGATATATACCATGTGAGTATCATAGAAGACTGAGGAGTACTTTTTTTTGTTAAAGAAATGAACGAGTCCTTTATGATACCATGTCACTATATAATAATATATATAATAAGAGAATCATAGCATACTGCAACAATATACTTTAACTACTACTAATATATTATCTTTAGCATACTAAATGCTAGAATAAGTTATTTTTAACAATTAATATATGAAAAATAAAAAAAATATTAGTTATCTTTTTTTGATATAGTGAAAAAATAAAGAGAAAAAATAAAAAGGAACAAAATAAAGGAGATAAAAAGGTGCACACTATTAGATTATGAAAAAACTAGAAAATAAAGAAAAAATAATTTGAAAATAATAATAAATAAAATTAGACAAGGAGATAAAAGAAAAAAAATTAAAAAATATACCATATAATGTAATAGTATACTAGTATAATTTGGTCCTTCTATTTTTGAAATTTTCGTTGAATTCTTTTCAACTTTTCAACGGAGTTCTCATGTTTTTTAAATATTTTTCTTAAACTAAAATATTTAGTTTGAAATATTTGATTGGAGGTTGTGGCTAAAGTTTGAGTCAATTTGGTGGAAATTATTGAGTAGATTTTTAAAATTTAGGTTGAAATTGAGTTGAACTAGCGAAGAAGACTAATTTGTACTATATATCAAAATAACATACTATATACCATTTTGGTATATAATATTTAATTCAATAGTGCGTATAACTGGCGAAGAAGAATTTGTATTGTATACCAAAATAATATACTATATACCATTTTGGTATATAGTTCATTCCAATGATATATTGCTACAGTATACTATATAATGCAAGAGTATACTATTATAATTTGGAACTTTTATAATTTTTTAAAATTTTCATTGAGTTCTTTTTCAGTTTTTCAAGGGAAATTCTCATATTTTTTCAATTTTTTCTTAAACCAAAATATATAGTTTGAAATATTAGATTGGAGGTTGTGGCTAAAGTTTGAGTCAATTTGGTAAAAATTCTGGAGTAGATTTTTGAAATTTAGGTTAAATGGAGTTAAACAAGCGAATAAGACTAATTTGTACTATAAACCAAAATAACATACTATATACTATTTTGGTATATAATATTTAATTCAATAGCGTATACTTATTGCAACAATATACTATTACAGTATATGGTATAACGTAACAATATAGATAAATTTGGAATTTTTTTATTTTTAAAAAAAATCAATGGTCTTTTTTTAATTTTCTAACAAAGTTCTGGATATCATATACCTTGTCAGTATATGATAAATAGTATGTGAGTATCATAGTATATTGCAATAATATATACATCAACTGTTACTAATATATTAGTTTTATATTAGTTTTGATATATATATATATATAAAAAGAGAGAGAGAATAAATAAATAAAGGAGCCAAAAATGTGTGCAGAATTAGACTATGAAAAAAAGGAAATAAAAAATGATTTGAAATAACAATAAATGAAATTTAAAAAGATAAATAAATAAAATAAAAGCAAAAAAAAAGAAGAGAAAATAGTTATAATGTATAAGTTATTCTAAAAATTAAAGTTAAAAAGAATAAGAAAAAAGACAAAATGTATATTATGCTTGTTATATTAAAAAAGTGAACAAATATTTACTATATCAGTTATCTTTTTTATTGTGTAAAAAAGAAGAACAAAAAATAGCAAAAAAATATAAATGAAATTAGGTTATGAAGAGGAGAAGAAATTAAAAGAAAAAAAGGAGTTAAATGAAATTAGAAAAGGAACAAAAAATGAAGAAAATAAATAAAGAAAGAGTCAAAATTGAGTGTGAAATTAAGATACGGTAAAAATAACAATAATACGATTTGGGTAAAAAAATAAATGAATAGTAAAAGAGAAAAAAGAAAAAAAGGAAAAAAGGAAAAAAGAAAAGAAGCAGAAAAATAAAAAAAGAAAAGGAGAAAAAAGAGATAATTACCTAGAAAAACTACTATAAATAGGAAAGATAATTAGTTTGATGCGTAGAAACGTAAATGGGTAGACAAGGATAAATAATATATTTTGTGGGTAACTGTGTCATTCATCCTTTATTGTTGTGATACTTGTCGAGACCAACAATAATTGGGTAAAAATTGCACGGGGCGCCCTATTTGGTCGCCCCCATTTAACCTATACCCATTTTTTAAAAATCTTTTAACTTGTACCCACTTTTTAAACAACTTCAGCCCCTTTCTCCTCCTCCTTCTCCTCGTCAAAGTTATACCAATGGACGTTTTTGACGGAATCCAGAGAATGAATGGCTTGCAGAAGTAGCTCAAATTACTATAGATATTCATCGGTTCTTTCTCATGGAAGTAACTAGTACTGTCATTCCTGAAACAACATTTAGACAGTAATCTGAAAATACTCCATTTACTTGATTTGTTTTTTTAATTACACTCTGGTGTGGCTAAAATCAACTTAGGTTCCTGTTGTTGAACAAAGATGTATTTAGTGCTTGAACTTTATAGTAATACTTATATAATTGATCAATACGAATGAAAATGTGTCAAGCGCATTCGTGTCTCTAAAATGAAAAAGGACACCAGTATGCGTTAAAGGTTATGACTTTCGTCAGTAAGGTTTTGTTTTGTTTCTGAAGGAGTAATTTAGGGCTGAAGTTCAGCTGTCATCAGTTACAAACAAAAAAGAACTGAAGTTCGTCAGTTACAAAACAAAAATTTCAATTTTGTCAGTTACAAAACAAAAACTCGTCAGTTACAAACAAAAGCTTCAGCTTTAGAGCTACTAGCCAGTTACAAAACAAAAACTTCAGCTCTAGAGCTGAAGTTCGCCAGTTACAAAAACAAAAATTCAGGCCCGGCTACTAGAATGCTGAAGTTTTGCGTGATTGTCTTTGCTACTTCAACCCCGTATGCTAAAGTTATGCGAAAAAGCGGATACACTTGCAATTTTTTTTACAAAACGAACACAAGTTAAAACATGATACAAAAAGTGAGTATAGATGCAAATGTACCCAATAATTGGTGCCCAACTTTTTGGCAGTTTATGAGACCTCAACTTCAATAAATAAACAAAATATAACACGTGCTATGCCAAATGTTTCTTTTTCCTTTTTTGCTAAATTTGTAAACAAAAACAACCCAAAACAAAAAAAGATGAACTATTTGTCTCTTTATATTGTAAAACTGTTACTCCACAAAATATCAATAATTTGTAAAAATTCATGTCTACCGAATTTAGTTTTCGGAAACTTTAGTCCTGGAATATTAGATCTGAGCCGTTTGTTTGCCACTCCTATGCCATACTATCTATTCTCATGATAACTATTCAATAAGTTTTGGCATTAGATTGTCACATGGTGCTACTAGATAACTACTCCCTCCGTTTATTTTTACTTGTCATGTTTCGCTTTTTAATAGTCAAACTATATAAACTTTGACCAGCGTTTTAACATGTATTTTTTCACCATATTGATATAAAAAAAATTATAAATTATAGTACTTCTCGTATAGTTTCCGAATATCTAAATTTTGATTTAAAATATTAAGAAAATCTAATGCAATTTAGCTTCAAAAATTAGTCAAATTCACTGTCGAAAGGTACAATAATTGTTTCGTGCTGCAAGCACAAAACCTAACCAGTAAAGTAAAGGTACCTAATAAAGGAGAAAAATTTATAGAACCGAGTCACTGTTGGTAATGTGCTCGAAATCAGAAAATCAAAGAAGGAAAAAATGTTAGTTTAACAAACAAAATATTAAATAATTCCGAGCCCACAAGTTGTTTGTGTGTCCTTAAGAAATTTAATCCTCTCACTGTTGCCCAATATTATGGATTAATTCCTCTCAGGATAGAACGGAATAACTATTTTGTAATACTAGCGATCGAAATTACAGAACTTCAGCAAACTTAACAAACGAGCAAATCACACTTGACACTTATGTTTGTTTGAAAAATAATGCAACAATGTAGAAAGAGGAGAGAAGTTTTCAGATTTTTCATCTTTTAAAATTGAGGTCAAGCCTCTAAATTTATAGAAAATGAAAGGGTGAGATGAAGATGTGCAATTTAAAAGGTGTCTCTTCCATTTCTCATTCACACCCTTTAGAAAATACACAACAATCCCCCATATGAATGGCCATATGTATAAAAACATATATGAAAACTGTGTGATTTGCAAGCAAGGATTAATCGCATCTGGATATTTAGGTTTCCCTTTGAACTTTCCGTAGTGAGCTTATGTCGGATATACTCGGTCAATTGGTAGATTTGATATCTTTGAACCGTCGAGCTTTGGTGTATACCTAGACAACCATAAGTTATACAATAAATCCTTAACCGTCTTTGGTTCTCATCATTTTAGCCATGAACACCGCCCGGTTTATAAGTGCATAGAGAATTGGCTTTACTGAATTCTCCCTGAAGCGGTTTATACTTCACACTTATATAGGTGATTCCTAAACATGTAATCTTGTAGATACAGTATTTGATATACCCTGTATCAAACTTAAAAACCATTAAAAAACCTTTACACTTTATCCTTGATACTGAACATTATTTCATCACGAGAATGGACCAAAATTTTATTTGATAATATTGAACCGTCACTAATGACTTTGTTTGATCTCCTTGAACCTAGATCTTGGGATCTCCAGTCTTCTAGGTAGAATTACCGTCAAAATGACTTATCCTCGGCCATATTCTCATTCTCTTCGATGATCTATCAGCTACCTCTGTAGTTAGGCCTTTTGTAAGTGGATTCAACACATTATCACTTGGCTTCACATAGTCAATTATGATAATTTTCCTAGAGTAGTTGTCTGATGGTTATATGTTTTCGTCGTATATGCCGAGATTTTTCGATATACATAACGTTCCATGCCCTTCCTATTGCCGCTTGACTATCACAATATATTCATCTACATGCCAATATTTTTGGCTAAGATGAAATTTTTTGAAGAAATTTCGGAGCCATTCATTTTCTTCACCGGCCTTGTCTAAGGCTATAAACTCAGCCTTCATTGTAGAGTGGGTAATATATGTTTATTTGGATAATTTTCAAGATATCACTCCACCACCGATTGTAAAAATATATCTACTTCTGGATTTATAAACAGTTAAACCGGTAATCTAATTTGCATCAATATATCCCTTCATTACCGCGAGTTTTTTTTATTGTAGTGCAAAGCATAATTTTGAGTATATTTCAAATATCTCAAGACTCATTTTATTGTCGCGACAGTTCAATGCAAACTTCCTTATGTAGCAACATTATATTATATCAACGGCTGGAATGATTGGTATTAGTTGTGGCCACAACCTTTGAATGTATAACATATTTTGCAACCACTCTGCCTTTTTCTAGTATTTGTATGCTATTTTTCTTATTCAAAAATGCAATACAGGTCTATATGAGAAATTATAGCACACCTTTATTCATGAAACAAATTCAACTTGCTATAGATTTTCATCAGTTAGTTCACCACATTATAGACCAACGTATTAATACGTCCGTTTTAGAAAGGCAGGTGAACAACCTTCAAATTGGTAGTTTCATCAACTAATCATCACTAAGATTGAACAAGTAATGAATTTACTAACTACCATATTAAAGTTATTCTAAATAATATAGATATTGCATCTAACATTAGCTTTTGTCATGCATAAGCTAAACACCCCCACATTTCAAAGAATTCATGTACCTTTCTATTATTTCAAACAGTGACTACATAATTTAGAGTATTCTTAATGTAAATATATTTGTTATACTCATTAATTTGAAACCATTTGATAATATGTTTCGTCAAATTTCGCATGCCATTATTTTATATTCTTGTTTCAATTCGTAAAACGACTTAACAATTCGATACACCTTCTTCTCTTTTTGGGAACCACGAACCTGTCATGTCGTTACATATAAATTCACTCCTCCAAAATATCCATTTAAGAAGATTGTCTTCACATCCATCTAATGGATTTCAAGGACATAACGCTATTAATACCCGAATAGATGTAATTCTCGTTACCAGCGAGTAAGTGCCAAAGTAATCAAGACCTTCTTATTGTATAAATCCTGACAACTAACATTTCCATGTATTTGTCAATAGCACCATTAACTTTCATTTTCTTTTGAAAATTCACTTAGAATCCATAGGTTTATTTCTTGGAGGAAGATCAACCAACTCCCAAGTATGATTATTGTCATGACCCAAAACCAACCATCGTGATGGCGCCTATCGTGAAACTAGGCAAGCTAACTACTCAACCAATTCATCTAAACAAAATCATTGAAAATTATACGGAAACAGTTAATAATTTAAGGAAAACCTTTCAAAAACATAAATATGTTCGCAACTCAATACAAATCTCTCCCAAAAATCAGGGTATCACCGAGTACATGAGCATCTATACAGGGATATAGTCTACTACAATGTCTAAGGAATAAGAACTGAAACATAAGTAAAGATAATGAAGGAGAGTCAAGGCCTGTGAACGTCATGCATCTACCTCGATAATCTCCCAAGATCCTGAATCCACACTCAGCAACCGCTATGACCGGAAACACGTGGATCTGCACATGAGGTGCAGGGTGTAGCGTGAGTACAACTAACTCAATACGTAACAAATACAATCTTTGGACTGAAAGTAGTGACGAACTCAACCGGTACAGTAATATTGAAATAACAGTGCAAAAATGTAGGCATTCTTTCAAGTTCAACAGATAAACTTAAAACAATAAGATAGATCAAATCTGAATGATATGAAGAATATAATCCTTTACTTCTACATGACAATGCACATGCTATATGTGATGAACCATGTTGACAGCCGCATGTGCTCACACTCTCAAATGGTCAATTACTCAGTACTATATATTGCCAATCCAGCCCAGGGAAGATTCATCCCGGAATATATACATCAACTAACCATCAGTCACTCAGTACTTAGTAGGGCCAATCCAACCCATGGGGAAGATCCATCCCCAGTTATATAATGCTTCAGACAAGATCCATGTCTAGTAAAGATTCTTCCCTCAATATAATTAACCGCACTCACTAGGGGTGTTTGCAGACTCCGGAGGGGATCCATCAGCCCAAGCGCTACCATAAATCATTATAACTGCTGCGCGTGCAGCCTGATCCTATAAATGTCACTCATAATCAGGCTCTCGGCCTCACTCAATTGTCAACTCTCTAGTCTCTCTCGCAAGCTCACAATGTCATGAAACTAGCCCGAACATGATGATATGATGTATTAATAAATAACAACAGAGACTGAGATATGATATGAAATGAATGAATGTGACTGAGTATGAAATATCATTGAAATCAGTAAGCCAACAACAAGAAACGACCATTATGGGTCCCAACAGTACCGACATATAGCCTAAACATGATCTCTAGCATGATTGACAACTCAATTACATTATCACATGAAGAAAATACGGATATCAACAAGATAGAACCACTATACGGTGACGTGAAATCGACCAGGTCACAATTCTCACGGTGCACGCCGTCACTTGGCATGTGCGTCACCTCAACACCAATCACATAACACTTAATTCGCACTTTTGAACCCTTAGAACCAAGTTTAGAAGTGTTACTTACCTCAATCCGAGCAAAACTCTAGTCCAACATGCCATTGCCTCGCAAATCAGCCTCAAAATGACCCGAATCTAGCCCCAAGCAATATAATACAATCAATACGGGCTAAATGGATCAATTCTACAAGAAATTACAAGGTTATAACTCAAAAATCTGAATTTGGCTCCAAGCCAGCCCATGGGCCCATGTCATTCGAAAGCCCATTCAACCATGAGTCTAACTATACCAAATTTGCTCAAATCCTATATCAAAATCCCATTCAAAATCTCAAAATTTAGCTTAAGAACTCTTCTTCATTTTCCCCAATTTTTCACCCAAATAACAAATTTAATGGTAGAATCAAAGGCATAATCATGGAAATTAACCAAATCTAGATAGGAATCACTTATCCTAAACAACCACGTGAAAATCCCTCCAAAAAGCGCCTACTACCGAGCTCCCAAATCAATTTTGTGTTATGAACTCAAAACCCTCATTTTTGAATCTTTTATTCTGCCGAGGTACGCCTTCTTCACGAACGCGGAAGTATCCTCGCGTTTGCGATGCACAAATTGCCTCTAACTAAAAATCCCTTCTATGCGAATCGTTCAGGCACCCGCTAATGCAAAGCTTCACTGACCCCTCTCATCGTGAACGCGACCTCACCTCCGCGAATGCGTAGACTAATTGCATGGGGTCCCTAGTTGCCTCTTTTCTTCTTTGCGAACGCGTCACCCATCTCGCTTTCGCGATGCACTTTCTACCCAAACCTTCACGAACACGTCCTCTTCTTCGGGAATGCGAAGAAAAAATCTTCCTCAGCCTCTAGGTACACTATCCAAACGCGAGACCTTTCTCGCGAATGCGTAAGAGTAAACCAGAACCAACAAAAACTTAACTTCAGCAGTCTCCCAACTTCAACTCTTGATCCGTTAACCATCCAAAACTCACCCGTGGCACTAGGACCTCAACCAAACATACCATCAAGTCATAAAACATCATACGAACTTAGTCAAATCCTCAAATCACTTCAAACAACCTCAAAAATAGGAATCAGACATAGATTCAAGCCTAATGAACTTTGAACTTCCAATTTCTGCAAACGGCGCCGAAACCTATCAAATCACGTCTGATTGACCCCAAATTTTGCACACCGGTCGCAAATGACACGACGAACCTACTCCAACTTCCAAAATCCGAATCCGACCCTGATATCAAAAATTCCACTCGTTGTCAAACTTTCCAAAAATTCAATTTTCGCCAATTCAAGCCTAATTCTAATACGGACTTCCAAATCACAATCCGGACACTCTCCTAAGTCCAAAATCACCCAACAGAGCTAACGGAATCATCAAAACTCCATTCCGGAGTCGTTTACTCATAAGCCAACATCCGATCAACTTTTCCAACTTAAGCTTTTAATTATAAGACTAAGTACCTCAATTTATTCTGAAATCTCTCCGAAACGGAATCATCAAAACTCCATTCCAGAGTCGTTTACTCATAAGTCAACATCCGGTCAACTTTTCCAACTTAAGCTTTTAATTATAAGACTAAGTACCTCCATTCATTCTAAAATCTCTCCGAACCCGAACCAACTAACCTGGTAAGTCATATAAAAACTTTAGGATCAGTAAATAGGGGAATGTGGCTACAACTCTCAAAACGATCGACTGTGTCGTTATATCTTCCCCCTCTTAAACAAATGTTCATCCTCAAACGGGTCTAGACACATACCTAGAGTCTCAAATATGTGTGGATATCCGCTCTGCATCTCCCGCTCGGTCTCACAAGTAGCCTTCTCCACGGGCTGACCTCTCCATTACACCTATATCCTTTGACCTCAACTTTTGAACCTGCCGATCCAAAATGGCCACCAGCTCCACATCATTAGTCTAATCACCATCCAGCTGAACCATGCTAAAATCCAAAACATGAGACAGATCGTTGACTTACTTCCGGAGCATACAAACATGAAATACTGGATGCACAGTCGATAAACTAGGTGGCAAGGCAATCTTGTAAGCCACCTCTCCAATGAAGTACCTAAAACGGCCCAATAAATCGAGGACTCGACTTGCCCTTCTTTTCGAACCTCATAACACCCTTCATGGGTGAAACCTTCAGCAGAACCTTCTCTCAAACTATGTAAGCAACATCACGGACCTTCATGTTGACATAACTCTTCAGTCTAGATTGCGCCGTGTGAAGTCACTCCTAAATCAATTTAACCTTGTCCAAAGCATCCTGAACAAAGTCAGTACTTAGTAGCCTAGCCTCGCCTGGATCAAACCAACCCACCGGAGATATGAATGCTCGACTGGTAGTTGTTGTTCTAGGCAAACTCTGCGAGCAACAGAAACTGATCCCATGAACCCCTGAAATCAATGAAACAAGCGCATAGCATGTCCTACAATATTTTAATAGTGCGCTTGGACTGTCCGTTCGTCTGAGGGTGAAACGGTGTACTCAACCCAACCTAGGTGCCCAACTCTCTTTGCGCGGCTCTCCAAAATTGCAATGTAAACTGCATGCCTCGATCTGAAATGATGGTCAGTGGCACACCGTGAAGGCGAACAATCTCTCGGATGTAAACGTCCCCCAACCGGTCTGAAGAATAAGCAATACCAACTGGAATGAACTATGCGAACTTGATTTGTCGATCCACAACCACCTAAATAGCATCGAACTTCCTCAAAGTCCTTGGGAGCCCAACTAAGAAATCCATGGTGATCCACTCCCACTTCCACTCTGGAATCTCTATCCTCTGAAGCAATCCACCCGGTCTCTGATGCTCATACTTTACCTGCTGACAGTTAAGACACCGAGCTACAAACCCCACTATATCCTTCATCATTCTCCTCTACCAATAGTGCTGCCTCAAGTCCTGGTACATCTTTGATGCACCTGTATGAATGGAATACTGCGAGTTGTGGGCCTCCTCAAAAATCAACTCACGTAACCCCTCTACATTGGGCACACATGTCCAGCCGTACATCTTCAACACCCCATCATCTCCGATAGTAACATCTCTGGCATCACCGTGTTGGACCTTGTTCTTGAGGACAAACAAATAAGGATCATCATACTGGTGATCTCTAATGCAATCAAATAAAGAAGACCAAGAAACCACACAAGCTAGAACCCGACTAGGCTCCAAAACATCTAATCTCACGAACTGGTTGGCCAAGGCGTGAACATCAACTGCAAGAGGTCTCTGACCAACAGGAATGAATGCAAGGTTACCCATACTCACTACCTTCCTACTTAAGTCATCGGCTATCACATTGGCCTTTCCTGGATGATACAGAATATTAATATCATAGTCCTTTAGCAGCTCCAACCATCTCCGCTGCCTCAAATTTAGATCCTTCTATTTGAACAATTGTTGGAGGATCCGAAGATCCGTAAATACCTCATAAGACACACCATAGAGATAGGGCCTCCAAATCTTCAATGCATGAACAATGACAGCCAACTCCAAATCATGAACATGGTAGTTCTTCTTTTGAGGCTTCAACTGACGCGAAGCATAAACAATCACTCTACCCTCCTACATCAAAACACACTTGATACCGATCTGAGAAGCATTATAATACACTGTATAAGAACCAGAAGCTAAAGGTAGAACTAGAACTGGAGTTGTGGTTAAGGTAGTCTTGAGCTTCTGAAAGCTCTTCTCACACTCATCCGACCACCTGAAAGGAGCACCCTTTTGGGTCAATTAGGTCAAGGGCAATGCAATAGATGAGAAACCATACACGAAGTGACGATAATAACCGGTCAAACAAAGAAAGCTCTAAATTTCTGTAGCTGAGGACGGCCTAGGCCAACTCTAAACCGCCTATATCCTCTTCGGATCTACTTGAATACCCTCACTAGACACCACGTGCCCCAAGAACGCCACTAAACTAAGCCAAAAATCACACTTGGAGAACTTGGCATAAAGTTTCTCCTCCCTCAACCGCTGCAACACAATCTTCAAATTATGGGCATGCTCCTCCTGGCTATGAGAGTACAACAAGATATCATCAATGAATACTATGACAAAATCGACCATACTAAGCAGCAAGAGATCAACTCTAGTTTCCAATCCCTCAATCGTCACTATACATGAATTATATACACAATCCATAATAACAGTATCGCCCATTGTCATAGATACATTAACACATGAAACTAAAGACTCACGGGGCATATCTAGATAATGAGAAAAATATGAGGATACATATGAATAAGTGGAACCAGGGTCAAATAATACAGAGGCATCCCCGTGAAATACTGAGACAATACTTGTGATCATTGTGTCTTAAGTAATAACATCTAGTATGGTAGGAAGAGCATAGAATTGGGCCTGACTGCCACCTGATCGGCCTCCCTCTCTAGGCCGACCCCTAGCTGACTGAGCTCCATCTCGAGCTGGGTGGGCGGGTGGTGAAGGAATAGGTGTTGAAGTCGTAGGCTAACTCCTCGACTGAGCTGGACCTCCCAAAAGGCTAGGACAATGCCTCTTGATGTAACCCAAATCTCCACACTCAAAGCAACCTCTCCCTGTGAATGGCTGTGGAGACTGAAGGGAGCCTCGAGAACCGGGATAACTGCTAGAAGGATCCGGCATAGATGAACCCTAAGCTGATGGTGCATGAGACGAACTCTGAGCTAGAAGGGCATTGAGAGATGAGTGACCCTATTGAGAACTGTATGAACCATGGCCAGATGATGCACCACTGTGAACTGGACGAGCCGTCTGAACGTTCCTGTAAGGACTACCCCTGTCGTGGTAGAACTGACCCCCAGAAGGAACACCACTAAAGCCACCAGATCCACGAGGCCTCTTGGACTCCCTCTCACCTCACTCTTAGCTGTAGACAAACTCAATCTGCCAAGCAATGTCAACAACCTCATTGAAAGTAGCACCAGATACCCTCTCCCTAGTCATAAGAAACCGCAGCTAATATATGAGGCCATCAATGAACCTCTTGTCCTCTCCCTATCAGTAGGAACCATCCAAATGCATGACGGGACAACTAAGAAAACCTCAGTTTGTACTGCATCACAGAGATGTCATCCTGACATAACTGCTCAAACTGTCTGCACAGCTCCTCTCTACGAGACTATAGCATGAACTTCTCCTAGAAGAGAATGAAGAACTCCTTCCAGGTAAGCGGTGCTACATAGACCGGCCTGCGCCTTTCATAAGCCTCCTACTATCTAAAGGCAGCCCCAGAAAACTGAAAAGTAGTGAACAAGACCCCACTGGTCTCTAGAATACCTGATGTATGAAGAATCCTCTGACACTTATCCAAGAAACCATGGGCATCCTCAGACTCTATACCACTGAAAGATGGAGGCTGGAGTCTCCCAAACCTCTCTAGTCTCAGCTGCTCATCATCAATCATAATAGGAATCACATAGGCCTGAGCAGCAACCGACTGGGATGGTATTGCCACGGTGTCTGGAGTCCTTGCATTACTTGCTCTAGTGTACAGGCGGTGGGAGTCTGAGTACCTCTCCAAGCCTCAAAAGTAGTTGTTGCAGCCAGAATAGATATCGCTTGAGCAAGACTGGTGCACACGGTTAGAATCTGAGCTAAGGCCTCCTAAAAACATGGAATCACGATAGGCACATCTGGTGCCTGAGTTGACCCCACTGGCTCATCCACAACTAGAACCTGCTCCTGAATTAGGGCAACTGGTGGATCTGTAGGTGCTGCCCTAGCTGCACCTCTGCCCCTACGACGGCCTCTACCACGAACCTCGGCCTCTCGTGGCCCTAGCTGGTGGTACTAGTGGTTGTCCATCTTGCCCAGTAGTACGTGTCCTCACCATCTATGAGAGAAAAAAAAATAGGCGTTTAGTTACCGGAATCAACAGATTCGCACGATAAGAATTCAAGAATGTGAAGTCTCCTAAGGATTCGGCAGCCTTTCGAAGATAAGCACAAACGTCTCTGTACCGATCCGCAAGACTCTACTAAACTTGCTCATCACTCGTGAGACATATGTAAGCTAGACTCTGATACCAACTTGTGGCGCCTATCGTGGAACTAGGAAAGCCAACAACTCAACCAATTCAACTAAATGAAAGCTTTGAAAATTATACCGAAGCAATTAATAATTTAAGGAGACCCTTTTGAAAACATAAATATGTTCGCAACAATACAAATCTCTCCCAAAAACCGAGGTGTCACCAAGTACATGAGCATCTATACAGTGATATAGTCTACTACAATGTCTAAGGAACAAGGACTGAAACATAAGTAAAGATAATGAATGAGAGTTAAGGCTTGCAAACACCATGTAGCTACCTCGACAGTCTCCCAAGATCCTGACTCCACACTCAACAACCGCTATGACCGGAAGCACCTGGATCTGCATACGAGGTGCAGGGTGTAGCGTGAGTACAACCAACTCAATAAGTAACAAATCCAACCTTTAGACTGAAAGTAGTGACAAACTCAACCGGGATAGTTCGCTATTGAAATAATAGTGTAGAAATATAGGCATGTTTTCAAGTTCAACATATAAACTCAAAACAGTATAATAGATCAAATCTGATTGATATGAAGAATATACTCCTCTACTTCTACATGCCAATGCACATACTGTATGTGATGCACTATGCTAACAACCTCATGTGCTCACACTCTCAAATGCTCTATCACTCAATATTGTACATGACCAATCCGGCCGAGGGAAGATCCTTCCTAGAATACATACAACAACTGACCATCAGTCACTCAGTATGAGTAGGTCCAATCCAGCCCGTGGGGAATATCCATCCTCAGGTATATAATGCTTCGGACAAGATCCATATCCAGGGAAGATCCATACCTCAATATACTTAATCGTGTTGTCTAGGGGTGTGTGCATACTCCAGAGGGGCTCCTTCAGTCCAAGCGTTATCATAAATCAGTATAACCACTAAACGTGCAGTCCGATCCCATCAATCTCTCCAGTCTCTCTCACGGGATCACAATGTCATGAAACTAGCCCGAACATGATGATATGATATATCAATAAATAACAACAGAGACTGAGACATGATATGAAATGAATGAATGTTACTGAGTACGAAATATCAATAAAATCAATAAGTCAACAGCAAGAAACGACCACTATGGGTCCCAACAGTACCGGCATATAACCTAAACATGATCTCTAGCATTATTGACAGCTCAATTACTTTATCATATAAGGAAAACACGGATATCTTCAAGATAGAACCACTATACGATGTCATGCTCATGATGCACGCCTGCACACCCGTCACTTGGTATGTACGTCACCTCAACACCAATCACATAACACATAATTCAGGGTTTCGAAGCCTCAGAACCAAGTTTAGAAGTGTTACTTACCTCAATCCGAGCAAAACTCTACTCCAACACGCCTTTACCTCGCAAATCGACCTCTAAATGACCGAAATCTTGCCACAAGCAGTATAATACAATCATACGGGCTAAATGGATCAAATCTACAAGAAATTACAAGGTTATAACACAAAAATCCTAAATCGGCTCCAAGCCGGCCCATGGGCCGACTAAAGTCACAAAATCCAAAAGCTCATTCAACCACCAGTCTAACCATACCAAATTTACTCAAATCCGATATCAAAATCCCAATTCAAAACCTCAAAATCTAGTCTAAGAACTCTTCTTCATTTTTCCTAATTTTCCACCCCAAATCACAAATTTAATGGTATAATCAAAAGCATAATCATGAAAATTAACCAAAACTAGATAGCAATCACTTACCCCAAACACCCACATGAAAATCACTACAATAATTGCCTTCTACCGAGCTCCCAAATCAATTTTGTGTTATAAACTCAAAACCCTCATTTTTGAATCTTTTATTCTGCCTATGTATGCCTTCTTCGCGAACGCGGAAGAATCCTCACATTCGCGAAGCACAAATTACCTCTGAACAAAAATCCCTTCTGCGCGAACGCGTTCAGGCACCCGCGAACACGAATGCGAAGCTTCACAGGCCACTCTCATCACTAACACGACCTCACCTCCATGAACGCACATACCAATCGCATGGGGGTCCCCAGTTGCCTCTTCTCTTCTTCGTGAAGGTGTCCTCTTCTTCTCGAACGCGAAAAATATCTTCCTCATCCTCTAGGTACACTACGTGAACGCGAGACCTTTCTCGTGAACATGTAAGAGGAAACCAGAACCAGCAAAAGCTCAACTTCAGCAGTCTCCCAACTTCAACTTTTGATCCGTTAACCACCCGAAACTCACCCAAGGCCCCGGGACCTCAACCAAATATACCATCAAGTCCCAAAACATCATACAAACTTAGTCAAATCCTCAAATCACCTCAAACGACATCAAAAATAGGAATCACACATAGATTCAAGCCCAATGAACTTTGAAATTTTAATTTCTACAAGCGACGTTGAAACATATGAAATCACATCTGATTGACCCCAAATTTTGCACACAAGTCACAAATGACACCACGGACCTACTCCAACTTCTGGAATCAGAATCCGACCCTGATATCAAAAATTCCACTCCCGGTCAAACTTTCCAAAAATTTAATTTTTCCCATTTCAAGCTTAATTCAACTACAGACCTCCAAATCACAATTTGAATACTCTCCTAAGTCCAAAATCACCCAACGGAGCTAACGGAATCATCAAAACTCCATTCTATGTCGTTTACTCATAAGTCAACATCTGGTCAACTTTTCCAACTTAAGCTTTTAATTATGAGACTAAGTGTGTCATTTCATTCTAAAATCTCTCCGGACCCGAACCAACCAACTCGGTAAGTCATATAACAACTATAAAGCACAAAAGGAGCAAATAAATAGGGGAATGAGGCTACAATTCTCAAAATGACCAACCGGGTCTTCACAATTATTTAATATGAATTATATCTCACAATTGACTGTCTTTTTCCCCAAAAAATGGCATAGCTTCCTTAAACGTTTGAGGCTTATTTTCCAACAAGAATGTAAGAAAATCTGGCTCAAAGGAAGTAGTTATCCTTTGACATTTACTACATCTTGGATTTACCTCATTAGGAGTACTTACCTTTTATTCTTCCCAAGGTCGCTTAGATATTTCACTAGACGACTCACATTCTTTTTTTATAAGGACAAATACTCTCAAAGAATTTAGCATTATCTCATTCTATCACCATATAAATATGAATCTCCAGATTTTCTGAATTGTGAACTAGAAATCGATATGCTTTACTACTAGTTGCATATCTTATGAAAATACAATCAATGGTTTTCGATCATATCTTTACCCTTTTGGGTTTAAAAACTTGCACTTTTGCCAAATATCCCCACACTTTGAAACAATTCAAGTTGAGTTTCCTTCCTTTCATTTCTCATATGGTATAGATTGTTTTTTTTACTATAGAGAACTCAATTGAGTATTCAGCTAGATGTAAGAATAGCCTCCCCCACAAGTTTTGGAATAAACCAGAACTTATCAACAAAGCATTCATCATTTCATTTGATGATCGATTCTTTCTTTCCGCAATACCATTGGATTGGGGTATGTATGTGGCCGTTGTTTGATGAATAACATATTCCAAACATATTTCTTCAAGAAAAAAATTGTATTTGCTACCCTTATTTCTTTATAGATACAACCACGTGATCTGTTGTTTGTGCCTTGATAGAGCCAGAATTAATAATGGTGAAGTTTTAAATCTTTAAGAGAGTAGAAGGTTGTGATCTCTCTCTCTCTCTCTCTCTCTCTCTCTCTCAGGAGTTACTGTCATGAATTCTCAACCCTATGAATCTCAAAATACAATACCACTCAAATCCCCATACATTGTGCGTGAAAAGCCAATACAAAGTGAATTAAAGAACAAATCATCCTTCAAGGAGATGTTAACTACCTCTGACCCAATGAACTTTGCCCCAAACCTGGGATAGTCCGACATGGACCTGACAAAAATTCCCCCCCCCCCCAGAAGATGAAATGTTCGAGCACTCTTTAATCTCTAGCGCATGAGGCATTAAACAAATTTTGTTAACTGAAGAAGACATACATCGTATTTATGAGCCATGGAAATGCTCTATCATAATTAAGCTGGTGGGGAACCACATACTACATCATTATTTAAAAAAAAAATCCAAGAACTTTGGCGACCTATAGAAGATTTTTCACTAATAGATCTTGGAGAAGATTACTATATCATCAAATTCAAAAAAAAGGAAAAATATGGAGAAATCCATCCATCAAGGACCATGGTTCATTAATGACCATTTTTTATCTTTTTCAAGATGGAAACCAAACTTTGTGGCCACAAAAGAAAAATTAACTACCTCAGTAGTATGGATTAGTCTCCCTCATTTGCCAACGGAATTTTATGACAGTAAAATTTTAGAAAAAATTTGGAATGCAATTGGATGCTTACTTAAAATCAATATTTGTACATCAACTATACTGAGGGGTCATTATGCAAGAATTTGTGTGGAAATCCCACTAGAAATTCCAGTTCAGCCGTTTCTATATGTTGGCTACCATAAACAATATATTCAGGAGAAAACTTCCTTTGTAAAAACTATGGAAGGTTTGGACACACATTAGGACATTGTAGTTATGTTCAAAAACCATGGACAACAAGAATACAACGAAGGAACAAACCACAACAACAATGGAGAACTCATATGCAGAGTGGGAAACTGTATCCTTCAGCAAAGGAACAAAACAAAGAAGAAATATTTCCCATCAAAACTTCAATAATCCAACCAAAAACACCAATGACCTAGGTATCTTTATTAATCTATTCAATACTAATACAGGTAAGTATTTGGATACTCAATTGTTACAATACAAATCTAAAGAAACCATCAACACTCTAAAACAAAATAGTGCTAAAAATCCGGCCACCATGGTTAAAGATCAAACCACTCTTCCTATTAAAAACCACTTCTCTCTCCTGGATAGTGAGCAGACGCTTTCAGAGGAAACCACTAATGATAAAATTAACAACAAATTAAAAAATAATAATAAGCATGCAAGTGAACACTTGTCCTCTTAAAATAAGGATATAGACATGCTGGATACCAACGTGTCTCCTACAAAACTCAATAAAAAAGAAGAAAATAAGGCCATGCAAAATAGTACTCAATTGGACAAAAATAACCCTCTTACTAATAATAACCCTACTAACCCTAATAACAAACTTAACCAAAAATCTGCCAATAATCCTCAGTTAACCGAAGGGAATGAATAAAATCTTTTCCCTAGATATGATAATATACTCACTCTAGAGCATGTTAGCCAAATGACAATTCAAACAAACAAAAATGAACAAATGTCCATCATCTTAGAAGACGGAAGGGATACTATATCCATGGAGGATCTTCTAATAAGAAAAGATATTGGGCAACCAAAAGCCATACACTTGGCAACGCCAATCATTACCCTATCCCTCAATCCCTCTCACACTACCAGTAGCTCCAATCCCACGCCTGTTACCAATTTCTTAAATACTCAATCTTTCATTTTAGATGCCAAGACTACCATTAACCCTAATAAAAAGACACAGACTTATTCAAATCCTACGCCAACACAGGGCTCAAACAATGGAGAACCTACCACCCTTCCTCCCATTAGAAAACCCCCAGATTGTGTATACCCAACCTCCACAAGCACAAGACTGCCAACCTGCCTCGTGGATAGAATTAGGTCTAATAGGACATGCAATCTCCTTCAATGTCCAAATCAATGGCCACAAAGCGATAGTGATACTCCACAATACCCAATACCTAGCCCAGTTAGTAACGGAGGGCATGAGGCTTGCCATGAACAACTATCTAAATTAAATGTGGCTAAACAACATTCTTCAACCGTTGATGCCTTCAATGAATCCACAAATGGTTCATGTAATGAGGAACCAGTGGAACATACCACCACAGTTCAACCCAATTCACCCACAAAATGCTCTACTAGACATGCCCTTTTTTCCGACAGAAATGTACACTCAACTCAGCCCCATATTCCTCCTATGGGAGATCAATCCAGAACCCCAAGAACAACCAAACCCCCCAATGCATTAACAAGTACCACCACCACAACACCAAGCAATTCAAATGTCAGGACCAGTAGAAGCAGCAATGGAGGAGGAAGATGAACCTATCAACCTAGGCTTAGAGCGAGTCCTGGAGTTCTCAAGTCTAGACGGGAAAAAGGTATTTCTCTTCACGGAGATGAAAGAGAAGAGGCATGTGCTCAGTAGCCCACTGTCACTCTTTAAGTTCTCGATGGACATTAGACTACCTCAGGATCTAATAGTAGGGAACAAAGCCATGATCCTAGTGTCATTAGTGAGAAGGAATCCTGTATTTCTAGGGGGAATAAGGGAGAACGGGGAGCCAACAAACTCAAACATTAATATCTCTATGAATTGTCTAACAAAATTTATTATATGGAACATAAGGCGAGGAAACAATGACAATTTTAGGAGAAATTTTAGGGAAGTGATAGATACTCATAGGCCTTGCATGGTAACCTTATTAGAAACAAGAATGGGTAATCATATTGATATGCTTAATGAATTTGGGTTTACGGAGATGATAGAGGTACCAACAGAAGGACAGTCAGGCGGCATGTATTTGGATGTGGAACCATGAAGTGGTTAGTGTTCAAAATGCAGTCCGTAGAAATCAAGAAATTCATGCATCAATAGAGGTACTACCTATTCGTAAAACCTGACTTTTTTCTTTAATTTATGCTAGTACTAATGTTCATAACAGAAACTTGATGTGGGATAACCTAGAAAATATTAGCAAGACCTATAAAGGGCCTTGGATGGTAGGAGGAGACTTCAATTATATCTTAGCTTCAAATAAAAAATTTGGGGGAAAACCTATCAAGGACAGTAGAGCTAGGTTTATGTGGTCTAAAATTAACAGTTGCAACTTAATAGCTTTAGGCTTTAAAGGGTGTAAGTATACTTGGTCCAATAATAGACATAGGAATAAGAGTCTTATTATGGAACGATTAGATAAAATATTAGGGAATGAGCAATGGATTGAACTATTCCCAAAAAGCTCGATAACTCACTTACTCAAAACCTACTCGGACCATAATCCTTTATTAATTGAATTAATTCCTAAAAAGCAGGTTAAATCATAATATACCTTTTAGGCTCGAGACCTTCTGGTGCAAACATCCAGAATTCCAAACAATAGTTGAAAAAAATTGGCCTGGTTCTAATTATTTTAAAGCTAGCCTAAACTTTGTAGAAAGTAAAACCATGGAAAAATAATACCTTTGGTAACATCATGGGAAAAAAGAGGAAATTACTTACTAGGATTCGAGGAATTCAGAATTCCAGTAGCTATACTACTAGTAATTTCCTTCAAAACACTAGAACCTGAATTGAAAAGGGAATACAATCCTATGAACCGAAGAGGACTATTGGAAATTAATGTCTAGGATATTATTGTTAAACGAAGGAGATGCTAACACAATTTTTTTTCATATTTCGGCCACTGATAGAAAAAGAAGAAATAAAATCAATTTCTTTAAGGATGATACCGGAAATTGGATTAATGAACACCACCTAATTATGTCACATGTTCTCAAGTACTTCACAGATACATTCACAACTTCTCACTCCCTAACTAGTTGGATTAGTCCACTAGGAAACCCCTATATACATACTAATTTAGATCTAAATTTTTTAGACACCCCCTTACTAGATATCGAAATTAAAAGGGCTATATATTCTTTTAACTTTCAAAGCCCTATGGCCGGATGGCCTCCACCCGTTCTTTTTTCAGAAATATTAGAAAATCATAGGTCATTCTGTAATAAAACTTTGTCATGATATCGTTAGTAATCAAGAAATCCCTAAGGATATTAATGGAACCTACCTTTGCCTTATCCCTAAAATCCCTAATACTAATAACATTAGAAATTCCAGACCAATTGGGCTCTGCAATACTATCTACAAGTTAATTATAAAAATTCTAGCAAATCGACTAAAACCATTCCTAGAACAATTTATCATCCCCATTCTAGGAAAGTTTCATGAAAAATAGAAGAGCCACTAATAATGGAATCATCATCCAAGAACTTGTTTCCAATTTAAAAAAGATAAATCAAGCAAGGACAAATGATTCTAAAAATTGATCTAGAAAAAGCATTTAACCGTTTGGAATGGTCGTTTGTTCATCACACTCTATAATATTTCAATTTCCCTCTCAAATTCTCTAAGTTTTTACTAAATTGTATCTCAACAAGTAGTATTACTATCATAGTTAATGGCTCTGTCACAAATTTCTTTGAGTGCAAGTCGAGGCATGATACAAGGAGATCTCATTTCACCCTATATCTTCATCGTTTGCTTAGAAATGCTAACACGATATATAGATCATCAAGTTGACATTAGGAACTGCGATCCAATAATCATAGGAAAAAGATGCCCAAAATTCTCTCACCTATTTTTTGCTGACGACCTTACCTTGATGGCAAAGGTAAATGATAAATCATGCCATGCCATTAAAAATGGACTAGACCTATTTTGTGACCTATCAGGTCAATGTATCAACAACACTAAATGTAAGATCCTCTTTTCTAAGAATTGCACCCTTCTCTCGTTAAGGATATTACAAATAGATTAGGTATAAAGAAATGTGACAACTTTGGTACCTACCTAGGATTCCCAATATTTAATAATTGTCCAAGACCTAGAGACTTCTAGTTTATTATTGATAATATGAGAACCAATCTACCATACTCGAAACTGAAATTCATTAACTTAGTAGGAAGGACTACCCTATCCCACCCGTGTCTTAATTCAACACTCAATCACTATATGCAGTACACCTTGCTTCCTAAGAATATCCTCAATAAGATTGATAAAATTCAAAAGGATTTTATATGGGGCGGCACCATGGATAAAACGAAAATTCATCTTGTTAATTGGTCAACACTATGCCAACCAAAAAGCAATGGAGGCCTAGGTATTCATAATGCTACTACTAAGAATTTATGCACACTATCTAGTCTAGTATGGAGAATTCTTACAAATGCTACAACCCCGTGGGCTAGATTAATCATCACCTCTTATGGAACTAATGGTGCCAAAAATAAAAGCTCTTTCGTCTAGAAAATTATTCAAAGCGGATGGGATATATGCTCTAAAGTTATTACTTGGTCACCCCATTACCATTCCAACATAAACATATGGGAAACCAACTGGATATCAAATATAGAAAATCTTAGGAAGGAAGTAACATGTCCTCTCTCTATTAGTGACCACTCAATAAAAACAAGGGACATTATTCATGGGGAAACATGGAGCTTTAATAATTTATCGATCAACATACCTAGTGATATAAAAGAAAATATAACAAAGACAAGAATATGTTTCAAAGGCCCTACCAATGATATTTCAATATGGTCGTTAAATACAAAAGGTTTTTTCACAACAAAGTCCTGTTACACTCTTATAGAACCTCCTATAGGCAATCAATTGGAATTCTCTTGGATTTGAAAACTAAATTGCCCTAATAAAATCAAGTTCTTCTTGTGGAAGTGTCTCCACAACAGAATACCATGCCGAAAATATCTCTCACAAATTGGTTTGAACATTAATCCCTTCTGCCCTATGTGCAAATGCCAAGAAGAGGAATCTATAATGCATATCTTTCTAAAGTGTAAAGATGTTAAGCATTTCTGGGAAAACCTTGAGTGGGAAAAGTTTTACAAAGATAATAACAAGCATTTGGCTTCTTCAAATAAAAGACTTTGATTACCCCCTTCAAAATAATTTCATTACCTCAAATTCCTTCCTCCCCTTTGCCATTTGGCACATCTGGCTTAATAGAAATAACAACAACTAAAACAATACTGACTATCCTATTAATGATATTCATATTATCCAAAAAGCTACTGAATTTAAGATGCTCACTGAAAAGAGTCTCAACAATTTTATTAAAATATCCATAAAAGTCAAATGGAACAAATCACCAAAAGGGTGGTTTAAGCTTAACATTGATACTGGCTTCAATAACCTTAACCAAAAAAGTGGCCTAGGAGGTGTATTCAGAAATACTTATGGGAATTGAGTGGTTGGATTTGAAAAATCTACCCAAGCTAATGGCTTACTACAAGCAGAAATGAAGGCACTAATAGAGCGGCTCAAAACAACACAAGAATGGGGAATGTTCCCTCTTGAAATAGAGATAGCCTCCACGGAGGTAATCTATTCTATACAACAAGGTAATAAATTATATGAAAACATTATTAATGAATGCAGTTTGTTCATGCACCAGCAGAAGGTAATCATCCAGTACACATTCAGGCAAGGGAATAAGATAGCTCATATTTGGCAAAGAAGGCGAAGTCAAAAGGAAAAGAACATTTATACTTCCACCCTCTTATGTAAACTCTATTGTGGAAAGTGAACAAAAAGAACTCTATGTTATTGTTAAGTCTTTATCTTATGGCAATATCCTAGCAAGCTTAGGGAATCAAAATGTCCTTAGTGATACAAATTATGAAGGTTTTGTATGAAACATTAAGTAGTTTTTAATATATATATATATATTTACCGTTTGCTCAAAAAAAGGAAGTTTTAAATCTTCAAACCAATCTGACACAACCATAATTTAACTTGAAGTTTTTAATCTTCAAACCGAATAATATCTGACATGACCAAATTTAATAAACGGCCAAGTTCTTAATCTTCAAACCGAGGAATAAATTGGAGTATAAAATCACGACTTTAATCTCAAAGATCGAGTAAAAAATCACGTAGATTTTAATATTGAAGTAGGATAGAAAATCACGAAAATTTTTATCACCAAAACGGGTGTAAAAATTCACGAGAATTTTAATTCCCTTACCATATGGTTTTTGTCACGACCCAGATTTCCCAACTTGATGCGGACGCCTGCAGGAATACCTCGGGATCTCTAACTGGACTGAAGGCAGCCACCCAAAGCCATGGTCCAAAAGTTGTCGCTCTGTGATCTGCACACAGTGCAGAGTGTGGTATCAGCACAACCGACCCCATGTGCTGGTAAGTGCCTGACCTAACCTCGGCGAAGTAGTGACAAGGCTAGGACCAGACTACCAAACAAACCTGTGTAGTTATATAATATACAACGGAAAAATAAAATAGAAATAAATAAGTAAAGATGGGAGGGGGAAACATGCTACGGGGGAATATCATTACCATCGGTAATTTAAGAGAAAAGCATGAGGACAACATAGAATTCATAGCAAAACAATAAGGAACTCGTCACCAATCTATAAGCACTTCGTATTATCTATTGTTGCGGCGCACAACCCGATCCAAAACATAATAACACTGTTGCAGCGTGTAACCCGATCCATTTATATCATTGTTGCAGCGTGCAACCTGGTCCAATTATATCATTGTTGTGGCGTGAAACCCGATATATTTCTATCATTTTTGCGGCATGCAACCCGATCCAATTATATCATTGTTGCGGCGTGCAATCCGATCCACATATATAGTTAATATTGTTGCGGCGTGCAACCCGATCCTAACATAATATTGTTGTGGCACGCAACCCGATCCATATATTTACATTTCAACACCAATCACAACGAAAGTCCCGGCAAGGGATCTATAAAGAAAAAAAACACTATCCCGTCAAGGGAATCGACAGTATAAGTAAATACGTCCCGGCAACGGAAAATCATCTATAACCAAACTTGTTCCAACATCTAATTACCTTAACTAGCACCAATACTCAATCATAAGTAATTTCCACGAGAATAATCATAATCCTTGCTCAACACAGAGAATCATCAACTTAGGCATTCGTAGGATTTATTAAGAACACAATAATTTTAATTTAAGACTCACGGTCATGCTTGACACCTACATATAGATACTCGTTATTATGCCTATACGTCGTACTCAACAAGTAACGTGTAGCAATTAGTTTCCTTTAGAATTTACCTCTAAACAACTCGTATCTAGTCCAAATTGACTTAACAACATCAATAAAAGCTAAAGAATTCATACCCAATGCTCAATTAAAGGTTTTCTATCATTTTCCCCAAAAAGTCAAAAATCAACCCCGGGCCCGCTTGGTCAAAACATAAGGTTCGGACCAAAACCTGATCACCCATTCACCCACGAGCCAGAATATGTAATTAGTTCCAAAATTCAACCCCAAAACGAGGTCTAAATCCCAATTATACAAAAAGCCTTAACTCTACCCAAATCCCTAATTTTCTACCCTTAAGAACATGATTTAGGCCTAGAAATCTAATGGGTGTTAATGGAAATTGAATAAAATGAGTCTAAGATTACATACCTATGGATTTGTGGTGAAGTTCTCTTTCAAAAAATGCCCAATTTGGAATTTGGAAGAGGAAGTTATGAAATTTTGGTGAAATCCTGTATGTTCTGTTACTGTTTAAAATCACTGGGCAGGCCTTCATCGCGTTTGCGATAGGCCTGTCGCGTTTGCGATGGGTCAGGCCTAGGTGACCTTCGCGTTCACGCTCGTCGGCTCGCGTTCACAGAGCTTCATCTCCAAGAGCCTTCGCGTTCTCGGTCAGATGGTCGCATTCGCGTAGAACAAATGTGAACCCCTCCCCCCAGACCATTAGCCTTACGCATTCGCGAGTGCCTGGATGCGTTCGCGAAGGGTACTCCCCCCCACAGCCTCGCGTTCGCGAAGCATAAACTGGCACCTAAGCAAGTTGCCTTATGCATTTGCGAGTGGGACCATGCGAACACGAAGAACAAAACCTCTATGCACTAAGACAGCAAAAACCTGCAATTTTTCCTAAGTTTAAAACCTTCCGAAACCTATCCAAAATTCACCCGAGCCCTCGGAGCTCCACACCAAACATGCATACTAACTCAAAATTATCATATGAACTTATTCGTGCGATCAAATCTCCAAAATAACCTCTTAAACGTCGAATTTAGCATAGAAATCTAAGAAAAATCTCATAACCTTCAAAGTATCAATTTTCACAACTACGGGTCCGAACCACTTCAAACGACTTTCGTTTCTTTCCAAATTTCACAGACTCATCTTAAATCACATATAAGACCTATACAGGGCTCCGAAACCAAAATACGGTCCCGATACCATCAAGTTTTAAACATGTTTCCTTTCCAAAACTCATAAATATTTCCAGAAAATAATTTTCTTTAAAAATTCATTTCTCGGGCTTGGGACCTCAGAATTCGATTCCGGGCATACGCCCAAGTCCCATATTTTCCTACGGACCCTCCGAGACTATAAAATCATAGGTCCTGGTCCGTTTACCCAAAATGTTGACCGAATTCAACTTAAATTCATTTTAAAGTCAAAGTTCATCATTTTTCACAAATTTTCACATAATGGTGATCCGAGAATGGTTTTTAAGGCCTCAGAACGCATAATTTATTTCTAAAAGAAGTGATGACCTTTTGGGTCATCAAATTCTCCACCTCTAAAACAATTGTTCGTCCTCGAACAGACATAAGAAGGAAGTACCTGAGTCGGGGAAAAAATGGGGATAATGGCTTCACATATCGGACTCGAACTCCTAGGTCGATGCCTCAGCAGGCTGACCCCTACACTGAACATGAACAGAAGGAAAGCTCTTCGATCTCAACTGAAGAACCTGCCGGTCTAGAATAGCTACTGGATCCTCCTCGTAAGACAAGTCCTTGTCCAACTGGACAGTGCTGAAATCTAACACGTGAGATGGATCGCCGTGATATTTCCGAAGCATGGACACATGAAACACTGGATGCACGACTGATAAGCTCGGCGGCAATGCAAGTCTATAAGCCACCTCTCTCACTCGATCAAGAATCTCAAACGGGCCAACGAACCTAGGTCTAAGCTTGCCTTCTTTCCAAATCTCATCATGCCCTTCATAGGTGACACCTGAAGCAATACCCACTCACCGACCATGAATGCCAAATCTTGAACCTTACGGTCGGCATAACTCTTTTTCCTGGACTGAGCTGTACGAAGCCTATCCTGAATAATCCTGACCTTGTCCAAGGCATCCTGAACCAGACCTGTACCCAACAACCAAGCCTCCCCCGGCTTAAACCATCCAACTGGCGACCGACACTACCTACCATACAAACTCTGCTAAAGGCAAAAATTGATCCCACGAGCCTCCAAAGTCAATGACACAAGCTCAGAGCATATCCTCCAAAATCTTAATAGTCTACTCGAACTGTCAGTCCGTCTGAGGATGAAACGCTGTGTTCAACTCAACCCGTATGCCCAACTCTTGCTGAACTACTCTCTAAAAATGTGAGGTAAACTACGTACCTTGATCCGAAATGATAGACATGGGCATACCATGAAGACGAATAATCTCCCGGATATAGATCTTAGCTAACCTCTCAGAAGAATAAGAGACTGCCACAGCAATGAAATGTGCTAACTTGGTCAGCCTATCAATAATAACCCACACTGCGTCGAACTTCCTCTAAGTCCATGGGAGTCCAACAACGAAGTCCATAGTGATACGCTCTCACTTCCACTCAGGAATCTCAATCTTCTAGAACAAACCACCGGCCCTATGATGCTCATACTTAACCTGTTGACAGTTCAAACACCGAGCCACATGTGCAACAATGTCCTTCTTCATTCTTCGCCACCAATAATGCTGCCGCAAATCTTGATACATCTTAGCAGCGCGGGATGAATAGAGTACCGGGAACTATGGGCCTCCTCTAAAATCAACTCTCAAAGTCCATCCACATTAGGCACACAAACTCGACCCTGCAATCTCAGAACTCCATCATCACCTAAGGTAACCTGCTTGGCACCTTCGTGTTGCACCGTATCTCTAAGGACACACAAATAGGGATCATCATACTGTCGATCACGGATACGCTCCAATAAAGAAGAACGAGCGATCGTGCAAGCTAACACACGGCTGGGCTTAGAAACATCCAACCTCATGAACTAATTGACCAAATCCTAAACATCCAAGGCAAGCGGCCTCTCACCGACCGGAATATAAGCAAGACTGCCCATACTGGCTGACTTCCTACTCAAAGCATCGACCACCACATTGGCCTTTCCCGGATAATATAAAATGGTGATATCATAGTCTTTCAACAACTCCAACCACCTTCTTTGCCTCAAATTTAGCTCTTTCTGCTTGAACAAGTACTGCACATTCTTGTGATCCATGAACAGCTCACATGCCACGCCATACAGATAATGCCTCCAAATCTTCAATGAGTGAACAATGACTACCAACTCCAAATCATGAACCGGATAGTTCTTCCCATAAATCTTCAATTGTCGTGAAGCATAGGCAATGACCTTGTCATCCTGCATCAAAATCGCACCAAGTCCAATACGAGATGCATCATAGTAAACTGTATAAGGCCCTGAACCTGTGGGAAAAACCAACACTGGTGCCGTAGTCAAAGCTGTCTTGAGCTTCTGAAAGCTCGCCTCATACTCATCCAACCATCTGAACTAGGCACCCTTCTGGGTCAACCAGATCATCGGGCTACAATAGAAGTAAACCCCTCCACAAATTGATGATAGTAGCCTACCAAACCCAAGAAACTTCGGATCTCTATAGCTGATGTTGGTCTAGGACAGTTCTTGACTGCCTCTATCTTATTCGGATCAACCTGAATACCCTCTGCTGATACAACATGACCCAAGAATGCAACTGAACTCAACCAGAACTCACACTTCAAAAACTTGGCTTACAATTGACTATCCCTCAAAGTCTGAAGAACCACTCTAAGATGGTGCTCGTCCTCCTCCCGGCTGCGGGAATAGATCAAAATATCATCAATGAAGACTATAATGAACGAATCCAAGTAAGCCCTGAATACTCGGTTCATGAAATCCATAAAAGTTGTTGGGGCATTTGTCAACCCGAATGACATTACCAAGAACTCATAATGCCCGTATCGAGTGCAAAAAGTTGTCTTAGGGACATCAGATGCCCTAATACTCAACTGATGGTAGCCAGATCTCAAGTCAATCTTCAAAAATACCTTGGCACCCTGAAGCTGATCAAACAAATCATCAATCCTCGGCAATGGATACTTATTCTTGATTGTAACTTTTTTCAACTGCCGATAATCTATACACATTTGCATCGATCAGTCCTTTTTCTTAACAAACAACACTGACACATCCCAAGGCGAAACACTAGGTCTAATGAAACCTTTTTCAAGCAAGTCTTGCAACTGCTCCTTCAGCTCTTTCAACTCAGGCGGGGCCATAAGATACAGCGGGAAGAAATGGGTTGAGTGCCTAGAGCCAAGTCAATGCATAAGTCAATATCCCTGTCGGGTGGCATACCCGGCAGGTCTGAAGAAAATACCTTAGGGAACTCACAAACAATAGTCACATAATCCATAGGTGGAACCTTAGCACTAGAATCACGAACATATGCCAAATAAGCCAAACACCCCTTCTCGACCATCCGTCGAGTCTTCACATAAGAGATAACACTACGGCTAAAATGGCCAGGAGTCCCTCTCCACTCTAAACGAGGTAAACCCAGCAAGGCTAAGGTCACATTCTTGGCATGACAGTCCAAGGTAGTGTGGTAAGGTTATAACCAGTCCATCCCCAATATGACATCAAAATCAACCATGTCCAGAAGTAACAAATCTATACGAGTCTCCAGACCCCCAATCACAACTATACAAGAATGATGGACTCGATCTACCATAATAGAATCACCCACCTGTGTAGACACATATATAGAGGCACTCAAGAAATCACTAGGCATGACCAGATACGGTGCAAAATAAGATGACACATAGGAGTATGTAGACCCTGGATCAAATAAAACCGAATCACCTCTGCCACAAACCAGAATAGTACCTGTGATAACTGTATCGAAAGCCTTAGCCTCAGGCCTGGCTAGAAGAGCATAACATTGGGGCTGGGCCCCACCACCCTGGACTACATCTCTAGGACGGCCTACAACTGGCTGGCCTCCACATCTAGCGGTCTGAGCTCTACCTTTAACACCTCTAGCTCCACCTCTAGCACCTCTACCCCTACCCTTAGCTGGCGGAGCGGGCGGTGGAACACCTGGTGCCTCAACCGTAGCACGGGAACCCTGCTGTTGCGATTGAGTACCCACCAATCTTGGACAAGCCCTCCGGATATGACCATACTCACCGCACTCAAAGCATCCACCTGAGTGCTGCGGCTGAGGAAACTGAGACTGCCCTGACGACCTGAATGACTACACCGAAAACTCTAGAATGGCGGTGCACTGATAGGAGCTGGTGGCGCACTGTAGGGTTGCTGATCAGAATACTGCATATGAGAACCACGGCCACCTGAAGCGCCATAAGAAACCTGAAGTGCTGACTGAAAAGGCCTATGAGGATGGCCTCTACCATACGAATCCCTGCCTCCAGATGAGGCACCACTGAATCTGCCTAAATGACGAGGCCTCTTGTTCGACCCCTGACAACCCCCCTATAACAGAACTATCTCACCTGTCCTGTCCACATTGGTCGCCTCTTGAAAAGAAATCTCACTCTCTCTCTCCTTAGTCATCTGAAGTCGAATTGACTGAATAAGTCCCTTAATAAACCTCCTAACCCTCTCTCTCTCTCTCTCTCAGTGGGAAGTATGATAATATCATGATGGGCCAAGTCGATGAATCTGGTCTCATACAGGGTAACACTCATAGAACCCTACTATAGACTCTCAAACTACCTCCGATAGGCCTCTCTCTGAGTTTCGGGGATAAACTTCTCTAGAAATAGCTGAGTAAACTACTCCCAAGTCAAAGCTGGTGATCCGGATGGTCTAGCCAAATAATAATCTCTCTACCAAGTCTTGGCGGATCCAGATAAGCAAAAAGTAGCAAAATCGACCCTATTGTCTCCACTATCCTCATGTTCCTGAGAACCTCATGACAGTTGTCTAGATAATCCTGGGGATCCTCAGAAGATGCACCACTGAAAGCAGTAGGGAAGAGCTTGGTGAACTTGTCCCATCTTCACAAAGCATTGGCAGACATAGCTACTCCATCACCGGTCTGAGCTACCATACCCGGCTGAACTACTCCAACTGGCTGAGCTGTTAGAGTATGAAATTGGGAAGCCATCTGCTCCAGAGTGCGAGTAGCAGGAGTCTGGGCTCCTCCTCTAGCCTGAGAGATGGCTGGTGCTACAGGAAGCAAGCCTGCCCGGGTGACACTCTCCATAAGGCCCACTAGATGGACCAGAGCATCCTAGAATACTGGGGTAGCAATAAACCCCTTTGGGACCTGAGCTGGGCCCCACCGGAACTGTCTAGGCCGAAACCTCATTATCAAAGTCAACCTGAGGCTCCACCACTGGTGTTGCTGCCCTGGGCTGAGCTCTGCCCCTACCTCGGCCTCGCCCTCTACCCCTCGTGGGAGCTGCAGCTGGGGGCTCAGGCTTCTGATCAGTGGATGAGGAAGCACGTGTTCTCGCCATCTGAGAAAGAACAAAGTAGAAATTCAATTAGCATTGAGTAACCAAACAGCACGACCGGAAAGAATAAATGTGAATTTTTTTCCTAACTCTGTAGCCTCTAGGGGATAAGTAAAGACGTCTCCGTACCGATCCCTCAGACTCTACTAAGCTTGCCCTTGAATTGTGAGACCTATGTAACCTAGAGCTCTGATACCAACTTGTTACGACCTGGATTCCCCACCCTCGGGAGTCATGATTGCGCCTACTCGTGGAAGCTAGGAAAGCCGCGTATTATAGATTTACTAACTCTTTTATTTAGCCCTTTTTAACAATTTAAATCAACGTGCGATCAACAGTGAAATATTAACGATAAATAAATACATGCGGAAGACTTAATCTGATAACTTAGCCAAAAACAAGTGCAACAATACCAACATACACCTCTACCCGGAACCGGTATCACAATATTGCGGACCATCTACGTATACCACATACAAATGTATGGAAAGAAAGGATAATCTATCTCTGAAGTAAATAAAAACAAAATACATATAAAGATAGAAGAGAACACCGGGCCTGCGGATACTTGCAGGACTACCTCGAGATCTCTAACTAGACTGAAGGCAGCCACCCAAAGTTATGGTAAAAAAGCTACCGCTCCGGGATCTGCACACAATGCAGAGTGTAGTATTAGCACAACCGACCCCATGTGCTAGTAAGTGCCTGGCCTAACCCCGGCGAAGTAGTGACGAGGCTAGGACCAGACTACCAAACAAACCTGTGCAGTTATATAATATACAGCGGGAAAATAAAACAGAAATAAACAAGTCAAGATGGGAGGGGGAAACATGCTGCGGGGGAATATCATTACCAGCAGTAATTTAAGAGAAAGGCATGAGGACAACTTAGAATTCATAGCAAAATAATAAGGAACTCATCACCAATCTATAAGCACTTCGTATTATCTATTATTGCGGCGCGCAACCCGATCCAAAACATAATAACACTGTTGAGGCGTGCAACCCGATCCATTTATATAATTGTTGTAACGTGTAACCCAATCCATTTTTATCATTATCGCCGCGTGCAACCCGATCCAATTATATCATTGTTGCGGCGTGCAACTCGATCCACATATACAGTTAATATTGTTGCGGCGTGCAACCCGATCCAAATATGATATTGTTGCGGCGCGCAACCCGATCCATATATACAGTTCAACACCAATCACAACGAAAGTCCCGGCAAGGGATTTATAAAGAAACAACACTATCCCGGCAAGGGAATCGACAGTATAAGTAAATACGTCCTGGCAAGGGAAAATTAGCTATAACCAAACTTGTTCCAACATCTAAATACCTTAACTAGCACCAATACTCAATCATAAGTAATTTCCACGAGAATAATCATAATCCTTGCTCAACACAAAGAATCAACAATTTAGGCATTCGTAGGATTTATTAAGAACCCAAGAATTTCAATTTAAGTCTCACGGTCATGCTTGACACCAACATATAGATACTCGTCATCATGCCTATACGTCGTACTAAACAAGTAATGTGTAGCAAATAGGACACAACTCCCAATCCCTCAAGCTAAGGTTAGATCAAACACTTACCTCGAACTTCCACGGCCAACTCAAGCCTCAAACACCGCTTTTCCTTTAGAATTCGCCTCCACACAACTCGTATCTAGTCCAAATTGATTTAACAACATCAATAAATGCCAAAAATTTCATACCCAATGCTCAATTATAGGTTTTCTGACATTTACCCCAAAAAGTCAAAAATCAACCCCGGGCCCCCAATCACCATTCACCCACGAGCCCGAATATGTAATTAGTTCCAAAATCTGACCCCATAACGAGGTCTAAATCCCAATTATACAAAAAGCCCTAACTCTGCCCAAATCCCTAATTTTCTACCCTTAAGAACATGATTTAGGCCTAGAAATCTAATAGGTGTTAATGGAAATTGAAGAAAATGAGTCTTAGATTACATACCTATGGATTTGTGGTGAAGTTCTCTTTCAAAAATTGATCAATTTGGAGTTTGGAAGAAGAAGTTATGAAACTTTGGTGAAATACCGTATGTTATGTTACTGTTTAAAAATCACTAGGCAGGCCTTCATCGCGTTCGCGATAGGCCTGTCGCATTTGCGATGGGTTAGGCCTAGGTGACCTTCGCGTTCGCGCTCGTCGTCACGCGTTCGCGGAGCTTCAATTCCAAGAGCCTTCGCATTCGTGGTCAGATGGCCGCATTCGCATAGAACAAATGTGAACCCCTCCCCCCAAGCCATTAGCCTTACGCGTTCGCGAAGGGTACTCCCCCCACAACCTTGCGTTCGCGTCCCAAGCTCCGCGTTTGCGAAGCATAACTGGCACCTGAGGAAGTTGCCTTACGCGTTCGCGAGTGGGACCACACGAACGCGAAGAACAAAACCTCGGTGCACTGAGACAGCAAAAACCTACAATTTTTCCTAAGTTTAAAACCTTCCGAACCTATCCAAAACTCACCCGAGCCCTCGGGGCTCCACACCAAACATGCATAGTAACTCAAAAACATCATATGAACTTATATGTGCGATCAAATCGCCAAAATAACCTCTTAAACGTTGAATTTAGCATAGAAATCTAAGAAAAATCAACCTTCAAAGTATCAATTTTTACAACTACGGATCCGAACCACATCAAACGACTTTCGTTTCTTACCAAATTTTACAGACTCATCTTAAATCACATATAATACCTGTACCGGATTTCAGAACCAAAATACGGGCCCAATACCATCAAGTTTAAACATGTTTCCTTCCAAAACTCATAAATAATTCTAGAAAATCGGAATTCGATTCCGGGCATACGCCCAAGTCCCATACTTTCCTACGGACCCTCCGGGGCTGTCAACTCATGGGTCCGAGTCCATTTACCCAAAATATTGACCGAAGTTAACTTAAATCCATTTTAAAGTCAAAGTTCATTATTTTTCACAGATTTCACATAATGGCTTTCCGGTTACGCGCCCGGAATGCGTACGCAAATCGAGGTAATGCCGAAAGAGGTTTTGTAAGGCCTCGGAACGCAGAATTTATTTCTAAAACAAGTGATGACCTTTTGGGTCATCATATTCTCCACCACTAAAACAATCGTTCGTCCTCGAACAGACATAAGAAGGAAGTACCTGAGTCGGAAAAAAGATAGGAATAACGGCTCCGTATATCGGACTCGGACTCCCAGGTCGATGCCTTAGCAGGCTGACCCCACCACTGAATACGAACAAAAGGAAAGCTCTTCGATCTCAACTGACAAACATGTCGGTCTAGAATAGCTATCGGCTCCTCCTCGATCTCTATAGTTTGATCTCTTTCTCTAATCAAACAAGTATGTATACATTTGTATGTATTATATTCATGATCTCAAAAATATTTTAAAGTATTAGTGTTAGATTCAAGTCTTACTTCCCTTAAGAACTTGTCCAAAGGACTCTTAGGTTTTCACAACCAATTTACCAATTCCTCCATTATATGAATCGATATTTATCAATTCGAAACAAAATAATTTCAAGTTTTCCTCATTCTACACCAATGACTCGAGGAGAGATGGTGCCTTCTTCAAGTGCCATCAGTTTGGCTTCAAGTAGTTGAAAGAAGAAATTTGCACTCTTTTGATTCAGTCAAATGCGGTGCTTCATAGTCATTGCAAACGTGATAAGACTTTATGGAAATGAATGCCACGTGTATCCACATCTACATTATTAAAAATGAAATAAAGTCGTCCAAGTCATTTTCATGTGTTGTCTTATTAGATGGCTCATCTGCTATAAATACATGCATAGGATAACACTCTTTGCTCAAATTAAAGAAAACCATTTAACTCGGGAGATAAATAAGTATGGCTGTTCACAGAGTTAATTTCCTTGCTTTCCTCCTTTTATTTGGTAAGGCTTTTCTTTTCAACTATCTTTAAGGAAAAATACATAAAAACCCTGTCAAATTGCGAGAGTCCTATTACCCCTTAACTCGGTTAAAGTGGTATTATTATTATTATTTGCCATTAATATTGAATAAAAATTTTGGTGAAGAGTGTTGCGAGACCCTGTTTCTATCAACGGTTCTTTTTCTAACACCCATTTTACAAAGCAATCTTTCACTCTTTATTTAGTGTTTTCTCTTTCTTTAAAAAATTCTAGTTGTTTATACTTTGATAATAAGTTATCATAAAAATTAAGTTTTTAAAAAGTTGTACGTGAAATTTTGTCGCTAGTTATTAGCATATTTAAGGTCAGTGATGCCGCCGTCAAACTCAAATTCTGGGTCCGTCTCTGTTTGCCGATAAAAGAAATCTAAAAGAAAAAGAAAAATAAGCTTAATAATGAGTATTCACTCAATATTTATCAAAATATTTTATTAAATCTGGTCAAAGTAATAGGTGCTCAAGCACCCACAAATATCCACATAAACCCGCCACGTAATATGGAGTAATAATATCACTTCGAACGAGTTTACGAGGGTAATAAGACACTTACATAATTGAAGGTTCTAACTGGTTTAAACAGACTACTTTTAAGGAGGATTTTATGTATTTCCCTTCTTCTTTTTTTAACTTTCTCTCTTACCCAATTACTTGAATTCATTGTGCAAAACTCATAAGGTAATTAATTTGGTTATGTTGTAGGAATGTCTCTACTTGTAAATAATGTGGAACATGCAGATGCCAAGGCTTGTTCCTTTAACTGTGATCCAAGAATTGCCTATGGAGTTTGCCCACGTTCAGAAGAAAAGAAGAACAATCAAATATGCACCAACTGTTGCGCAGGCACGAAGGGATGTAACTACTTTAGTGCTGATGGAACTTTTGTTTGTGAAGGACAGTTTGATCCTCGAAATCCAAAAGCTTGTCCCAGAAATTGTGATCCAAGAATTGCCTATGGAGTTTGCCCGCGTTCAAAAGAAAAGAAGGACAATCAAATATGCACCAACTGTTGCGCAGGCACGAAGGGATGTAACTACTTTAGTGCTGATGGAACTTTTGTTTGTAAAGGAGAATCTGATCCTAGAAATCCAAAAGCTTGTCCCCGAAATTGTGATCCAAGAATTGACTACCGAGTTTGCCCACGTTCAGAAGAAAAGGATAACCAAATATGCACTAACTGTTGCGCAGGAATGAAGGGATGTAACTACTTCAGTGCTGATGGAACCTTTGTTTGTAAAGGAGAGTCTGATCCTAGAAATCCAAAAGCTTGTCCCCGGAACTGTGATCCAAGAATTGCCTATGGAGTTTGCCCGCGTTCAGAAGAAAAGGACAATCAAATATGCACCAACTGTTGCGCAGGCACGAAGGGATGTAACTACTTTAGTGCTGATGGAACTTTTGTTTGTAAAGGAGAATCTGATCCTAGAAATCCAAAAGTTTGTCCCCGAAATTGTGATCCAAGAATTGACTACCGAGTTTGCCCGCGTTCAGAAGAAAAGAATAATCAAATATGCACCAACTGTTGCGCAGGCACAAAGGGATGTAACTACTTTAGTGCTGATGGAACTTTTGTTTGTGAAGGAGAGTCTGATCCTAGAAATCCAAAAGCTTGTCCCCGAAATTGTGATCCAAGAATTGACTATCGAGTTTGCCCGTATTCAGAAGAAAAGAATAATCAAATATGCACTAATTGTTGCGCAGGCACAAAAGGTTGCAACTATTTCAGTGCTAATGGAACTTTTATTTGTAATGGAGAATCTGAATATATAAGCAAAGTGGATGAATGATCTCCAGAAGTCTAAGGTTGTTGTTTCCTAAGTCCTAACTAATAATATGTAGTCTATATATGAAACAAAGGCATGACAATATGCTCTGTCCTGCCTGTAATCTGTAATATGGTAGTGGAGCTTTTCCACTTCTTGTGCTAGGTTTCATAATGTTTAATAACAAATGGAGCACTAGTTTGTTCTAGTTAGTGATGCTTTTGTTGCATTTCTTTCATTTAGAATGTAATGAAAAAGTTAAATCTAATTAGTCTTCTTTAGCTTAATTAATGTGAAAATCTGCTGAAAATAGTATGACACTGCCCACTTGTGGCTGTGCTTCTGCAAAAGATCAAAATTCACATTATTTTTTTTTTCAATTTCAGAAACTTTGTTTACTATTAATCTCAATTTTTGAACGATTTGGTGGACTTTTGAGGTGGGTTTAATTGAAAATTTGAAGTGGAAGATGAAATATATATATATTCACTGTATATCTCTCGTGCATTATTTGTGGATCCCGTATATAGCTAATGTGTATCACATATATATCCTCAATATATTTATATATATTTGTGTATGATATACATGTGAGATACATGTTTCGCACAGTGAACAATATTTATGTTGTTGGTCATAAAGGTCGCGGAAGATTCTATATTTGGCATCATGGTACATCTTTACTTTTGTCCAGGTTTTTTCCCATTATTGTATGTCATTGATAATATTTTCTCCTAATTTTTATAACATGACTTAATGACTAATTGTGGGTAAATGGTATCTATTTTTTTTTATTATTTATATTGTTTTCCCTCCCATTTACGTGCATAGGTTCCATGGAAATGATGAATATTATCAGGATTTTTTTTTAAACATTTGGTCACATGTGGCAAAATATTCACATTTAAGGGTGTGTTTGGTATAACGGAAAATATTTTTGTGGAAAATATTTTCTGGGAAAACAAGTAGTAATCTTAGTCATTTTTTGGTATTTGGTATGCAAATTAAGGAAAATAACTCCTCAAGAGTATTCATAAATAATTTAGATATAACAAACATGAAGCCATAAACTTTCGAACCAACAACCTTCCGAACCCACAAATTTCATAAACTTCTGAATCACTAAACTTTCGAACCCGTATACTCTATAATTTCTAAATCTGCAAATTTTCAAACACATAAACCTCTGAACTTATAACTTTGGAACTTGTAAAATTTTGAACCAGTAAACTGAAAATTTTAAAAAAAAAACAGAACTGAAAATATAAAATAAAAAAAATTGTCGGGGATGGTTGACGGGGTTGGGGTGGTGTAAAAAAACGAAAAAATAGAAAATTAAAAAATGCAAAAATATAATAAGGTTTTTTGTGGCGGAGGGCATCGAGGGGGGGAGGAGAGGAAAATGTTTTCCTAACTTTTTCTAGGGAAGTCATTTTCGTTCAATTTCAGGAAAATGTGATATCTAGGAAAATATTTTTTAAATTATTTTGTGCAACCAAACAGTGAAAAATGGGAAAATACACCCTAAATGAATTATCCTTTTCTTCGCTAATAATTAGCCTTTAATCATGGTGATTAGAATGACGACCATGGTTAATCCACAAAATATCAATATCAATACATTGTAAAGAGTCTAAAGACATGCTTCATGATCACGCCCAACTATGCCTTATAAAAAGGACAATGCGGTCGTTGCAAATATAATCCGGTTTACAAGTTAGGAGTCGAATCCCACAGAGAACTAAGACTTAGCTACAGTTGTCCACTATCACCAAGAATTCATGCTTGAAAAATTCCTAATTTATAGATATTAAGATTCTTGTGTTAAACTAACTAACTAACTAATTAAAATAGTAAATTAACAACTATAGATACTAAGGGTTAGAGACAAGATCAAGGAGGTCTAGAGTTATGATTTCCCCAATTGTCAGAATCCTTCCCGCTATGTCTTCTATAATTTCGCCTAAGTATTCTCTACCGATCATGAGCGCTCTGCGTGTTGTAATTCTCTCCCTAGTAATTACTATAATTTACTAGACATACTCTCTCGAGTTACGCTAGCTGGCTTTAATTACAGCTCACTTAGATCGCACCCAAGGTTTCGTTATCCCTACTCCCACCTTTAATCTCATGGTTATTAATTCCTCACATACGTCGGGAGTGATGTTGTTCAACAACTACCTAAATATGCACTCTCTCCCGAGTAATACATACTAAATAGGCGCAGCTAATTGAGAGCTCTTCAACCAACCACAATATAAACGTAGTTGAACAAATACAGAAAAGCTACGACTCAATTATATAAAAACATAACAAGAATTTATCCTACAAAAGGTTCTATCAAAACTCTAGATAACTAATTAGCTATTCATAATAGTACGTAAAAGCACAATACTAAAAGTCATAACCAATAATGAAAAATAGGAAGAGGAAGGAAAAACTCATAGAAGAATTCTCCTCCTTGCTCCTATTGAGTCTCTGCCTCCTTAGGTCGAATCTGTGTCAAAAATTAGTCTCCTCCCTCAAAATACCGTTTTTCCATCTATATATACCAAGTAGGATTGGGCCCAAATAATTATACCTTCTCCAATGTGAAAAAGGACACTTTTCCCGGGTTTGACTAGCACGCCCGCGCTCATGACCGCGTTAGTGGCCACGCATGTTGCCCAGTATTCTGCCTGACGAGCGCGGCCTGAGCGCAGCCGCGCTTTTAACACGCACTCTTCACCCTGTTCTGTTCGGAATTTGGAAGAACGTAAAATACGAAAGTTGTAGCACTTTGAGTTAGTTTTCCAACTATATATTGTGAAGCCCAATTGGAGTTTTGAGCCAAATGTTATGTGTATTTTACTAGACAATGCGCAATATGCCTACTCGATTCTTCATTTGCTCTAACTATCATCCGTTGACCCCCAAACACGATCCCAGATTTATTCCTTGAGCTTTTACTCAGACTTCAAAGCTCCAAATCATTTGAATTCATTCCATAACATCTATATAGCTCGGAATTACTCCTACAAAACATAAAACACATCATTATTGCAAAACACTAGAGATTAAAGCTCAAACTCAATCAAAGTGCAGTAGATTAGAGTGTAATAAGCGACTAAAATACGCAATTATAGCCTATCATCACCTCATACGTGTGTGAGGAATTCATGTTCCATTTTTTTTTTGTTGGTAATTAAATAATTTTATGTATAATGTCAAAACTGAGTCTGGATAACCCCAGCCTTACAATTCACATCCTGACGCGGACCTTATCGCTTTATTTGCAATAAGCAGGTCAATATTCTAATTTGTACAGCAGTATTAGATTATCACGTGGTCCTAACAGAATACATAGTACAATAATTCAGTAATTAATTCCTGTTGCGACTTTCAAAACCTAACGAGTACCTAATAAATTTTTTTTGTTTTAATAATGTACAATAATTCAATAATTAAGTTTTGAGCAAAAAGTTATGTGTATTTTATTAGACAGTGCGCAATATGCTTACTCGATTCTTCATTTGCTCTAACTATCATCTGTTGACCCCCAAACACGATCCCGGATTTATTCCTTGAGTTTTTACTCAGACTTCAAATCTCCAAATCGCTTGAATTCATTCGATAACATCTATATAGGTCGGAATCACTCCTACAAGACATAAAACACACCATTAGTGCAAAACACTAGGGATTAAAGCTCAAACTCAATTAAAGTGCAGTAAATTAGAGTGTAATAAGCGATTAAAATACGCTACACCTAGCAATATGTACACCTACAGCTACACCGTCAGTTTCCCGGCAACAACACCAAAATTTGATCACGCTCAACTATGCATTATAAAAAGGACAATGCCGTCGTTGCAAATATAATCCGGTTTACAAGTCCAGAATCGAATTCCACAGAGAACTAAGGCTTAGCTACAGTTGTCCACTATCACCAAGAATTCAAGCTTGAAAAATTCCTAATTTATAGATATTAAGTTTTTTGTATTTAACTAACTAACTAACAAATTAAAATAGTAAATAAACAACTACAGATACTAAGGGTTAGAGACAAGATTAAGGAGGTCTAGAGTTATGATTTCCCCAATTGTCAAAATCCTTCCCGCTATGTCTTCTATAATTTCGCCTAAGTATTCTCTACCGATCATGAGCGCTCTGCGTGTTGTAATTCTCTCCCGAGTAATTACTATAATTTACTAGACATACTCTCCCGAGTTACGCTAGATGGCTTTAATTACAGCTCACTTAGATCGCACCCAAGGTTTCGTTATCCCTACTCCCACCTTTAATCCCATGGTTATTGATTCCTCACATACGTCGGGAGTGATGTTGTTCAACAACTACCTAAATATGCACTCTCTCCCGAGTAATACATACTAAATAGGCGCAGCTAATTGAGAGTTCTTCAACCAACCACAATATAAACGTAGTTGAACAAATAGAGAAAAGCAACGGCTCAATTATATAAAAAGATAACAAGAATTTATCCTACAAAAGGTTCTATCAAAACTCTAGATAACTAATTAGCTATTCATAATAGTACGTAAAAGCACAATACTAAAAGTCATAACCAATAATGAAAAATAGGAAGAGGAAGGAAAAACTCATAGAAGAATTCTCCTCCTTGCTCCTATTGAGTCTCTGTCTCCTTAGGTCGAATCTGTTTCAAAAATTAGTCTCCTCCCTCAAAATACCGTTTTTCCATCTATATATACCAAGTAGGATTGGGCCCAAATAATTATACCTTCTCCAATGTGAAAAAGGACACTTTTTCCGGGTTTGACTAGCACGCCCGCGCTCATGACCGTGTTAGTGGCCACGCATATTGCCCAGTATTCTGCCTGACGAGCGCGGCCTGAGCGCAGCCGCGCTTTTAACACGCACTCTTCACCCAGTTCTGTTCGGAATTTGGAAGAACGTAAAATAAGAAAGTTGTAGCCCTTTGAGTTAGCTTTCCAACCATATATTGTGGAGCCCAATTGGAGTTCTGAGTAAAATGTTATGTGTATTTTACTAGACAGTGCGCAATATGCCTACTCGATTCTTCATTTGCTCTAACTATCATCCGTTGACTCCCAAACACGACCCTGGATTAATTCCTTGAGCTTTTACTCAGACTTCAAAGCTCCAAATCACTTGAATTCATTCCATAACATCTGTATAGCTCGGAATCACTCCTATAAGACATAAAACACACCATTAGTGCAAAACACTAGCGATTAAAGCTCAAACTCAATCAAAGTGCAGTAAATTAGAGTGTAATAAGCGACTAAAATACGCAATTATAGCCTATCATCACCTCATACGTGTGTGACGAATTCATGTTCCATTTTTTTTTGTTGGTAATTAAATAATTTTATGTATAATGTCAAAACTGAGTCGGGATAACCCCAGCCTTACAATTCACATCCTGACGCGGACCTTATCGCTTTATTTGCAATAAGCAGGTCAATATTCTAATTTTTACAGCAGTATTAGATTATCACGTGGTCCTAACAGAATACATTAATTAATTCCTGTTGCGACTTTCAAAACCTAACGAGTACCTAATAATTTTTTTTTGTCTTAATAATGTACAATAATTCAATAATTAATTCAGTCCTCACTTCTCATTTCCAAAAATACAACATTTGTCCACCAACTTGTTCAAGTTAACACAACGTGCACGGTTCGTTTTTAGTTGATTTTCAATTCTGCATGAATTAAACCAGATGCAATTTGTAAGACGTTTTAATCAAACCAATCATGCCAGTCTCTTTAATATTTAAAAATAGTATAGTTTGATCCAAAAATAGATTTTGGTTTAACTAATTATATTTAAATAAAGAAGGGTCGATCTTAGTTAATGTTAATATCCGAAAAATGAGATAACATATTTTGTAATAAAATAATACATGCGTATTAGGTCAAATGATAATAAATATGAACAACGTCAACAATATTTAATGACTCAAAGGGAATGAGGGAGCATTAACTAACAATAAATAGCAATTGATGGTATATATGTAAATAAGAACATATGAGTTACCCGAAAAGAGGTGAGATTTGTTGATATTCTATCTGACAATAATGAATAATTGATGAGCCTTTTAACATTCGGGTTGTTCTTGGATTGAGTAGAAAAGTTTGGCAAGAATCTTAGTAAAAATGTATTTTTCGTATGTTTGCAATAGGGTCAGATTCTCTCAATAAAGTCAATGTATTTTTTTACAAGTGAATATCCCCCTCCTATCATTGTGTCTCTTTCTATTTATACGGAACATAATCATAAAAACCCTAATATTACAGGTGCAGAGAATATCTACTAGAATATTCTCTTTAGTGTCATATCTTAAAATTAGCTGTTATAATTCTGTCTAAGATGCTCGGCCTTGATCTACAATGACTTCACGACCTTGATCTTCGCTGACTCTTCGACCGCACCCTTCATCGCTTTGAGACCACTTCGACCAAGGGTAGATCTTTATTGAGATCTTACTAATAGTATATGGCGGCGGATGAAGGCTATCATGGTGCTGACATGGCTTGCCTATATTAAAGATATTTTTTGGTCTATACAAATACAAATTTTATCTTGAAGTTTTTATATTTTTCAGTTCTTCTCGGCCTTTTTAAACATGTCATATAGTGCTATAGAAAGCAGCTCATATGATACTATACTATCATAAAAAATAAAAACCAAACTTGATTGTTATTTTTTTTTCAAGCTGAATGAAGAGGATAAATAAAGAGAACGTGATAAGGTTGATCCCAAAATAATTAATTGAGTTGCTAAGGATTATGGGAATGGAGACAGACACTGGTGACAAAGCAAACGACAAATGGAAAAAGGAAAAAAGAAACATACAAACAAAGATTTAGGGAAGACCGCATAAGTTAGCATGTACAGTAAAAAGGGTAAAATCCTGTACTATCAGAAAAAAGGTCTAGATATACTTACGTCGTTATACTATTGATTTAGATATACCTTTTTTCGTTAAATTTATTCAAAGTTGACAGTTAATTTTACGTGATACTGATATTTGATGAGATGAATGTCACATTACTTGCCACCTCAGCACCTGTAACCCATTTTTCCCTTCCTTTTTTTTTTCACCACTAAAATTTTCTTCCCCTCCGTCACTATTGCCACCATTACTGTCACACCTCCTTTTTACCCGAAAGAGATATAAGGAAGTTTTTCCAATTACAGTGACATAATCGAAATGAGATTATTTATTTATTCAGAGTCGCCACTTGAAATAATTTTATGGTGTCTCAAGTCACCGGTTTATTTTAAAACCCCAAATCGAGGAAATTGACTCTGTTTTAAAAGTCCGCAAAACACAAAAATCCAGATAAGGAATTCTGTTAACCCGGGAGAAGGTGTTAGGCATTCCCGGATTTCGTGATTTTAGCATGGTCGCCTTAATCATACCTGGCTTATTAAATTGTCTAATTACTTATTTTTAAATCTATGTGCATCTACCCACTTTACCGCTTTTAATAGCTAGATTATTCGTAATTAAGAAGTTATCTTAAAGCGAGTCATGCGTATGTGTACTCGTTTAGTTTGGCGCGTCAAAAATCATGTCACGCGTACGTGTCCATGATTAATAACGCTTTGTTATTTAAGAAAAACTTTGCCAAAGTTGCGCGAACGCATACCTTAATTTATTTTGGAAAAGATCGTAATTATGTCACGCGAATGTGTATACAATCACGATAATAGATTAAACCGCGCCTAAAGCATTTCCTACGAATATAGGCAAGTAACAAAGCAAACAACAAAAACAACAACAACCCAGTATAATCCCACTTAGTGGGGTCTGGGGAAGGTAGTGTGTACGCAGACCTTACCCCTACCCTGGTGTAGAGAGGCTGTTTCCAAATAAACCCCTGACATCCTTCCCTCCAAGAACTTCCCACCTTGCTCTTGGGGAGACTCGAACTCACAACCTCTTGGTTGCAAGTAACAAAGCAATAGACAATTAAAAGCACAAATTCATAAACTTTAGCACTCGAGCTCCTTTAATCTAATTTGATGTAGTTCAGTTGATGAATAACAACCCAATTTCTATACTGTGACAAAATCATGTTCAGCTATAACCAAGTCGAGTAAACATACGAGCAGATAACTAAGTGAGCAAATTCAAAACTATGAAGAACAACTACACAAACAACGGGATCATATCACCAAACAAATAATTAACATTAAGCTTGAATAAAACGAATAGAGGATGAAAGAAGTGGACCTCAATATAGCCAAAAAATTGATTGTTTCACTGTTTTGAACTCAAAAATATGACGAACCCGGACGGAGCTCGAATTAATACCGGAAAGCTCGGATAAGAACGGTGAACTATTTTTTGTTCGAATTTCTCCATACTCTATTTCCCTTTCTGCCCTTTTTTTGTTTTTGTTCCTTTTTTTTAGTTTCAGATCTGTATTTGCTCCTTTTGTCACTACTGTAAGTGTTTTCTAGGTTCAAGGGGTGCCGGCGACTGGTGGGTGTGAGCGAGGCAATTTTTTTTCTGTTTCTCGCTATTGTTCTCATCCCCAAAACCCTTATTAAGTTTTTCGTTTTTCTCTTGCGACTGTTTGTGGTTGACGACGGAGATGGGGGAGAGTGAAAAGATGGGTCGCTGGTTTCAGGGGTGGTCTGTCCGGCGGCGAAGATGGTTCTGTTGTAGATGGGAGTCGGCGAATTTGGGTGTAGAAGTTCTAGGGTTCAGGGGGTTTGTCCCGGAGTTGCTAGCGGCTATGGTGGGCTGCTGGCTGGCGAGCGATGGCTGATTAGCGTAGGAGATGGGTGTTAGGTTAGGAAGAAGGAAGAAGGTCCATTGGGAGCTAGGGTGGGCGGTTGTTCTTAGATCTGTCCCTAGGGTTTCTGATGTTGGGGTCTTCTTTAGGGTTTTTTTGTGTAAGGTAATATTGTACTATCCTAGCTGTAAATGTGCACAATTATAGGGAATAAGTTAAAATTGCAAGCTATTTAAATTTTTTTAAGAAGTGACGTGAGGAAGTGTGCTTGTGAATTTGTTATGGAAAGATAAGGAAGAATCTTTGGCAAATGGCCACTTTTAGTAGGTTCTTTATTTTTGTATGATTTTGATTTTCTTTTATTAATTAATAAATGAAAACTAAAATACTACTCCTAAACTTGAATAGCAAGATAAAATACTAATCACTCAAAATTTATTTATTAAACAAATATATTTTCTTGGAATACCTTTTCTTTCTTTGTAAATAAAGATAAATTTTATATTTAAAATGTAACTTTTTTTGTTTTCAATTTTTCTTAAGTAAAATATATAAAAAGTGAAATAATAGCTAAAATATGTAGATTAAACATTAAAATATATTTACATACTAAAAGTATTGAAAAATCTCAAGTATGGTAAAAAAATAGGTGCTCACAGCTGCCCCTCTTTGCTCGAAAACACGAAGAGTTTTCGGGCAAAGATAAAGTGAGCCATGTGACTAATTTTTGACCATATCATTATTTAAAAGAGGAAGAAAATAAAACAAAAAGGCGCAACCGAGTCCTGGTTTTGGACAACCTACATATCCCGGGTTATAAGGGAATCAGGTCGCGTGTAGTTCAAGGAGCTTTGGTAGAATGTTGTGTTTGAGAGTCTAGTGAGGTTCTGACGTGGCTCTGATCTGTGGTCCTGTTATTACATCAAAATCAAAATTAAAAGACTAACTAAGCCTATCAGCTACGAATTACAAGATTCCTATCTATGAGTCTTCTGAAGCTTCATATTGAGTCTTGGTTGGTTCTTCATGTGGACACTGATCTAAATCTTGATGCTTGTTAGCTGTAGGTGTTGGTTCATTCCTTTTTCAACTTCTCGGATCAAGGCGGGACATGCAAAACTTGTGACATCAATTACGTCTTGAGTAGTCCACATCTTTTCTCCGCTTCTGCACTTTGAGTTCACTTTTTTCTCTCTTTTTTTTCTTTTATTCTGGATTGAGACTCCTTCTTTTGGTTATCTCGAACCCTTGTCGAACCGCATTCTTGAGGCGAGCTTCTGTTACTTCTAACTTGAATTGATAACAGGACTAGAGGTTGCCCCTATTCTTCAGGAGGGATCTTGTTGTCTCTGAATGGAACTTGAAATGAATTCTCTTATTCTCCAGATGGGCGCCTGTTACTGACTTGAAACTTCAAATTACTCTGAAATGAGTTCCTTCGTTCTCCGGATGGGCGCCTGCTACTACAACAAAGCAGACAAAATAAAAGAAACTTTTCTGCCCCATTTTGAACTAAGAAGATTTGTGAGTTATTAGCAGAACTATAAATCACATATGCTATTAATGAGAGGAAAATTAAAGACTCGACTAGGATGTGTGTCTCCTGTGAGTAAAACCAAAAAATTTCGACTAGCAAATGTGTCTGCTAAAACAAACCTAAATGACCTAGACTAGGAAGTGTGTCTCCTAGATTTAAGATTGAGCTTGCGGAAAACTATAAATTAAGCTTGACTAAAGTAAAAACTGACCCTATTCTCCAGGCGGGACCCCTGATTTCAAGAACAATAAAGATAAAGATATCTAGGAAGTGCGATGATTTAAAAACAAAAGTTGTAGCCCTTCGTGTCTAGTTTCCAGAAAGGTAAAGATATCACAATTTGGACATTTGTGGAGAAATTTATGGCCAGAATACTAAAGCCTGTCACTGCAGAGGAAAGCATGTACGACCGCTGTCGTTTTTGTACGGACCGCACTGGTTTTGTGCGGACCGCGATCGATTTTGCGTGGTCTGCGGAGGTGGAAATCTATGGGGTACACTATAAATATGAGGTTTTGGGTTTAATTTGATATTTTGACCTAGAGAGCTCGGATTTTGACGATTTTTCGAAGGTTTTTCAAGAAATTCATCGCGGTAAGTGATTCTAACTCAGATTTGGCTAGAGTACATGAATCTATCATTGAATTCATGATTTGGGATGAAATTTGGGAAGCAAATTGTGAAATCTTTCAAAAATGCAAAATGATGATTTGAAGGACCAAATGGTACCGGAATTGCATAATTTTCGTATGGTTAGACTCGTGAGAGTATAAGGATTCTAGTTTTGTGAATTTTGTCAAATTTCAAGATGTGGGCCCCGGGGTCGGGTTTGACCAATTTCTGGAATTTTGTGGTAATTCGATTGTTTTCGCTTGGGCTTTGTTCCCTTAGCATATTGTGACATATTCGTTCTGATTTTGGATAGATTCGATGCACGTGGAGGCCAATTCGAGCGGCAAAGGCATCGCGAGTTAGAGATTTAGCCAGTTCGAGGCGAGTAATGATTGTAAATGATGCTCTGAGGGTTTGAAACCCCGGATCACACATCGTAGTGCTATATTGAGGTGAGGCATACGCTCGAGACGAGCATGGGGTCGTGCACTATTGGGGATTGTGACATGGTCCATCTCGATTGATGATTTTACCGTGCATTTGACTGAAACCTATATGTTATCATCATGATTTGGGCTGATTTCCATATTTGGGCTTCGTGCAAACTATTTGAACCCTTCGGGGATTTTTATTACTATTTCCTCACATTTTTGACTTACTAATTGAACTCAGTCATGTTATTTTTCACTGTTTTACTACTCAATCATATTTACTACGTTTTGAGACTTAAATGATATTTTTAATGATGTTTTGGGCTGAGAAATACTATCTTACTAATGCCCGAGGGGCTTGTGAGTATTTTTGATTGAGTAAGGCTGAGGGCCTAGTTATGAGGAAACACTGATACTGATTTGATGCTGAGGGCTTGAGATATGTACGCCATAAGGTGGCTTGTTGATATTGTTTATGAGGCCGAGGGCTTGAGATATATACGCCACGAGGTGTCTTGATTGATATGAGGCCGAGGGCCTAGATTTGATGCCACGAGATGGCTTGATATTGTACTTGGGCCGTAAGGGGCCCCTCCCGGAGTTTGTACATACCCAGTGAGTGCGGGTACCCATTGTGATGTGAGATATAGCCCGAGGGGCTAATATTGTTCTATGTGATAGACCGAGGGGCTGGTATTGTTCTATGTGATTGCCCGAGGGGCTAGTACCGTTCTATGTGATTTCCCGAGGGGCTGGTATTGTTTTGAGATATTTGTCGAGGGGCAGAGTTGTTGACATTGAGCCTGAGGGCGAACCTTTATGTGTTTATCTTTCATATTTACATGTCATTTACCTGTTAAACTATGTTATTTGTGCCCGAGGGGCGGATTTATGCACTTATCTGCACTAACTATTTTGCATTCATTTGCGTACTGTTGAAAAAGCCATTTTCAAGAAGTTTAAACTGAGATAAGATGTTTAAAGAGATTTTACAGCTTCACTACTTTCTTATTGGTTTTTGAACTGCTTCTATACAGCATCTTGATATGCTTTATGTGATTTCTTGCCTTCAGTATTTATTTACATTTGTTACTCACTGAGTTGGAGTACTCATTTTACTCCCTGCACCCCTATGTGCAGATTCATGCATTGTTGGTACCGCTCCTGAGTGCTGATACCCCCAGCTTCAGGAGGGCTTTTGGAGATTACGAGGTAGTTGTTGACGTCTGCATCCCCATGTCTTATCATCTCTATCTCTTTTCAGACATCTGTACTAGCTTATAGACTTAGCAGACTTGTATTATGAATTATAGATGCCCATGACTAGTGACACCCCGGTTAGGGCTGTGTTGGATTGTACTTCCTCACTTTATTGACATTATCCGCTACTTAGTATTGCTATATCATGATTTAGACTATTTTTATGATATTTAACTGTTTAAAAAGTGAATTGGGTTTAATTGGTTGGCCTTGTCTTCACGAGAGGCGCCATCATGACCGAGTTCGAGTTTAAGGTCGTGACAAGTTGGTATCAAAGCCTAGGTTACATAGGTCTCACGAGTCATGAGCAAGTTTAGTAGAGTCTTGCAGATCGGTACGGATACGTCTGTATTTATCCTCGAGAGGCTAAAAAACCTTTAGGAAAACTTCATATTCTTGAATTCTTATTGTGCGTCCTTGATTCAGCATGAAATGTAACTCTTTGAATTCCTTCCACGCGTTCGTATGTGCACATGAGCGCTCAGTATCAGATGTGCATCGATGGCTTGTGATTCCTCAATCGAGGGGCGAGATGTGATCTCTGTGAGTTGATGTTGGGTCGGTCTGGAGGACTTGAGGCCGAATCTTTGCCTATGGCTTGAGCACCGAGGTGCTGATTGTGTGAGCAAGTATTTTTGAACGTATATGTTTGGTATTGTCCCTATTAGTGGAAGTGACGGCTGGATAACTATGTGATGAGTATGTTGGTATTGCGAGATATATCCACATGATTTGGAAGTGACGAGAAGGTATGCTAGAGGATAGAAGAACTATTGGGTGCTTGAATTCCATCTTGATTCGAGGTATAGCCCCGAGTTATGGGCATGTGAAGGATCTTTTCATGTTTCCTAGTTGTGAGTGAAGTAAATTTCATATTGCGGTATGAGTTTAGACTCAAGAAGACTAAGTGACTGCGTACAGTTTATGACGGTGAAAGGTATATATAAATGTTAGTTAGAGGCAAAGCAGGTGGGTTGTCTCCTGCAAAATGTTCTGAGGTTGTACGATCCTTATGTGTCTGTTAGAAGATCTCATTTGCGAGTGAAGGATATTTGTTGCAACTTAAATTGGGTCGCTTAGAGAGTGGGTGTAACTGTTGCAAAAGTGGAATGCGAGATTTGCAGAAGAGTTAAAATTCTAGATGATCTGTGTTTTCACAAGCCTATAAAAGATTTGAGTTTAATCTCACTATGGTATCATGACATCAATAGAGTATAATCGTTATGAGTTATTGAGTGTGTGTTGATCTATGGCTTCGAGCCAAGTGGGGAGTCTGTTATTGATTAGGCGATTGCACGGTTAGGTGCTATGTTGGTTCTAGTTGGAGGCGTGCTGGTAAATCAGTTATGGCTTGCGGAAATTGAGACCGAGGATGGCTCGAGTAAAGGAAAATTTTGACAGAGGTTATATATGCTTCATAGGGTATGAGAATCACGGAATATCTTGAGTTGCTGTTGGTAAAGGATGCTCGGTGCATAGAGTAGGAAGTTGCATGGTTGTACTGGAATGAGGTTACATTATGCGGTGTCAGAGTGCTAGTAAGGCACGGATTGATGGTTCGTTTGATCAGGCTAATTACAGTTTGAGTAGAGTGGATGACTCTCGGGAATGGTTCTAATGGGTTCAAGACTTTCAGGTAATAATTGGAGATTTTCAAGTGTATAATTGGGCTAGAAACTGAGTTTTGCATTAGAGGGTGCCAAGACTTGTGTCACTTCTATATTAATTGAGGGATCTTATGTATTAGTATCAGGAAGGTAAAGGTAACGGATTTAGATTCGCAGGAAGTTTCCTCAGAGTAAAGTATTTTGATTGTGGTGCCTTTGGGAATAGATAAGAGAGTATTAAGCGGCTTATGGGTCTCAGACGGTGTGGCTTTATGCTTGGGTCCCATGTGGTAAGTCTGGGTTGAGAAATTGTGGTGCTACAGCAAGAGGGGATATCAAGTTTAAGGTAAATCAGAAGGCAACTCGGATAGATGTGATAGCTGGGTAGTAGACCGGATCGATATGGTAAAGATATGATTAGTTCCTTGGGTGTGTACGGGGTAATGAGTTCCTACAGGTATTTCGCGGCAATGCTCTTAGGTTTTGATGGCTTGTGTAGCTTGGTCGAGTTAGAAGGATTTAGTCCTGGCAGGTCTGGTTTGTTCAAGGGGAACTCGGAGAGTTCTTGATGGTTTCTAACTTGGTTGGAGATGTATATTTTCTATGGGCATGAGGAGCATGGGATGCATAGTGATTTCCTTCTAGAATGGGATCAATGGAAAGTTCTTGACTAGTGGAGTACGTAGATGTTTGTGACTAGGAAAGGAGATGAAGTTCTCATGTTATCCTAGGATGGTATGGTATATGCGGTATGTTACGGAGGATTAAGATTTGCGTGTGTAAGGTTACGGTTCAGTTTTGAACGGAAAGTCATAAAATTCTTAGGCAGCACGGCCAGTTTCAGATGATTCGAGAAATAGCTTCAGATGATTAGGGGATGATCTCCAGATGATTAAGGAAATGGTATCGCTAAATGGGAGTGATTTGACGAGGGTATATGTTTCAGAAAAGGCAATGTGATTAAGTTGATGGTACTTCGGTAGAATTGCGGCGCTTTCTTGTTAGATTGACTGTTGATATTCGAGTTTGCTTGGTGACACAAGGGAATTTTAGAGTATCTTTCATGGAATGATTGGGTATTTGAGGTGCGGTATGCATTCGTACAGCGGAATTGGGATCAGGTATGTTGATTCATACGCCATATGGATTTGGAGACAGGGAAGTTCTCACATTCAGGCTATGTTGTGGTTGTAAGTTGTATGTATCAGCACTGTTTAGTGATGATCGGGGTTTGGAGACCCGAGCGGATCTTTTGTGCTTGGCATGTTAGATTTTGGATGGGATACTAGGTTCAGACTGATTGTCTCCGTGTTGTGTCATTCTGGACTATTGCACTAAGGCAGCACTGTTGGCTATGCTGGAAATGCGACGGATTGAGTGGCGAGGTTCGTAGGATTATGCCCTAGTGGAGTGGTTTTATATTTTGATGGCCCAACGGACGGCTGGGAAGGATTGTCTTTCTTATTTGGGCTTTCTTGATGGATGTCAGTGTAGAGGCTTCTACCATTGATTCAGTTCCGGTGGTGAGGGACTTTTCAGATGTGTTTCTTGTGTTCGGGCATGTCGCCGGGCAGGGTTGTCAATTTGTATTGATTTGATGCTGGGCACTGTATCGTATGGTACCGACAGAGTTAAAGGGGTGGAATGAGCAGCTTCACCTTGATAAGGAGTTCGTTGGCAGGCTAATATGGATGCGTGTTCTAACTTGAGTCGGCTTGGTTGGCTCCGAATTGTATTATTAAGAGAGGTGTTGATTCGTCGGTTATTGAGCTTATTAGTAATCCGGGGAGACCTATGCGTTACCTTTCTGTGTTGCGAGGCGTTAGGATTTATTGGTTATCGGCACATGTGGTGCGGTGTTATTGGGGTCTCGCAGCAGAATTCAAGCGGGAGGAGTATTGGATATTTCTTGGCGGATGATGCATCTGTTATGCCATTTCGGGTTGTGTAGTGTTATGTACTTGCATTACCATGGTTATGATGATTTACTTTGATTCTAGACATCAATTGCGTGTGGTCGTCAATTTCAGGCAGAGTGACTTGAGGTGTTCCATATGGAGCAGTGTTTGGATAAGGCCGCGCATTATAGCGAATATATATGGAGATATGACCTTGCAGGTTAGATTCATGTATTCTGTTCCTATGATGTGAGACGGGTTCTCAGCCTTGTGTTATGGTGGTACTGGTGAACCTGAGGTACAACTCTTTTATTTGAGTCATTTTCATGATTTGAGTATGTTCGAACTGTTGCATATTGGTGCGTGTATTGTGCAAGTTGTGGCTTAGGTCTATATGGACGTGTCATGTCACCAGAGTAATGTGTTGGATTAGAGGAGATCGTTGGGGATCATTAATAAATACGAATAGATGCGATTTCAGCATGTTGGAAGGATAGTATCGAGCTTCGGTTCAGAAATTTGTTGTGGTATTTGCCAAGGAAGAAGTGGCTTCATGAATGGTGGATCTGAGAAATGGTTGTGGCTTACTGTGTGTTTCACTTATCATTGGCAGTATATAAAAGTGTTGAAATGAGATTTTAGTTGATAAGAGGTTTTCTATCGGTATTCGGTTGTTGTGGGCAGCTGCTGTGAATAGAAGTTATCGATACAAGCGTTTAAGTTATGTGGTTTATCATGAAATGGCATCCGAGGTTGCAGGTATGGTTGGCTACAACTGGTTTGGTCTTATTCACAGTATAAATATGAAATTCTGATCGTATTGAGGATTTTAGAAGTGAAAATGTGGTTCTATGGTTTGTGGGCTAGGTTGGATTGTGAAATTTTAGTTGCATTGTGTTATCGGACCTATATGAGATAGGGTGACATGGGATCACCCCTGGGTATATGCATGGTAAAGTTATTCAGCAATTGGTTGACTTCTGGAACAACTCTAGGCACGTTTGAGGACGAACGTGTGTTTAAGTAGGGGAGGATGTAACGACCCGACCGGTCGTTTTGAGCTTTTGCACTTTGCTGGCCAGTTCTCGGGCATGACTTGCCCGTGTGGTGTATTATGACATATGTAAATCGTTGGTGTTGGGTTTCAGGTTAATCAGAATGAATTTGGAAGAACAGTTCTCAGTTTGAAGCCTTAAATTTGAAAGGTTTGACCAAGAGTTGACACCTTTGTATATGATCTCGAATCGGAATTTTTATGATTTAGTTAGCTCCGTTAGGTTATTTGGGGCTTAGGGGCGTGATCGGAATACATTTTGAAGGTCCATGGAAGGTTTAGGCTTAAATTGGCGAAATTGAGATTTCGGCGTTTTCCGGTTGATAGGTGAGATTTTATATAGAGGTTGGAATGAAATTCCGGAAGATGCAGTAGCTTCGTTGTGTCATTTGGGATGTGTGTGCAAAATTTCAGGTCATTCGAACGAGATTTGATAGACCTTTTGATCAAAAGCATAATTTAAGAGTTCTTGGGGTTCTTAGGCTTGAATCCTATGTTAAATTGGTGATTGATGTTGTTGTGAGAGATCCGAAGTTTTGAACAAGTTTGAACGATGTCATGGGATGTGTTGGTACAATTGGTTTGAAGTTCCGGGAGTTCCAGGCATGTTCCGGGTAGGTTCCAGGATGTTTTAGGCCGAAAATCATAGATGTAGCAAGTCCAGAAGGGTTGCAGGCCCCACCCGCGCGGTCCGCACAAAAAGAAGTGCAATCGTGGTATGTGCTGCGCGGACCGCACAAAATGAAGTGCGACCGCAGTAGGTGTTGTGCGGCCGCGGTGGGGAACGTTTCATTGGTCCTACTTCGGAAGCTCATTTCTTTTGATCTACAAGGGATTTTGAGATGATTCAACAACAAAAGTTGTAGTCCTTCGTGTCTAGTTTCCATAAATGTAAAGATATCACAATTTGGACATCTGTAGCGAAAGGTATGACCAAAATACTAAAGCCTATCACTGCAGAGGAAAGATGTGCGGCCGTGGTCGTTTTTGTGCGGACCATACAGGTTTTGTGCGGACCGCGGTCGATTTTGTGCAGTCCGCAGAGGTGAAAATCTGTGGGGTACACTATAAATATGAGGTTTTGGATTTTATTTGATATTTTTACCTAGAGAGCTCGGATTTTGGCGATGTTTTGAAGGTTTTTCAAGAAATTCATCGGGGTAAGTGATTCTAACTCAGATTTGGCTAGAGTATATGAATATATCTTTGAATTCATCATTTAATTCGTGATTTGGGAAGAAAATTGTAAAATCTTTCAAAAATGTAAAATGTTGATTTGAAGGACCAAATGGTATCGGAATTGGATAATTTTCGTATAGTTAGACTCGTGATATAAGGATTCTAGTTTTATGAATTTTGTCAAATTCCGAGATGTGGGCCCGGGAGTCGGGTTTGACCAATTTCTGGAATTTTGTGGTAATTCGATTGTTTTTGCTTGGGCTTTATTTCCTTAGCATATTGTGACGTACAAGTTCTGATTTTGGATAGATTCGAGGGGCAAAGGCGTCGCGAGTTAGAGATTTAGCCGGTTCGAGGTGAGTAATGATTGTAAATGATGCTCTAAGGGTTTAAAACCCCGGATTACACATCGTAGTGCTATATTGATATAAGGCACACGCTCGATGACGAGCGTGGGGTCATGCACTATTGGGGATTGTGATGTGGTTCATCCCGATTAATGATTTTACCACGCATTTGATTGAAACTTATATGTTATCATCATGATTTGGGTTGATTGTCATATTTGGGATTCGTGCCAACTATTTGAACCCTTCGGGGATTTTTATTACTATTTCCTCACTATTTTGACTTACTAATTGAACTTAGTCATGTTATTTTCCATTGTTTTACTACTCAACTATTTTTACTCCGTTTTGAGACTTAAATGATATTTTAAATGATGTTTTGGGCTGAGAAATTACTAATGCCCGACGGGCTTGTGAGTATTTTTGACTGAGTAAGGCCGAGGGCCTAGTTGTCAGGAAACACTGATACTGATTTGAGGCCGAGGGCCTGAGATATGTATGCCACGAGGTGGCTTGTTGATATTATTTATGAGGCCGAGGGCTTGAGATATATACGCCACGAGGTGTCTTGATTGATATGAGGCCGAGGGCCTAGATTTGATGCCACGAGATGGCTTGATATTGTACTTGGGCCGTAAGGGGCCCCTCCCGAAGTCTGTATACCCCTAGTGAGCGCGGGTACCCATTGTGATGTGAGATATAGCCCGAGGGCTGATATTGTTCTATATGATAACCCGAGGTGCTGGTATTGTTCTATGTGATCTCCCGAGGGGCTGGTACCATTCTATTGATTGCCCGAGGGGCTGGTATTGTTCTGAGATATTTACCGAGGGGCAGAGTTGTTGACATTGAGCCCGAGGGGTGAACCTTTATGTGTTTATCTTTCATATTTACCTGTCATTTACCTGTTAAACTATGTTATTTGTGCCCGAAGGGAAGATTTCTATGCTTATCTGCACTAATTGTTTTGCATTCATTTGTGTACTGTTTAAAAAGCCATTTTTAAAGAAGTTTAAAATGAGATAAGATGTTTAAAGAGATTTTACAGCTTCACTGCTTTCTTACTTGTTTTTGAACTGCTTCTATACAACATCTTGATATGCTTTACATTATTTCTTGCCTTTAGTCTTTATTTACATTTGATACTCACTGAGTTGGAGTACTCACTTTACTCCATGCACCCTTGTGTGCAGATTCAGGCGTTGTTGGTACCGATCCCGAGTGCTGATACCCCCAGCTTCAGGCGGGCTTCCGGAGATTACGAGGTAGCTGTTGATGTCCGCAACCCCGTGTCTCTACTCCCTTATCATCTCTATCTCTTTTCAGACATATGTACAAGCTTATAGACTTAGCAGACTTGTATTATGAATTATACATGTTCATGATTAGTGACACCCCGGTTAGGGCTGTGTTGGGTTGTATTTCCGCACTTTATTGACATTATCCACTACTTAGTAATGCTATATCATGTTTTAGACTGCTTTATGATATTTAACTGTTTAAAAAGTGAATTGGGTTTAATTGAATAGTCTTGTCTTCACGAGAGGCGCCATAACGACTGGGTTCGGGTTTAGGGTCATGACAAAAAATGTGAGTGCAATGGCAACATTTTATGCACTTTAGCAAGACAAATAAAGGTAAAGATTTGAGAAACTTCTCTTTGTCGGTTCTTCTCTTCTTTTCTTTTTCTTTCTTTTCTTCTTTTTTTATTTTTTCTTTCTTTTTCTCTTTTTTTTGAACCACTTTCCTTGCACTGCTTTGTTCCTGTTTCAAACAAAGAAAACTTTGTTAGTTTTAAAAGGTGGTGGTCGGTTTGTGGCCTTGAGTCTTGAGCAGCTTGGGTTTTGCTCGATCAGCTTGAATCGGTCTCAAGAGACTTTTGTTTTGCACCAACTCTGATTGTTTCACACCCAGTACCATTTGTATTTGCGGCTCAATCATCCTTATCCCAACTGGAGATCTTTTCTTAGGTGACCTTTTATGATATCTTGAATGACTTCCTACTTTTGAGCAATTTGTCTGTGAGAGAGAATCACCAATTATCTTTGCTTGTGCCAAGTAGGCTGACAAGGGTCTTTTGGGGGAGCCTTTGCATGAATCCTCAAGGCATGTTGATTGTAACAACTGAGTGTGCTGGCTACATTTACTTTGTGCAACTGAAAAGCTGATAGCAGATTTTGAAATATTTTCTTGCTTGTTTTGACAAGGACTAACTTAGAGTGAAGGGCATAGTGATGCAAAGAAACAATATTAATAAGAAATGCCCATGTGGGGAAGGATAGAAGGAAGGTTTTTTTTTTCCTTTTTGTTTTTCTTTCTTTTTTTTCTTTTTTGTTTCAATAACTAGCCTTAATGATCATAGCATGCATTTTGGACTTAACGACCGATCTATCAAACTGACCAAATCTTCCCTTTTACCATTCTTATGACATTGAAGTTGGGCTTGTTTGTGTCAATCCTTTGCATCAGCTTGACGACTCACTTTCGACTAGTGGTGCACCGAGGGATTTTCACCAACAAGCCTCTCTCATTTATTTATCTCTGCTTATCGTTGCCTTACAGTGCCCGTGAAGGTTTTCACTAGCAAGACTCTTTTATCATTTTTTTCGTGTGAGCAACTTGACAGTGTTATATGTTGTGTGACGATTGTTGCTCATTGCATGCTTCTCTTGGTATTCTTGAAGGCATATTGGGAGGTCTTTATTTGGAAGGGTTTTGGATATGGTTGGAAAGAAGGGACGGCCTAAGCCTCAAAGTAGACTTAAACTAAAGGGGTTGTAGACTTACAACTCTAGGAATCGACTCTTTCAAAAGTGAAATAAAATCTTTGCCCCAGTTTCAGATACTAAGAGTTTTTGGATTCTTTTGAATTCTTATTTGGTTGGACCGAACCGTGTAAGGCTGCCTACGTATCCTTTTTAAAGGAATCAGGTCAAACGTAGTTCACACATCTGACCTAAATATTTTTTTTCATCTTTCTTTCTTTTTCTTTGTCTTTTTTTTTCAAAACAAGTTGCCCAAACTTCTATTTCTGGGGCATGGACCTTTGACTATACTTTTCCTTACTTTTTTCCATTTGTACTTTCTAAGAGTTGCCCCAGTTTGGTCTCTTGGGGCATGGACTTTTCTTTCATTTTTTTTCATTTCGTTTTCTTTTTGGATTTTTAACTCTGAACTTGATTCCAAAAGAGGGTGGTCAAAGAAAAATAACACAGGCTCAAAAGGGGTAACAAAGGGTATAAAGTGTTTGGGTAGCAAAAAAAGGGCCTCCCAGCCTCGAGAATGCCAAACATATTATCTTTTCGTGATTACAACATTGACGAACATGTCTGTCTTCTTGGTGTGTCGTGGTCACAAGACATTTTCCATCCCTTAATGTCAAACTTTCCAACAAACTTCAATTGATTCTTCTTCAACCCGTTCTTCATAATGATTTTGAAGGTAAAGATCCTTAACCTCCACGGGTATGACTATTCTAGTTCCACTTAAATTTTACTCGGGCTTAATTCCAAAGGATTTTAAACTCTTTTTCATCCTCAAAAGTGTCTTGTTCTCAGTTATCCAATTCAAGACTAAATCAATTTTCTATGATTTGACCAAAAATTCTGCATACATGTCATGTCATTAAAACTAGCGGGAAAAGAACTAAGCATGGAATGACACAAAATGACAAACTGCATTTCATTGAGTAAACAACATACAAACAACCTAAGATTCGAGTTACAATCCTAAAATAACCTGGATGACGAAAATAGCAACAGAACAAACAGACAAGACTCACACAGACAGAATGGAGGGATAGAAGGGTTTGACTCAATAAAACAAATAAAATTCTGATCAGAACCCTAAAATAACCTAGGTAATAGAAAAAAAATCAAAACAAGCTACCAAGATTCCTTCCTAGTGAGGAGGGAATGACTTTTCAATTGCTAAGCTTGACATTTAGCCACAAATTTTCTCATCAGAATCACCATGGCCTTCTCCAAATTCAATCAGCAAGTTTCCGAGAGGATTATCATTCTCCATATCACCACGCATCATCCCCACAAAGTGTGCAACATCGTGTGCAGGTAAAGGATTTTGCATGATATTCTGGGTGTCACTGTCTTGGATTAAAATCAGTTTTTCCTGGATCATCCTTTCTATTTCTCTTTTCAAATCCTGACAGCTTTCAACATTGTGCCCCTGGGCATTGGAATGGTATTCACACATTTAGAAGGGTCAAACCTTCTTGCATGTAGATCCACATGATTTGGAGGAATAGGAGCAATCATGTCATAATGCTTTAATTTCTCAAACAAGCTTGCATAGGACTCTCCTATTGGAGTAAAATTATCTTTCAACCTTTGTACCCTTTTATACCTCTGGCTTGGATGTGGGTTATAGGGAACTTGAAATTTTTTTGAAGTCTGATGGACATTTTGTGATGCTCGCGCGTGCCTTATGGGGTGTTTTGGTGGCTGGACAACATACTGAGGTGGAGTAATAGAATATTGTGGGTTCTGAGGTGGATAGTAGTGCTCAGGGAAGTCATGGGAAACTTGATGAGGCTGGTCATACCTTCGAGATGCTCTCCTAGGAACTCTTCTCGACCCTGATGTCATCATGATTTCTTCGTCCTTCTCATTCGTGTCACTAAAATTATCAGATTCAATCTGGACAGCCTGAGTTGCGGCTTTGAGAACTGCTTGACTTATAATTCTACATGTCTTAAGACCATTTCCCCCATTTTGATTGCTTCCGAGAAGGATTTACCCACTGCGGACATCATATTTTGAAAATAATCTGGCTCTTGAGCTTGAAGAAAGACAGTGATTAACTCGTGGTCATCCATGGGTGGCTTAACTCTAGCTGCTTGCTCTCTCCATTTAATGGCATATTCCCTGAAACTTTCAGTTGGTTTCTTCTTCAGGCTTGAAAACAAATTGTGGTCTGGGGTGATGTCGATGTTGTATTGGAATGTTTTGACAAAGGCATGTGCCATGTCATCCCAGACATGCCAGTGAGAGGTGTCTTGGTCAATAAACCATTCAGAGGCTACCCCGTAAGACTTTCCCCAAAATAAGTCATTAGTAATTCTTCATTTCCTCCCGCACCTCTTAGCTGATTGCAATACCTTTTCAAGTGGGCTATGGAGTCTCCATGTCCATCATACTTTTCAAATTTGAGAGTCTTGAAACCAGGTAGCAAACAAACATCGGGAAACATACATAGATCCTTGAAGGCAATACTCTTCTGACCTGTCAACTCCTGCATGTTTTTCAACTGTTGTTCTAAGCTTTTCAGTCTTTGGGTCATTTCTTCATGTGCCATCTTTCAGGCAGGCTTCTCAATGCTTGCAGGAAGATCAAACAAGTACGAGTGGTACTCAGGAGAGTGGTACTACTCTTGCTAGGTAGCAAATTGTAACTCATGAGTTTTCCTCTGCAACACTGTTGGCTGTGGGATGGTGAGATGGGCATAACAATAGTAGTTATCTAATTGGTTGTTAATGGCAAACTTTGAGAGCAAGCAACAGAAGTTCCAGCGGTAATTGTACAGTTGGGATAAGGACTGAACCCAGGTGGATAAGATTGATCAGATAATGAGACCTAAGTGGTGGTAGTCGAGATGGGTGTGAACTCTGGGAAACTATGAATAGAAAAAGGCAGTCCTTGGCTATTGTCTCACGCTTGATACATTTCAGTCATTTTCTATTTCTGTACCCTATTTGCCTCAACCACAGTAGACTTTTGCTGAACCCTCTGACCCTGAGTCTCTTGGGCACTAGTAACAGTTTCGATGTCAGTTGTCATTGGCATTTTTTCCTTGGATCTTGTGAATTATGGATGTGTTTCCAGCTTACCACAAACCGACCACCTCAAACTTTTTTCACAATTCGAAACAAACAACATGTTAGAATAGTCACTCTTCTTCGTCTTTCTTTCCTTTTTTTCCTTTTTCTTTATTTTCTCTCTTCTTCTTTTTATCGATCGAACCTGATGTGGGTTGCCTACGTGTCATGACGTTGCATGAATCAGATCTTTATGTAGTTCGGGAAGATTAGGAATAAAGTAAGTAAACTAACTTTTTTTTTTGATTTTGGACTTTTTTCGAGAGAAAGACTTAAAAAGAAGAAACAAAATATTTTTGAATTTCGATTTGTTTGTTTGTTGTTTTTTTTAAAAAAAATTGAAAAGAAAGAAAATATTTTTTTTTTTTGAATTTTGACTCTTTTTTCTCTTTTTTTTGGAATTTTGAAAGAAAAACTTCTAAAGAAGAAAGGAAATATTTTTGGATTTTTTTTTTTGAAATTTTATTTTGAATTTATGAAAGAAATGCTTCTAAAGAAAAAGAAAATATTTTTGAATCTTGAATTTTCTTTTCAATTTTTAAAAGAAGAATGAAAATATTTTTGGATTTTGAGAAGAAATTAAAATAAAATATTTTTGTATTTTTTTTTAAAATTGGGGTCTAAAAGAAATACTTTCTAGAAAAGCAAGTAATGGAAAATATTTTTGGATTTCTTAAAAATTGTGGGCCGGAACCGATGAGGTTTGCCTACGTATCTGACATCCGGTGAGAATCACATCCGCGTAGTTCGGTAAGATTGAGAATAAAGTAAATATGCTAACACTCTTTTTTTTACTTTTTGAAAACGTTGAGACGATGAAAGCATTTAGAAAAAGAATATACTTTTCTGCAAAAAAAAAATTGAAATTTTTGAAAGAAAGATTTCAAAAGAAGAAAGAAAATAATTTTTGGATTTTGATTTTTTTTTGAATTTTGATTTTTTTATTTTTGAATTTTTTGTGGAAAAAGACTTCAAAAAAGAAAGGTAGAAAATATTTTTTTGGATTTTGATTTGATTTTCTTTTCGAATGAAAGAAATATTTTTGATTAAATTTTTTTAATTTGGGTTTTAAGGAAAGACTTCTAAAAGAGGAATTAAAGGGAATGTTGTTTTGGATTTTTGAAAATTAGGGCCGGAACCGATGAGGTTTGCCTACGTATTTCAGATCCGGTGAGAATCAGACCCGCGTAGTTCGTCCAGTTTAGACATAATTGGAGAAACATGATATTGACTCACTTTCATTTTTCATTTTTTTTGAAATACATTTTGTTTTCCTTTTTTTTTTCAAATATTTTGGCAGAGTTTCGAGGCATTTTCAAATACCAGGGTTTTCAGAACCGGGTGAATTATATATCCTACCTCACTCTTTGTTTTTCTGTTATTTATCTTTCCTTAGCCGGTCAACATACAAGCCGAAGCAAATAAATGTACAAATAGCACGCAAGATGCATCAGGATGATCTTTTATTTCGGGTACACATGTCCTAAACAGACCCGACCCCTGTGCTGAGTTCCCAAAGTCAAATGCACATGATGCAAACAAACGTACATACTAGGGATCCGGCATGAGGCTATGTTATTCTAGGTTTAAACCTGGGGATTTGTTCTAGACATGGCTTACCCAAGTGGACAACTTGAGGAGAGGTGGGAGCGACGTACCGGGAGCACGAAAGTCTACCCGTCCTAGTGGATGATCCATCCTTGTTCTATTTGGTATGACCTCTAACAGAAAAGCAGGCCACGCGAACGTGTGCACCATTTTTTAGAAGACTCAGAAGGGAGGCGTAAGAAGACAGTTTAATACAGTTGAAATAATATCAAAGCGGTAAATAAGCTGCAATTAGCACGTTAGGCCACAAAAATACAGTAATATTAACAATAAATAAAGCCAAGTAAAAATCACATTAACAAGCTCGAATTCTTGAACTCTGAACCAAAGTGGGCTCTTGTCCCCAGCAGAGTTGTCAGAGCTGTCACACCTCCTTTTTACCCGAAAGGGATATAAGGGAGTTTTTTCAATTACAGTGACACAATCGAAATGGGATTATTTATTTATTCAGAGTTGCCACTTGGAATAATATTATGGTTTCCCAAATCACCAGTTTATTTTAAAATCTCAAATCGAGGAAATTGACTCTGTTTTAAAAGTCTGCGAATCACAAAAATCTAGGGGTGGGCATAAAATCCGAAAAACCGAATTCCGAACCGAACCGAATTAATTTGGTATTTCGGTTTCAATTTTTTCGGTACTTCAGTTTATTTCAGTACAAAAATTTCGGTATTTCGGTAATTCGATACAGTATACAGTTTTGAATTATTGATATTTCGGTATTTCGGTATACCGAAATACCGAAATAGTTTAATAAGGTGAGATCAATATTTCGGTGTTCCTGTCATTATTAGTTCTGATTGGTTACTCTACTCGACTCTGCTACAGCATCTCAGTGAGCAATGGACTATGAAGCAGAAGATAATTGTGCAAAACTGCAAACTGTGATGGGCCAGAAATAGGAACAAGGCCCATTCAGAAAGGAAAACGAAATAGGGAAGGACCATCTATCTGTTGAAATAATGTTAAGAAAATGTCATCATTCTTTTCTTGTTTATGAGTATTTATCAGCCTCAAGTACATTTGAAAATTTATGTTCATCTGCTGTAACATTGTCATTTGATGGGCTTAGTACAAAATGAACTAGTCATTGGAAGACCAACAACTATAAATCATATAATCTAATCGTTGATTAGTTTGGAGTTTCTATCTTTACTATTAGAGTAATTGAAGATAAAATAATGTTGGCGCCAGATTTTGCAAGTTAATGGAGGGGGAGACAGTGAAGATTTGATTTAAACCGAAACCGTACCGAATCAAAATAAAAAATACCGAATCGTACCGAAATATTATGGTACGGTATTTGATATATACAATTGATAAACCGAATAACGAAATACCGGACCGAAATTCTTAAATACCGAACTAAAATACCGAACGCTCACCCCAACAAAAATCCGGATAAGAAATTCTATTAACCCGGGAGAAGGTGTTAAGCATTTCCGGGTTCCGTGGTTTTAGAATGGTTGCTTTAATCATACTTGGCTTATTAAATTGTCTAATTACTTATTTTTAAACTTATGTGCATCTACCTCCTTTACCGCTTTTAATAGCTAGATTATTCGTAATTAAGGAGTTATCTTAAAGTGAGTCACGCGTACGTGTACTCGTTTAGTTTGGCGTGTCAAAAATCATGCCACGCGTACGTATCAATGATTAATAACGCTTTGTTATTTAATAAAAGCTTGGCCAAAGTTGCGAGAACGCATACCTTAATTTATTTTGGAAACGATCGTAATTATGTTACGCTAACGTGTATACAATCACAATGATAAATTAAACCGCGCCTAAAGCATTTCTTATGAATATAGGCAAGTAACAAAGCAATAGACAATTAAAAGCTCAAATTCATAAACTTTAGCACCTGAGCCCCTTTAATCTAATTTGATGTAGTTCAGTTGATGAATAGCAACCCAATTTCTATACTGTGACAAAATCATGTTCAGCTATAACCAATTCGAGTAAACATACGAGCAGATAACTAAGTGAGCAAATTCAACAACTACACAAACAACGAGATCATATCACCAAACAAACAATTAACATTAAGCTTGAATAAAACGAATAGAGGATGAAAGAAGTGGATCTCAATATAGCCAGAAAATTGATTGTTTCACTATTTTGAACTCAAAAATGTGACGAACCACGGACGAAACTCGAATTAACACCGGAAAGCTCGGATAAGAACGGTGAACTATTTTTTGTTCGAATTTCTCCACACTCCCTTTGTCTTTCTGCCCGTTTTTTTTGTTTTTGTTCCTTTTTTTAGTTTCATGTATGTATTTACTCCTCTTGTCACTGATGTTAGTGTCTTCTAGGTTCGGTGGTACCGACGACTGGTGGATATGAGGGGGGCATTTTTTTTTTCTATTTCTCGCTATTGTTCCCGTCCCCAAAACCCTTCTTAAGTTTTTCGTTTTTCTCTTGCGGCTGCTGGTGGTGGTTGGCGACGGAGATGGGGGAGAGTGAAAAGATGGGTCACTGGTTTCAAGGGTGGTCTGTCCAGCGGCGGAGATGGTTCTATTGTAGATGTGAGGTCGCTGATGGGAGGTCGACGGGTTTGGGTGTAGAAGCTCTAGGGTTCAGGGGGTTTGGCCGGGTTGCTAGCAGCGATGGTGGGCTGCTGGCTGGCAGGCGACAGTTGGTTAGCGTAGGAGATGGGTGTTAGGGTTAGGAAGAAGGAAGAAGGTCCATTGGGAGCTAGGATGGGCGGTTGTTCTTAGATCTGTCCCTAGGGTTTCTGATGCTAGGGTCTTCTTTAGGATTTTTTTTGTGTAAGGTAATATTGTACTATCCTAGCTGTAAATGTGCACAATTATAGGGAATAAGTTAAAATTGCGAGCTAGTGAATTTTTTTAAGAAGTGACGTGAGTAAATGTGCTTGTGAATTTGTTATGGAAAGATAAGGAAGAATCTTTGGCAAATGGCCACTTTTAATTGGTTCTTTCTTTTGGTGTGATTTTGATTTTCTTTTATTGATTAATAGATAAAAATTGAAATACTACTAAATCTGTATAGCAAGATAAAATACTAATCACTCAAAACTTATTTATTAAACTAATATATTTTTTGGAATACCTTTTCTTTCTTTGTAAATGAAGATAAATTTTATATTTAAAATGTAACTTTTTTTTTGTTTTCAATTTTTCTTAAGTAAAATATATAAAAAGTGAAATAAGAGCTAAAATATGTAGATTAAACTTTAAATTATATTAAATACTAAAAGTGTTGAAAAATCTCAAGTATGGTAAAAAATTAGGTGCTCACAATTACCGCGACCATAAAAATATTGTATTTCAAATTTTAGTCTTTTATTATATGGATTAGGGGTGCTGAAGTGGCATGTCATGTGACATCCACCTCATCAAATGTTAGTGCCACGTAGGATTGGATGTCTATCTTGGACAAACTTAACAGAAGAGGGGTACATTTAAACCAATAGTATTACGGCAAGAATATATTTGAGCTCAAAAATATAACGAAAGGTATATTTAAATATTTTCTTATAGTACAGGGATATAATTGGCCCTTTGCCGGAAAAAAAAAATTAGTCGGTAACCGTTATCAAGGGTTTTCATCGGGAATTTCTCAAACATAGTAAATCAAATCATAAGTAAATTTGGTGACATTATGGGTGTGTTTGGTATGAAGGAAAATATTTTCCTTAGAATGTTTTTTTATCACGACCCGAATTTCCCACCGTCGGGACCGTAATGGCGCCTAACATCGCACTCGCTAGGCAAGCCAACGTTAGAGTTCTATTCACCTTTTCCCTTTATTTTTTAAAATTAAAATTTAACAAAACTAAATCATTGAAAATAACAGCGGAAGTACATAATTAACTGCCGATCCTTATGCTAGTAGCAAAACCGAAATAGTTACCACTTAGAAACTAGTGTCACAACCCACGAATATTCTATGAATATCTACAAGTATTGGTCTGAAAGAAAAAGTACATTTGTCTCGAAAGAAAATAAAAACAGAAATGTAGAACATAGGAGGGGACGCTATGGCCTGCGGACGCCTACAAGACTACCTTGGGTCTCTTAGATGAATGCCTGCAGCCGACCTCTTGATCAGCCACAACCAGTTCCAAAATCTGCACAGAAAGTACAGAGTGCAGTATCAGTACAACCCCCCGATACACCAGCTGTCACGACCCAAAAATCCCTCCGAAGGAGTCGTGATGGAACCTAGTCTCTAAGCTAGGTAAGCCTAACATTAACTGAAATAACATTGATATTTGCCAACTTTAAATTCAATAACTCTTAACAATTTATTATTTCCAAAACCGGTTGTACAAGTTACAAGCCTTTCTAAGAGTAGTTATACAAAATAAATACGTCACTATTCCGAAACAAAAGGAACAAATGGAAATAAGTACAATTGAAGGTGACTCTGAGGACTGCAAACGTTGCAGCAGGTTTACCTTGAGTCTCCACCGCAACGAGTAGCTACTATCGATCAAATACCTGGGTCTGTACAAACAAATGTACAGAAGTGTAGTATCAGCACAACCGACCCCATGTGCTAGTAAGTGCCTAGCCTAACCTCGACGAAGTAGTGACGAGGCTAGGACCAGACTACCAAATAAACCTATGCAAAATAGCGTACAAAAATAATAGGAAGCAGATAACAATGATGGCAACAATGATCAACCAGTGATATAAATAGCAGGCAACAAGAACACCATAAATGTTTCTCAACAAATAATAAATACAAGTGCAATCAATTAATCAAGTCCTTCAAATATAAATCTTTCGCCTATAAATCCTTCAAGTAATAATCTCTAAGATAATATGCTTTTCAATAAATATATTTTGAATATATTTCCTTCAAATAAATATCTTTCAGATAAGCATCTTTCGAATATAATTCTTTCGAGTAAAGGTCGCCTTGTAACACCTCATTTCATAATTATAAATAATATAGGTCTCAGCCCACTTTCATATTTTCACGGCACCTCGTGCCCATATTTATGTCATAACCGCACGGACAACTCATGTGTCATTAAATAAAACCATAATATTTTCCCCGGCACCTTGTGCCCACATATTTCTGTCTCACATTGCACAACAATATTCTCATGTTACTCAGCTCATAGGTTCCATAACCCAATACAATTAAGAGTGTTCAAGGAGCCTCATTCACTTAACATAAAGTAGAGTACAACTTCCAACCCAATTAGGAAATCAACAAGAAAAGATGAAATTATTTTTTTTTGAAATCATTTGATAAAGAAAATACCATTTTCAATGAAAGTACAATATCGAAGGAATCATTATCTTTAATACGAGAAATTAATAAATCAAAACATAGTAGAAATTCCTTTTGAAGTAAAGTACAACCTCAAACGGTTTAAGGAAACTTTAGTTGAGAAATCAATTGAGTTAAAAATGTAATAATTCTTGAAATTTGAAGTATTGAACATATTAAAAAATAAGGCGAGGTATTGTAAACACTATGGATTCCAACACAAAGGATCACAACAGTAAAGGGATCTAAATAGTTAATACACTTGAATTGTTAATAACAAGTAAACACCGCAAACAGAAAGTGCACGACATCACCCTTCGTGCTTTAACACTCTCTCACCAAAACAATACAGGGCATCACTCTTCGTGCTTTAACACTCTCTTACCAAAACAATACACGGCATCACCCTTCGTGCTTTACACACTTCCTCACCCAAGCAACAAACACAAGGCAAATAGGGTAAGGGAATCTATAACATCGAAATAAAATCAAGTAATAACGGAAAATCAGTAAATAAACGTACAGGACAACATAACTCAATTAGAATCAGGAAAAATCAAGGACAAGTGCACGGCATCACCCTTCATGCTTTTACTCTCGTCCTCACCATAAGAATCAATATAAACTACACGGCATCACCCTTCATGCTTTACACTCTTCCTCACCATAAAATCAATATAATCGGCACGGAATTGTACATCGTGCGACACGGCATCACCCTTTGTGCTTTACACTCTTCCTCACAAAATCATACACGGCATCACCCTTCGTGCTTTAACACTCTTCCTCACCCAAACAACAATCACAAGAAATAAGGGCAAGGAAATAAATGAAATCACAATAAAATCCCGGTAAGGGGACAATAGTACAACAATAAAATAAACGGCAAGGGAAACAACATCAAAACAATAACATCACAGCAAGGGACACAATAATATCAAACAAACATCCCTGCAACGGAACAATAATATCAAACAAACATCCCGGCAAGGGAACAATAATAATATTAACATATGAAGCGCAATAAACCACAACGGAGTCATAATAATTATAATATAAGACTCACGGGCATGCTTGACACCAACGTATAGATACTCGTCACCATGCCTATACATTGTACTCCACAATTAACATGTAGCAAATAAGACACAACTCCTAATCTCTCAAGTTAAGGTTAGACCAAACACTTACCTCGCTTTGCAACCAATTTAAAATTCCAACAAGCCTTTGTCTCGCGAATTCGTGCCCGAAATTCCCAAATCTAGTCATAAACAATTCGATTCAGTCAATAAAAATTATAGGAATTAATTCTATATGAAATTCTACATTTTTCATTAAAAATTCGAAATTGCACGAAACATTTGCCTGTGGAGCCCACGTCTCAGAACCCAACAAAAATTACGAAATATGAAACCTCATCCAACCACGAGTCCAACCATACCAATTTTACTAAAATCCAACATCAACTCGACCCTCAAATCTTCAAATTAAACCAAGAGGATTTCCAAGATTTTCCCAATTAAATGTCAAAACTAGTAATAGATTCGGGTAATCTAACCAAAATTAAGTTAAGAACACTTACCATATTGTTTTATCTAAACATCTCCCGAAAATCGCCTCTTCCCGAGCTCCAATTCGCTCCAATTTGTCCCATTTTCAGAACTTAATGTTCTGTCTAGAAAAATTTCGGGTACTGTTCACGGGGTAATGTACACAACACTGTTCATGGGGGTACTGTACATGGTATTGTTCGAGGTACTGTACACAATACTATTCATGGTACTGTACACGGGGTACTGTTCACGGGGTACTCTATACGGTACTGTTCACGGGGGTGCTGTACATGATGCTGTAAAAAAAGACAGCTACTTCCCAAAGAGAATTTCAGCGGCTTTTTCTACCTGTTGACCTTCCGAAATCCACCCGAGGCCCTCGGGACTTCAACAAAATACACCAACAAGTCCTAAAATATGATACGGACTTAGTCGAAACCTCAAATCGCATCAAATAATGCTAAAACCGTGAATCACATCCCCATTCAAGCCTAATGAAACTAAGAATGTCCTACTTCTATATTCGATGCAAAAACCTATCAAATCAAGTCCGATTGACTTCAAATTTTGCACACAAGTCATAAATGACATAACAAAGCTATGAAAATTTTTAGAACTAGATTCGGACCTCGATATCAAAAAGTCAACTCTCCGATCAAACCTAAAAAATCTTTAACCTTAGATTTCTAGATTCCGTTAAATGGCGATAATTTGATCTAGGGACCTCCAAATTCGCTTGCGGGCATATGACCAAGTCCCAATTCACGATACGGAACTACTGGAATGGTCAAAACTTTTATCCGGGTTCGTTTGCTCAAAATGTTGACCGAAGTAAACTCAATTGAGTTTTAAAGCTCTAGTTCACAATTTAATTCATTTTTCACATAAAAACCTTCCGGAAAATTATACGGACTGCGTACGCAAGTCGAGGAATTATTGATACCGCTTTTCAAGGTTTTAAAAATACCGAGATGATTATTTAATTTAAAGATGACATTTTGGGTCATCACATTCTCCACCTCTAAAACAAACGTTCGTCCTCGAACGTACTAAGAATTATTCTCAAGTTACCAAATTGATGATTTTACTTTTACACAATTATTCGCGGTTGATCCCACATTATCGCATTCGACATAAGTACGACAACACCATTTCAATTGAGATCATTTCCTTTATCCATATTCGTAAACTTCAAGACCAAATTTCTTACACTCCAATCATTTCTAGAAAGGTCCGATTTTTACGTCAACACACAATATTAGTCCCGACTGGCTATAGCAACTTGTGCCTACACACCCATCAAATACGGGGTATTACATTCTCCCCCACGTAGGGTCATTCGTCATTAAATGAGAAGTAGAGTCCATCTTCAAACACATAATGTAACTTATCTCTTTCTTTGCACATCACAATATCCCAAATTTTTCTAACTCCCAAATTTTTCAGAAATTTCGGCAGAGTCTCCCCTGTAATTGGGCCTATCCACCTGTCAGAGTAACACCAAAACAACTCCTAACAACATGTCCACAACCCAACAACGCACCACAAAGTATATATCAATAATACTAATCTACGCATTACAAGCACGTCATTATCACAATGATATCTTGACATAAAACGCATCATATGTATGACCATAACCACATCTCTGGTCTTAATGGTTGTTCATAATAGATTACAACATCACCAATTAACCTCATGTTAACAAAATTTCGTTTCAAACCTCCAGATTACTAACAACAAGGCATGGGGATCTTATAAAATTACTTACCCGAAGTAACGAGTCACAATTTAACGCCACCTGGGCTCTCACCTTGTAGGCTAAAACTCAATAGTTACAATAAAATTTTGGCAAATTATGCACAAAAATATTCATATAAGAATTTTCAAATAAGCCTAATAGGCATGACTCCCTACAAGTGCTACAACACAAATTTTAATTTCACAAAAGGAGAATTTAAACACATAAAATTTTCACCACCAGGACCTCGTCCTTATATAACATCCACCGCAGCTTGTAGCCCGGTTTAAATATTTCATATCATATAAAAATGTGAGGATCTCATCCTCAACTCTGAATCACAAGTATTTTGCACATTGTGCCAACTAAAATTTTCCATTTCCTTTCTTCCTTCTTTCAAATAATTTCGGTTAAACAAAATCACAACATACAATGATCCCTCTTACCGGTAGGGCATATAATTTACAATGGAAATCAAGTATTTAGATATTAAATCAAACTCATCGAATTGATTAACAAGGGTCACTTTTATCCTCACAACTATTTTTAGTGACCAACACATAATGATAGACATAGCTATCTCTATATAATCTCCCAACAGAAGTATTCACATATGTATATTTAAGAATTACGAAGCTCACTCATAAGTGGAGCACAATAGGAGAACTTTCCTCGATGCTCAACACCGAATCAAGTTAAGAAAATTTTGTCTTTATAATAATTCGAGACCATACTTATAACGATACCGTTTGGTGTAGCAACCTCAGCCATACCATAGAAAATATATCAACGGACTGGGTCTCCACCTCTAGGAGTCTCACCTCCACCTCTAATATCCCGACCTCTACCTATGGTTGGTCATGTAAGTGGAGTAGTAACTGCAATGGGGCACGTAGCCTGAGTGCTTTGACGAAATATGTCTCTCCCAAGTCTAGGATAATTTCTCAAGATGTTCTTAGTATCACCATTTTCATAACAACCCATCCGCAGTTCGACTGCTCATACTAAGTCTGTACCGGATAACTTAAATAACCATTGCAGGAAATTTCATGCCACTGGTACATTAAAAGATGATTGCCCCACATAAGTGCCCTGATTAACTGGAGCACTATGAGTATTCTGAAATTGTTCCATGTCCCTGCTGATACTAAAATATAGAATTATTAAGGACGCGGGAATACCAAAAGTCCTATCATCATTCCTTTCAAATATAAGCTCTTAATCATATACAAGTTTCGACAAACCTTTCAATACCACATATATACAGCTCAAGCCAAAACTAATATAACACATGACCCATAATTTGAGCGTTGATAGTAAACTCCCCTCACTTAGCATGAAGCCATATGAAACATTCTGATGATTCACAATACTAACCTTTATCGCTCATACGACACCGGTCATAAGATACCTCAAGCTATTTATTTGGCGCATGTCATCCTCATGACAGTTAAACTTGCCTCTTCCAGTGTCTCGGCTTGCTAGTAAATACCATTCGCTAAATAGAAATCCCATACGAAACACATAATCTCTAATACGACCAACTATTTTTAGATCTACATCCACATGTGATGATTAGGCAACCAATTAAACCTTCTTAAGATTGTACTTATCAACCAAATGTCAGAATCTGATGCACCCCCATGCGCACAACCGAAAGATCTCTTTGCGCTTTCACATTTTCGATTCTGAACGACACGTGGTAACAATGGTTGAGCAGCCCTGGCTCTCTTATAACCTTTTACGGTATCACAAACCATTGGCATAGTGCGCAATTCCATACATGAGTGGATGCAAAAGAACATAAGATATATGCTTCAAGCTGAATAAATGTCGCACGATAAGGAATGAATGAAGTGAAAATTTTTCCTACTAGTTCTGTAGCCTCTCGAAGATAAGTACAGACGTCTCTGTACCGATCCGCAAGACTCTACTAAACTCGCTTAAGCTCATAGGTTCCATAACCCAATACAATTAAGAGTGTTCAAGGAGCCTCATTCACTTAACATAAAGTAGAGTACAACTTCCAACCCAATTAGGAAATCAACAAGAAAAGATGAATTTTTTTTTTGAAATCATTTGATAAAGAAAATACCATTTTCAATGAAAGTACAATATCGAAGGAATCGTTACCTTTAATACGAGAAATTAATAAATCAAAACATAGTAGAAACTCCTTTCTAAGTAAAGTACAACCTCAAACGGTTTAAGGAAACTTTAGTTGAGAAATCAATTGAGTTAAAAATGTAATAATTCTAGAAATTTGAAGTATTGAACATATTAAAAAATAAGGCGAGGTATTGTAAACACTATGGATTCCAACACAAAGGATCACAACAGTAAAGGGATCTAAACAGTTAATACACTTGAATTGTTAATAACAAGTAAACACAACAAACAGAAAGTGCACGGCATCACCCTTCGTGCTTTAACACTCTTTCATCAAACAATACACGGCATCACCCTTTGTGCTTTAACACTCTCTCACCAAAACAATACACGACACCACCTTTCGTGCTTTACACTCTTCCTCACCCAAGCAACAAACACAAGGCAAATAGGGTAAGGGAATCTATAACATCAAAATAAAATCAAGTAATAACGGAAAATCAGTAAATAAACGTACATGACAACATAACTCAATTAGAATCAGGAAAAATCAAGGACAAGTGCACGACATCACCCTTCGTGCTTTTACTCTCGTCCTCACCATAAGAATCAATATAAACTACACGGCATCACCATTCGTGCTTTACACTCTTCCTCACCATAAAATCAATATAATCGGCACGGAATTGTACATCGTGCGACGCGACATCACCCTTCGTGTTTTACACTTTTCCTCACAAAATCATACATGGCATCACCCTTCGTGATTTAACACTCTTCCTCACCCAAACAACAATCACAAGAAATAAGGGCAAGGAAATAAATGAAATCACAATAAAATTCTAGTAAGGGGACAATAGTACATCAATCAAATAAACGGCAAGGGAAACAACATCAAAACAATAACATCCCAGCAAGGGAGACAATAATATCAAACAAACATCCCGGCAAGGGAACAATAATATCAAACAAACTTCTCGGCAAGGGAACAATAATAATAATAACATATGAAGCGCAATAAACCACAACAGAGTCATAACAATTATAATATATGACTCACGGGCATGCTTGACACCAACGTATAGATACTCGTCACCATGCCTATACGTCGTACTCCACAATTAACATGTAGAAAATAAGACACACATCCTAATCCCTCAAGCTAAGGTTAGACCAAACACTTACCTCGCTTTGCAACCAATTTAAAATTCCAACAAGCCTTTGTCTCGCGAGTTCGTGCTCGAAATTCCCAAATCTAGTCATAAACAATTCGATTCAGTCAATAAAAATTATAGGAATTAATTCTATATGAAATTCTACATTTTCCATTAAAAATTCTAAATTGCACTAAAAATTCGCCCGTGGGGCCCACGTCTCGGAACCCGACAAAAATTACGGAATATGAAACCTCATCCAACCACGAGTCCAACCATACCAATTTTACTAAAATCCGACATCAACTCGACCCTCAAATCTTCAAATTAAACCAAGAGGGTTTTCAAGATTTTCCCAATTAAAATCACCAATTAAATGCCAAAACTATTAATAGATTCGGGTAATCTAACCAAAATTAAGTTAAAAACACTTACCATATTGTTTTATCTAAACATCTCCCGAAAATCGCCTCTTCCCGAGCTCCAATTAGCTCCAATTTGTCCCATTTTCAGAACTTAATGTTCTGTCCAGAAAAATTCCGGTACTGTTCACGCGTTCACACTGTTCACGACTATTCACGGGGTACTCTACACGGCACTGTTCATGGGGTACTGTATATGGTACTATTCGGGGGTACTGTACATGGTACTGTTCGGGGGTACTGTTCACGGGGTACTCTACACGGTACTGTTCACGGGGTACTGTACATGATGCTGTAAAAAAAAGACAGCAACTTCCCAAAGAGAATTTCAGCGGCTTTTTCTACCCGTTAACCTTCCGAAATTCACCCGAGGCCCTCGGGACTTTAACAAAATACACCAACAAGTCCTAAAATATGATACGGACTTAGTCAAAACCTCAAATCGCATCAAATAATGCTAAAATCGTGAATCACATCCCCATTCAAGCCTAATGAAACTAAGAACGTCCAACTTCTATATTCGATGCAAAAACCTATCAAATCAAGTCCGATTGACTTCAAATTTTGCATACAAGTCATAAATGACATAACAAAGTTATGAAAATTTTTAGAACTAGATTCCGACCTCGATATCAAAAAGTCAACTCTCCGGTCAAACCTAAGAAATCTTTAACCTTAGATTTCTAGATTCCGTTAAATAGCGATAATTTGATCTAGGGACCTCCAAATTTGCTTTCGGGCATATGACCAAGTCCCAATTCACGATACGGGACTACCGAAATGGTCAAAACTTTTATCCGGGTTCGTTTGCTCAAAAGTGTTGGCCAAAGTAAACTCAATTGAGTTTTAAAGCTCTAGTTCACAATTTAATTCATTTTTCACATAAAAACCTTCCGGAAAATTATACGGACTGCGTACACAAGTCGAGGAATTATTGATACCGCTTTTCAAGATCTTAAAATACCGAGATGATTATTTAATTTAAAGATGACATTTTGGGTCATCACACCAGCTTAAACTAATAATGTAACACAATAAAACTATGGAATAACTAATACCTTCAATAAAGAAAACAATATCTAACAGGAAGTAATTAGACATAGTAGCATCAGTAAGCATGAAAATGTTAAGACAGGAAGATAATATATTGGGAACGGGGAAGAGAACAGGCTAAACAAACAATTTTGCGGCGCATAGGTACTCGTCACCACACCTATACGCCACACACATGGAATTTCACATAGCAATCAAGTCGGGGATCTCTAATCCCTCGAATCAAAGTTAGACCAAATACTTACCTCAATCCAATGGGCAATTAAAAGCTCAATTACCGTTTTACCTCTCGATTCCATCTCCAATCCACTCGTATCTAGTCATAATTAACTTAATAACATCAATTATCGCTAAATAAATCAATTCCAATGCATAATTATAGATTTCCCAATATTTTCTCCAAAAAGTCAAAGACCGACCCCGGGCCCGCTTGGTCAAAACCCGAAATTCGGACTAAACCCCGATTACCCATTCACCCCCGAGCCCGGATATACAATTGGTTTTGGAATCCGACCTCAATTTGAGGTCTAAATCCCCGAATTTCAAAATTCCTAAATTCTACTCAAAAGTTCCTAATTCCACCATGAAAAAACCTAGATTCTAGGATGAAATCTTGTGAAAAGAAGTAAAAGAGTGAAAAAAATGAGTTAAGAATCACTTACTTATGATTTGGGGAAGAAAAGGTATTTGAAAAATCGCCTCTTATGTTTTAGGGTTTTGAAAAAATGAAAAAATGAATGAAAAGTCCTGTTTATATAGCACCCTTTGATCCTCACTACGTGGTCCACTATATTCCGAGCGCGGTCGCGAACCTCCACCGTGGTCCGCTAAATTATGGGTGTGGCCACAAAACCTGAGCCTTACCCTACCGCGTCTGCAAAGTCCCCATCGCGGTAGCGTTCTTCAACCGCGGTCCGCGAAGTTTCCACTGCGGTCGCGTTCTTCTACTGCTGTCTGCGAATTTCACTCCCCAGCCACACTCCTAAGAGCTGAAACATGCAATTTCTGCAACTATCCAACACCAGGTCTTTTCCTAAGTCTAGACATCCCGTAGCCTATCCGAAACTCACCCGAGCCCTCGGGGCTCCAAACCAAATATGCACACAAGTCTTAACACATCATATGAACTTGCTCGAGCAATCAAATCGCTAAAATAACACCTAGAACTATGGATTTAACACCAAAACACATGAAATTTTCAAGATAGTTTCAAAACTTTATTTTTTTCAACGAAAAGTCCGAATCATGTCAAATAAACTCTGTGTTTCACCAAATTTCACAGACATGACTTAAATATTATATTAAACCTGTATCGGGCTCCGAAATCAAGATACAAGCCCGATACCAATGAGATCAAACATTAATCAATTTCTTTAAATCCTTAGATTTTCAGTATTACAATTTTCATCAAAAATTTATCTCTCGGGCCTGGGACCTCGGAATTCGATTTAAGGCATACGCCCAGATCCCATATTTTACTACGGACCTACCGGGATCGTCAAATCACAGGTCCGGATCTGTTTAACCAAAACATTGACCGAAGTCAACTAAAATTAACTTTTTTAGGCCAAAAATCATTATTTCATCAATTTTCCAAAAAAAGGTCCGGAAATATGCCCGGACTGCGCACGCAAATAGAGGAGAGATAAAATAAGATTTTAAGGTCTTGGAATACGGATTCGAGTTCTAAAACAGAAGATGGCCCTTTGGGTCATCACATTCTCCACCTCTAAAACAATTGTTCGTCCTCGAACGGACATAGAAGAGTACCTGAGCCAGTGAAAAGATGGGGATATCTGCTCCGCATATCGGACTCGGACTCCCAGGTAGCTGCCTCAATGGGATGACCTCTCCATTGCACATGAACTGAAGGATAACACTTTGATCTCAACTGACAAACCTGCCGGTCTAGAATAGCTACTGGCTCCTGCTTGTAGGTCAAATCATTGTCCAACTGGACAGTGCTGAAGTCTAACATGTGGGATGGATCGTTATGATACTTTCAAAGCTTGGACACATGAAACACTGGATGCACTGCTGATAAACCCGGTGGCAACGCAAGTCTGTAGGCCACCTCACCCACTCGATCAAGGATCTCTAAAGGCCTTGATGAACCTAGGGCTTAACTTACCCTTCTTCCCAAATCACATCACACCCTTCATGGGTGACACTCAAAGCAACACTCTCTCTCCGACCATGAATGCCACATCACGAACCTTACGGTCGGCATAACTCTTTTTCCTAAACTGAGTTGTATGAGGTCTCTCCTGAATGATCTTAACCTTATCCAAGGACCTCCTCCACTAAGTCTATACCCAACAACTGAGCCTCCCCCGGCTCAAACCATCTGACTGGCGATCGACACCATCTACCATATAACACCTCATAGGGAGACATCTGGATGCTCGATTGATAACTGTTGTTGTAGGCAAATTTCGCTAACGGCAAGAACTGATCCTAAGAAACTCCAAAGTCAATAACACAGGCACAAAGCATGTCCCCCAAGATCTGAATAGTACGCTCGGACTGTCCGTCTGTTTGAGGATGAAATATTGTGCTCAACTCGACCCGCGTATCCAACTCACGTTGTACTGCCCTCTAGAAATGTGAGATAAACTGCGTACCTCGATTCGAAATGATAGACATGGGCACATCATGAAGATGAACGATCTCATGGATATAAATCTCTACCAACCACTCCGAAGAATAGGAAACTGCCACAGGAATGAAATGCGCTAACTTAGTCAGCCTATCCACAATAACCCATACAACATCGAACTTTCTCTAAGTCCATGGGAGTCCAACAATGAAATCCATAGAGATACGCTCCCACTTCCACTCAGGAATCTCAATCTTCTGAAGCAAACCACCAGGTCTCTAATGCTCGTACTTTACTTCCTGACAATTCATACACCGAGCTACATATGAAACAATATCCTTCTTCATCCTCCTCCACCAATAATGCTGCTGCAAGTCCTGATACATCTTAGCGGTGCCCGGATGAATAGAATACCGGGAACTATGGGCCACTTCTAGAATCAACTCATGAAGCACATCCACATTAGGCACACAAACACAACCTTACATCCCCAAAACTCCATCATCTCCAACTGTAACCTACTTGGCATTACTGTGTTGCACTGTGTCCCTAAGGACAAGCAAATGAAGATCATCATACTGTCGCTCCCTGATACGCTCAAACAAGGAAGACCAAGCGACTGTGCAAGCTAAAACACGACTGGGCTTAGAAACATCCAACCTCACGAACTGATTGGCCAAAGCCTGAACATTTAATGCAAGCGGTCTCTCACTGACTGGAATATACGCAAGGCTACCCATACTAGCTGACTTCCTACTCAAAGCATCGGCCACCACATTGGCCTTCCTGGGATGATACAAGATGGTGATATCATAGTATTTCAATAGCTCCAACCACCTTCTCTGCCTCAAATTGAGCTCCTTCTGCTTGAACAAATACTGCAAATTCATATGATCCGTGAACACCTCACACGACACGCCATATAAATAATACCTCCAAATCATCAGCGCATGAACAATGGCTGCTAGCTCCAAGTCATGAACTAGATAATTCTTCTCGTGAATCTTCAGTTGTCGTGAAGCATATACAATAATCTTGCCACCCTGCATCAATACCGCACCAAGTCCAATACGAGATGTGTCATAATATACTGTATGAGGCCCTAAACCTGCGGGCAACACCAACACAGGTGACGTAGTCAATGCTGTCTTAAGCTTCTGAAAGCTCGTCTCACACTCGTCTGACCATCTCAACGAGGCACTCTTCTGGGTCAACCTGGTCATCGGGGCTGCTATAGATGAAAACCCCTCTACAAACTGACGGTAATAACCCGCCAATCCCAAGAAACTACGAATCTCTGTAGCTGATGTGGGTCTAGGCCAGTCCTTGACTGCCTCAATCTTCTTAGGATCCACCTGAATACCCTCTGCTGATACAACGTGACCCAAGAAAGTAACTAAACTCAACCAAAACTCACATTTCAAAAACTTAGCATATAACTGGCTGTCTCTCAGAGTCTGAAGAACGATCCGAAGATGTTGTTCATGCTCCTCTCGGCTGCGGGAGTAGATCAAGATATCATTAATGAAAACAATCACAAAGGAATCCAGATAGGGCTTGAACACCCGGTTCATCAAATCCATAAATGTTGCTGGGGCATTTATCAGCCCAAATGACATCACTAGAAATTCATAATGCCCATATCGAGTCCGAAAAGCTGTCTTAGGGACATCGGATGCCCTAATCCTCAACTGATGTTAGCCAGACCTCAAATCAATCTTTGAAAACACCTTGGCACCCTAAAACTGATCAAATAGTTCATCAATCCTCGGCAATGGATACTTGTTCTTGACGATGACTTTGTTCAACTGCTGATAGTCTATGCACATCCTCATCAACCCATCCTTCTTCTTTACAAACAACATCGGCGCACCCCAGGGCGAGAAACTAGGTCTAATAAAGCCCTTATCAAGTAAATCTTGCAACTGCTCCTTCACTTCTTTCAACTCTGGCGGGGGTATGCGATATGGGGGGAATAGAAATGGGCTGAGTGCCCGGAACCAAATCAATACAGACATCAATATCCCTGTCGGGTGGCACCCCCAACAGGTCTCCAGGAAACTCCGAAACAACTGGTACAGAATCCATGGAAGGAACCTCCGCACTAGAATCACGAACATAAGCCAAACACCCCTTCTCGACCATCATCGAGCCTTCATATAAGAGATAATCATGCTGGTAGAATGACCAAGAGTCTCTTTCCACTCCAATCGAGGCAACCCCGGCAATGCTAAGGTCACGGTCTTGGCGTGACAATCCAATATAGCATGATAAGGTGACAGTCAATCCATCCCCAAAATAATATCGAAATCAACCATATCGAGAAGTATGAGATCTATGCTAGTCTCAAGACCCCCAATAATAACCATGCACGAACAATAGACACGATTTACACTAATAGAATATCCTACCGGTGTGGACACATATATGGAAGCACTCAATGAATCACGAGCCACGATCAAATACGAAGAAAAATAAGAAGACACATAGGAGTATGTAGACCCTGGATCAAATAGAACTGAAGCATCTCTACTACAAACCGAAATAGACCTGTGATAATAGCATCGGATGCCTTAGCCTCAGGCCTAGCTGGGAAAGCATAACATTGGGGCTGGCCCCCACTACTCTGAACCATATCTCTGGGACGGCCTCCTAGTGGTTGGCCTCCACCTCTAGTGGCCTGGCCTCCACCTCTAACGGCCTGACCTCCACCTTTAGCGGGCTGACCCCTACCTATGGCTCCCTGACCCCTACCTCTAGCTAGCTGAGCGGAAAGTGTTGGGATCATGGCACGAGAACCCTGTTGATGTGGCTGAACACCCACCAAACTCGGACAGGTACTACGGATATTCCCATACTCACCACACTCGAAACATCCATCCTAATATTGCGTTTGAGAAATCTGAGACTGACCCTGATGAGTCGACTGACTGCGATAATAACTCTGAAGATGAAGTGCTCTGATAGGAGCTGGCGGTGCACTATAAGCAGGCTATCCTGAAGGAGGTACATAACAACCACGATTCCCTGAAGCTTCATGGGATGTATGAAGTGCTGAATGAAACGGCCTGGGAGGATGGCCCCTACCAAAAGTACCACGGCCTCCAGATGAGGCCCCACTAAATCCACCAAAGTGACGTGGCCTCTTGCCAGAGCCCTCACCACTCCCCTAAGCTAAAATCATCTCAAATTGTTTGGCTATATTAGCTGCATCCTGGAAAGAAATCTCACTCCCTGACTCTTTAGCCATCTGCAGTATGATAGGCTGAGCAAGTCCCTCAATAAACCTCCTTACTCTCTCTCTCTCTCTCTCTCTCTCTCTCTCGGTGGGAGGTATAAGAAGAGCATGATGGGCCAGATCAACAAATCTAATATCGTACAGAGTGACGGTCATTGAACCCTACTAAAGGCGCTCGAACTGCCTCCAGTAGTCCTCTCTCTAAGTGATAGAAAGATACTTCTCTAGAAATATCTAAGAGAAATGATTCCAAGTCAACGCAGGCGACTCAGCTGGTCTAGCCAAACAAAAATTTCTCCACCATTTCTTGGCAGAACCTGACAGACGAAAAGCAGCAAAGTCGACCCCATTGGTCTCCACTACCCTATGTTCCGTAACACCTCGTGACAACTGTTCAGATAGTCCTGGGGATCCTCTGAAGATGTACCGCCATAGGTAGTGGTGAAAAGCTTGGTAAACCTATCCAATCTCCACAAGGCCTCAGAAGAAATAGTTGATCCATTGTCGGTCTATGCTACAACACCCAACGAAACTACCCCAGCTGGCTAAGCTGCTGGAGTCTGAAATTGGGGAGCCATCTTCTTCGGAGTGTGAGTAGCGGGAGTCTGTGCTCCTCCCCCATCCCGAGAGACAGCTGGTGCTACAGAGAATGTACCGGTCTGAGTAACACTCTCCATAAGGCCTACTAGACGGACCAAAGCAGCCTAAAGTACCGGGGTAGCTATGAACCCCTCTGGAACCTGAGCTGGCCCTGCTGGAACGGTCTGGGCCAGAGCCTTTTTATCAAACTCTACCTGAGGCTCCACTACTGGTGCTGGTGCTCGAGCTCTGAGTTGAGCCCTGCCTGTAATCACGTGATTTTTGCCCTATATGAGAATTACTCCCAAAAAATCCAAAAATAAAATGATTTTTCTTTGGTGTGCAATTTTGTGATATTTTGAATAATTATTTGTATTTGTCTATGCGTGTTTATTTGATAAATTAATAAAAAATACAAAAATATGTCGCATTTTGCATGTAGGACTTAATTCTATAGTTGTTAGTAATTAAATTTGTTTTACAAAAATTAAAAAAATTACAAAAATAAGCATCGTTTGCATTTTTAGCATTTAATGTCCAAATATACAATTTTATGCTAAATTAATACTTAATTGTGCGTTAATTATTATTGGGAGTTAATTTGCGCTTTTATAACTTAATTTAATTCTTAATAATAGTTTAAGTATTTTTATAATTTAGTTTTAGAGAAATAAAAGAAGAAAAGAAAGCAAAAATATAAAGAAAGTCGGAATTAGGCCTCTTCTTCAATTTCAAGCCACAGGCCCAAAAATTGGCCCAATCTTCCCTACGACCCAGTCCATTTCGAACTGGGTCGACCCAGTCCATAACCCAAAAGACTCAAACCCCATTTGTCTTTCATTTTTACAAAACAAAAACAAAACAAAAAAAAATAAGAGAAGAAAACCCTAAAAATCTAAACCATCCGCCCCCCCCCCTCCTATCTTCTTCTTCTTCCTCAAGCTCACATCCCTTCCTCCCATGGCAGACCTTCTCCCCTCACACCCCTGCCCCCCTCACGTCAATACACACACAACACAACCACTCTCACCCCCACGACATCCCCTCACTGCCATGGCTGCGTTTTTCAAGTTCGTCGAGCAACTTCTACGCCACCATTGTTGCCCGTAGTTGCTTCTCCTCCTGCTGTTGCGTTTTCTTCTTCTTCAAAACTGCTGCTGCTGCGTTTTTCATCCTTCATGTTGCTGCTGTGTCGTCCAAACAAACCACCACAACTGCTGCACGCCGCGTCCAGCCATGGACGAGCTTCATCGAGCTCGAACTCGAGCTCCCATGGCTGCCGTTGCATCTTCTCTGACACCGCTGCTGCTACTGTTTCGTGCTGCTGCTCCAGCAGTGTTGCTGCTGCTGCCTTCTGCTTGTGGCGGGCTGCCATTCTTCGTTTTAAATGATGCCAAACGACCACCTTCTTTGGTCGTCCGTTCGTAGTCGTCTTCGACGTCAAGTTATCTTGGTGCGAGATTCGTTCTCGGACAGATTTGTTTACAATCAAAGTTCGTCGTTGATTCATCTCCGGTTAGTTGTTTTTGAGTTTTATTTTTGTCCATATTTTTGTTTGATATTTTCCGGATCCAAAATCGTTAAAGAATTCAATTCTTGTTTTGTTCGTTGTTCATCGTTGAAATTATTTTTCTAGTTTGTTCATGTTCATGTGCTTTGTTAAAATTAATTTTCAGATTTCAAAATAGAAGTTTAATTAGTTGTTTTCATGTTTATTTCATGTTTGTATTATTGTTTAAGTAAGTATTTGTTAGTTTGATGTTTGTTAGATTCAAATTGAAATTTAATCAACTATTTCTTCAATTTGTTTCATGTGTTTATGTATTGTTAGAAATTGTTAATATTGTTAAGTTCAAGTTTAAGTTCATAATTGTTTCTTCGTCGATCTTGTTATTTGTTTAAAGAATTTAGTTGTATTAAAGGAATATATTGTTTTAATCGTTTAATCCGTCATGTTTGTTGTCTTAAAATAGATTCATTCATGTTCATACTTTGTTTGGATGATCTTGAATCCGAATTTTGTATAGTTTGATTTCTTGTTTACCATTTATGATTATTGCTTGAATTGTTCTCATAATCTTGTTTAAAGTTTAATATAAGAATTGTTTGTTGTAATGTTGTTAGAGTTGATTTTAAGTTCAATATGATTGAATTTAGAAATCTTCATACTTTGTTTGTTGTTGTTGTTGAATCCGAAAATAGGATTGTTTGTTGCTAAAATATTGTTCAATCAAATTTTAGTTGTTCTTGGTTGTTCAATTTGTGTTCATGTGATTTGTTGTTGAAATGTTGTTAAAATCATGTTCATGTGATATTGTTGTTATGATGTTCATCCGTGTTCATATTGTTGTTTGAACATTGTTAGAAATTGATCATATTGTCTATATTTTGGTTAAGTTTGATTAATTGATGTGTTATAGCTGATGGGTAGTTTGGTAAATTTGTAATACGTTCAGGGGTAGTTTGGTAATTTCAGTAAGGTCGGAAGGGGTAGTTTAGGAATTGTACATTTTGTAATTGTTTATTTGAAGCATGGGGGACAAAATGAAATGGGGTGGGTTGTGATATGATTATTTAATATAAAGGGGGGACAAGATTTAATTTAAAGGGGAATCTTGCATTATTTTAAATGAAGCATGGGGGACAAAATGAAATGGGGTGGTGTGATATGTTTATTTAATGTAATGGGGATGAGTGGAAAGATAATGGGTTTGGTAGAGAAAATGGGTTGATTTTAATTAATGGAAAGATTTTATGAGAGGGGTTATAAGAAGTCTTGAAATCAGAATAAAAAGGGAGGACAGGAGAAATACACAGACAGAAAAAAAACGGGAGAGAGAAACAAATCTGAAAAATAAGAGAGAGAAAAGGGCTGAACATTTAAGAGATAGAAAATTCCGAAAAATATTTAAGCTTTCAAATATAAAAAAAATATTCTGTTTTCTTTTGTTGTTTGAAATCAGAATTAATTGTTGTTTCATAAAAGCTGGAAGCTTTTGTTTTTTTTTGGATTACTACTCCACCGGTCTGTTACTGGGTTGTTACTGTTGCTGGGCTATTGTTGCTGTGTTGTACTGATTTTACTGCTGTTGCTGATTCTCATATTCATTTTCTTTTGCTTCCAATATCAGGTACACAACTGAAAAGCTGTTTATTGTAATCCGAAATATGAAGCGTGAATACATATGAAGAATGAAAATTTGAAGTTTTAATTTCGTTTTTATTTCTTTGTTCCTTTTGTTGATTGTATTTAAGCTATCTCATGAATTACTAAATAATAACTGGAATAAGAAAATAATATCATAAGTTAGTCTGTAATAAATCAGTTCGGCAAAATAGGTTAATTCACTAGTTATGAAGGCTTCAAGATTATAGGTTGATCATGAACAAGTAGCTAAATTTAGCTAAGACACGAATTTAAATTAAACATCGTAAATTAGGCATTAAGGCATGACTTGAGCTTAAGCAAGATTAAGAGAACGTTTAAGTCTAATAAACTTTCTAATAAGCTTTAGTAATTATGGTTAAATCTAGTTTCAAATGATTGTGAATAATTAATCTCAATAATTTTTTTTTTAAAAAAAATAACAATGCTGAGTTTTAATCTAGCTATATTTGTTTATTTTGAATATTAGTTGTTGAATTTTTATTTTATTTATAATTTCGAAATTAAGAGTGAAATTCCTTTTTCATCAATATTTGTATTAATCAAGCAATTAGCATGTCATGTCTTCTTAAAATAATAAAAGCTAGTAATAAATTAGGATTTTCTTTCTTTATTTTAGAGACTCATTTTTATAGAAAAATGTAGTCGTTTTAAGATTTGTCCAAATAAATGAGATGAGCCTCGCTTAATGAAATGTATAGATTGCGGGGCCCTCAATAAATGTACATTTAATCGCTTAGAATTAGGGAGGAGCCGTTTTAGCAAATTTCACGGCCCTACCCAAAATAATGATACGCTAGACTCTTTAGGCGCGATTTAATTAATTTTACCTTCTTAAACTCGGATGCGCATTTCATGCGACCCAAATCTAAATCCTAAAACATTGAATAAAAATGTGTTCCGGATTGCGGGTGCATTTCATGTGACGTAATCCAAAGACATGTTTTAAACGATGTTCACAATTTTTTTTAATAATAATAATAATAATAATAATAAAGTGGTAAAGAGTTAAAATTGGCACATCGGTTCATAATTGTATTAAAATCAGATAAATAAGCCAAATATGACAATTGAGCGACCGTGCTAGAACCACGGAACTCGGGAATGCCTAACACCTTCTCCCGGGTTAACAGAATTCCTTATCCGGATTTCTGGTTCGCGGACTGTAATATGGAGTCATTCTTTTCCTCGATTCGGGATTAAACTGGTGACTTGGGACACCCTAAATCTCCCAAGTGGCGACTCTGAAATAAATAAACAAATCCCGTTTCGACTGTCCTTTAATTGGAAAAAACTCCTTGTACCCTCGCGGGGGCGGAAAAAGGAGGTGTGACAGCTCTGGCGACTCTGCTGGGGACTTAACCCAGAACCAGTGGTTCAGGGTTAGAAATTCGAGCTCATATAAATTGTTATATTTGGTTTTATCTGATTTTTACATGTTTGAGCCTAATGTGCTAAATGCTGCTTTTACCGCTTTGATATTACGTGAACTGTGTATAAACTGTGCCGAAACCCATCTCCTCTCTGAGTCTTCTAAATCATGAAGAAGGGTGTACTTCGTACGACTTCTTTTCTGTATAGTGTAAAATCCCAATTTAGAACGAGGTTCGGACAAGTTGCTAAGCCGGTGAAGCTTCTGTATTCCCGGTACGCTACCCCCCCTCGGCTCGAGCTGTCCGCTCGGGTAAGCCAGGTCTAGAACAAACACCCAGGTTCTGAACCTAGTATAACAAAGCCACATGCCGGATCCCTAGTAGGAACGTTTGTTTGCATCACGTGCATCTGACTTTGGAGGCTCAACACAGGGGTTGGGTCTGTCTAGGACAGGTGCACCAAAAATGAAAATGACCATCCTGATGCATCTTACTTGTTACTACTTGCGCATTAATTTGATACGGACTTGTGTGTTGACTGACTTGTGAATATCAGGAATAATATTTTGAAAAAAAAAAAGAAATAGCGGTTAGGGAATTGATTGTTTATTTTGAAAAGAAAACAAATGCCCAAATACTGTCAAAACTCTGCCGAAATTTTGAGAAAATGAAAAAAAAATGTCTTATTAGTTTGTTTTATTAAAAACTAAGAAAAGAAAAAAAAAGAGTCGTTGTTCTGTTTTGTTTTTCAAAAAAATAAAAAAAATATATAGTTTGTCTTGCCATGAAAATGAAAATGAAAAAGAGTCTTATTTTTAAAATGGTTTTTTTTATTATTTATTTGCTTATGAAAATGCAAAAAAAAAAAAAAAATCTTTCATTATTTGTCGCAAATATATATATAAATCTGAATTTTTTTTTTATTTCCAAAAAATATATATATCTTTATTTGTTGCAAAGAGTATTTGTCTTGCCAAGAAAATTCAAAGTAAAATTCCAAAAAAGATATGTCTTGCAAAAAATAATAGAAATATCTTTATTTTCCATTGTTGATAAAACAAAAATAATAAAAATGTTTTTTTTTAAAAAAAAATCCAAAAATATTTTGATACTTCTTTCAAAATTGAAAAGAAAATTCAAAATTCAAAAAATATTTTTTAGAAGCATTTCTTTTATCAAAAGTAAAATTCCAAAATATTTTCTTTTTTTTTCTTTAGAATAAGAAAAAAAAACAAATGGAAATTCAAAAAAAAAAAAAACTTCCTTTTACTTTTGAAATTCTCAAAGTTCAAATCAAAAGAAAAGGAATTTTTACAAGTCTTTCTTTCAAAAAGAAATCAATCAAAATATATATATATATATATATATATATATATATATATATATATACTTCCTTTCTTCTTTTGAAGCAGTTCTTTCACAGTTCCAATTAAAAAAAATATATATTAGTTCATTTACTTATTCGCGAGGCTCGAACTACGCGGGTTTGATTCTCACCGGATGTGAGATACGTAGGCAACCCTTATCGGGTCCAACCACACCTTTTGCTAAAATAGCCAAAAATCAAAAATTTTAATCTTGTCATGAATAAGTCGGGTGGTGTCCAACCTCCCCTTTTGCTAAAATAGCCAAAAAAAAACATGTCAAAATTTTAATTTTGTCATAGAGAAGTCGGGTAACGCTGTTTTATGAAGACATAGCCGAATGTTCCCGAAAGGGACGCCGGGAGGCTGACTTTGCATAAACAGCCACCTTTGGGTCATTCAGCCTTAAAAATCTTCGTCCCCGAGGCGTTGAAAGGTCGTGTTTGCAATATTGACTTTTCTAATTCGAAAAATGATAAAAAGAGTCATAAATAAGTCGAGTGATGCTGTTTTGTCAAAAATAGCCGAATGTTCCCGAGAGGGACGCCGGAAGGCTGACTTTGCATAAACAACCACTTTTTTTGGGTCCTGTTTAGGATTTTGGTCTAGTTGACCCACACAGCCCTATAAATCTTCGTCCCCGAGGCGCTGAAGGGCCGTGTTTGCAACATCAGGTTTTTAGTATAATTTGAAAAGAAAAAAAAGAGTCAGCGGTCAGGTGAATACCGTTTGGATTTTTTTAGTCAAAATAACCCGAGCCAACTTCGGCCGCGTCTTGAACCGTTCTTGCCGAAATAACCTTAGAGTATCTGTCAGTTGTCGAAAGGTTATTTTCGTAAAAGAATGGACAAGTGTGTAAAGTGTCATAAAATAATCCTCCCCGGCCTCAAATTCATGTGAAAGTTGGAAGGGGCCACATTTGCAAAAATAACCGTTTGGTTGCATTTGTCAAACGGGGAAAGAAATTGGCCATTTGTAAATCTTTTAATTAGAATATGTGGGTTGTTTGATTTTCCAGCTTGTAGGTCATCTTCAAACCTTTGAAACTCAGTTTGTTTTAACATGAAAATTGAAAAAAAAATGTTTAGCATTGTTTATCTTTTATTGGGTCCGAACTACGCTCGGTCTGATTCATGCGGGGTCATGATACGTAGGCAATCTCCATAAGATTCGACCACCACCAAAATAAAAAAAATAAAAAAATATAATAATAAATAAATAAAAGAGAGTGTGGAAGATTTTCAGGGGGGCACAATTGTCTAACTGCTTAGGTACATTGTATCTCTGATACATGATTGTCTGTCCAATGCCCTAACACTAACGTGATGGCTTCCCTTTGATGTGTCCATATATAGAAAGTGGTTGGTTGTGGTAACTCCTCCCTGCAAAGCAAAATCAAAGGACAATGGCTCAGAACCGCAGAACCGAGTGGATCGGTACTGATGACCGACAACAATTGGTCGAACAGAACAACAGGTTGGTAGAAGAAGTGAAAATGCTGAGACAGCATGTGGCAGACATGTATCAGGCATGGATAACGGGAAAAGCACCACCCCCTCCACCGCCAAGCCTCTTGAACTCGGTCATTTCCCAAGCACCCAACACCATAATGGAAGATTCTCCATACTCTCCATCCCAACCCATTTATGGCAGCTTTCCCAGCTATCCGAGTAGCTCCATCACTCTTCAATGTTTCTCCGCTCCCCAACACCACTTCTTTCCCCGTGACCTCAAAAGCCATACCTCACTTCCCAGGTACCCGACTCCACGAAATGCTTACCCACCCATACAAGCCTACCAAAAGCCATCTGGATCAGGTTTCCGGCCCTGTCAACATGCAAGAATGAAGAGGTTGCTGAAACGAGAAAAGGCTCTCACCCCTATCGGGGTATCTTATGCCAGTCTGTTTGAAAGGCTAAGGCATGCTGGCTCGATTGAACCACTCCCCGCATGTACTCCAAATCCACTTGCAAGGAGCTTTGATCCGGCAGCGCGATGCGCCTACCACTCCAATGTCATAGGGCACAACATTGAGAGCTGTCATAGTTGGAGAAGGGAAGTAGAGAAAATGATCCGAGAAGGGCGGGTTGTGATTAATAACAGTGACATGGAGCACTCGAACCCCCTCGAGAACTTGCCGACGGAGGTTGATGAGATTGAAGCTGGTAATGGTCTCGGCAGTATTGATGCAAAGCTCAGTGGCTAAAATGCCAATTTTGATAAAGTGGGAGGACGTTTCGTTCCTTGGTCAGCAAGAGAGAAGCTTGTGGTGGCTCATTTTGTTGTCATTTCTGTTGTTCGGATTATTAGGGTTATAAGTCGGATGTTGTCTTGTCCAGTTTGTTTTAGGATTTTGTTCTGGATTGTTTTGTTTGTTTTGTTATTTAAACCATTTCACCGGTAGTCTAATACAAAATCCGGTCTTTTATTATTTCCAGTCATCTTTTTGTTTAGTCCTTTTATCATTTTTGTTCAATGCCGATTCTAGGGACATGACATGCGCACCCAGTTTGGGCCTAGTCTTAAAAGTTAATCATAAAACCCTGAGAAGGTGATCAAAGCATTTAAAGGAAATAAGAACGGTTTGAGATTATTTGGAGCCCGAGTCATGTGGAACTGGGGCAAACACAAAGAAAACCGTTAAATAAAGATTCGCCTAAATTGGCATGAGGGTCGTTCATAATAAAAGAGAATGAGAGTGTCGCCCAACGGTGCTTTAGAAGTGACAAATGAACAAACATATGTTTAACATAATTGTCAAGCCCAGCACCGTCGGAAGAGACTATAAATCTATTGTTTGTTGTGTTGTTTGCATTTGGCATGTTTTGAAGACTGGAATGACGAAGGCATTTTGTTCTGCTACCTAAACACTTTATCCTTCGTTACCCCTTTTTGAGCCTTACTTATTTTTCTTTCATACCCCTCGTTCGGAATCAGTAAAAACGACTAGAAAACGCGAGCATGGCATGAAAACATGAAAAACAAAAAGAAGAAAAGAAAACAACAAAACGAAAAAGAAAAGAAAAGAAAAATGGTAACAAAAAAAAAAAGTCAAATGAAAAAAGAGGAATTGGGAACTACGTTTGACCTGATTCCTCAAAGAGGATACGTAGGCGCTTCACGGCTCGGTCATAGTTTTGAAAAAATATAAATCAATCAAGTAAAATATCCCCAAGCAAGAAACTGGGGCAAAAGTTGCGTTTGTGGTAAATAAATCTAGTTCCGAAAGTTGTAACTAATAACCCAGAATTAATGCATTTTTGAGCCTTTAATACCCTTTTTTTTCTAGCCCTATCCAAAACCCACATTACGGTCCAAAGAAAGACCTTCTGACCAGTCTTCAAAAGATGCCAAGTCAGACAAATGAGAGTCTTACCGGCGAACATAACATTCTGTTCCACAGCAGAAAGGACTCTAATCTCCAGCAGAGAGAGTCATACCGGCAACACTCCAAATCCCCAGCTGGAAAGTGATACAAATGAGAGAGTCATATCGGTGAAAACCTTCACAGGCACCATAAGGCGATGAAAGCTGAGAGAAGAACAAAAAATGAGAGAGACTTGATAGTGAAAACCCTTTGGGCACTACAAGTCGAATAAGATTAAGAATCCAATGGGGAATCGCCAATTGAAGATCTTGAAAGATGATTGACGGTAGAGGATAGGCCACATACGCATGTCATGGCCATTAGAGTCGGTATCTGCGTTTGATAGGTTTTTATTTATAGTTTCTTTTGTAAAAGAGTCATCATTTCCTTTGTCTTTTGTTTTGTATCTTTTATCTTTCTCCTTTCATAAAAAATTTTCCCCAATAGAGTCTGTCCGGTCAGAACAAGTATGAAATGACTTCAAAATATGTCATCAGCTTCCCAATTATACAAAATGAGATCTGACTAGTGCATCCAAATGGTGTAGTCAGCGAGGAACAAGCGCGAGGCCAGTGTCAAGAAAATATCCCCAGCAAAAGGGAATTGACAAAAGGATTGACGAGTGTCAAAAGGGATATCCTTGCCAAAACCAAAGTTATAAACCTCAAGGCCAAAGCCAGTGGGCAAATCAAGGAGAGCAATGAGCATGATTTGGGAAATTCATACTAGGACTAAAAGGTCGGGGAAATGCCAGCTTCCGAGTTATGTCACAAAAGAAGACGGATATCCCCAGCAGGAAGGGATTATCCCCAGCACATAATATCATCCCCAACAAGCTGTGGAACGCAGAGCAAGGAAGGAGAAAGGGAAAAGCCATCCCAGTAGGGGTATCACAACCAACCACCATGTTTTAAACTAACAAATTTTGTTTGATTTGAAACAGGTAAAGGAAATGGCATTGATGCCAGAAATGCATGCCGCAAGGGATATTATCAAACTGGGGCAGAAAATTTTCCTTCCGCTTAGAAAATTTTCTGGAAGTCAGGTACCCATGCGGGAAAGAATAAAGATAACGCCAGTCTCAAGGGAAGTGGTCTTAGAACCAGTGTTGCCCCCAACATAATAAGTTCTATGGAGGAAGTTGTTCCCCAGCAAAGGGATGAAACTTGAGCTCAGTGAAGCACTAGTTCTGAAAGAATCAGAATCCCCCAACAGTGTTATCCTCGACAGCGTTATCCCCAGCTGATAACATTTTACCCCCCCAACAGGTAAGTAAATAATTCCCCAACAGTGTTATCCCCAGCAAGTATTCGAGGTAAGACATTTTCAAGTCTTAAGGATATTTTGGGTTCATCCGCCCTCAAATAGGATATTTTGGGTTCATCCGCCCTCGAATAGGATATTTTGGGTTCATCCGCCCTCGAATAGGATATTTTGGGTTCATCCGCCCTCGAATAGGATATTTTGGGTTCATCCGCCCTCGAATAGGATATTGTGGGTTCATCCGCCCTCGAATAGGATATTTTGGGTTCATCCGCCCTCGAATAGGATATTTTGGGTTCATCCGCCCTCGAATAGGATATTTTGGGTTCATCCGCCCTCGAATAGGATATTTTGGGTTCATCCGCCCTCGAATAGGATATTTTGGGTTCATCCGCCCTCGAACAGGATATTTTGGGTTCATCCGCCCTCGAACAGGATATTTTGGGTTCATCCGCCCTCGAACAGGATATTTTGGGTTCATCCGCCCTCGAATAGGATTTTATTTTCAAAGTTGTTGTTGAAGCCAGGCGCCCACCTGAATAACGAGAGGAATACTTTTCTTGTCTGTCCATTGCATATTTTAGGCGCCCACCTGTATAACAAGGGAATACATTCCACGCCTTTGCCAATAGGAGACGCACTTCCTAAGTCTAGTTCTGCCAATAGGAGACGCACTTCCTAAGTTAGTTTCACCCATAGGAGACGCATTTCCTCCTAAGTTTAGTTTTACCCATAGGAGACGCATTTCCTCCTAAGTTTAGTTTACCCATAGGAGACGCATTTCCTCCTAAGTTTACGTTTACCCATAGGAGACGCATTTCCTCCTAAATTTACTTTTACCCATAGGAGACGCATTTCCTCCTAAGTTTAGTTTACCTATAGGAGACGCATTTCCTCCTAAGTTTAGTTTACCCATAGGAGACGCATTTCCTCCTAAATATACTTTTACCCATAGGAGACGCATTTCCTCCTAAGTTTAGTTTACCCATAGGAGACGTATTTCCTCCTAAATTTACTTTTACCCATAGGAGACGCATTTCCTCCTAAGTTTAGTTTACCCATAGGAGACGCATTTCCTCCTAAGTTAGCATTGAAGTTGGGAGCCCGCCCATATAACAGAGGCATACATTTCTGTCCTTTTACTTTCTGTTCTAGGTCGCCCACCAGTAAAATGCGGGAATACTTTCTGTTCTAGGTCGCCCACCAGTAAAATGCGGGAATACATTTCATGTTCTAGGTCGCCCACCAGTAAAATGCGGGAATACTTTCTGTTCTAGGTCGCCCACCAGTAAAATGCGGGAATACTTTCTGTTCTAGGTCGCCCACCAGTAAAATGCGGGAATACATTTCATGTTCTAGGTCGCCCACCAGTAAAATGCGGGAATACATTTCAGTTCTAGGTCGCCCACCAGTAAAATACGGGAATACATTTCAGTTCTAGGTCGCCCACCAGTAAAATGCGGGAATACTTTCTGTTCTAGGTCGCCCACCAGTAAAATGCGGGAATACTTTCTGTTATAGGTCGCCCACCAGTAAAATGCGGGAATACATTTCATGTTCTAGGTCGCCCACCAGTAAAATGCGGGAATACATTTCAGTTCTAGGTCGTCCACCAGTAAAATGCGGGAATACTTTATGTTCTAGGTCGCCCACCAGTAAAATGCGGGAATACTTTCTGTTCTAGGTCGCCCACCAGTAAAATGCGGGAATACATTTCAGTTCTAGGTCGCCCACCAGTAAAATGCGGGAATACATTTCAGTTCTAGGTCGCCCACCAGTAAAATGCGGGAATACTTTCAGCTCTAGGTCGCCCACCAGTAAAATGCGGGAATACTTTCTGTTCTAGGTCGCCCACCAGTAAAATGCGGGAATACTTTCTGTTATAGGTCGCCCACCAGTAAAATGCGGGAATACATTTCATGTTCTAGGTCGCCCACCAGTAAAATGCGGGAATACATTTCAGTTCTAGGTCGCCCACCAGTAAAATGCGGGAATACTTTATGTTCTAGGTCGCCCACCAGTAAAATGCGGGAATACTTTCTGTTCTAGGTCGCCCACCAGTAAAATGCGGGAATACATTTCAGTTCTAGGTCGCCCACCAGTAAAATGCGGGAATACATTTCAGTTCTAGGTCGCCCACCAGTAAAATGCGGGAATACTTTCAGCTCTAGGTCGCCCACCAGTATAATGCGGGCATACATTTCATAATTTTGCATTGAAGCAACTTTTTAGTCTTGTATTACAGATTTTGGAATCAGTAACCCCACCAGAAGGCGGAAGGTTACAACAGGAATCCCCAGCAGTAAACAATAAAATCCCCAGCACCGGGAAGCAGAAGGTTGCAACAAGAGGTCCCAGCATAAACTCAAGTCCATGTGTCAAAAGGAAGAAAAGCATCGGAAGAAAAGCACCGGAGGAAACACAAGCCGACAAGAAAGCAAGGCAACAAGAACAAATTTTAGTCTAGCCTAGCTTCTTGTTTTCTTTTAAGCACGGTGTAACAAGGAGATCGGTAAGCAGTGATAACAGCATGCAACAGCAGTAACATCGCAGTCCCACGGTAGTCCCAGCTACCAAAAACTTCCCGAACTACATTGACCTGATTCCTGTTTAGCCCAGGATATGTAGGAAACCTTTGAAGCAAAGGTTCGGTCAAATCTTTTTCAAAAAATGCTTCACACGGAGTACTCGGATGGGCAAAAATCGCTCGCTTTATCTTTGCACGAAAACCCTTCGTGTATCCGGGCAAAGAGGGGCAGCTGTAAGCACGTGATTTTTGCCCTATATGAGAATTACTCCCAAAAAATCCAAAAATAAAATGATTTTTCTTTGGTGTGCAATTTTGTGATATTTTGAATAATTATTTGTATTTGTCTGTGCGTGTTTATTTGATAAATTAATAAAAAATACAAAAATATGTCGCATTTTGCATGTAGGATTTAATTCTATAGTTGTTAGTAATTAAATTTGTTTTACAAAAATTAAAAAATTACAAAAATAAGCATCGTTTGCATTTTTAGCATTTAATGTCCAAATATACAATTTTATGCTTAATTAATACTTAATTGTGCGTTAATTGTTATTGGGAGTTAATTTGCGCTTTTATAACTTAATTTAATTCTTAATAATAGTTTAAGTATTTTTATAATTTAGTTTTAGAGAAATAAAAGAAGAAAAGAAAGCAAAAATATAAAGAAAGTCGGAATTAGGCCTCTTCTTCAATTTCAAGCCACAGGCCCAAAAATTGGCCCAATCTTCCCTACGACCCAGTCCATTTCGAACTGGGTCGACCCAGTCCATAACCCAAAAGACTCAAACCCCATTTGTCTTTCATTTTTACAAAACAAAAACAAAACAAAAAAAAATAAGAGAAGAAAACCCTAAAAATCTAAACCATCCCCCCCCCTCTCCTATCTTCTTCTTCTTCCTCAAGCTCACATCCCTTCCTCCCATGGCAGACCTTCTCCCCTCACACCCCTGCCCCCCTCACGTCAATACACACACAACACAACCACTCTCACCCCTACGACATCCCCTCACTGCCATGGCTGCGTTTTTCAAGTTCGTCGAGCAACTTCTACGCCACCATTGTTGCCCGTAGTTGCTTCTCCTCCTGCTGTTGCGTTTTCTTCTTCTTCAAAACTGCTGCTGCTGCATTTTTCATCCTTCATGTTGCTGCTGTGTCGTCCAAACAAACCACCACAACTGCTGCACGCCGCGTCCAGCCATGGACGAGCTTCATCGAGCTCGAACTCGAGCTCCCATGGCTGCCGTTGCATCTTCTCTGACACCGCTGCTGCTACTGTTTCGTGCTGCTGCTCCAGCAGTGTTGCTGCTGCTGCCTTCTGCTTGTGGCGGGCTGCCATTCTTCGTTTTAAATGATGCCAAACGACCACCTTCTTTGGTCGTCCGTTCGTAGTCGTCTTCGACGTCAAGTTATCTTGGTGCGAGATTCGTTCTCGGACAGATTTGTTTACAATCAAAGTTCGTCGTTGATTCATCTCCGGTTAGTTGTTTTTGAGTTTTATTTTTGTCCATATTTTTGTTTGATATTTTCCGGATCCAAAATCGTTAAAGAATTCAATTCTTGTTTTGTTCGTTGTTCATCGTTGAAATTATTTTTCTAGTTTGTTCATGTTCATGTGCTTTGTTAAAATTAATTTTCAGATTTCAAAATAGAAGTTTAATTAGTTGTTTTCATGTTTATTTCATGTTTGTATTATTGTTTAAGTAAGTATTTGTTAGTTTGATGTTTGTTAGATTCAAATTGAAATTTAATCAACTATTTCTTCAATTTGTTTCATGTGTTTATGTATTGTTAGAAATTGTTAATATTGTTAAGTTCAAGTTTAAGTTCATAATTGTTTCTTCGTCGATCTTGTTATTTGTTTAAAGAATTTAGTTGTATTAAAGGAATATATTGTTTTAATCGTTTAATCCGTCATGTTTGTTGTCTTAAAATAGATTCATTCATGTTCATACTTTGTTTGGATGATCTTGAATCCGAATTTTGTATAGTTTGATTTCTTGTTTACCATTTATGATTATTGCTTGAATTGTTCTCATAATCTTGTTTAAAGTTTAATATAAGAATTGTTTGTTGTAATGTTGTTAGAGTTGATTTTAAGTTCAATATGATTGAATTTAGAAATCTTCATACTTTGTTTGTTGTTGTTGTTGAATCCGAAAATAGGATTGTTTGTTGCTAAAATATTGTTCAATCAAATTTTAGTTGTTCTTGGTTGTTCAATTTGTGTTCATGTGATTTGTTGTTGAAATGTTGTTAAAATCATGTTCATGTGATATTGTTGTTATGATGTTCATCCGTGTTCATATTGTTGTTTGAACATTGTTAGAAATTGATCATATTGTCTATATTTTGGTTAAGTTTGATTAATTGATGTGTTATAGCTGATGGGTAGTTTGGTAAATTTGTAATACGTTCAGGGGTAGTTTGGTAATTTCAGTAAGGTCGGAAGGGGTAGTTTAGGAATTGTACATTTTGTAATTGTTTATTTGAAGCATGGGGGACAAAATGAAATGGGGTGGGTTGTGATATGATTATTTAATATAAAGGGGGGACAAGATTTAATTTAAAGGGGAATCTTGCATTATTTTAAATAAAGCATGGGGGACAAAATGAAATGGGGTGGTGTGATATGTTATTTAATGTAATGGGAATGAGTGGGAAGATAATGGGTTTGGTAGAGAAAATGGGTTGATTTTAATTAATGGAAAGATTTTATGAGAGGGGTTATAAGAAGTCTTGAAATCAGAATAAAAAGGGAGGACAAGAGAAATACACAGACAGGAAAAAAACGGGAGAGAGAAACAAATCTGAAAATAAGAGAGAGAAAAGGGCTGAACATTTAAGAGATAGAAAATTCCGAAAAATATTTAAGCTTTCAAATATAAAAAAAACTAAAAAAAAAATATTCTGTTTTCTTTTGTTGTTTGAAATCAGAATTAATTGTTGTTTCATAAAAGCTGGAAGCTTTTGTTTTTTTTTGGATTACTACTCCACCGGTCTGTTACTGGGTTGTTACTGTTGCTGGGCTATTGTTGCTGTGTTGTACTGATTTTACTGCTGCTGCTGATTCTCATATTCATTTTCTTTTGCTTCCAATATCAGGTACACAACTGAAAAGCTGTTTATTGTAATCCGAAATATGAAGCGTGAATACATATGAAGAATGAAAATTTGAAGTTTTAATTTCGTTTTTATTTCTTTGTTCCTTTTGTTGATTGTATTTAAGCTATCTCATGAATTACTAAATAATAACTGGAATAAGAAAATAATATCATAAGTTAGTCTGTAATAAATCAGTTCGGCAAAATAGGTTAATTCACTAGTTATGAAGGCTTCAAGATTATAGGTTGATCATGAACAAGTAGCTAAATTTAGCTAAGACACGAATTTAAATTAAACATCGTAAATTAGGCATTAAGGCATGACTTGAGCTTAAGCAAGATTAAGAGAACGTTTAAGTCTAATAAACTTTCTAATAAGCTTTAGTAATTATGGTTAAATCTAGTTTCAAATGATTGTGAATAATTAATCTCAATAATTTTTTTTTAAAAAAAATAACAATGCTGAGTTTTAATCTAGCTATATTTGTTTATTTTGAATATTAGTTGTTGAATTTTTATTTTATTTATAATTTCGAAATTAAGAGTGAAATTCCTTTTTCATCAATATTTGTATTAATCAAGCAATTAGCATGTCATGTCTTCTTAAAATAATAAAAGCTAGTAATAAATTAGGATTTTCTTTCTTTATTTTAGAGACTCATTTTTATAGAAAAATGTAGTCGTTTTAAGATTTGTCCAAATAAATGAGATGAGCCTCGCTTAATGAAATGTATAGATTGCGGGGCCCTCAATAAATGTACATTTAATCGCTTAGAATTAGGGAGGAGCCGTTTTAGCAAATTTCACGGCCCTACCCAAAATAATGATACGCTAGACTCTTTAGGCGCGATTTAATTAATTTTACCTTCTTAAACTCGGATGCGCATTTCATGCGACCCAAATCTAAATCCTAAAACATTGAATAAAAATGTGTTCTGGATTGCGGGTGCATTTCATGTGACGTAATCCAAAGACATGTTTTAAACGATGTTCACAATTTTTTTTAAAAAAAAATAATAATAATAATAATAAAGTGGTAAAGAGTTAAAATTGGCACATCGGTTCATAATTGTATTAAAATCAGATAAATAAGCCAAATATGACAATTGAGCGACCGTGCTAGAACCACGGAACTCGGGAATGCCTAACACCTTCTCCCGGGTTAACAGAATTCCTTATCCGGATTTCTGGTTCGCGGACTGTAATATGGAGTCATTCTTTTCCTCGATTCGGGATTAAACTGGTGACTTGGGACACCCTAAATCTCCCAAGTGGCGACTCTGAAATAAATAAACAAATCCCGTTTCGACTGTCCTTTAATTGGAAAAAACTCCTTGTACCCTCGCGGGGGCGGAAAAAGGAGGTGTGACACTGCCCCTGCCTCGGCCCCTAGCACGGCCTTGGCCTCTTTCTCTACCCCTCGTAGGAGCTGCCACTAGGGGCTCTGGCTGCTGATCAGCTGATGGAGCGGTACATGTTCTCGCCATCTGCGAAGGAACAAGAGTAGAGAGTTCAATTAGCATTGAGAGATCAAATTGCACGATAGAAAAGAATAAAAGCGAAATTGTTCCTAACTCTGTAACCTCTGGGGGATGAGCACATACATCTCCATACCGATCCTTCACACTCTACTAAGCTTGTTAGTGAATTGTGAGACCTAGGCAACCTAGTGCTCTGATACCAACTTGTCACGACTCGAATTTCCCACCATCGGGATCGTGAAGGCGCCTAACATCGCACTCGCTAGGCAAGCCAATGTTAGAGTTCGATTTACCTTTTCCTTTTACTTTTTATAATTAAAATTTAACAAAACTAAATCATCGAAAATAAAAGCGGAAGTACATAATTAATTGTTGATCCTTATACTAGTAGCAAAACCAAAACAGTTACCACCCAGAAACTGGTGTCACAACCTATGAACATTCTATGAATATCTACAACTATTGGTCTGAAAGAAAAGTACACCTGTCCCGAAAGAAAATAAAACAGAAATGTAGAACATAGTAGGGGACGCCAGCAGGACTACCTTGGGCCTCCTGAATGAATGCCTGCAATCGACCTCTCGATCAGCCACAACTAGCTCCAAAATTTGCACAGAAAGTGCATAGTGCATTATCAGTTAAACTGGCCGCATGTACTGGTAAGTGCCGAGCCTAACCTCGACGAGGTATTGACGAGGCTACGGCATGGCGTTTATAATATAACCTGCATACAATTTATAATAAAGCAAAAAGGAAGTACAGAACGAAATGGAACAGTAACTTGCAGTAAATAAATACGGAACCCAATTATCCTGCCAGTACTCAGCTATAACCAATCCTTAAGAGAGTTACAATGCTATAGAATAAAATCACAGCAGAAGAAGAATACATAAACAGCAAAATTATGCAGCGCGTATCCCAATCCTACCATATAATCAGTAACAATATGAACATTCACCCTTATTCCTCCTATTGCGACGTGTAACCCGATCCCACCAGTTCACCCTTATTACTCCTCAATATTTCACCCTTATTCCTCCTGTTGCGACGTGCAATCCAATCCCACCTGTCCACCCTTATTACTCCTTGTTGCGGCGCGCAACCCGATCTCACCAGACAATCACATTTCACTCTTATTCCTCATGTTGCGGCGTGCAACTCGATCCCACAACATCAGTACCAATCACACAATAAGAATAGAAATTTCACATTTTAGCTCAAAAACCCTCCACAATATTTAAACCTCAAACCAAGTCAAACAGTGGACTATACAATTATGAAACCTCACTCTGTTATTACTACACAGCGAGACCAACCGAAATATATTATGAAACACCGGTACACCAGCTTAAACCAATAATATAACACAATGAAACTACAGAATAATTAATACATTCAATAAAGAAAATAACATTTAACAGGAAGCAATTGGACATAGTAGCATCAATAAGCATGAAACAGTTAAGATAGGAAGATAATATATTGGGAACGGAGAAGAGAATAGGCTAAACAAACAATTTTGGAGACGCATAGATACTCGTCACCACACCTATACGCCACGCACATGGAATTTCACATAGCAATCAAGTTGGAGATCCCTCGAGTCAAAGTTAGACCAAATACTTACCTCAATCCAACAAGCAATTCAAAGCTCAATTACCGTTTTACCTCTCGATTCCACCTCCAATCCACTCGTATCTAGTCATAATTAACTTAATAACATCAATTATCACTAAAGAAATCAATTCCAATGCATAATTATAGATTTTCCAATATTCTTTCCAAAAAGTCAAAGACCGACCCCTGGCCCGCTTGGTCAAAATCCGAAATTTGGACCAAAATCATATTACCCATTCATTCCCGAGCCCGGATATATAATTGGTTTTAGAATCCGACCTCAATTTGAGGTCTAAATCCCCAGATTTCGAAATTCCTAAGTTCTACCCAAAAATCCCTAAATCCACCATGAAAAACCCTAGATTATAAGATGAAATCTTGTGAAAAGAAGTAAAAGAGCGAAAGAAATGAGTTAATAATCACTTCCTTATGATTTGGGGAAGAAAAAGTATTTGAAAAATCACCTCTTATGTTTTAGGGTTTTGAAAAAGTGAAAAATGAATGAAAAGTCCGTTTATATAGAACCCTCTGATCCTCACTATGCGATCCGCTAAATTCCGGGCGCGGCCGCGAATCTCCACCGCGGTCCGCGAAATTATGGGTGTGGCTGCGAAACCTGATCCTTACCCTACCGCGTCCGCAAAGTCCCCACCGCGGTCGCATTCTTCAACCGCGGTCCGCGAAGTTTCCACTGCGGCTGCGTTTTTCTACTGCGGTCTGCGAATTTCACTCCGCGGCTGCACTCCTAAGAGCTGAGACCTGCAATTTCTGCAACTATCCAACACCATGTCTTTTCCTAAGTCTAGAAATCTCGTAGCCTATCCGAAACTCACCCGAGCCCTCGGGGCTCCAAGCCAAACACGCACACAAGTATTAACACATCATATGAACTTGCTCGGGCAATCAAATCGCCAAAATAACACCTAGAACTACGAATTTAACACCAAAACATATGAAATTTTCAAGATAGTTTCAAAACTTCTATTTTCTCAACCAAAGGTCCGAATCACGTCAAATAAACTCCGTCTTGCACCAAATTTCACAGACATGACTTAAATATTATATTAAACCTGTAGCGGCTCTGAAACTAAAATACAGGCCCGATACCAACGAGATCGAACATTAATCAATTTCTTTAAATCCTTAGATTTTCAGTATTACAATTGTATCAAAAAAATTTTAGGGCCTGGGACTTCGGAATTCGATTCCAGGCATACGCCTAGATCCCATATTTTACAACGGATTTACCAGGACCGTCAAATCATAGGCCCGGATCTGTTTACCTAAAACGTTGACCGAAGTCAACTAAAATTAACTTTTTAGGTCAAAAATTATTATTTCATCAATTTTCCACATAAAGGCTTTCCGGAAATACGCCCGGATAGCGCACACAAATTGAGAAGAGATAAAATGAGGTTTTTCCGGCCTTGAAACACAGATTCGAGTTCTAAAAAAGAAGATGACCTTTTGGGTCATCATATTTTTTGAAAAGTGAGTGATTTTATCGCTTATTTTTTTATGTTTGGTTAGTGAATGAAATTTGTTTTTCGAAAAATATTTTTAGTATTTGATTAATAAGTAGAAAATATTTTTAAATATGGCGACGAAATGTTTAAGGGGGTGGGTGAGGGTATTGGGGTGGAGGTGCGGTAGGGGCGGGATGGGATAGGGGTTATGGGGTGGGGAATAGAATGGAAAAAGTTAAAAAAAGATTTTTGAAAAATGTATTACCTCCTCTTGATTGGGAAAATATTTTCCTCCAACCGAAGGAAAATAAGTTCACGGCAAATATGTAGATAACAAGGTTTGCGCACATTAACTGTTGCTCAGCCAAAGTGGATTGCAAACAGTTCAGAAAGGATCGGATGATTCTTTAAAATGTGTTGAGGTACATAATTTGATTAGTCCTCATAACAAAATGTCAATTGCTTGAAACTCAATAATGTGTACTTCTTACCCTATATCACATGGAATAAATGGCTGAGTTTGTTTTGGCTCAGATGATTTGTAATGTAAATGGAATTTCCTTATAAGATTTCCAAGAATAATTCAATAATTTATGACTTTATGTTGTCTTCTTCAAATTTCGGTTGTCTTATTTTTCTTTTTTTCTAGGAAATATTTTTACTTTTTCTCTCTCTTCGATAAGCCTAACGGTAACATCTTTATCTCCTCCGACAAATCCCTAGCGCCACCGGCACTTGTCCAGGCGAACCAGGTAAGTACTCGTCCCTCTCTTTCTCTCTCCTTTCTCTCTCCCGCGTCTCTCTCTTTCTTCCCCTTTCTTTTAACCCTAGCAGCAGCTAGGCCCCGGCGACCCACCGGCGCTGTCTCATCTTCCTTCTGATTTTCCGACCCAACCACACGACCCTCCTCTGTGTTTCCCTTTCTTCAAACCTTTCCTCGTCGTACCATTGTTTCTCGGACCGGCACTATTTTTCGGTGACCGTTCCGGTGACAGTCCTCTCCTTTTCTTGGTCCCGTGGTGTGTTGTGTGTGCTTCAGGTAGCACTTTCGGTGGCTGTTTGGTGACGGGTGGGAGGTGCACGGGCAAAGCAGAGCAGGCCATTTGACAGTCACAAAGGGCTGGACGTCGAGTTCTAAAGCACCCAGGTTATATTCGCGGGAATAGCTGCGACTGCCTAGACAAGCGCGAGGCATACGGGCGAGTAGGGCGGAGCATCACCGGGCGCATCAAGTCATATCTCCAGGTTCTTTCAGTCGGGAGTTGGTACCTCCCATTTTTTTGTATCTTTCTTTATGTTAGTTAATTTGTGGCTATTTAGTTAGCATCACTTTAAGTATCTTATTAGAATACTTGTAGTTGCAACCGGTTATTTCCTAGTTTGGGTTTGTGTTAGTGTTTTCCGGAGTTTGCCGTAGGTATAGTGGCTGTGGTGTAGGATGGTAGTAAGGTCATGCCCTCGAGGGGTTCCGGGGTTAATATGGGGGTGGGGAGGGGGTTGGGAAGAGAGGAAAGGAGGGTAAGGGGAAAGAGGGAGCTTGTAGATTGAGGATCGGGTCGTAAAACATAGGCGCGCTGACGGGTAAGTCGATTGAGTTGGCAAAGATTCTCCAGAAGAGAAAGGTTAATATAGCTTGTGTCCAGGAGACTAGGTGGGTAGGGACGAAGGCGAGGAATGCGGATGGGTATAAATTATGGTACTCTGGAGTCATGAGGGGTAAGAATGGAGTGGGTATCTTGGTGGATAGGGATCTTAGAGAGTCTGTGGTTGAGGTTAGGCTAGTGAATGATAGGCTAATGTTTATTAATTTGGTGATTGGTGAGTGCACCCTCAATGTCATTAGCACTTACGCGCCGCAGCGGGCTTCAATGAGGAGGTTAAGAGGCATTTTTGGGAGGGCTTGGACGAGATTGTGCGTAGTATTCCACCTACTGAAAGGTTATTTATTGGAGGGGATTTTAATGGCCATATTGGGGCGGCTGCTGGTAGTTATGGTGAGGTGCATGGTGGCTTTGGCCTTGGGGACAGGAACGGAGGAGGTACTTTGCTAAGGCTTTCGAGGTGGTGATTGCGAACTCGACTTTCCCGAAGAGGTAGGAGCATCTGGTTAATTTCCGAAGTTCGGCGGTGAAGACTTAGATTGATTACCTTCTCCTCAGAAGGTGTGATAGAGGATTGTGCAAGGATTGCAAGGTTATCCCGGGAGAGACCCTCGCGACTCAGCATAGGCTCTTAGTGATGGACATCGGCATTATGATGAAGAGGAAGAAGAGGTATGCTCATGGTCGACCGAGGATTAGATGAGCTTTAACCAAGGATAAAGCCTAGTAGTTGGAGGGGAGGTTATCCGCTATGGGAGCTTGGAGGAGTAGTGGAAACGCGAGCACTATGTGGTCAACGACGGCGAACTATGTGAGGGAGGCGGCGAGAGAGTTGTTAGGTGTATCGAAGGGTTTTTTCTGGCAGGCACCAAGGAGACTGGTGGTGGAATGACATAGTCCAAGGTAAAGTGGAGGCGAAGAAGGTAGCGTACGCGAAGTTAGCAGGGAGCACAAGCGAGGAGGAGAGGAGTGCGAATAAAGAGAGGTACAAAGTGGCTAGGAATGAGGCAAAGCTAGCGGTCACGGAGGATAAAAATGCAGCGTTTAGTCGTCTATACGAGGAATTAAGGGAGAAAGGCGGGGAAAGGAAGTTGTTTCGCCTGGCTAAAGTGAGGGAGAGGATGGACCAGGATCTGGACCAAGTAAGGTGCATCAAAGATGAGGATGGTAGAGTATTGATGGGAGAGTCCAAGATTAAGCAGAGATGGCAGACGTACTTTTATGGTCTTCTAAATGAGGAGGGGGACCGGGATATAGCTCTAAGGGACTTGGAGCATTCAGAGAGTCTCCGAGATTTTAGGTATTGCAGGCGCATTAAGGTAGAGGAAGTTGTGGGGGCTTTGCGTAAGATGAGTAGGGGTAGAGCGACCGGGCCAGATGAAATTCCGGTTGAGTTTTGGAAGTGTGTGGGTAGAGCAGGATTGGAATGGATGACTGGGTTGTTCAATGTAATTTTTAGGATGAAGAGGATGCCAGAGGAATGGAGGTCGAGTACAGTGGTACAAGAACAAAGGTGATATCCAATATTGTAACAATTATAGGGGTATCAAGTTACTTAGCCATACCATGAAAGTCTGGGAAAGGGTGGTGGAGGTCAGGAAGACAACGTCTATATCCGAAAACCAATTTGGATTCATGCCGGGCCGCTCCACTACAAAAGCTATCCACCTTATTAGGAGGTTGGTGGAATAGTACAGGGATAAGAAGAAGGATCTGCATATGATGCTTATTGACTTGGAGAAAGCGTATGATAAGGTTCCTAGGGAGGTGCTCTGGAGATGTCTTGAGGTGAAGGGCGTGCCGGTAGCCTACATACGAGCGATCAAGGACATGTATGATGGAGCTAAGACTAAGGTTAGGACTGTGGGAGGTGACTCGGAGCATTTTCCGGCTGTTATGGGATTACACCAAGGCTATGTGCTTAGCCCATTCTTATTTGCCTTGGTGATGGATGCTTTGACACACCATATTCAAGGGGAGGTGCCATGGTGCATGTTATTTGCTGATGACATAGTTCTAATTGACGAGACGAGGGCCGGTGTTAACGAGAGATTGGAGGTTTGGAGACAGACACTCGAGTCTAAGGGTTTCAAATTGAGCAGGTCTAAGATAGAGTACCTGGAGTGCAAGTTTAGCGCTGAGTCGAGGGAAGTAGGCGGGGACGTGATGCTTGAGTCACAGGTCATCATCAAGAGAGATAGCTTCAAGTACCTTGGGTCGATGATTCAGGGGGACGGAGAGATTGACGAGGACGTCACTCACCGCATAGGGGCGGGCTAGATGAAATGGAGGCTTGCATCTGGAGTCTTGTGTGACAAGAAAGTGCCACCGATACTCAAAGGTAAGTTTTATAGAGTTGTGGTTAGACTGGCCATGTTGTATGGGGCAGAGTGTTTGCCAATTAAGAACTCCCATATCCAGAGGATGAAAGTAGCAGAGATGCGGATACTGAGGTGTATGTGCGGGTACACTAGGATAGACAAGATTAGGATGAAGATATTCGAAGGAAGGTGGGTGTCGCCCCTGTGGATGACAAGATGCAGGAAGCGACGCTCAGATGGTTCGGGCACGTGCAGAGGAGAAGCCTTGATGCACTGGTGAGGAGGTGTGAGCAGTTGGCCGTGGTGGGTACGAGAAGAGGTAGAGGGAGACCTAAGAAGTATTGGAGAGAGGTGATCAGGCAGGACATGGTACGACTGCAGATTTTCGAGGACATGGCCCTTGATAGGAAGGCCTGGAGGTCAAGCATTACGGTTGTAGGATAGGGGTAGTAAAGCTTTCCTTACTTCATACCGGGGGTGAGGCAGGGTTGGATTAGGGTTGATCTTAGATGGCTTGCAGTTTATGTTGAACTCACACTATTCTTGTTGTTTATCTTAGCCCCGGGCCTTAGATTCTGGTTACTGTTATTGCATGTCATTCATCTTTTGGTTTTTATGCTTCTGTTACTATTACAGTTTCTACTGGAGTTACTAGTGAATTCTCTTTTCTTGTTTTTTTATTTTATTTTCGTCTTTTTGAGCCGATGGTCTATCGGAAACAGCCTCTCTGCCCCTATCGGGGCAGGGATAAGGTCTGCGTACACATTATCCTCCCCAGATCCCACTATGTGGGATTTTACTGGCTAGTTGTTGTTGTTGTTTATTTTTCTTTTTTCTCTTCACCTTCTGTCTACTAGCATGGGCGGCTCAACCCAAGGTAGCTAAAGCCAAGGCTTTAGGGCCCAAATATTTCATATTACATACTCCTTCCGTTCCAATTTATGTGAACCTGTTTGACTGGAAATGAAGTTTAAGGAAAAATGAATACTTTTTGAATTTGTGGTCCTAAACAAGTCAAAAAGGATCCAGAGTATTTGAGTGGTTATAAAAGCTTCTCATTAAGGGTAGAATTGTAAGTTTAAGTTAAATTATTATCAAATTTAGAAAGGGGTCATTCTTTTGGAACGGACCAAAAAAGAAAATATGTTCAATAAACTGGAACAGAGGGAGTATACAAACAACAACAACAACAACAACAACCCAGTATAATCTCACTTAGTGGGGTTTGGGGGGGTAGTGTGTACGCAGACCTTTACCCCTACCTTGGATAGAGAAGTTGTTTCCAAATAGACCCCCGGCATCCTTCCCTCCAAGAACTTCCCACATTGCTCTTGGGGAGACTCGAACTCACAACCTCTTGGTTGTAAGTGAAGATTGCTTACCATCAGAGCAACCCCCTTGTCTAAAGAGGGAGTATATAATAAGTAAATTCTTTGATCAATCATTGTCTATGTCAATAATTCTTATGGCATAGTTCCAAATATTATGCTATTTTTTAGCGAGAATTTGGTTGAGCTATAACAAATAAATAACATGCACTTAAATGACTTCTATCCAAACAAGTTAAATTCCTTTTATTCTCTTCAACTTGGATAATTTTCAATTTACCATGGCTTATGTACATACTTTGAGCTAATTAGCTTCACATTGATTTTTGGACTTACTCTGCAACAAAATACTAAGAAAAACTGTACAAGTAGAAGATAATATCTTAATTGATATACTCAATGAAAAGATTTGATTGTTCTTTCACATGCCTATATAATACTGCTCACAGAAAAATGAATATATTTCCCTAACAGAAAAATAATTTTTGAAAGTGAAATTAATAAAAATTTACCTAAGATCAACAATATCTCAAGAATAATTAAATAAATTAACTATATTATCAATTAAGAAGAAAACATTAGAAGAAGTTGACTGTAAAATATAATTAACGTATTTGCCTCCAAAGGTCTTTAGTAACGATTCAGCTTTAGGCCTCGTACTACATCGAGTTGCCACTGTCTACTAGCGCTCTCTCTGTTGAGTGCTTTTTCTAACTCTTCTTTTCCAGTGTTTACTACTATTTTTTATTTTCTTTTCCCGTTCTTTTTGACTGTTATCGGTGATTTGGCTTTTTTTGCTACGAAGAAATAGGGAAACGAACTTGCGCTAATTTAGTCGATTCCTCTATTTACCCAATCGGACCCTTATCTTAGTTTGTCAAACCTTGGATTGTATGTGATTGTTCTTATGCAGTTATTCTTAGAAAAATAATAAACAAAAATGGCTTTGAGGCGCGAAAATCAACTGTCCTTAAAGAGTTATCGCCTGTATACTAATTTAGAGAAAATACAAAACGATTCTCTTCAGGATACAATAAAGCCTGCAATAACACTTGTGATTTTCTATGCCAATTCATTGGAATTCTTGTGTATTTATAGGCAACCAACAGACCCTTTCAGAAAAGATGTTTTGTTTCACAAACAGACATACTTGGTTGGACCCTTTCATAACAGACATAACTATTTATTCGAATTTTGAATTTAAAATTCAAATAAATTTAATTTTTCTGTCACAAAATAAAATAATTAACTTTAGGATCCGACCCGGCCCGCGCCCAAGCCCAAGTCCAAGATTATATAATATATAAATATACAATGTACTTAATTGCACACACTTAAAGGTATGTGTCTTAAATCAAAGAAATAAAAGGGACATGTGCTTAAAAAGCTCCAAAAGGAACTTCTCTCTTCCCATGTGGGAAGAATTTCACTTCCAACTTTTCAATAACAAACTAACTTACAATCCCCCACTAGTTTGTTATTTCACTTCATAACACTTGTACATAATAGAGAGTATCTTATACAGATTTGAACTTTCCTTTAGTGTAAGTATTTTAAAGTTTTGATGAAGTTATTGGTATCTTAAGGTTTGAACCACAACTCCTTGTGCCAAAACCGAAAATACCACACACACAGCGTTATCTAGTAGCTTAGAAAATTCAGTATTCGCTTTAGCACGTTTACGTCCATGTGCGCATCCTGAATTCATGAATATTTACAAGATCAACCCTTTAAATCTTGCTAGAAGTGGCACAACTTCAATATTTATATAGGTGGAATTAGTTACTATGTCTCTGTTACTTCAGACATTAATAATTCCATTAAGATTAATCAACTTCTTCATGTAACAGTATGTACTTTTGAGTTTGTCTTTATGCTCCTGTTATAACAAGCATTTAATAACTCCTTAACTCCTCACATAACAGTAAGTAGTACAATAGAATTAGGGCTCCTAAAGAGGAGATCAGTGTTTAAACAATACAAGTAACTTGTTATTACCCATTAACTTATATTGTTAGAGTGTATACTAACTCAAAGTGGGGTTCTCATTCCTTGCATTCAATTTAAGGGTCTCAGCCCCATCCCTTCACAAGTTTGTTGTACTACATCTCTACCCAATGGCTTCGTAAGTGGATCAGCCAAATTCTTATTTGATCTCACATATATTATAGCTATAGCTCCATTTGTAATTAATTCTCTTATATAAGCATGTCTCAAGCTTATATGTCTCGATTTCCCATTATATATTTTATTGTGAGCAACACACATTGTAGTCTCACTATCACAGAATATGGAAATGGCTGGCATAGGTTGTGGCCACAACTTTATATCAAGTAACATATTCCTCAGCCATTCTGCTTCTTTTCCAGCAGCTGCTAATGCAATAAATTCAGATTCCATAGTAGAATGGGAAATACATGTTTGTTTCTTGGATGCCCAACTAATGGCTCCACCGCCTAGAGTAAATATCCATCCTGATGTGGATTTATTATCATTAACACTTGTAATCCAACTTGCATCAGAATATCCCTCTAATACATTAGGAAAACCATTATAGCAAATGCCTAAGTGCTTTGTATATTTTAAATATCCAAGTACTCTACTTATTGCTTTCCAATAATCATTGTCTGGATTACTGGTAAATCTTGAAAGTTTACAAACAGCAAATGCTATGTCGGGTCTAGTGCAATGCATTGCATACATCATACTACCTATCACACTTGCATACTCCAACTGTGCTACTGCTCTTTCAGTATTTGCAGTTAGCTTAACACTAGAATCATAAGGAGTATTATACTCCTTTATTCCTAAATGACTGAATTTAGTAAGGATTTTATCTATGTAATGTGCTTGTGACAAAGTCACTCGCTTGTTATCTCTTTTGACCTTGATTCCCAAAATAGTATCAAATTTATTTAAATCTTTCATTTTAAAAACTGAAGTTAGATACTTCTTGGTCCCGTTAATTCCTCGTAGGTTCGTATCAAAAATCAGCATGTCATCGACATATAAACAAATTATTACTCCATATTCCTTTGTAAATTTAGAGTAAATGCACTTATCTGCATTATTATGTACGAACCCGTTTGATAGTATTACAATATCAAACCTTTCATGCCACTATTTAGGCGCTTGCTTGAGACCATAAAGAGACTTTATCAATTTACAAACTTTATTCTCGTTACCCGGAAGAACAAATCCTTCAGGTTATTGCATATATATTTCTTCACTAAGGTTCCCATTTAAAAAGGTCGTCTTAACATCCATTTGATGTACATAAAGATCATAGATAGAGGCCAAAGATAAAAGGACTCTAATGGATGTTATTCTTGCAACGGGAGCATATGTATCAAAATAGTCTATGCCTTCCTTTTGAGTGAAACTTTTTGCGACTAATCTGTCACGACCCGGATTTTCCACCCTCGGGAGTCGTGATTGTTTAACCAAAAAATAAAATTTTAGTCAAATCAATAATTTAGAAGAACACGGGTTACTGATAATCAAAAGAATGTATAAAAGGAAGTAATTTAGGTAGCAAGAGAGTAATCAAGAGAAAAACAAGTAAACCAAAGTTTATGCCAATAGTGTTTTCGTGTCCTTACAATTGATCAGATATCTCCCTTTTATAGATATCTTGGAGATATATGTTTTGCCCAAATTATAATGAGGCTATTATGAGTAATTAAAGACATTGAATGCTACGTTACATAATCATTACATTCAATACAAATTCTCTAACGTATTCCACATTTAATGCCTATTAAATGACGTATCTGCACTCTTTTCTATTGTTAGATTCATTCCTTTTGATTCTTAGACATAAATGACTTAGATAGGTACGGGCGCTAAGTTATTTGAATAACTACATGTGCCTCTTCCTGTGCCATCTGCTCGTATCTGTTGCAACTCGTCCCTCTTGGCTAGTTGTAATTTTTTGACCATTTGACCAGTCTACGTGTCTCGACACGTCACCTTTATATTTAAATACAATTTTTTCCAATACAGATTGTCCCCCTACTTTCCATTTATTCATCAGTTGAATATTTGGGAAGTAGATTTCATTAAAAGAGAATTTTTGTCACCATTAATGCTATGACAAAATTGACGCTTCAATTGTCGCTTCCATTTAATGCTCCATACACGTGTCATTTTTCCATTGGTTCTGCAGTTTTGCAGCCCTTTTCAAGGCTTTTGTTTCGGATCCACTATTCACGAAGTGCCAGTTATCATTATTATGGTCTTTCCATCACTGCACTTTTACCTTTGGCGGTTGCTTATTAATATAAATATAACTTTTTTCCTTGTCTTTTACGACATAAAGCTTATTAAACACTTAATTCCTCAAATATCAGTTCACTTCTTCCTCACATTATTCTTTTTCGCCATGTCTTCACCAAACCCTAACCCTAGGAGAGTTCCCATTGTTGATACCTTCCCTAATGCCCCCCATTAGGCATAGAAGGGGAGGTAGGCTTCGTAGCTAGGGTCTACTCATGGTGGTGGTTCGTCTATACCTTCTCCTAGTTCTGGTCCTTCTTCTAGGGGTAAAGATCCTTCTGAACCATTACGTGAGCCTTTAGTAGAGGAGATAGTCCCTATAGAACTATCTTTTTACCATGATAGGGAATCTCTTAGAAACCAGGTTTTCGCTTTAGATCGTGCTGATGCTTACCCCACTCAAATTACAAAAGTTTTGACTCCTGTAGTTCGCAAAGACTGCCATTGGAGTAATGATTTTTCCATTATTATCCCTAATCCAAATCAGAGAATTACTTCTTACTTGACTGGGTTCTCTTTTGTTTATACATACCCTTTCACTATAGGGTTCAAACCAGCTATTGACCCAGTCATTCTTGAATTTTGCCGTTTCTTTAATGTCTGTTTGGGTCAAATTGGCCCAATCATATGGAGGGTTGTTGCCTGTTTGAGGCATTTAAATAATATGGCTGGCGTTTCCTTTACTTTCCCTCACCTGATTCATCTTTACTCCCCTAGGCTTTTCCGTAATGACGTTTTTACCCTAGTGGCCAGGAGTAAGAGGGTTTTGGTGAGCCTTGAAGATGACAAGGACTGTGGCTGGTATGCCCGGTTTGTTGTTGCCCCCACTGTTGGCTTAGTGGGTGAGGATAATGTTCCCTTCCCTGAGAAGTGGAATTTTGCACGTAAGTCGTTCATCTTTCTCGTGCCTTTTTTCTTCAAGTTTATCAACTTTTCTAATTTTAACCCCCTTTTTTTAGCAACCATGGGAGTTGTGGAGGATATTCTCAATTTCCGCGGTTGGGTAGATAAATTACTGAAGAACGCACCAATAGATGGTAGGTCTTGGAGAACACTTTCTAACTGTTACGGTTGGAAAGTAAAGACTCATGGTAAGAGTTTTTATTTCATCTTTCACGCATATATATATTTTTCTTTATTTCTCTAACTCTCATCCTTCTTTTTATCAGGATTTGCTATTCGAGGAGTTACTGCTAAAGTAGTTGCGGCCTCTCGTGTCTCTTCGGGAACCCGTACTCCTTCAGGAACCCGTATCTCTTTAGAAAGAGCCCGAGAAATAGTCTAGGGTTCTTCTTCTACGAAAAGGAAAGCTGTTGAAGAGAAAGACTCTGAAGAAGAGGAAGATGGGGGCCCCCTGGTGACGAGTCCATGATCTAGGAGACGCATCGTCTTTGATGACGAAGCAGAAGTTTCCCCTCGTCTTTCTGTTTCTCTTACCGAACTTGTTGAAAACCCAGTAATAATTCTTGATGATGATGTCACTCCTCATGATACTCGTGAGTCTATTGATCAACTTTTCATCAGTGGTTTTGGTAGTGGAAGTTTAGGGCCTGTTTTAGATGAAATACCCTTATCTTCTTTTTTAACTCCTATGCCAGTGATTCCTTCCTTACCAGCCCCAGCTGTTTTTGTTCCTTCTTTTCACTTCTTCTACCGCTCCTTCTTTGACAATTCCCCCTCCTATCGTTCATCATACAAAAGTGAGCCCTTAAAGTTGAAGTGTCGCTATGAGGAGGGTAACTATTAAAGTTCCTACTGATAGCAGCCTTTTAAGGAAGTCAGGTCAGGCAGATGTATGGCTGGAGCCATTAATTGGCCCAATTGAAAAAGCAAAGCTGGAGATCCATAGTTCCTTGACTCTAATGAATGATATCGTGCATGCCACTTTGAAGGTATTTTCCTTCTCTCCCTTCTTTACTTTGTAAATTTTTTTATCTTTGGGATTCTTATTTCCCTTCCTTTTTTTTAGGCCAATCTTATCGGCACAGAAATGATGAACAGAATCCCCCTCTTGGAGAAGGTAGCATGTGATTCAGAGAAGATAGCACGTGATTCTCAGTTGGAGGTGATCAATTGGAAGGAACAATTTGAGAGTGCACAAATTGATATGGAAGATTTACAAGAGAGCAAGAGTACCTTAGAGCAGCAGGTGCGGGCTTTAACTTCAGAGTTAGCGGTTGTAAAAGCTTCCTCAAGCCAAGCAGAAAAAGAAAAAGAACGTCTCGAATCCTCCTTCTCAGAGCAACTATCTAAGGCTAGTGAAGAGAACAGAGATTTGAAGGCTCTTTTGAATCAAAAAGAAGTTTACACTGGGGAGCTCGTGCAAAGCTTAACTCAATCACAAGAAGGCCTTCGAGTCTCTACTGATAAGGTTCATGCTTTAGAGAGCTCCCATGCCTCTCTTCAAGCTTCTTATAACTCCACCTTGGCTGAAAATGAAGAGCTAAAGAATGAGATTGCTGATTGGGAAAAGGATTATGAGATCCTTGAAGAAAAATCTGATGTTGAGGTAAGTTGGGCATTTTTGAATTCATGTCGTGATGCCCTAATTGAAGCCGGCCAAGAAAACTTCAACTTGGAGTCGGAGTTAGCTAAGATCAATGAAACTATTGAAAAAGCTCAGCAAACTCAGGACTTCCCTTCTCCCATGGTTGAAGCTCCCGTGAATGTTGAAGCTGATACGGGTATCCCAACTCTTTCAAGCTCAATAGAGCCTATTGCTGCAAGCCAAGTTGAAACCGCGTTTGTTGATGCACCTGCCCAAATTGAGCCCGCTACTATTGATGCTCCTGCTTCAGTTCCACAAACTTCTCAGTGACCAGTTTTAATCATTTGAATGATTTTGTTTTTGTTTTTATTTTGGAAAATTGTAATCAAACCCTTAGCTTCATTTGAGGGTTGGTTTTGGAAACGCAAGTCCCCAAGTCTTTTATGGGGAAATTTGTATAAACAATTTCATAGTTTAATGACTAAGTTCGTACTTAGTCTTCAGTTTTTAAGTATTAAGAAGTTTTTCATGTTATTATCTTAAACTTCTGTCTGTTTTATTCTTGCCTTTATTTTTAAGGACTTATACAATAATTTGCATTTTTGTTCTTCGAAAATGCTTCTGTTAATCTCATGACTAACTAATTTAAACATGAGTTTTATAAAAGAGGGCCCTTTTATATTTTGACACTTAATGAAGAAGATGTCTCAACTTCATAATGGTGTTATCATACGATAAAAGAAAGAGGAACACACATGTTTCTTTGAAATAACTTTGACAAGTTTTGAATAATACTTTACATGTATTTGAATTACATCTATAACTTTCTCGTAACTGTTTTTCTTGTAACAGATTTTTACAAAAGAAGAATAATAGACACGGGGTTTTTCCTTATAACCCATTTTAGTACATAGCCTTTATCCTAACTATAGTGAGGTTTTTCTTTGGCCTTAGCTCGTGGCTCCATCTCGTGACTTTGTGACTTTTACTTTGCACTTGACTCTTTTAGGCTTGATTTTTCCTCAATCTTCTTTGCCTTCTTTATATACATGTCTGTGTATATTATATAGTTCCCCAAGTGTTTGAGTGTTGAAGTATGAAGCCTCGAGCACTTGATAGTTTCTCTCATTTGGTCCTTTTCCTGAAAAGGAAAAACATACAGGACTCGGAGGTGCGATTATAGATGAAGACTGCTTAATTGTAACCCTAGGCCAGGAATTTTAGGTTATTCCGTGTGCCTTACAGGTCGTGACTCATCATTTAGTACGGGTTAGCTTTTTGCCTATCATCTAAAATCGTTAGTAAACTTTTAACAATTCAAAAATTAAATTTAAAATGGTGATACCTGATTGTGGGTATTCCTTAGAAATAGTATCTCTTCAAATGAACAACATTCCAATGTGAAGGTAGTATCTTGCCATCCATTGTCTCTAGTTCATATGCTCCCTTTCCTGTAATATCACGAACTCTATAGGGTCCTTTCCATGTTGGACTTAATTTACCCGCGTTAGCTACCTTTGTAGATTGAAACCCCTTTTTAAGAACGAAGTCCCCCACTTTGAAGAATCTGAGGCGTGCTTTTCGGTTGTAATATCATTCTATGACTTGCTTTTGTGTTGCCATTCTTATTAATGCAGCTTTTCTCCTCCCCTCGAGTAAATCTAGATTGACCCACATCTCCTCGTCATTAGATTCTTGTGTCGCCTGTGTGAACCGTGTACTTGGTTCCCCTATATCAACTAGAATTAAAGCCTCAGCTCCATAAACCAATGAAAACAGTGTTTCTCCTGTACTTGTTTTTGCAGTTGTATGATATGACCATAAAACTCCAGGTAACACTTTAGGCCAGTCACCTTTAGTTCCTCTAATTGTTTCTTTAAATTATTGATAATAACCTTGTTCGTTGATTTTGCTTTCCCATTACCCACCGGATGATAAGGTTTTGACGTAATCCTTTTAATTTGCCAACTTTGAAAGAATTCCGTGATTTGAGCTCCAATAAATTGAGGGCCATTATCACACACGATCTCCTTTGGTACACCGAATCGACATATGATATTCCGCCAAATAAAATCTTTGACTTTCTTTTCTCGCACCTGTTTAAATGCTCCTGCCTCCACCCATTTAGTAAAATAATCAGTGAGTACAAGAAGAAACTTTACCTGTCCTTTTTCTTGAGGTAATGGACCCACGATATCCATTCCCCATTTCATAAATGGCCATGGCGCAATGACCGGGTGTAATAACTCCGCAGGTCTATGCATATTGTTACCGTACCTTTGACATTTATCACATTTGGCCACGAAACTTTTTGCTTCTTCTTCCATTTTAGGCCAGTAATAACCTGCCCTAATTAAGGTTCTTACCAATGACCTTCCTCCTGTGTGATTCCCGTAATGCCCCTCGTGTATTTCTTTCATTGCATACTCCATTTGCGAAGGTACGAGGCATCTTGCTAAGGGACCACCGAACTTTTTACGATATAAATTGCCTTACTTTAAGCAGTACCAAGCAGCCTTCTTTCGAAGCACATGTGCTTTTTTCTTATCATCAGGGACGGTACCATACTGCAAAAAAGCAACAATCTCGTTGCTCCAATCCCAAGTTAAATTATTAAAATTTACCTCATTTTTATCAAGATCGAGAACTGAATGAAATAAATGTATAACTGAGGCATTTGCATCGCTTGCCACATCAGCTGCAGATGCAAGATTAGCTAGGGCGTCAACTTCAACATTTTCATCCCTTGGTATTTGTATAACTTTCCAGGTTTGAAATTTCTTTATCAATTCTCGTACCTTTTCTAAGTATTGTTGCATCCTTGCTTCCCTAGCTGTATAAGTCCCCAGCATTTAATTAACCACGAGTTGCGAATCACTCTTGATTATAATCTGATTTATGCCAAGCTCTTATGCCAATTCTAGACCTGCAATCACATCCTCATACTCCGCTTCATTGTTAGTTATGGAGTGACATTTAATAGCTTGTCGAACGGTTTCACCCGTAGGTGGTACCAAGACAATCCACAAACCTGCACCTTTTACATTAGATGAGCCATCAGTGAATAAAGTCCAAGTTCCTGGATTAGCTCCATTGAATACCTGTAATTCTTTTTCTGCTTCTAATTGCATCCCCTGGCTAAAATCAGCCACTAAATCAGCTAACACTTGTGATTTTATAGCAGTTCTAGGTTGGTATGTGATTTCGTATTCACTTAACTTTATTGCCCACTTAGCTAACCTATCTGATAACTCGTGCTTATGTAATATATTACGTAAAGGGTAGGCAGTTACTACAGCGATATGATGACATTGAAAGTAAGGTCTTAACTTTCTAGATGCCATGATTAATGCAAGTGCAAGTTTTTCTAACTGAGGATACTGCGTCTCGGATCTAACAAAGATTTACTAACATAATAGATAGGGGATTGTTTACCTTGTTCTTCTCGGACCAAAACAGCGCTTACCGCAACTTCCGAAATAGTAAGGTAAATGAGTAGTCTTTCCCCAGCCTTTGGTTTTGCCAGCAAAGGTGGATTTGATAAGTACGTTTTCAAATTCCTAAGTGCCTGTTGACATTCCTCATTCCATTCAAAATGATCCTGCTTCTTACGGGCTGAGAAGAATTTAAAACACTTCTCTGATGATTTAGAAATGAATCTTCCCAAGGATGCAATTCTCCCTGTTAATCTTTGAACTTCTTTCTTGTTTGAAAGTATATCACGGATTTCTTCAATGGCCTTAATCTGTGTAGGATTCACTTCAATACCACGGTTAGAAACAAGAAAACCCAAAAACTTACCTGATGCAACGCCAAATGCACATTTTTCGGGATTTAACTTCATATTAATTTTGCGCAAAATTGAAAATGTGTCAGATAAGTGTGATATGTGATCTTTTGAATACTGAGTTTTAACAAGCATATCATCTATATATACCTCCATAGTCTTTCCTAAATGCTCTTGAAACATTTTGGTAACTAACCTCTGATACGTTGCACCTGCATTCTTTAGACCAAAGGGCATTACTTTATAACAGTAAGTCCCCCTGTCTGTTATGAATGAAGTTTTTTCTTCATCTCCCGGATCCATTTTAATCTGATTATAACCTGAATATGCATCTAAAAATATAATAGTTTGTGACCTGCAGTTTCATCAATCAATTGATTATGTGTGGTAGTGGAAAAGAATCTTTAGGGCAGGCTTTATTAAGATCTGTGTAATCTACACAAACCCGCCACTTACCGTTCTTCTTTGGAACTACAACAGTGTTAGCTGACCAGTTAGGATACTTTACCTCACGATTGGAACCAATTTTTAGCAATTTTTGAACTTCTTCTTGAATCACCTGATTCTTGAAAGTTCCTTGCTTTCTTTTGTTTTGCTTGACAGGAGGGTATGATGGATCTTCATTTAGTTTATGAGTCATCACCTCCGGTGGTATTCCTGTCATGTCAGAGTGGGACCAAGCAAAGCAGTCCACGTTAGTTTTCAAAAATTCAATTAACTTACCTCTCATACCTTGGCTAAGATTGGCTCCAACATAGACTTTTTTATCAGGCCATTGAGCAAATACCATGACACGTTCTAATTCCTCTATTGTTGTTTTGATATTTTCATTCTCTTCTGGTTCTTGAATGGTATCAGGCCTTGAATCTACATCTGTTTGCCCTTGTTCAGTTGAGGTTTGTGTTGTGGTATCCTCAATTGCCTTCTGTGATTGCTATTTACCTTCATATCTCGTGCTTGTATCTGCAACAGAGTTAATAGCCCTGGCTGTATGTTGATCTCCACGAATTTGACAGATTCCCCATGGCGATGAAAATTTAATAACTTGATGCAAGGTTGAAGGAACAACATCCATTTCGTGGATCCATAGTCTCCCAAGAATCATGTTGTAAGCCATCTCCATATCTACCACCTGGAACTTTGTATCTTTGACAACTCCTTCAGCGTATGTGGTGAGTGTTACCTCTCCTTTCGTGAGAACACTAGAATTATCAAATCCAGATAGAGTATGCGCCTTTGGTATCACTTTATCTTTAGCTTGCATCTCATGTAATACTCTTAGCAAAATAATGTTCACGGAACTACCTGGATCAATCAAAACTCGTTTCACATTAGTATCATGTACAATTAAAGATATTACCAGTACGTCGTTATGAGGGGTTAATACGCCATCTGCATCTGCATCATTGAATGTAATGTTGTCTTCCTCTAAAACATGTCGCACCTGTTTCCCTTGGGTAATTGCTACTTTGGAAATTTTGTTAGCTGTTGTATATGATATACCATTGACGTCTTTACCCCCACTTATAATGTTGATAGTTCTTTTGGGAGAAGGTGGTTTTAGAGGCTCCTGCCTGTTCTTCATGTAAGCTTGCTTGCCTTTCTCACTGAACAACTCAGTAAGATATCCTTGTTTTAATAAATGATCAACTTCACTTTGTAAAAATCTCCAATCTGTTGTTTTATGTCCATGGTCATTATGAAACTCGCACCAATGGTCAGGGTTGCGCCTATTTGGATACGATCTCATTTCATTTGGCCATCGAACCTTATCTCCCATGCTTCTCAAAACAGCTACGAGCTCGGAGGTGCTGACGTTGAAGTTGTAACCACCGAATCTCGCTTTTAAATTTCTATCATCATCTCGAGACTCATAGTTGTTTCGCTCATTCCTGAATCTTGATGAAGAACCTGATTCTCTGTTTCTTGATCTATGATTGTACCTTTGATTATCTTGCTTTGACCGTGAGTCCTTTCCCGAAGGTCCCATGTAAGGCTTGTACCTATTTTTACCGGATCTTTTTTCGGTCTCCGCACGTCTCGAACTTACCTTTTCTTCTTTTTGAAATCGTGGAACAGTATCTTCCTCAATCCTCAACTTTGTGCTATACCTATTATAAACATCATTCCACGTTGTAGCTGGGAATTCTCGAAGTCTTTCCTTGAGTCTCCTCGTAGCTTTCGAGCTTTTTTCATTCAAATTACTTGTGAAAGTTATAGCTGCCCAGTTGTCAGGTACACGTGGCAATGTCATTCTTTCACGTTGAAATCTGTCCACGAATTCTCTAAGCAGTTCTGAGTCCCCTTGCTTGATTTTGAAAATATCCTCCATTCTTTTCTCTACTTTTTGAGCTCCTGAGTGTGCTTTGATAAAAGAATCTGTAAGCTCAGCAAAAGAATTTATAGAATTTTCGGGTAAAAGAGAATACCATATTAGCACTCCTTTGGTGAGCGTTTCACTAAATGTTTTGACTAATACTGATTCAATCTCCTACTTAGTCAAATCGTTGCCTTTTACTCCCGTTGTGAATGCAGTCAGGTGATCTCGTGGGTCTGTTGTTCCAACATATTTTGGAATATCAGGCATTTTGAACTTTTTTGGAATTAGAGTGGAGCAGCACTTGGCTTCCAGGGTTGTTGCGAATATCTATACATATCTACCCCTTTGATTATGGGCAGCACCCCGGGTATCTGCTTTATGCGCTCACTTAGCTCCTTGAGCTGTTTCTGCAAGGTTAGTACTAAATTTTGTAAATCAAAATTAATAACATTACCTGGTTCTCTCTCCTGTGATTCACTGGGAGTTCCACCGCTGCCTGAGTTAACAAGCCCGGAATGAGGGTTTTCCAAAGTGTTATTATTTGGAGTAGGTGTGGGTGTTGCAACAGGTAACTGGTTAACAAGTGCCTCAACAGCTTTGTTGACCTGAGCAGCAATTAATTTCTGCAAAGCTTCATCAACAGCTTCAGCATTTTCAAATTGAGCATGCTCGTTTATTTGAGACCCATCAGGAGTACCCTCACGAGATTGTCGTGGAGAGTCTCGTGGAGTAGGAACTTGAGTGTTAATATTTAGTGGATCTCCCTAATTTTGTTGGTTCTCTTGGTTTCCTTGAGTGTTGTCATTGTTGTTCGACATAATTGATGCAACAAGAAAAGATAAGTGAAAAGAAAATAGATTATCAGTTTCCCGGTAACGGAACCAATTTGCTTAACCAAAAAATAAAATTTTAGTCAAAGCTAGAATTTAGAAGAACACGGTTTACTGATAATCAAAAGAATGTATAAAAGGAAGTAATTTAGGTAGCAAGAGAGTAATCAAGAGAAAAATAAGTAAACCAAAGTTTATTCCAATAGTGTTTTCGTGTCCTTACAATTGATCAGATATCTCCCTTTTATAGATATCTTGGAGATATACGTTTTGCCCAAATCATAATGAGGCTATTATGAGTAATTAAAGACATTGAACGCTACGTTACATAATTCATTACATTCAATACAAATTCTCTAACGTATTCCACATTTAATGCCTATTAAATATTGTATCTGCACTTTTATCTATTGTCAGATTCATTCCTTTTGATTCTCGGACATAAATGACTTAGATAGGTACGGGCGCTAAGTTATTTGAATAACTGCATGTGCCTCTTCCTCTGTCATTTGCTTGTATCTGTTGCAACTCGTGCCTCTTGGCTAGTTGTAATTCTTTGACCATTTGACCATCTACGTGTCTCGACATGTCACCTTTATATTTAAATACAATTTTTTCCAATATAGTGATGGTGCCTACTAATGGGAGCTAGGCAAGCCAAACCTTAACTAATTGCTACACTTTCATTTTTTTGCTTCCTTTTAACAAACACAAGTCGATAGTATGATAAAAGCGGAATTTTAAATAAATAAGCGGAAGTCAACAATTGTATATCTTAAGGCTACGTCTATTAAAACTTTTAAAACCTCAAATACCCCCAAAACCTGGTGTCACAGTGCCACAGACTGTCTAAGAGTTACTACATACAAGGTCTGAAGAAATACAATACACTGTTTCTGAACAAAAGGAAATGAAACAGGAAATAGAGATAGAGGGAGACGTCCGGGCCTGCGGATGCCTGCAGGTCTACCTTGGGTCTCCGGGTGGACTGAAGGAAGCACTCCAACTACTGTCCGAAAGCTGCTTCTGGATCTGCACACAATGCAGAGTGTAGTATCAGCACAACCGACCCCATGTGCTGGTAAGTGTCTAGCCTAACCTCGGCGAAGTAGTGACGAGGCTTGGACTAGACTACCAAATAAACATGTGCAGTTCATATATATATATGTATATATATACAACGGGAAAGAAATACAGAAATAACCAATCAATGTGGGAGAGATATTGGCTTCGAATAGAAAGGCATCAGGTAAGGAAAGAAACAACATAGCTAGAATATCAACAAGGAAGCAGAAATCAACAATTTGCACGGCATCACCCTTCGTGCTTTTACGCTCAGCCTCACCAAAGTAGTTATATAATAAAAATGTGCAAAAACATCACCCTTTGTACTTTTACTCTCGTCCTCACCAAAACAATCATATAATCAAAATGTGCACGACATCACCCTTCGTGCTTTTACTCTCTTTCCTCACTATATAATCAATAGATTCGGCATGGAATGGCACGTCGTGTGGCACGACATCACCCTCCGTGCTTTATATTCTTTCCTCACAATAACAAATAATGCACGACATCACCCTTCGTGTTTTAACACTCTTCCTCACCCAAACAACAATCACAAGCAAAGGAGCAAGGGAATAAACAAAATAGTAATAGGGATCCCGGCAAGGGAACAACAGTTAAACAATTAAATCCCGGCAAGGGAACATCAATTAAATAATTAAATCCCAGCAAGGGAACAACAAATAAATCAACAATAGCCCGGCAAGGATGACAACATAATGATCTCATATCTTTCTCAATTTTTACTTCACAATTCACTTCACAACTCGAGCCAATGCTCTAGAGGTTCGATTATCACTTATACTTTCACAATTCATTTCACAACTCGAGCCAATGCTCCTCAATGTTCATAGGTCACAATTCTTTCCACAAAGTTTATACAACAATTAGAAATCTTCACCAAGGCATGAATAATACAACGAAATCATGAAAATTACAATATAAGACTCACGGTCATGCTTGACACCAACGTATAAATACTCGTCACCATGCCTATACGTCGTACTCGACAAGAAGCAAATAGCAAATAGGACACAACTCCTAATCCCTCAAGCTAAGGTTAGACCAAACACTTACCTCGATGCAACGAACATAGTTCAAGCCTCAACTACCGCTTTACCTCTTGTTTCCACCACCAACACGCTTGTATCTAGCCACAATTTACTTAACGATATCAATAAATGCTAAATGAATCAATTCTAATGCATGAAAATAGGTTTTATAAAGATTTACCCAAAAAGTCAAAAATCGACCTCGGGCCTACTTGGTCCAAATCCGAAATTCAGACCAAAACCTCGATTACCCATTTACCCACGAACCCAAATATATGATTTGTTTTGAAATCGAACCTCAAATCGAGGTCCAAATCCCCAATTTTTGAAAAAACTAGGTTCTACCCAAAACACCCAATTTCCCCCATGAAAATAACTGATTTGAAGTTGAAATCATATAAAAAGATGTTAATGATTGAAGAAAACTAGTTAGAAATGACTTACAATTGATTTGGAGAAGAAAGGTTATTTGAAAAATCGCCTCTTATGTTTTTGGGTTTTTGAAAAGTGAAAAATAACTGAAAAGTCCGTTTAAATATATTCCTCTCAGACCCTTTCCGCGGACCGCATAAAAAGGACTGCGGTCGCGGAGCTCCACCGCGGACCGCATAAAAAGGCTGCGGCCGCAGAGCTCCACCGCGGACCGCAAGAAATCGAGCGCGGCCGCGGAGGCTTGGCCTTGCTCATCGCGGACCGCACAAATCCCACCGCGGTCGCGGAGCCCCCACCGTGGCTGTGAAGTTTCCACCGCGGACCGCGAGACCTGACTTCAAAGACCTGCAACCTCTCTGAATCTGCAATGTTTTCCTAAGTTCAAAACTTGTCGAAACACATCCGAAACACACGGGGATCCTAACCAAACATACGTACTAACTCAACAACATCATACAAACTTATCCGTGCGATCAAATTGCCAAAATAACCTCAATAACAATGAATCAAACCTCAAAATCAAGAATTGTTTTCTCAAATTTCATCAAGTATCACATTTAGCAATTTAGGTCCAAATCACGTCAAACGACGTCCGTTTTCAACCAAACTTTACAGAAATGACTTAAAGCATATATAAGACCTGTACCGGGCGCCAGAACCAAAATACGGGTCCGATATCATCTCTTTCTATTCAAACTTCATTTCAAATTTCCTTAACAATTTTAAGAAAACAATTTCCTTTAAAAAATTTATTTCTCGAGCTCGGGACCTCGAATTCGATTCCGGGCATACGCCCAAGTCCCATATTTTCCTACGGATCCTCTGGGACCATCAAATCACGGATCCAGGTCCGTTTACCCAAAATATTGACCGAAGTCAAATTTATTCATTTTTCACTAAATTTCATATTTAAGCTTTCCGGCTACACGCCTAGACTGCGCACGCAAAGCGAGGTGACTCTAAATGAGGTTTTCAAGGCCTCAGAACACGGAAGTTTCGTTTTAAAACATGTGATGAAAAAAGGTCATCACATAATCTTGCTTTGAAGGTTTGGACAGAACCATCTGTATTGTACTTTCTCCTAAAGACCCACTTACAACCTATAGACTTTGATCTAAGAGGAAGATCAACTAAAACCCAAGTGTTGTTGGATAATTAAGTCCATTTCATCATGAATGGCCTCTTTCCAAAAGGCAGCGTCTCTAGAAGACATTGCTTCTTGAAACGTCTTTGGGTCTTCTTCAATATTTAATACAATAGGAATTTGATTACAAACGTTTGTCCTATCTCATTCAACAAGAAATACTATAGATTGTGAAGAAATAAAATCAGAACCAAGATATTTTTCTTTTCTTATTCTTTGGCTTTTGCTTGGTTCTATTTGCATATCATCACTTTTTTCTTTATTTGTAATAATTTCAGAAAGCGACAATTTATTAGCATCAATACGTTTTCCATTTATTTCAGTCATTTCATCAACATTGTCATTTATAAATCTATTTTCAATAAATTCAACATGTATAGATTCTATAATGACATTAGATTCTAGATCTAGCAGTCTATAAGCTTTGGAGTGTTGTGCATATCCTACAAAAACACTTTTAATTCCTCTAGGACCCAATTTTGTTCTTTGATGGTCAGGTACTCTATAATAGGATATACACCCCCACACTTTAAAATAATTTAAATTTGGTTTTCTACCATTCCAAAGCTCATAAGGCGAAATATGCATACTCTTTGAAGGCACTCTATTTAAAATATAACATGCAGTTAGTAGTGCTTCACCCCATAAATTATGTGGCAAATGTGCATTAAGTAACATAGCATTAACCATATCCACCAAAGTTCTATTTTTTCTTTCCGCTAACCCATTTTGTTGAGGAGTATAAGGGGCACTCATTTGATGTATTAGGCCATGCTCTTCACAGAACTTATTAAATTCGTTAGGAAAATATTCTCCGCCTCTATCACTTCGAATAATTTTAATTTTCCTACTCCTTTAATTTTTCACAACAGACTTGTATTCTTTAAACTTTTGAAAAGCTTCGTCTTTAGTTCTAAGTAGGTAAACATATGTAAATCTAGAGAAGTCATCAATAAAAGTAATAAAATATCTTTTGCCTCCTCTAGTTAATTCTCCATTTAATTCACACATGTCTGAATGTATTAAATCTAATAGTTTTGTGGATCTCTCAACTTTAAGAAATGGTTTCTTTGTCATCTTTGCTTGTATGCAAATTTCACATTTCATATGTTGAGTTTTACATGAGATATAACCATTTTCGGACATATAATTTAAGGAGCCAAAATTTAAATGTCCTAGTCTAGCATGCCATAAATAAGAATCAGACTCAATGATATAAGCAGAAACATAATTTATTTCATTAATACTCAATTTGAACATGCCGTTACAGTTATAGCCTTTTCCAACAAAAACTCCATTCTTAGACACTATTACATGATCAGACTCAATAACTATCTTGAAGCCTTTCTTGACAGCAAAGCAGCGGACATTAAGTTTTTCTTCATATTAGGAACATGATACACATTCAGTAATATCAACTTCTGGCCAGATGTGAAGTTAATCTCAATGCTTCCTTTTCCAGCAACATCTGTCGCAACATGGTTTCCCATCAAGACTTGTTCAGAATCCTGCACTTTCGCATATGTCTTGAACATCTTCTTGTCATAACAGACATAAATAGTAGCACCCGAATCTAGCCACCAGTCTTGAGTATTTGTGGCAGCGGTAGCCATATTCAATTCGGTGACCATACCAATTTGCATTGCGGAAACCATGGCAACCAGTCCTTGGGCAGAATTTTCCACTACGTTTGCCTTTTCAGAATTTCCAGAGTTTTCAATCTTTCCAGACTTTTTGGTATTGCCTGCATTGAAATTTATTCCTGCCTTTCTATATCTACAATCCCGAATCATATGGTCTTTCTTTCCACAATGACGAAAACTAAAGTTCTTTCTCTTTTTAAAAGAAGACATTTTGGAAACTTTTAGATTTTTGTTCTCACTTCGTGAACCATTCTGACTAACAAAATTGACTACGGAACTCGAGGGCTGACTAATAGCATCACGCGCACGAGTTTCACTTTCAATTTGAATGTGAGTACGAAATTGTTCCACAGTCATTTTATCCATTAAATGTAGAATTTTCTTTCTATAGTCATTCCAGGAGGAAGGCAATTTCGAAAGAATAACATCTATTTGAAGTGCATCAGGAATTTTAACTTCAAGATCACTTAGTTTTAATACTAAGATTTGCAGTTCATGAATCTGATCCATTATAGGCCTAGTATCAAATATTTTAAATTCAAAGTACTGCAGAGCCAGGAATTTATCGATACCTCATTTTTCATTCTGGTATGCAGTTTGTAGAGCAGTCCAAATCTCCCTTGGCGACTTCAGATTGCAGTAGAGATTATAGAGTTGATCCGTCAAGGTATTCAGAATATAGCCGCGACACAACAGTTCATCATGTTCTCGTTTCTTCCTTTCTTCCTTGACTGCGTCAGAATCTTCTGCTGTGGGCTCAGGCATCGCAAGCAAGGCAGAATCAAGAACATAGTAGATATTGAGAGCAGACAGCAAGAATATCATCTTGTCTCTCCAGCGGGTAAAGTTCGTTCCATCAAAGCGATCAAGTTTGATGAACTCCTTCGGATTCTCAACAACAGATATCAATTTCTCCATAACAGAATAACTCTTTAAGGTTGTTAGAAAAATAATAAACAAAAATGGCTTTGAGGCGCGAAAATTGACTGTCCTTAAAGAGTTATCGCCTGTATTCTAATTTAGGGAAAATATAAAACGATTCTCTTCAGGATACAATAAAGCCTGCAATAACACTTGTGATTTTCTATGGCAATTCGTTGGAATTCTTGTGTATTTATAGGCAACCAACAGACCCTTTCAGAAAAGATGTCTTATTTCACAAACAGGCATATTTGGTTGGACCCTTTCATAACAGACATAACTATTTATTCGAATTTTGAATTTAAAATTCAAATAAATTTAATTTTTCTGTGACAAAATAAAATAATTAACTTTAGGATCCGATCTGGCCCGCGCCCAAGCCCGTCCAAGTCCAAGTCTTTGATTATATAATATATAAATATATAATGTACTTAATTGCACACACTTAAAGGTATGTGTCCTAAATCAAAGACATAAAAGGGACAAGTGCTTAAAAAGTTCCAAAAGAAACTTCTCTCTTTCGATGTGGGGAGAATCTCACTTCCAACTTTTCAATAACAAACTAACTTACAGTTATAGTATTATTCTCTTTTTTTATTGATAAAGTGGTGTGGTATCCTCTTTGCCCCATTAGAATGTAGACTGAGCCTCGATACAGTGTCGGCTCAAGGGTCAAACGACTGAAGCAGGCGCTTTAGGCCCCCAAATCTTTTAGGCTCGTCTAATTATTAAAAGAGGTCTTATGTGTTAATTTTTTTTTTCAAATAAGATTTAATATTTAATGAAAAATATTAAATAGAAAGAACTATTTGTTATGTAATTGAAAGTGATTATATATACATTTCTAGCAATGCACATATATAATTCAAATTATTTTTATTCTCTTTTTCATTCTCATAAAAATACCTTGTATTTTAGGTTCTCTATTCTTTTTCCTCCCAAGCTATCTATTTTCATAAAAACAAGTGTTGAAGGGCATTGAATAAATCAAATTGCACATTTTCTTCATTTTTCTCGAGTTGTTAGGCATTGCAGCAAACAAACCAACAATAAAAATTGTTTTAATATCAAGTTACAACTTCTAGAGTCAATTTTATTATATTGTTCTAACTTGTTATTCTCTTTTCTTTCTTTTTTGTTAATTTGAAATTTATTATTATCTTTTTATATTTTACTTCGTCGGTCTATATTGCTTTTTATATGATTAATAATAAATATATCAACTAGAAAATATGAATCATGTAATTATTCAAAATTCATAAAAAGGAAAAATATTTAAATTTTAATGCAACTTCATAATGGAGCTCTTGATAAATTTTTAATCGACAATAAAAAATAAATTAATGAATAATGAGAATGCTCTTTAGAATATTAACAAGTCACTGAGTTGATTGCAAGTGCATACGTGAAAGGAAATAATAAAATATATAAAAACTTTGTATCTAAAAATACTACAAATATAAACTTCATATGATGCACGAAACTTTTGAAATAAAATATTAAGGTCTCTAATATATAGTATTATCTTTCTCCACGTTGTTCTGGAGTTAGTCCTCCTTTTCCACAAACTGGACAACTCTTCAAACCAAACCCTTGGCAATCAAAGCACCTACAAAATTTACTATTAGATTATCAAATTTAAGCTCAACCAAATACGATACAATAGTAATGTTTTCCTTTTTCCTTTTTTTTTTCTCCACTTTGAAAAGAAAACTTACTTCCATCTTTCAAAAATATTCCCATTCTTCTTATTCTTTCCTGTCCCCTGAACCAAAAAATAAATAAATAGAGACGAATGAATTAGGCCTTATTTTTAAAACGTCTTGTAACACTTACTAATAATGAATAATTTTAGCCTTCTCACTTTGTTTATTCCATTTCTTTTTCTCCAAAAAAGTTGCTACGGCTTCTTTTTGTATTTTTTTCTTGAACCGAGGGTATATTCAAAAAAAATTCTCTATCTTTTTAAGGTAAATTAAGGTCTGTGTACACATTACGCTCTTTAGACCGCACTCGTAAGATTAAGTTGGATTTTTTGTTGTTGTATACTTTTTCGCTGAAAAGACACTACATTTTCATTTTGCAATGTAATATTAGAGGATTTAATATAAGATAAGAGTACCTTACATCCAGGACACTCTATAGCACCTTGACCTCCGCAATTTTCACACCTATTCACAATCTGCAAGTTTCATTTATTTAGATCAAAACGTTGAATAACTCCAAAAAACAATATTTTGCAACTAATTATATTTGAGCTCGTTTAGATGAGCCTTGGAGTAATGATCAACTTGTTTCCGTGTGACCTATAGGTCAAGGTTCAAGCTCTGGAATCAGCCATTAATACTTGCATCGGGTTAGGCTACCTAGATCATACTCCCGTGGGGTGCGGCCCTTCCCCGAGCCAAGAATGAACGCAGGATACTTTGTGGACCTGGCTACCCTTTAATTATATGAACTCATTTAGAAAGAAAAAAAAAAGTAAACTTAATATTACACATATCCTTAATTCATACTTATAATTAATATGTTAAAGAAATTATGTTATGGTCACCATACATCTTAATTACCTCTAATCTTCAATTTTGTAATAAAGAAAATTTGCGCATGCAGTCTTAAACTATGAATTGAAGAAGTGATCAAACACGATCGACCTGGACATCAAATTAAGATTTTCCAGATTTTCAATAAGGAAATATTCAAATAAAAGAAAGTTAGAGACTCACTGATTTAAGTGAAAAACCACCAGATTTTGACGCAGAAGTAACAAATCTCTGGCCTCTTAGTGGATTATTTCCCTTGTAATAATCACTTCTGGTATTACTGTGTGAAATTAGAGGAATATTTGGCGTAATTAAAGGGTTGGCAAAGCAGCAAGATGTGGAAAGCCTAGCCATTTTTCCTTGTTGACAGTATTTTCATTTAATTTTTGTGCTTCTTAATTAAAGTGGGGTTCCCTTTAGCACCAGTGGAAAAGGATAACGAGCTTATACCAGCCACATATTCTTTGACTGTCCTTTATCCATCAAAAAATTATATTGCATGGACATGTTTTTCTAATTTGGGATTAGACTTATACTATAATACATTATGACTACAAAAAGTTTATACACTTTAATATAATTTAACTAGTTATAATAAGTTATTTATTATTTTGTATTTAAGGTGCCAATTATTAATGCTTATATAATAGCTTAATTACGTGGAATTATCTTTTAAGTAACAAGATAGTATAAATATTTTGTATTCTTTCTAGTTAACTCATATGAATTGACTGTACTGCAAGAAAGAAGTTAAGCTATATGTACGGATAGTATAAAGATTTGTTTACACTATCATTAATTGTAGTTTAATTTATATGTTATAGTATGTTAGTTACCATTTTTATCAAGCTATCGCTTAATGTTTATCATTGTTTTACATGTATGGCTATCTTATAAAAGACATGATTGTATATGTCAATTCCTAATGAACATTTTTTCCGTAAGTACTCAGATGAATGAAAAATATATGTATCAAAATTTGATATTTGATCTTCTCTTAGATTAAAGTTGGAGTTGTACTAGAAATAATAAATATATAGTAAAAGTATTAGGGGCAGTAACTCTCACTATTAGAATGCCAACACTAATAAATTGCCCTTATAATCATGGAAGAGCAGTGAAAATTTGACTCACATTGGAAATACTCTTTTCAGAAATCTACAATGGTATTCTTTTGTTAGGTGTCTTATCAGAGCTAATCTTAGTTTTGATTCATAACTCCGTTCGAGTTCTCATTATGTCCATGGATATCATGGCTTTGAAAATTCTTATTATTATTTATCTAATATGTATTCTGGTTCCTGTGACAATTCAATAGGTCATTGTTGTAAGCACGTGATTTTTGCCCTATATGAGAATTACTCCCAAAAAATTCAAAATAAACAATTTTCCTTTTGTGTGCAATTTTGAGAATTGATATTTTTGGATAATTATTTGTATTTGTCCATGCATGTTTATTTGTTAAATTAATAAAAAAATACAAAAATATGTCGCATTTGCATTCAGGATTTAATTTTACAATTAGGAGCAATTAAGTTTGTTTTTACAAGAACAAAAAATTATAAAAATATGTATTTTGCATTTTTAGCATTTAACAATTGTGTGATTTAATCGTTAATTGCTATTTAATTGTGTGTTAATTGTTATTAGGAGCTAATTAGTATTTTTAGATAATTTTGAGTTTTATAATTTAATCTTAACATTTTAGCTTTATTAATTAGAAAATTGAATAAATAGAAAAGAACAAAAATAGACGAAAATCGGATTGGGCCTCTTCTTCAAAATTTTAAATCACAGGCCCAAAGAACCGAACCCATACCGGGTCAACCCGACCCAATCCGCCCCATAACCAAACCACCCGCCCAACCCCTTTTCTTCATTTTCATTTTCATTCCCCCCCTCCCAAACCCTAAACCTAAAAACTACCCGCCCCGTTCCCTCTTCATCCTCTCCAAACACCCCAAGCCACACCATCCATGGTTGCCCCTCAAGCTCGTCCACAGCGCTACAGCCCACGACCAGCAGCTCCAGTGGCAACCATCAATAGTCCGTCGAGCTCTAGCCATCGACGACCAACAGCCAGCCTCCATCATCTTCATCGTCACCACCCTCCAGCTCCACCATCGTCCAACGACAGCCATGAACGACCAGCTCCATCGACGACCTCCCCTTCCGCTTCGTTTTCACGTCGCAACACACACACACAGAGCTCTACAGTCTGTCGACGTCCAGCTCCGACACCCAGTCCATCGATCTCCAGCAGCCCCACGACTTGAAACAGTCGTCCCCCAGCTTCGTCTCCAAACACTAGCCATCCGAGAATCAGTGTCAAGTTCGTCGAGTTGCAGTGCGTCGAGGTTCCGTTCGAATCCGTGTCTGTTAGTCGAGCGTCGAAACAGTGTTGTGAACGAAGCTGTGTTTCGCCGGAGGTTCAACATTGTTCGACGTCGGATCATTAGCATAAAGGTCAGCCATAGCTCGTTCACGAATTTTTGTTGCTTTTTCTTTGGTTTTGATAAAATTTAGCATGATAAAATTTAGCATAGATCGTTAGCATGATATGTGTTTTCATTTTATTTTATTTTTGATAAAATTTTCGCAAATATGTGTTTTCATTTTTCGATATGTGTTTTCAAGCAGAGTTCAACAAATATGTGTGTTTACATTTTTGATAAAAATTTTGCATGATATTCCTACTGCATATTCGCTGAAATTATGTGTGTGTGTGCGTTTTGACGACTTTCCTACTGTTTTGAGTTCGATTGATGATCAAGTTTAGTGATTGAAATCTGCTTGCTTGTTCCATTAAGTTTGTTCTAATATGAATCTGACTCTGTTGTTAATTCATGAATGTTGTCGATTAGGGCTTTGTTTAGTGAGTTCGTTCATTCAGAGTTTGATTATTAGTGTGGTTAATTGGTTAGATGAATTGGTTATAGTTGTTGTTGTTGGTTAATTAATTAGGAGGATTGGATATAGCTGATGGGGGTAGAATGGTAAATTGCAGTGTTTTTAGGGGTAGAATGGTAAATTGTAGTATTTTCAAGGGCATTTTCGGGATTTTAAAGGAGTCTTAAAAATAATTAATGAGTGCTCTGTCCACTAAGTATTAAATAATATTAAAATAATACGTAATGGGGGACAAGACATAATGGTGGAGAATTTATACATTATTTAATATAGTGGGGGACAAAACATGTTGTAGTGGGGCAATAAGTGATTTAAATAAGGGAAAGATATGTGTTAGTGGGAATTAATACATTATTTAATATAGTGGGGGACAAAATATTAGATAGTGGGAAGTTAAAGGGGGGTGGGTAGAAGATAGTGGGATTTAATTTTAAATGCTGGAAGTTGGTAAATAAATAGAGGAGCTGGACACAAATAAAGGAGGCTGGATATTGAGAAAAAGAGAGAATTCCGAAAATATTAAGGAGGATTCCGAAAATATTGAAAGGGGATAGGGGATTGGTTGAATATTGAGAAAACATTTCGAAGGAGATTCGAAAGAGATAGTAGTATACACCCGATATACAATCTGCATACACTAGATATACATAGGGGTCAAGATTTAAGAGTTAAACATTAACTGGTCTTTCAATCTAAAAATGATTCACTTTGTTTCTGCCCATTGATTGTTGTTGGTGTTTCGGGATTTTCATTTGATTTGTTTCCTTGAGTTTGGTTGGTTATTTGCTACTACTTCACTGGTTGTTGCTGGATTTCTGCTCGGTTTTTAAATCTGTTGTTGGGTGTTGCTGTTGTTGTATGCTACTGCATTTCTGCTGATCTTCCTCTTCTTTTGCTTCCAATATCAGGTACACAACTGACACGCTGGTTACTGTAAACTGAAACATGAAGCATGAATATGAAATGAAGAGTTGAAGTTCTGAATTTATCTTAGTTATATTCTGAATTTTATTTGTATATGTACATTATTTAGCTTCTTAATATCAGAATCATGTAGTTATTTAATATATATAATGGAACATATGACAGTAGCTTAGTGGACGAATTGTCTATGTATTGCTAAAAAAATAAATAAATGGTGTAGTAACTCTGTCCAGTTAGTTTGTTATTGTTGGATGATTATCATGTCTCAAAAAGCATGTTAGCTAATTTAGACTATTCTTAAACATTCAACAATTAGCTCATTAAACGAATAAACCGTTTCGGAACTTGTATGAATATTGTTTAGCTAGATACTATTGGTTAATTTCAGCATGTAAATGGTTTAAGATTAAAATTAGATTGTCAAATTTTTTTTTAATTTGACAAACTGTGAGCATGCATAGTATAATGTAACTAGGTAGTAACATGTGAATGAGATGACCCAGGTCCAGTTTTGTGCCATACACGTTGGGCCTGGGTCCATGTTGGCCAATGGGTTGTCCATATTATGTTTACATTCTAATTTAACAAATTGCGTTCGGAACTCGACTATAACAACTCGTAAGCATGTAAATAAATTAGGACCTTTTCTCTTTCATTTTTTAGAGACAGATTTAATAGGAAAAAATGTAGGCACTTTAGGATTATCCTTTTAAAATAAATGAGATGAGCCTCGCCCAATGAAACGCACAAATTGCGGGGCCCTCAACAAATGTTTAATTGAATACTTAGACTTCGGGATGGGCCGTTTAGCAAATTTCACGGCCTTCCCCAAAGTAATAAAGCGTTAGACTCTTTAGGTATGATTTTAATAATATTACATCCCTAAACTCGGGTGCGCATTTATGCGACCCAAATCCAAATCTCAACGGAGTCAAAAATGTGTCAACAACCACGGGTGCATTGATTGCGACGTGGTTTGAAACGCATTTTTACGATGTTGCAATTCTATTAAAAATAATAATAAAAGCGGTTTAAAGTTGATAAAAGCACATAAATTATAATATGTATTAAAATCAGATATTTAGCCATTACAACAGTTTAAGCGACCGTGCTAGAACCACGGGATTCGGGGGTACCTAACACCTTCCCTCAGGTCAACAGAATTCCTTACTTAGAATTTCTGGTTCGTAGACTTCATTTGGAAAGTCGAATATTTTCCTCGATTAGGGATTCAATCGGTGACTTGGGACACCATAAATCTCCCAAGTGGCGACTCTGAAATAAATAAATAAATCTCGTTTCGATTGTCCTTTAATTGGAAAAAACTCCCTTCCGCGCCCCTTTGCGGTTGGCGCGGGCGAAAAAAGAGGTGTGACAGCTCTGGCGACTCCGCTGGGGATGGGGGCCAGAATCTCTGGTTCAGGGTTCAGAATTTGAGCTTAGATAAATTGTTATATTTGGCTTTATTTATCATCTGATTTTATTATATGTTTTGTCCTAATGTGCTAAAATGTTGCTTTTTACCGCTTTGATATTATCTTAACTGTATATATAAACTGCTATCGAAATCCCTCTCTTCTCTCTCTTGAGGAGTGCACGTTGGTCGTGACTTCTTTCTATTAGTGTCATATCCCAAAATAGAACGAGGATTCGGAGGAGCTGCAAAACCGGATGATCTTTTGATTACCGGTATGCAGCTCCCATCCTCGGCTCGAGTTGTCCGCTCGGGTAAGCCAGGTCTAGAACAAACACCTAGGATAAACCTAGTATAACAAAACCTCATGCCGGATCCCTAGTAGGAACGCTTATTTGCATCATGTGCACTTGACTTAGGGGACTCAACACAGGAGTTGGATCCGTCTAGGACAAGCAACCTGAAATGAAAAGACCATCTTGCTGCATCCTGTTTGTTTTACGCATTTATTTGTTGCAGACTTGCATGCTAACCGGCTTCTGAAAATACTGGAATACTCAAAAAAAAACAGTGTCCAAATAGAAAACTCTGCCAAAATTTTGAAGAAAAAAAGTGTTTTTAGTAAACAAGTCTTTTTTTCAGAATTAGTTTATTTTCGTTGCCCGAACTACGCCGGTTTGGTTCTCACCGGATGTGAGATACGTAGGCAACCCTCATCGGGTCCAACCTCCCCTTTTGCAAAAGTAGCAACAAAAAAAATGTGTCAAAATTTTAATTTTTGCCATAAATAAATCGGGTGATGCTGCTTTTTGTCAAATATAGCCGAATGTTCCCGAAAGGGACGCCGGAAGGCTGACTTTGTATAAACGGCCACCTTAGTTCCCTTTTTAGTTTTTCGGTCAATTGACCCACACAGCCTTAAAATCTTCGTCCCCGAGACGCTGAAAGGTCGTGTCTGCAATATTGGGTCTTCTATTTTAAAAAAAAGGTCATAAATAAGTCGGGTGATGTTGTTTTTGTCAAAAATAGCCGAATGTTCCCGAAAGAGGCGCCGGAAGGCTGACTTTGCATAAACAGCCACCTTTGGGTCACTTTTTTAGATTTTGGCCAATTGACCCACACAGCCTTAAAATCTTAGCCGCCAAGGTGCTAAAAGGCCGTCTTTGCAAAACCTGGCCTTTTTATTTTAATATGAAAAAAAAAGTCGTTGGTCAAGTAAATACCGCTTAGATTTTTAGTCAAAATAAGCCATCCCAGCTTCGGAGATGTATTAAATCGTTCTTGCCGAAATAGTCTTAGAGTATCTTTCAGTTGTCGAAAGTCTATTTTCGTAAAAGAACGGACCAGTTTGTAGTGTCATAAAATAATCCTCCACGGCCTCAGAATTCATGTGAAATTAGGAAGGGGCCACGTTTGCAAAAACAACTATTTGGTTAAAATTAGCAAATAGGGAAAGGAATCTGGCCGTTTGTTTTTGAGTTTGTAATTCTTTTGATTAGGGTGTGGTATGTTTTTGATTTTCAAGTCTGTAGGTCGTCTTTTCGTCAAAATCTATTAGTATGGTCAGTTTTTAAACCATTGTAATCATGTTTGTTTTATTATGAAAATTGAAAATTCCAAAAAAAAATATATTTTATTGTTGTTTATCTTTTTTTGGTCCGAACTACGCAAGGTCTGATTCATGCGGGGTCATGATACGTAGGCAATCTCTATAAGATTCGACCACAACAAAAGAAAAAAAATGAAAAATAAAATCAGAAAAAAAAAATCGAAAAAAGGAAAAAGATGTTGTTAGTAATAAAAGCCGACTGAGTCCATTCTAACATGTTCTGTTTTGAATTGTGAAGAAAGTTGAGTTGGTAGGTTTGTGGTAAGATGGAAACACAAGATCTAAGGAAAATGATAACTGACATCGAAGTTGTTACAAATGCTCAAGAGACTCAGGGTCAGAGGGTTCAACAAGAGTCTACTGTGCCGGAGAAAAATAGAATACTGAAATAGCAAATGACCAAAGTGTGTCAAGCATGGGCCAGTAGGCAAGGACAACCTCGTCATGAGTCACAATTTGCGACACAACAAGAGCAGTACCACTCTCCTGAGTACCACTCGTACTCGTTTGATCTTCCTGCAAAGATTGAAGAGCCTGCCCGAAAGATGGTACAAGAAGAAATGACCCAAAGAGTGAAAAGCTTAGAACAATGGTTGAAAAACAGACAAGGGTTGGCAGGTCAAAAGAGTGTTGCCTTCAAAGATCTATGTATGTTCCCCGATGTCCACTTGTCGCTGGTTTCAAGACTCCTAAATTTGAAAAGTACGATGGACATGGAGATCCTATTGCCCACCTGAAAAGGTATTGCAATCAACTGAGAGGTGCGGGAAGAAATGAAGAATTGTTGATGGCTTATTTTGTGGAAAGCCTTACGGGAGTAGCCTCCGAATGGTTTATGGATCAAGACACGTCTCGCTGGTATGTCTGGGACGACATGGCACAAGCCTTTGTCAAACAGTTCCAATACAACATCGACATTGCCCCAGACCGCATTTCCCTTTCAAACCTGAAGAAGAAACCAAGTGAAAGTTTCAGGGAATATGCCATTAAATGGAGAGAGCAAGCAGCTTGAGTTAAGCCACCCATGGATGACCACAAGCTAATAACTGTCTTCCTTCAAGCGCAAGAGCCAAATTGCTTTCAGAACATGATGTCCGTAGTTGGCAAATCCTTCTCGGAAGCAATCAAAATGGGAGAAATGATAGAGAATGGTCTTAAGACAGGCAAAATTATAAGTCAAGCAATTTTTAAAGCTGCAACTCACACTGTCCGGGTTGAGTCTGATAATTTTTGCGACACAAATGAGAAGATTGAGGAAATCATGATAACATCAGGGTCAAAAGGAGGTCCCAGGAGAACATCTCGAAGGTATGAGCAGCCTCCTCAAGTTTTCTATGAATCCCCTGAGCAGTATTATCCCCCTCAGAACCCACAACACTATATTATTCCACCTCAGTATGTTGCCCAGCCACCAAAACACCCCAAAAGGCGAGCACGAGCGTCACAAAATCTCCAGAAGCCTCCACATAACTTTCAGGTGCCCTATAACCCACATCCAAGTCAGAGGTATAAAGGGGAACGAAGGTTGAAAGATAATTTTACACCAATAGGAGAGTCCTATGAAAGCTTATTTGAGAGGTTAAAGCATCATGACATGATTGCATCTATTCCTCCAAATCATGTGGACCCACGTGCAAGAAGCTTTGACCCTTCTAAAAGGTGTGAATATCTTTCCAATGCCCAGGGGCACAATGTTGAAAGTTGTCGGGATTTGAAAAGAGAAATAGAAATGATGATCCAGGAAAATCTGATTGTGATCCAAGATAGTAACACCCAGAATATCGCGCAGAATCCTTTACCTGCACATCATGATGAACACTTTGTGGGGAATATGCCTTATGAAAGGGAGCACTCGAATCCTATTGGGAACTTGTTGACTGAGGTTGATGATATTGAAGTTGGTAATGGTCTTGGCAATATTGATGCGAAACTCAGTGGCTAAGATGCCAGGTTTGATAAGTGGGAGGACGATCTGTTCCTTGGTTAGCAAGAGAGAAGCTTTTGGTGGCTTATTTTGTTGTCATTTCTATTGTCCGGATTATTCTTAGGGTTGTAATCCGGTTATTGTCTTGTGTCAAACTTTCTTATCTTTCCATTTTGTCATAGCGGTTTGTTTAGTTTTGTCCAGGTTGTTTCGGGATTTTATTCTGGTTTGTTTTTGTTTGTTTTGTAATTCAAATCATTTCACCGGTAGTCTAATGCAAAATCCGGTCATTTATTATTTCCAGTCATCTTCTTTGTTTAGTTCTTTTTATCCTTTTGTTTTGTCCTTGTTCGGCGCCGATTCTAGTGACATGACATGCGCACACGGTTTGGGCCTAATCTTAAAAGTTAATCATAAAACTTTGGAGAGGTGATCAGAACATTTAAAGGAAATAAGGACGGTTTGAGATTATTCGGAGCTCGAGTCATGTGGAACTAGGGCAAGTAAAAACATAAAGAAAACCGTTAAAGGCAAGATTCGCCAAATTGACATGAGGGTCGTTCATGATAATGAGAGTGAGAGTGTTGCACAACGGTGCTTTAGAGATGACAAATGAAAAAGCAAATGTGTGAATATAATTGTCAAGTCCAGCACCATCAGAAGAGGATACAAATCTTTGTTTAATTGTTTGTTTGCACTTGGCATGTCTTAAAGACTGAAATGACGAAGGCATTTTGTTCTGCTACCTAAACACTTTATCCTTCGTTACCCCTTTTGAGCCTTATTTATTTTCTTTCATACCCCTCGTTCGGAATCAGTAGCAAAGGTTAGAAACACAAACATGGAAGAAAAAAGAAAAAGAAAAAAAAGCAACAAAAACAACAAAAAACAACAAAAGAAAAAAAAATGATAACAAAAACAAAAGAAAGTCAGAAGAAAACAAAGAAATTGGGAACTACGTTTGACCTGATTCCTCAAAAAGGATACGTAGTGCCTCACGGCTCGGTCATAGTGTGCATAGTGTGCATAGTGTAACATAGTATAACAAAAAATTAAAAAATCCCCAAGCAAGAAACTGGGGCATAAGTTGTGTTTGATGTAAAGAAATCTGGTTCCGAAGGTTGCAAATTTTGAACCAAAATTGATTCATTTTTGAGCCGCTAATACCCTTTTTTTTAGCCTATCCAAAATCCTACATTACAGTCCAAAGAAAGACCTTCTGATCAGTTTTCAAAAGATGCCAAGTTAGACAAATGAGAGAGTCTTACCGGTGAACACTCTGATCTCCAGCGGAAAAGACTTTGATCCCAACAGAAAATAAATATGAGAGAGTCTTATCGGTGAAAATCTTCACGGGCACCATAAGGCGATGAAAGCTGAGAGAAAAACCAAAATGAGAGAGGCTTGACAGTGAAAACCCTTCGGGCACTACAAGTCGAAGAAAGATTGAGAATTAGATGGAAATCACCAGACGAAAGTTGTGAAAGGCGATTAACGACGGAGGATAGTCCATATGTGCATGTCATGACCATTAGAGTTGGTATACGCATTTGATAGGCTTTTATTTTATAGTTTCCTCGTTAGAGAGTCATCCCTTTCCTTTGTCTTTTATTCTGTTCCTTTTTATTTTTCTCCTTTCATTGAAAATTCCCCAGTAAAGTCTGTTTGTTCAGAACAAGTGAGAAATGACTTCAAAATCTTCCATCAGCTTTCCAATTATGCAAGACGAGATCCGACTAGTATATCCAAGTGGTATAGTTAGCAAGGAACAAGCGCGAGGCCAGTGTCAATAAAGATATCTCCAGCAAGAGGGAATTGACAAAAGTATGGACGAGTGTCAAGAGGGATATCCTTGCCGAAATTAAAGGTTATAGACCTCAAGGCCAAGGTCCGTAGACAAATCAAGAAAGAACAACGCGGAGAGCAATGGGCATGATTTGGGAAATTCATATGAGACTAAAAGGTCGGGAAATGCCAGTTTCCGAGCTATGCCACAAAAGAAGAGGGATATCCCCAGCAGAAAAGGTTGTTTTCAGTGACATGAACAAAGAAAGTGGTTTATCAGCAAAACATTGCAAAATCGTCAAGAGGAATCAGCTGTCATGGAAAAGATACATGGTCAGATAGAAAACAACGTTGAGAGGTGGGTGAATAAGGAATCGACAATAAGGTCGGAAGTTATCGCCCAAGTTTCGAGATAGCCGAACAACGCAAAGCAGGTCAAGTCGTTCTAAGACCAGCAAGAATATCATCCCCAGCAAATAATATCATCCCTAGCAAGTTTTGATAGTGTAATGGAACGCAGAGCAAGGAAGGAGAAAGGGAAAAGCCATCCCCAGTAGGAGTATCACAACCAACCACCACAATCGAATCTTAAAAGAAATGGTATTGATAGCGGAAAGGCATGCCATAAAGAAGATTATCAAACTGGGGCAGAAAATTTTCTTTTCATTTTTGAAGATTTTCTGGAAGTCAGGTATCCACATGGGGAAGAAGAAAGATAACACCAGTGTTAAGGGAAGTGGGTTTTGAACCAGTGTTATCCCAAGCAGTGTTGAAAGAAAGAAAATAACGAATTAAAGGAGTTGTATCCCCAGCGAACAGAACAAAGAGATGAAACTGGTGTTTAGAAAAGCAAAAGCCATTATCATCCCCAGCAGCTTCTAGAAGAATGAAGCACCGATTTGAAGGAATAAAATTCCCCAGCAGCGTTATCCTCAACAACGTTATCCCAAGATGATAACACTTTTATCCCCAACAGTGTTGAGAGAGAAAAAAATTTGAAGGAGGGGAAGAAAGGAGATTCTCCCAGTAGTATTATCCCCAGCAGGTAAGTAAGTAATTCCCCAACATCATCATCCCCAGCAGTCTCGGGGGAAGACAACACGAGCTTTTAAAGGAGGAAGCCATCCCTAGCAAGGCCTCAAATCGGCCACCATTTTAAAACTGATAAATTTTTCTTTGCTTAAGAGTTGAAACAGGAACAAAGCAGCACAAAGGAAAAAGAAAAGAAAAGAAGAAATTACAAAGGTAAGTTTCTCAAATCTTTGATCTTTACATTTTCCTCCTAGGATAAAAAGTCCTAGTCTAATGGATTTCCCTCCCGATAAAATCTTGGTCCGATGGAATTTTTTCTCCCAAGATAAGATATCAAATCTTAGTCCGATGAAATTTTCTCCTGAGATATCAAATCTTAGTCCGATGAATCTTTCTCCTAAGATTACAACAAAATGGACCTAGTTTGACGATTTATCTCTTAGAGTCAAATCTTAGTCCGATGAAATTTTCTCCTGAGATATCAAATCTTAGTCCGATGAATCTTTCTCCTAAGATCACAACAAAATAGACCTAGTTTGACGATTTATCTCCTAGAGTCAAATCTTAGTCCGATGAAATTTTCTCCTGAGATATCAAATCTTAGTCCGATGAATCTTTCTCCTAAGATCACAACAAAATGGACCTAGTTTGACGATTTATCTCCTAGAGTCAAATCTTAGCCTGATGAAATTTTATCCTGAGATATCAAATCTTAGTCCGATGAATCTTTCTCCTAATATCACAACAAAATGGACCTAGTTTGACGATTTATCTCCTAGAGTCAAATCTTAGTCCGATGAAATTTTCTCCTGAGATATCAAATCTTAGTCCGATGAATCTTTCTCCTAAGATCACAACAAAATGGACCTAGTTTGACGATTTATCTCCTAGAGTCAAATCTTAGTCCGATGAAATTTTCTCCTGAGATATCAAATCTTCGTCCGATGAATCTTTCTCCTAAGATCACAACAAAATGGACCTAGTTTGACGATTTATCTCCTAGAGTCAAATCTTAGTCCGATGAAATTTTCTCCTGAGATATCAAATCTTAGTCCGATGAATCTTTCTCCTAAGATCACAACAAAATGGACCTATTTTGACGATTTATCTCCTAGAGTCAAATCTTAGCCTGATGAAATTTTATCCTGAGATATCAAATCTTAGTCCGATGAATCTTTCTCCTAATATCACAACAAAATGGACCTAGTTTGACGATTTATCTCCTAGAGTCAAATCTTAGTCCGATGAAATTTTCTCCTGAGATATCAAATCTTAGTTCGATGAATCTTTCTCCTAAGATCACAACAAAATGGACCTATGACGATTTATCTCCTAGAGTCAAATCTTAGTCCGATGAAATTTTCTCCTGAGATATCAAATCTTTGTCCGATGAATCTTTCTCCTAAGATCACAACAAAATGGACCTAGTTTGACGATTTATCTCCTAGAGTCAAATCTTAGTCCGATGAAATTTTCTCCTGAGATATCAAATCTTAGTCCGATGAATCTTTCTCCTAAGATCACAACAAAATGGACCTAGTTTGACGATTTATATCCTAGAGTCAAATCTTAGTCCGATGAAATTTTCTCCTGAGATATCAAATCTTCGTCCGATGAATCTTTCTCCTAAGATCACAACAAAATGGACCTAGTTTGACGATTTATCTCCTAGAGTCAAATCTTAGTCCGATGAAATTTTCTCCTGAGATATCAAATCTTAGTCCGATGAATCTTTCTCCTAAGATCACAACAAAATGGACCTATTTTGACGATTTATCTCCTAGAGTCAAAATCTTGGTCCGATGGAATTTTTCTCCCAAGATAATATAACAAAATCTTAGTCGGATGAATCTTTCTCCTAAAATCAAAATGTAGTTTGATGAATTTTCTCCTAGGATAATTTGAAAAAAAGAGGAATACATTTCAGTCCTTAAATTTCAAAGTTTTGAAGTTGGGAGCCCGCCCATATAACAGAGGAATACATTTCAATCTTTAAATTTTAAGTTCAGAAGTTGGGAGCCCGCCCATATAATAGAGGAATACAATTCAGTCTTTAAATTTGAAGTTCAGAAGTTGGGTGCCCGCCCATATAACAGAGGAATACATTTCAGTCTTTAAATTTCAAGTCCGGAAGTTGGGAGCCCGCCCATATAACAGAGGAATACATTTCAAGTCAGTAAAGCAGAGGAATACGACCGAAATTCTCAGCGGGAAACAACAAAAATCCCCAGCAGAGGAAGGAAGTCCAAGACTCGATGGAAAAATAATGCGAAGCTCCCGAGAAGGACATAAGCAGTTCGAGATCGACAGTCAAGGGAGAATACAAGACAAGTCAGAAGTAACGAAATGTCAGAGGAGTCACCGGGACATCAAAGCAACACGAGACACAAGAGCATGGCTGAATATCTAGATAAGATTTTTTAATTCATAGACTATAGTTTAGTCTAGCTTCTTATTTTCTTTCAGCATGGTGTAATAAGGTGGTCGGCAAGCAGTAATAACAGCATGCAACAATAGTAACCTTGCAATCCCATGGTAGTCCCAGCTACCAAAACTTCCCGAACTACATTAACCTGATTCCCTTCTAGCCAGGGATATGTAGGAAACCTTTGAAGCAAAGGTTCGGTTAAATCTTTTTCAAAAAATGCTTCACACGGAGTACTCGGATGGGCAAAAATCGCTCACTTTATCTTTGCACGAAAACTCTTCATGTTTCCGGACAAAGAGGGGCAGTTGTAAGCACGTGATTTTTGCCCTATATGAGAATTACTCCCAAAAAATTCAAAATAAAACAATTTTCCTTTTGTGTGCAATTTTGAGAATTTCGTGGCATTTTTGGATAATTATTTGTATTTGTCCATGCATGTTTATTTGTTAAATTAATAAAAAATACAAAAATATGTCGCATTTGCATTTAGGATTTAATTTTACAATTAGGAGTAATTAAGTTTGTTTTTACAAGAACAAAAAATCGTAAAAATATGTATTTTGTATTTTTAGCATTTAACGTCTAAATTGTGTGATTTTATCGTTAATTGCTATTTAATTGTGTATTAATTGTTATTAGGAGCTAATTAGTATTTTTAGATAATTTTGGGTTTTATAATTTAATCTTAACAATTTAGCTTTATTAATTAGGAAATTGAATAAATAGAAAAGAACAAAAATAGACGAAAATCGGATTGGGCATCTTCTTCAAAATTTTAAACCACAGGCCCAAAGAACCGAACCCATACCGGGTCAACCCGACCCAGTCCGCCCCATAACCAAACCACCCGCCCAACCCCTTTTCTTCATTTTCATTTTCATTCCCCCCCCCCTCAAACCCTAAACCTAAAAACTACCCGCCCCGCTCCCTCTTCATCCTCTCCAAACACCCCAAGCCACACCATCCATGGTTGCCCCTCAAGCTCGTCCACAGCGCTGCAGCCCACGACCAGCAGCTCCAGCGGCGACCATCAACAGTCCGTCGAGCTCCAGCCATCGACGACCAACAGCCAACCTCCATCGTCTTCATCGTCACCACCCTCCAGCTCCACCATCGTCCAACGATAGCCATGAATGACCAGCTCCATCGACGACCTCCCCTTCCGCTTCGTTTTCATGTCGCAACACACACACACAGCTCCACAGTCTGTCGACGTCCAGCTCCGACACCCAGTCCATCGATCTCCAGTAGCCCCACGACCTGAAACAGTCGTCCCCCAGCTTTGTCTCCAAACACTAGCCATCCGAGAATCAGTGTCAAGTTCGTCGAGTTGCAGTGCGTCGAGGTTCCGTTCGAATCCGTGTCTGTTTGTCGAGCGTCGAAACAGTGTTGTGAACGAAGCTGTGTTTCGCCGGAGATTCACCATTGTTCGACGTCGGATCGTTAGCATAAAGGTCAGTCATAGCTCGTTCACGAATTTTTGTTGCTTTTTCTTTGGTTTTGATAAAATTTAGCATAGATCGTTAGCATGATATGTGTTTTCATTTTTTTTTTGATAAAAGTTTCGCAAATATGTGTTTTCATTTTTTGATGTGTTTTCAAGCAGAGTTCAACAAATATGTGTGTTTACATTGTCACACCTCCTTTTTCCTACCCCGTAAGGGTATAAGGGAGTTCTTTCAATTAAAGGACAATCGAAACGGGATTTGTTTATTTAATTTAGAGTCGCCACTTGGGAGATTTATGGTGTCCCAAGTCACCGGTCGAATCCCGAATCGAGGAAAAGATTGACTCTGTTTAACAGTCTGCGAACCAGAAATCCGGATAAGAAATTTTGTTAACCCGGGAGAAGGTGTTAGGCATTCCCGAGTTCCGTGGTTCTAGAACGGTCGCTCAATTGTTATATTCAGCTTATTTATCTGATTTTTAACAATTAAGACCTTATATGCAAATTTTAACTTTGAACCGCTTTTATCAATTTTATTATTATTGTTATTATTTTACGGAGAATTACAACGTTATGAAAACGTATCTCGAACCACGTCACAGTCAATGTACCCGTGGTTATCGACACATTTCGACTCCGTTGAGATTTGAATTTGGGTCACATAAATGTGCACCCAAGTTTAAGAAAGTAAATTATTAAAAGTACGCGCCTAACAGTGACTAACGCATTATTACTTTTGGGAAAAAGGCCGTGAAATTCGCTAAGCGACCGATCCCGAGTTCTAAGTATTTTATATATACATTTAATGAGGGCCCTGCAATTTCGCATTATATTTGGCGAGGCTCATCTCACATTTTAAAGGTCCATCCTAAAGTAAACTACGTTTTTTTCTAAATTATCTGTCTCTAAAAAATCCTAATTAGTTAATATTATAAAATTTGAGCTTCAAATTCAAGTCCAGATCCAAACAAAAGGGGCCGCCTTTCAATTTGGAACAACTACCTAACTTAAAACTCATAATGGGCCGTTTGACTACTAACGAGCCAACCGCCAAAAAGGCCTAAACCACATAATGTACAGTTTTGGACAAAGTCCCAATTTTCTGATTGTGTTTACCAAATAGCATTAAAGTTCAACATCATTCATTTATTCAAATTAGATACTTCATTCATGTCCACTTATCAAACAACCACTTAGTTAAATGGTGAGCCTATGCTGATATTAATTATTAATCTACACTATTAAACCTGTGTTGAAATAAGGAATTCAACCGGACGGGAGAGTTGACATTAATAGCTAATTCGTTGGTATTAACTAATGCAATATGAAAATTTGCTTAAAATAAGTGTTTATCTTAAAATCAAACTGGACCGAGCCATAACAAGTTTAAACAGTCCAAAGATCCAACGGAATACGTACAGAGGCCTACTGAAATTCTTCGTTATACTATCATCATCAGCTAAACCAAACTAAGTTGCTAAACACATGGAAATACATCTAATTAATCTAACAACATATTATTTAACAGTCCACATTAGTTCGGGTACGTTCTAATTCACACAAAGTAAATATAATTGGAATGAGCCTAAACAAGTACAAACTACCTATCATTTGTCCTATTACTACATCTTGAACATAAATACTATGAAGCAGGCAAACGTGCATTTCTCAGTTCATTTCAACTTCTGCTTCAAATTTAAGCTTACATCAACACATGACTTTCAGAAGTGTGTACCTGGAAATGTTTACAATTAGAGAAAAGGAAGATCAGCAGCAGCAAAACAGCAACCATACACAGCAACACAGCAGTACAGCAACAACCAGTAAACCCAGGAAATACTAAATTGAAACCCAGCAGTACCAAAATGAAACACAGACAGATGCAAGGAAACAATAGTTTCTAATTTTCAAACACTCAAGAAAAGCAGCCTGAAAACTCTTAATGCAAAAGTTCAGCCTCAACACTCTAACTCTTAATGTAAAAGTTCTGATTTTTTTCTGAATTTTTTCCTCTTTGTTCCAGAATTTTCTCCCTGCAATTCTCACTGCCCTTAAAATCAGTCCCCAACCCCCTTTTATACAAATCTGCCCTTTCTTTCAACTTACTGCCCGACCCCCTTTTCCACTAAATCAGAATTTTCCACTCAATCTCCACTAAGTCTGAATTTTCCACTTAATCAGCCCCTCCACTCCCTTTGGTTCCCCATTAGGGTATTAATTAATACCCTATTAACAAAGCACTAACAATAAAATATAATCCTAACTATTTCATTCCTAAATCACCCCTGAAATTCCTTAATATTACTGCCTCCTAATACAACTATTCAATTACATTGAAATCTTAATTCTGAAATCTGTTTAACTAACCATTAACCAAAACTGATTTGATTAACAGCTATAACCAATTCAGCTAGTACTTTAAGGCAGAAAATACATCAAATATTAAGGGTTTCAGTGATTCAGAACAATGCTCATAATCAAACAAAGTCTGATTTAATCGGACAACTAACTATTGAAAACTATAAATACCAGAAATGCCAAATGATTCAGGCTATACAAACAGCCTAATCAACGACGCTTAATTAGTCGATTACATATTACAATTGACACTGAACAAATCAGCAACAAAGCAATAGGCAATCAGTGTTATAGATAGAATCATGAACTAACAAGAAACTAATTAATCAACGCAAGTTATCAATCGATTACACAATTTTTAACACATAATAATTACAGCAAACATAAATAAATGACAGAATTGGACAAAATAAAAAGTCCACTGAAATGAGCAGAATTAATTGATAAAAGATGGAAAATTAATAAAACTAAACTAAACAGATACATAGATAGAAAAACATGAATACAAAAATGAAGGAAAAGAAATATACCTCAGAATCTCAGAAATATACGAACCCAGGCTCGAACTCGAATTTGGACATTTTTGAGGTCGAACAAACTTTAATCGAAGTATTCTCAACAGAGAATACCTCGATTAAGGTCTATTAGACCCCAACCCTTCATTTAATCGGACAGACCCCAAGGTTTGGAATTTTAGGGTTTTGTTTTTTTCGGATTTAGGGTTTGAATATTTCTAGGCATATTCGAACCAAACCAAGCTTGGTTTGGTTACAAGTGAGGTCAGGGGAGTAACTGGTATGAATTTGGGGTGGGTTGGGGTAGGTTTAGGTTATGCTCGAATCTTCGACTGAAGATTCGAGAAGCTGTAGGGTGATTCGAGGTGAACAACCAACAGATCTGTAACGAGGGTGGTTAGGGGGTGTTGTGGTGTTAATTAGGGACTGGTTAGTTTGGATCTGAGTTTGGCTCGAATCTTCAAATGAAGATTCGAGCTAAACGGTTACCAGATTTGGATAGAGGGTGGTCAGGTGGTCTTAGGGTGTTGGTTTGGTGACAGGCAGCGTAGTTGCCGCCGGGTTTCAGGCGAGGGGGAGCTAGGGCGGCTAGGGTTTGGGGGGGCATCGTCTTAGGGATGATGATGAACAGGAAGACGAGGGGGGTGTTTGGTTAGGGGGTTGGGTTAGGAGATTGAGTTTATATAGGGGAGGGGTAGTTTGATCTTGGTCGTTCGATCAAGAGAGATCGAAGGTCCAGATCAATTCACTTAACTCAAACGGTGTCGTTTGGAGTAGTAATGGGGCGGTCCGGGTATTGGAGTGACAGGTCGGGGGTCGGGTTTGGTCAAGGATTTGAGGCCGTTGGATCAAAGAAAATGGATGGCTCAGATTGATCATTTGAAATGGTGTCGTTTCAACTATGCAGGGGCTGAACTGGATCGTTCGATCCAGTTTGATCAACGGCTCAGATTTGAGATGCCAATACGGTGTCATTTGGATTAATTGCAGGTGGACTGGATTTGACCGGGTCTTTTGGAATGTTTGGGCCTGATTTTTTTCGGTCTAAATTTATGGCCCAGATCTGATTGGCCTTATATTTTTAAACTCTTTTCATTTCTTCTTTTAATCAATTTAAACACAATTCATAATTAAATTGTAACAATCAAAAATACAACTACAAAAATATTAATTAACACTTATAACAATTAACACACAAATTAGGACCTTTTAAAAAAATCACACAATGACAACAAGATAGAATAAAACGCATATTTTTATGATTTTCCTATTAGAGTCAATTAATTATTTAATTCATTCCTAAATGCATAATTAAATCCTAAATATGTATGCAATATGTATATATATATTTTTTTTATTTTCCAATTAACTATAACAAAGTAAACATTTACGGACAAAAACACAAATGATTATCCAAGAAATAAAAATGCCACGCAAATCCTAAAAATTGTACACCAAGAAAATTTTGTTTTATTTTTTGATTTCTTTTGGAGTAGTTTTCGTGAAGCAAAAATCACGTGCTCACATCTGCCCCTCTTTGTCCGAAAACACAAAGAGTTTTCGTGCAAAGATAAAGTGAGCGGATACGAGCGATTTTTGCCCGTTGGAATACTCCGTGTGAAGCATTTTTTGAAAAGGTTTAACCGAACCTTTTCTTCGAAGGTTTCCTACATATCCCTGGCTAAAAGGGAATCAGGTTAATGTAGTTCGGGAAGTTTTGGTAGCTGGGACTACCATGGAACAATAATTTGGTTGTTACTGCTGTTGCTATTGCTTACCGATCTCCTTATTACACCGTGCCAAAAGAAAACAAGAAGCTAGACTAAGCTAGGAATTACAAAATCTTATCTATCTTCCACTTACTCTAGTTGCCTTGCTTTCTTGTCGGCTTGTGTTTCCTCTGGTGCTTTTCTTTCGAAAACTGCGGGGGATGACACTGGCTTTTTGCTTTTCTGAACACAAGTTTTATTATTCCGTTCTGTCTGCTGGAGACACTACTTCCTACATTAAAGCTTGTTATGCTGGGAATTTTTGTTGTACCCCTCCTCATTACTGACTTCTGTTTGATCTTGAAATGTATTCCTCTGTTCTGCAGGCGAGCTCCTAACTCCAATCTTAACTTTTGAAAGATGACACAACCTCCATTCTCCAGGCGGGATCCTGACTTCAACAACTTAAAAATATAACAACCTCCGTTCTACAGGCGGGCTCCTGATTTCTTCAATTTAAAAATAATTCAGCCTCCATTCTCCAGGCGGGCTCCTGACTTCTTCAACTTTAAAATATAACAACCTCCGTTCTACAGGCGGGCTCCTGACTTCTTCAACTTTAAAATATAACAACCTCCGTTCTACAGGCAGTCTCCTGATTTCTTCAATTTAAAAATAATTTAGCCTCCATTCTCCAGGCGGGCTCCTGACTTCTTCAACTTTAAAATATAACAACCTCAGTTCTACAGGCGGACTCCTAACTTCTTCAACTTTAAATATAACAACCTCCATTCTACAGGCGGGCTCCTCACTTCTTCAACTTTAAAATATAATAACCTCTGTTCTACATGCGGGCTCCTGACTTCTTCAACTTTAAAATATAACAACCTCCATTCTACAGGCGGGAATTAAATAAACATCCTCCGTTCTACAGGCGGGCTCCTGATTTCTTCAAAAAAATAATTCAGCCTCCATTCTCCAGGCGGGCTCCTGACTTCAACAATAACTTAAAAATAATTCGGCCTCCATTCTCCAGGCAGGCTCCTGACTTCTTCAACTGCTTCCTTCCAAACTGGTGTTTTGTTCCTCTGAAAACTGCTGGGAATAACACTGATATTGTATTTCACAAATATGTCATTTTCCTTCTTCAAAGACTATTTCTTTTAAAGCTTAGTGCTTCCACTTCCCTGAAACCTGCCAGGAATAACATTACTGGGGAATTATCTTCCTCCTTTTAACAATGGTGGGGATGATATTGATTCAAAGGTCATTGCTTTTACAACTTTTGTGTTATCTTGCTTCTTCCAAGATTGCTTTCCTTTTAAAACTTGTATCTCCCGTCTTGTATACTGCTGGGGATTTTATTTTCTTCAAAACTTGTTTATCTTCTCTCTTTCCCAAATGGCTATCTTATTTCAAGAAAATTTTCGTAATGAGAGAAAATTTTCTACCCCAGTTTGATAATCTTCTTTGTGACCCTGTCTTCCTGCTGTCAATAATATTTTCTTTCCCTGCTTAAAATCAAAGAAAAATTTGTTAGTTTAAAATGGGGCGAGTGGTCGTTCCACTTCTGCTGGGGATGGTTTTTCCCTTTTCTTTTCCCTGCTTTGCTATAAAACTTGCTGGGGAGGATATTGTTTGTTGAGGATGATACTCCTGCTGGGGATGGTTTTTCTTTTCTCTTTCTTCCCCGCTTTGTGTTGTTCGACCATTGTGGAACTTGGTCGAGAATCTGTCGGAGTTGTTTCTGTATCTCGCAAATCTGCTGGTGATCCTCTTGGAATTTGATCCATAACTTTTCAACTATTGTTCTTTCTGTTTTTCTCTAACTCCCCCTGGAAATTTGGTTCTCTTGGGCTCTAAACCCATTCATTATTTGGTCTTGCGACCAACTTCTTTTGCTTTGTCGCCTTATCTTTGGCATGTCCTATTCGCATTTTGTTTTGCACCATTTTGGCAACTGGTAGTAAGCTCTAAAAATCCTTTTAAAAAACAAACTGCTGGGGAGGTAAAGTCTTTAAACCAAGAAATGAAAAAGTGATGATTTCAAAAAATAGAAAAAGAAGAAGTCTTTCTGAACAAATGCTGGGGAAAAAGAAAGAAAATAACTTATCTGAAAGATATAACCGATCCCAACAATCATGTCGTGCATTCCGGATTAATCAACCCAATCTATTTATATCAATCAATCTTTTGGATAGCCTCATCCTGCCGGGGATAAATAAAACACTCAACTCTTTGCCAACCGCGGATCCTTTCCGCCAATCTTGTCTTGTCGCCTCATAGTGCCCTTCGAGGGGTTTTCACTAATAAGACTCTCTCTTCTCTCTCAACTCCTGTCGCCTTATGGTGCATGTGAAAGTTTTCACCGATAAGACTCTCTCATTTTATTTCTCTCAACTTCCGTCGCCTTATGGTGCCTGTGAAGGTTTTCACCGATAAGACTCTCTCGTTTTATTTTATTTTTTTTAGTTGTGGATTGGAGTGCTGCCGATATGACTCTCTCTGCTGGGGATTCTTTCGGCTATCAATTCATTTCTAGTTTATGATCCTCTTCTTTGCTGGGGATCAGAGGGTTGTTCCTGACTTCCGTTTGCAATGACTTGGCACTTTTCGGATACTGATCGGGAGGTCTTTTTTGGACATCAATATGGGTTTTCGTGTCTGGCTAAAAGAAAAAGCTATCAAAAATTAAAAAATAATTTTGATGGGTGAAACATTACAACTCTTGGAATCAAACCTCTTTTGAAACTTTAAAACATAACTTCTGGCCCAGTTTTCTTGCTTGGGGGATTTTTATTTTTTGTTACACTATGACCGAGCCTTAAGGCGCCTACGTATCCTTCTTTGAGGAATCAGGTCAAACGTAGTTCCCACTTTTTTTATTTTTTTTCTTGTGACTTTTCTTTTGTCTTTATTATCATTATTTTTCTCTTTTTTTTTATTTTAATTACTGATTCCAAAAGAGGGATATGAAAGAATGAATAAGGCTCAAAAGGGGAAGCAAAGGTTAAAGTGTTTGGATAGAAGAAAGAATTGCCTCCGTCATTTCATTCTCCGATAAATGCCAATCACAAACAACAATTACAATCAAAAGAAATCATATATAATATCTCTTAACTGCGTCAGAATTGATAGCCATGTCGACGCATTTCCCGTCGATATCTGTTAAACATAAAGCGCCATTGGACAACACTCTGGTTATAATGAATGATCCTTGCCAGTTCAGGGCGAACTTGCCTTTTGCTTCGGCCTGATATGGCAGGATTCATTTTAACACCTGTTGCCCCACCTCAAATTTTATGGGGCGCACCTTCTTGTTGTAGGCTCTCGCCATTCTCTTTTGATATAGTTGGTCATGACACACAGCCGTCAATCTCTTTTCATCAATCAAGTTCGACTGCTCCAAACGGGTTTTGACCCACTCGTCATCATCAATCTCAGCCTCAGCGACTATCCGAAGGGATGGAATTTCAACTTCTGCCGGTATTACTGCTTCAGTTCCATATACCAACAAATAAGGGGTTGCACCTACTAAAGTCCGGACGGTGGTGCGATAACCCAGCAAGACAAATGGTAATTTTCCATGCCATTGTCTGGACCCTTCTACCATCTTCCTCAGTATCTTCTTGATGTTCTTGTTGGCTGCTTCAACTGCTCCATTCGCCTTGGGATGATATGGGGTGGAATTGCGATGTGCAATCTTAAACTATTGACATACCTCTTTCATCAAATTGCTGTTAAGATTAGCACCATTATCCGTGATGATCACTTTTGGGACCCCAAATCTACAAATGATATGGGAGTGAACAAAATCCACCACTGCCTTCTTGGTTACCGACTTGAAAGTTTTAGCTTCAACCCACTTAGTGAAATAGTCGATGGTCACTAGAATGAACCTATGACCGTTGGTAGCTGCCGGCTCAATAGGTCCAATGACATCCATGTCCCATGCAACAAATGGCCATGGCGCTGACATTGTATGCAATTCTGTCGGCGGAGAATGAATCAAATCTCCGTGTATCTGACATTGATGGCATTTCCGCACGAAACTGATACAATCACGCTCCATAGTGAGCCAATAATACCCTGCTCGAAGAATCTTCTTCGCCAATACATATCCGCTCATATGTGGCCCACAAACTCCAGCATGTACCTCTGTCATAACTGTCGTGGCTTGACTGGCATCTATACATCTCAGCAATCCCAAATCTGGGGTTCTTTTGTACAACACTCCTCCACTGAGGAAGAAACCATTTGACAATCGCCGAATGGCTCTTTTTTGATCTCCGGTGGCCTGCTCCGGGTATATCCCCATCCTGAGGTACTCTTTGACGTCATAAAACCATGGCTCGCCATCCACTTCTTCCTCTATCATGTTGCAATAAGCATGCTGATCACGAACCTGGATGTACAATGGGTCAACATGAATTTTGTCTGGGTGGTGCAACATCGATGCTAAAGTGGCCAATGCATCGGTAACCTCATTGTGAACTCTCGGGATGTGTCTGAACTCCACTGATTGAAATTGCTTGCTCAGATCGTGCAAACATTGTCGATATGGTATGAGCTTCAAATCCCGTGTTTCCCATTCACCCTGAATCTGATGCACCAGGAGGTTCGAGTCTCCCATGACCAAAACTTCCTGGACATCCATGTATGTAGCTAGTCGTAGACCCAAAATGCATGCCTCATACTCAGTCATGTTATTGTTACAATAGAAACGCAGCTGAGCTGTAATAGGATAATGACGTCCTGTTTCAGAAATAAGTACCGCTCCTATTCCAACACCTTTCGCATTTGCGGCTCCATCAAAGAAAAGCTTCCAACCTGGTTCCTCAGGTAATTCCAACTCATCTATATTCATTACTTCCTCGTCAGGAAAATACGTCCTCAACGGCTTGTATTCTTCATCAACAGGATTCTCAGCCAAGTGATCTGCCAACGCTTGGGCCTTCATGGTTGTCCTCATCACATAGACGATGTCAAACTCCGTTAGTAATATTTGCCATTTCGCTAACCTTCTTGTGGGCATAGGCTTCTGAAAAATATACTTTAGCGGATCCAAGCGGGAAATGAGATAAGTAGTATATGAGGACAATTAATGCTTCAATTTCTGGGCCACCCAAGTTAGGGCGCAACATGTCTTCTCGAGTTGAGTGTACTTAACCTCATATACTGTAAACTTCTTGCTAAGATAATAGATGGCTTGCTCCTTTCTTCCTGTAATGTCGTGTTGCCCCAACACGCAGCCAAACGAATTCTCCAAGACCATTAGATAAAGAATTAACGGTCTCTATGGCTCCGGTGGAACCAATACAGGTGGATTTGATAAATATCCTTTGATCTGGTCAAATGCCTCCTGGCATTCCGCCGTCCATTCTACCGTGGCATCCTTCTTCAATAGCCGAAAGATGGGTTCACAGGTTGCTGTGAGTTGTGCAATAAATCTGCTGATGTAATTCAACCTTCCCAACAGACTCATTACTTCTGTCTTATTCTTCGGCGGTGGCAAATCTTGGATAGATTTGATCTTTGACGGGTCGAGTTCAATACCTCGCCGACTGACGATAAATCCCAACAATTTTCCAGATGGAACTCCAAATGCACATTTGGTCGGGTTGAGCTTAATATCATACCTTCGATGTCTTTGAAAAAACTTCTTTAGGTCTGCTACGTGGTCTTCCTGGCGCTTGGACTTTATGATCACATCGTCCACGTATACCTCAATTTATTTGTGGATCATGTCATGAAACACAGTGGTCATTGCTCTCATGTACATTTCCCCAGCATTCTTCAAACCAAATGGCATTACCCGGTAGCAATAAGTCCCCCATGGCGTGATGAATGCCGTCTTTTCCGCATCTTCTTCATCTATCAGAATCTGATGATACCCAGCATAGCAATCTACAAAAGATCCAATCTCACGTCCGGCGCAATTGTAGATCAAGATATGAAAGTTGTCCTTTGGGCTTGCCCTGTTCAGATTGCGGTAATCGACACATAGCCTGATCTTCCCATCTTTCTTTGGCACCGGCACCACATTAGCCAACCAATCAGGATATCGAGTGACACGAATAACCTTTGCTTGCAGCTGCTTGGTTACTTCCTCTTTAATCTTCACACTCATATCCGTTTTGAACTTCCTCAATTTCTGCTTGACGGGAGAGCATGCCGGGTCAGTGGGCAATTTATGAACCACTAAATATGTGCTTAACCCCGGCATGTCATCATATGACCATGCAAAAATATCTTTGAACTCAATAAGTGTTTTGATCAATTCCTCCCTGATATTTGGTGCAATGTGGATGCTTATTTTAGTTTCTCTGATATCGCCGGCATCCCCTAAATTGATGGCTTCTGTGTCATTTAAGTTGGGCTTGGATTTTTCTTCAAACTGGCTTAACTCCCTGTTTATCTCCTCGAATGCTTCATCTTCATCGTATTCCGATTCATTATCATAATCGATCTCTTGTATAATTAGTTAGGAATCAGATTGATCTTTTAGACTAGGTTGAAGATCCGTTGTGCATGCCATGTTGTTAAGACCAGTATGAAAAGAACTGTTCAGGAAAAAAAAGAAAAGAAAGAAACAAGAATTAAAAATAAAATAAAATATGGAATGAAGAAGAAACTTTTCATTTTATTGAATTATAGGATAACAAGGTTTCACACTTTGTTGAACAAAAATAAAAAGGAATCTGGATTACAACCCTGGAATAATCCAGAAAACATAAAAGGAAAATTAGAGCCAACTACCAAGACTCCCTCCAAGTAGGAAGGGGAGTAGCTGTCCAGTTGTTAATATTGGCTCTAGGCCCCACAAATTGTATGTCTGCCTTACTGGAACCCTCTCTAGCTTCTATTGTGTTGACCTCAGCAAACATTCTTTCAAAGCCCTCATTCAAATCTCCATCTGGCCCGATCAAGGGTCCAAGAACTTCCGGGACTGGCAACTTTCTGCACCCTGCTTTGACAAATGATCTGGACAGGCATGAGATTGGCTTAGGAAGGACCCAGACTCTTTTCTTCAACTTGCGGGCCCACTTTACATCTGCTGCGGTAGGTTTGAATCCCAACCCAAAAGTATCCAAGTTCTTAGGCAAGGAAACTGGCTGGATCATTCCCTGCAGATCAATCCCCAGACCTTTTCCTGGTACAAACCCGCTATTCAACATCTCTGAGGCTATCATGAAGGTTGCGGCTGTGATTCTGGGAAGTGGAAGGCCCCCACCCTCAAGAATTTTGTCTACTGAGACTGCGTCAAAACCCTGATAAACCCATGGGCCCTTGTCATCGTCGGTTTCTATGAAGGGCACAATAGCATCACTGACGGCATGTGTGTCGTCATCCCCGTGTACCACAATCTCTTGTCTATCCCATTCAAATTTGACCATTTGATGCAGTGTAGAAGGCACCGCTTTAGCTGCGTGGATCCAGGGTCGTCCCAACAAAAGATTGTACGACACCGCCACATCTATCACTTTAAATTCCATGGTGAACTCGACTGGACCAATGGTTAATTCCAGTATGATATCACCCACTGTGTCAGTACCGCCCCCATCAAAACCTCGGATGCAGACGTTGTTCTTGTGGATCCTATCATCACAACCTTTAGTTTGTTCAGAGTGGCCAAAGGACAGATATTGGCACTTGACCCATTATCAATTAGTGCTCGAGTGACCACCGATTCTTCGCATTTTACCGTCAGGTAGAGTGCTCTGTTGTGTTCAGTACCCTCTACCGGTAACTTATCGCCAGAGAATGTTACTCGGTTTACTTCGAAGATTTTGTGTGCTATTTTCTCCAAATGGTTCATTAAGAGCTTGTCCGGGACATAGGCTTCGTTCAGAATCTTCATTAAGGCCTGACAATGATCGGTTGAATGGATTAACAAAGATAGCAACGAAATCTGGGCAGGGGTCTTCCTCAACTGCTCTATAATTGAGTAGTCTTGTGCCTTCATATTTTTCAAAAACTCCTCTGCTTCTTCCTCCGTCACTGGCTTCTTTATCATTATAGGATTGGCCCTTCTCAATTCTGCGGGAACAAAACACCTTCCCGAACGAGTTAGTCCCTGAGTTTCGCATACTTCTTCCACCACCTCCTTTCCCTTATGCATCACTGTCACTTGACTGTAGCTCAACGGCACAGCTTTCTCATTTGTTACCGGCAACTGCGTGACTGGCCTGATAACAACTGGTTCTACATGGACCCCCTTTACCACCAACATTGGTGTGCTTGATACTCCCTACAGTACTGCCTTGGCTGACTCTGGCTTCTTCGCAGCAACAGACAAACCTTTCCCCATTACCATAAATGGCTTGCAATCTGCCTTTCCCAACTGTACCACTGCCTTTTCACTGGTCAAATTTTCGTTCGGACTGGCATGAATCATCATTACCGTTTGTGAGGGTGTTTTAAGTTTCCCTTTTTTGTGCACTATCTCGATCATGTGGGCTTCATGGTGCACCGGTAATGGGTTTTCATTGATGTTGGGTGCCTCTGTTGCCTGAACCTCGATTCTATTTGTGTCAATAAGATCTTGTATGGCAGTCTTCAACTTCCAACACTTCTCAGTATCGTGCCCGGGAGCCCCCGAACAATATTCGTAGCTTACTAAATGGTCCAGATTTCTGAGAAGGGGATTTGGCAATTTGAGTTCAACAGGACTTAATAAGCCTATCTACCTCAACTTGTGAAACAGAGTAGTATAGGTTTCTCCCAACGGAGTGAATGTTCTCGGCTTCTGCATCCTTTCATTTCTGAAAGCCTGATTTCCGCGGAAGCTTGGCCCTGGAGGATTCATGTAGGCCCTTGGTGGTGGATATGTGTTTTGTGGAGGGGATATGTGTTTTGTGGAGGTGGATATGTATGTTGGGGAGCCGGCGCACGCCATTTCGGACGAGCCGGAGACTGGGTGTAAGTTTGGGCGTGATGGAATGAGAAATAGGGTTGTGGAGGGTTGTATGGATTGTGCGGATAATTTGGGTAATGGGGTCTGGTTTGATAGCGAGGGGCTGGACCTCTTGATCTGGACCAAGTACCTACTTCGACTGTTGCGACCTCCTCTTTCTTCTTTTTCCCGAGCGCACCTCCCGTGCCGCTTTGGATAGCCTGAGTTGTGGCTTTGATCGCCGAATAACTCATTATCTTGTTGGACCCGAGTCCCTCTTCAACCATACTGCCCATTTTTACTACTTCATTGAAAGATTTACCAACTGACGTCACCAGGTGACCAAAGTAAGTTGGCTCCAACGTTTGTAAGAAGTAGTCCACCATTTCACCTTCCCTCATTGGCGGATCGACTCTTGCTGCTTGTTCTCTCCAATGGAATCCAAATTCCCTGAAGCTCTCTCCGGGATTTTTCTCAAGTTTTAACAGTATGAGACGGTCAGGGACGGTCTCAAGGTTATACTAGAAATGACCTGCAAATGCTTGTGCTAGATCGTCCCAAGTATACCACCTGCTGGGATCCTGCCTCGTGTACCATTCTAATGCGGACCCGCCTAAACTTTGATCGAAATAAGCAATCAGCAACTCATCCTTTCCACCTGCCCTTCTCATATTACTGCAGAAACCTCGTAGATGTGCCATGGGATCACCATGACCCTCATATAAGTCAAACTTTAGCATCTTAAAACCTGCCGGCAATTGAACATCGGGGAAGGGACACAGATCTTTGTAGGCCACACTAACTTGGCTACCCAATCCATGCATATTCCTGAAGGATTGCTCCAGGCTTTTCACTTTACGGATCACTTCATCCTGCTCCGGATTCTTAGTTGGCCTCTCAGTTTCTATTGGGAACTGAAGGTGAGGGGTGTAAGTGTATGGCTCGGGTGCTTTGAAGTTGAGTTCAGGAGGATAGTATTGATTGTCTTGAACCTGAAACACTGGTTCATCAGGTGATTTTTGCAACATGGCGGGTGGAGGTGCCACAAAAATAGGAACAATTGGTGGAGGAGGGTTTTGTTTGGGTGGTGAGGCTTGGGGATTATAGAAAGTTTCCCCTTAATAGTATTGGGCAATGGGGAAGCTCGTTGATGGACCAGTGGAAGGGTGCTCCGGAGTCCGAGCTGGTGAAAAGGTAGGAGTAGGGGGAAGCATTGGTGGTGTTTGTCCCTTAGCCTAGGCTAGGTGCATCCCAGCAATCTCTTGTCTCAACCTGTCCATTTCCTCCTTCATCATTTGTATCTCCGTCTTTTCCTCCTCAACACTTTTGTCCTAACCAGACATACTTTCCGGAATGGGCCCTTTTGATCTTGTGTGGTAATGGTAATCTGCCAGAATGTTCTAACGAGCTAACTGTTTTGAAATCTCTTTCTATGATATAAACAACAAACTTGTTAGCGTTAAAGTTTAACACATATTGCAATTTCACATTGGGGAATGCAATGTTCCTAGGCAGTTTAACCGTTTATAACATGTTTTTGCTTTGACTGTATGCGTCATTCCGGCTTATGTCCTTTCTTTATTCACTTTGTCTCTTCTTTTTATCTTTTAGTAGCGGACGAATCTTATGTGGATTGCCTACGTATCATGTTCCCGCATGAATCAGATCGGGCGTAGTTCTGCCCTAAGTAAAATAAAGACACAATTTTGCATTCTATTACCAAAATATGTTATTACAAGCTATCATTTGAAAAAAAACAAACGAAATAAAGACTCCACACTATTAACATTGTTTGACATGAAAAGAGAGCAGAGGGGTAGACAACAGACTCTTAAAAACAAACAAGCGCAGACTTGAACTAGGGATACATTAAAGCCTTGAATTTTGGTGCCTGCGAGGCATCGTTCGGCCTTTCCGCGGGCTTTGGTGACAGGCCTCTTTGCAAGCTTTTTAATTCCTCCATGATCTGGTGGACATAACCCATGACTGAGGCAAAAAGGATATCACGGGGCATTTCTTCACATGTTAGGCACTTCGTGGTGATGTAGCGCCCAATTTCATCGATCCTACCCCTGATTCTATCCCTTTCCATACACAGCTGTTCTATTCGTTGACTCTTTAATCCCAATACTTGAGTGTTGTCAACGAGCTGATCTTGGAACCTCTCCATTTGTTCTTCCATTTGGGCTATTAAATCATAGCAGCGCTCCCTGTCTGTTCTAGCATCTTGGGCTTGTTTAAGGACCCAATCTCTGAGAGTGGAATTTGTTTCTCTCAATATTGCAATGCTCCCTTCATAATCTCTTCTCACTTGCCATAGGTGCTTTTTCCACGCTGGTGCACCTTTTGCCCATCTGGACCGTATTCTTGCTATGCTAGCCTCGGATCTTTCCAAGTCTTTTCGGCTTTCAATGACCTGATTCCTTAACCCTGCTATCAACCTTTTATCGGACTGGCTCCTCCGTTGGTTGTCAGCATCCATTATGACTTGTCGGTTTTGAGCTCTAAGGGAGTCATTCTCTTGGGTTGATTTCTTTCTGTCCCCTTCATTGGTTGCGGTCTGAACTTCTTTTTCAAACTGAAGATCTATGACCTGCTGTTTCAGTTTGCCTATTGTGGCCATGTATTCTTTTTCCTTTGCCAACCAGTCCCAATGCACTTATGAGGACTTGGCAAATTCTTGAAGGTGAGGTCTTTTAGCCGGCCTTCCAGACGACATTTCCCCTTTGTACCAAGCCTGATATCTGGGTGAAACTTCCCCTCTTGTATGATTCAGTACACAAGTATTTGCCTCTAAGTATTGACATTGGCTCCAAAGTTGGGTACTTAGATCCTCATCTTTCGGCACTATCTAACACCTCCCAAGTTGCCACAAAACTCGATACGGCGCATAAGGTTGAATGATCTTAAGTCCCATCAAGAGAAAATGGGGCCTAGCTGCTGGCATGTATATGACTTCGTCGATCGGTAACCATCTCAGTGTCCACTGTATTTGATTGGCGTTGAGGGTCCGGAAATATGAGGTCCATGCCGAGACTCCTTCAGGTAGGCGGACCTCATTAATTCTGGTGTAGAACTCCTCTATGCAGGTCTTCTCAGAAGATCCATGGCTCATGAACTGGGCTTGGTGACATAGGTGTTCGGTCATCCACATTTGCAATAACAAGTTACACCCTTCGAAAAAGTTCCCTCCGACTTTGCAGGCCATGAGAGCTCGGAACATATCAGATACAATCATGGGCGCAAGCGTGCTATCCTTTTGAGTGAGCAAAGTACTGACGACCCCAGCTATCTCTATGTCAATATTCCCGTCTTTTCTTGGGAACACTAAAAGCCCTAGGAAGGTTATCATGAAAGCAACCCGTCTATGTTCATCCCACTTTCGATGGTTACTTTTGCTGCACAACTTGTTTTCTGGCTTGTCGAATCCTCCTATGTGGCCGTATCTTTGGTATATAAAGCACAGAGTGCAAAAACCTTTTGCCAAGTCAGGGTTATGGATTGTTCTGACTATCTTTAACGAGTCCAAAAACCGGTGCACCGCTACGGCACTTGGAACAACCAGGTATTTATGCCTCAACGGAACCTCAGCACTGCCGATGTACCCTGCTATTTCCTCTAAAGTTGGGGTGAGTTCAAAGTCCGAGAAGTGGAAGACATTGTGCGCAAGGTCCCAGTAAGGGACCAGTGCCCTTATAATATCCCCTCGAGGCCTGATACCCAACAAACTCGTGAGACCTTTCAAATGTTTCTTGATTTCGTCATGCCCTTCTTTGCCTAAATCATTCCACCATAGCCGCAACTGGAGGGGGATTTTTTTCATGATTGAAAAAGGTTCAATTTGAGTCGTGCTCATTCTGCACATTTATTAATATGATTAAACAAAAGAAAATTTATTTGACTCAAAACGATTTGATCATTTTTCCTAAAAAAAACCCATATCTTCCGAACACGACCTTTCAGCACTTCAGGGACGAAGATTTTAAGGTTGTGCGAGTTAACCAATCAATAATAAAAATAAAAAATGACATAAATGGCCATTTATACAAAGTCAGCCTTCCGGCGTTCCTTTTGGGAACATTCGACTATTTTTGATAAAAACGGCATCACCCGACTCTATGACGAAAAATTAAAATTTTTTGACATTTTTTTTGGGCTATTTTTGCAAAATGGGAGGTTGGACCCGACGAGGGTTGCCTACGTATCTCACGCCCTGTGAGAATCAAACCGGCGTAATTCGCCCTACTAAACTTGTAAACAAGACTTTTTTTCAAATAAATCAAACTAAAAAAGACAATTTTCAAAATTTCTGCAGGGTTTTGACACTACTTGGACATTGAGTTTATTTTTCTAAAAATAAGTAGTTATCTCCCTACACTGCTATTTTTCACAAAAAAAAAATTCAAAAATTTCCGATTTCAGAAGCCGGTCAGCATGCAGATCTGAAGCAAATAAATGTGCAAAACAAACAGGATGCAGCAGGATGGTCTTTTTCATTTCAGGTTGTTTGTCCTAGACGGACCCAACCCCTGTGTTGAGTCCCCTAAGTCAAATGCAACATGATGCAAATAAGCGTTCCTACTAGGGATCCGACATGAGGTTTTGTTATACTAGGTTTATCCTGGGTATATGTTCTAGACAGTGTACCTGAGCGGACAACTCGAGTTGAGGAAGGAGCTCCTTTCCGGGAACCAAAAGGCCAACCGACTTAGAAACTTTCCGAGCCTCTTTTATTTCAGGGTATGACACTAACAGAATAGGGAGTCTCAACCAGTAAGCACATCCCCGAAGGTGAGAAGAGAAGGTTTCGGCACAGTTTATATGTACAGTTCAAATAATATCAAAGCGGTAAAAAGCATCATTTTGCACATTTAATATCACTAATCGCACCTCAAGCGCCTAATATCACAACTTGCCAGAGAAACCAAATAATAACAACATTTTCACAGTAAAGAGCCCCTGGCTCAACCACAATGTACACTAGAGTCTCAGCAATAACAACCGGAATGAACAACTCAAAGAATGGTATTTCACAACTTAACATTTTGCCTCAATGTGGATCACGACCTTTATATCTCAATACCAATTTCAACAACAAGATGTTCCACGATTTAACAACTTCAAGTAAAGAGTTCAACAATCAAATAATGAATACAGAATGAAGGAAACAAGAACTTCAATTAAACATGTAGAGCAATTAGCATGTAAGAGAATAAGAGAAGTAGACATGTGAAAATAGACTAGAAATGATGACTATAACATTTTAAGGTAACTCATTTACAGCATGAAAGGAATCTACACGACTAAAATCGGTAATTTCCACATTTAGCCTGTGTACACACTCATCACCTTGCGTACATGGTTTTCACATATCACAATTATCACAACCAACACAAATCCTAAGGCAAAATTCCCCCACGCAAGTCACTTACCTCAAATCACGCTAAATCAATTCACTAGTAGGCCTTTCCCTCGATTATCCAACTCTGAACGGCTCGAATTCCAATAATCTCTCTAAAAATCTCCCAAAAATTAACCTCACACTGAGCTCTCCAAGTCCAAATTATGAAATATGAGAAGAACCCTCGATTTTGAAACTTTATTCTACTGCCCAACGATTTACTCTTCGCGAACGCGGAAGGTGCCTCGCGTTCGCGAAGACACGAAATGTTGCTGCTCAAATTCCTCTTCGCGAACACAAGATTCCCCACACAAATGTGATGCACACTGAGCCAAGACCTATGCGTACGCGACCCCTCATACGCGAACACGGTGAACAACTTTACATACCTTCGCGAACACGAAGAACAACCTCGCATGCCTCCCTAAATACCTTTTGCGAACGCAAGACTTCTCTCGTGAACAAGAAGAAGGAAACAAGATGAGAAAATTCAGCAATTTCATCAAATTCTTTACAAATCTTCCAAACCTTAATTTTTCTAACTTTTGCCAATTCAAGAGGAAATGACCTCCGGACCTCCAAATCAATATTCGGACACTCTCCTAAGTCCAAAATCACCATACGGAGCTATTAGAACCGTCAAAACTCATTCTGGAGTCGTCTTCACAAAAGTCAAAGTACACTCAACTCTAACAACTTAAACCCACATCCCATTTCACTTCGAAACTTTCTCGAACCCGAAACCAAGCACCCCGATAAGTCACATAACCATAATATAACATAGAGAATCAATAAATAGGGTTTCGAGGCTAACACAATCAAAACGATTGGTCGGGTCATTACATCTTCCCCCTCTTAAGACAAATGTTCGTCCTCGAACTAGTATAGAGACATACCTGAAGTGGTGAAAAGATGAGGATAATGGCTATGCATAGCATGCTCGGTCTCCCAAGTTGCCTCCTCGACTGGCTGACCCTTCCACTGAACCTTCACTGAAGCAATTCTCTTCGACCTCAACTTTCGGACCTGCCTGTCCAAAATGGCCACCGGCTCCTCAACATAAGATAAATCCTTCTCCAACTGGACTGAGCTGAAATCCAACACATGAGACGGATCACCGTGATACTTTCAGAGCATAGAAACATGGAATACGAGATGAACTGCAGTTAGACTAGGTGGCAGTACAAGCTTGTAGGCCACCTCTATAATCCTCTTAAGAATGTCAAAATGTCTCATATACCTAGGGCTCAACTTGCCCTTCTTCCCAAATCTCATAGCACCCTTCATGGGCAAAACGTGGAGTAAGATCCGCTCCCCAACCATGAATGAAATTTAGGGAACCTTCCGATTCACACAACTCTTCTGCCTAGATTAGGTTGTGCGAAGCCGATCTTGAATCAATTTAACCTTTTCCAAAGCATCCTGAACCAAGTCTGTACTCAATAGCCTAGCCTCATCTGACTCAAACCAACCCACCGGAGACCGACACTGCCTCCCATACAAAGTCTCATACAGAGCCATCTAAATGCTCGACTGCTAGCTATTGTTGTAGGCAAACTCTGCAAGCGGCAAGAACTGATCCCAAGAATACCCAAACTCCATCACACACGCACGAAGCATTTCCTACAGTATCCGAATATTGTGCTTGGACTGTTCATCCGTCTAAGGGTGAAATGGTGTACTCAATTCCACCTGCGTGCCTAACTCACGTTGTACGGCCCTCCAGAATCACGATGTAAACTACGTACCCCGGTTAGAGATGATGGATATCGGCATACCATGAAGTCTGACAATCTCGCGAATATAAGCCTTAGCTAGCTGCTCTGAAGAATAAGTAGTCACCATTGGAATGAAATGAGCCAACTTGGTCAACCAATCATGAACAACTTTCAGTACACTAGAGTGTCAAAAGATGCAGTCTATTTAAGGGTATTCCCCTTTTCACTAGAGGGTGATGTGAAGCACTGCTACAAAGCTTACCAACTAGGTCTATCAGGACATGCGAATACATGACTAAAACGTTCCTCGACAAATACTTCTTATTGGCAAAAATGGGGAAATTTAGAATACAGATCCATAACTTCTGCCAAAAGGACACAGAAATAGTTTTTGAGGCATGGAAAGGTCCAAGGAGATAGCCAGAAAGTGTCAATATAATAGAATTGAATTGTGGATGCAACTCCAGAATTTTTGGGATGGACTGACACTTTTCTCACGAATAACTCTAAGCAATGCAGTCGGGGGTCCTTTAATGAAGAAAACCCATGAGGAGATTGTTATGATTCTTGGTGAGCTATCTGAAGATGAAAACTAATGGTCTGCTGAAAGAAACGAAAAAAGAAAAGCAATTGGGATGCATCTAGTGGAATCCAATATCTCAATGTAGGCTCAGTTCGATTCAATGGCAAATGAGAACATAGAGTTGACCTTAGCTGAGGTTCAAAGTCAGCCACCAACAGTTTGTGATTTTTGTGGGGTGGACCACCCAACACATGAGTGTCAGGCCTGAGCTGTAGATGAGGTGGTAAATGATGTGAAAAGTTTTGACAGAGAAAACTATCAAGGCGATAACAATTTCAACTCCATGGGCCAGAGGCACCCCTATTTTTTGTGAAGTTCACCTAGTGGTAGTTTGAATGCATGGAAACAGAATAATCCCAGATCCCAAGGATAAGGAGCTCCAGGTTTTCTTAATCAGCAAAGGCAACATTACCAACAGAGGCGGATCTACGTGTTAGTTGAACCCGCTTCGTCAAAAAATAATACTGTGTATATTAATGAATTTCTGGGGAAAATAGTATAAGGCATAAAATTGAACCCGCTTGATGTGTACGTTCTCTCTGTAAAAGTGGTCGCGTGAGTTCAATTTTTCCAATAGGTCGCGTGTTCGGAGGCTGCTTTCACATTTGTGTTTATTTTGCTTAAATTTATTACTTTCAAAAGTCCGATGTCTTCAATTTGTCTTTTCCTATTTCACTTTATATTTTTTTCTAACTAAAATTAATAAAATTACTCTCAAGTTTATTTTACTTCAAAATTAAACCCTTCTACAAAGTAAATTTTCATTATCTCTTTCACAAATTTTGCTAAAATATGAAACTAATTTTATTTGATGAAATTATTTATATTTTCTTAGATATGTTGAAAGTTTTTATATGTCTTATATTGAAATACCACTTCAGGGTATAAGCCTCCTTTCCTTAATTATTGGTATTAATTTAGTTTAATTTGAAACTCTTTTCTTATTCTCTTCTATTCGTAAAATAATACTCCGTAGTAACTTGTTACTTTATTTTCACAAGCAGATTTTATATTTTGCCAAATTGCTTAGATTTAATAAATTTTAAATTATTTAAATTGATTTATTTGTTAAAATTTAACAAATATTGAATTTGCTGAAGTAAGAATTGTTAAAAATAGAAGTAAATAGCTTTTTGGTATTTTTCTTAAGAATATGTGAGACCTTAGTTAAAAATATAGAGGCCCCGAATTTAAAATGACTTCATTTTAAGACCACGCTATGAATGAAAATGACAATAAAAAATAAAAAATAAAAAGAGATGCGACCAAATCCTACAAAAAATAAAAAAGAGATGCGACCAAATCCTACTTGTCGTACCCGATACAACTTATATTATTTATTATTGTCATCTTAGACTGAACCCGCCTGCGCAAAATCCTGAGTCCGCCATTGATTACCAGCCTCAACAGACCAACCAATCTAGCATGAAAGATCTAATTAAGGATTACTAGGACAGATGTGAGACTTGAAACTCATGGCATAGCTATCCGGGACTTGGAAAGACATGTGGGACAACTTGCTAATCTATTGTCTGAGGGGGCTCCAGGAATTCTCCCTGCTACTACCGAAAGGAATCCAAAAGAAATAATAAATACGGTGTCTTTGAGAAGTGGCCAAGTATTGAATGACCTTAATGCAAAACAAAAGGGTAAGGTGATTAAAATACAAGTAAAAATTATAGAGGAGCAGAAGAATAATAAAAATCAAGAAGATGAAGTGGGGGTAGACCTAGAGGATGATCTAAAAGAGAAGACAAAGACTATTTGAAAAGGAAGAAGAAGGAAAAATCAACAAATGATGAGACTGATGAGGAAAGCAAATATATTCCATCCATACCGTTCCCTCAAAAGCAAAGAAGAGAGAAGCTGGACAAATAATTTGGGCGTTTTCTAGAAGTGCTCAAGCAGGTGCATATTAATCTACCTTTCATAGAGGTACTCTCACAAATGCCAGCATATGCCAAGTTCCTAAAGGAAATTCCAACAAGCTAAGAGTAAAAGAGATATCGGTTGTCAAGCTCATAGAGCATTGTAGTGCTATTCTACAAAATAAGCTCCCTCGAAAGTGTGGAGATCCAGGAAGTTTTATTATACCTTGTTCTTAAGAAAGTACTAAATTTGAAAAGTCTTTATGTGATTCAGGTGCTTCTATTAATCTTATGCCATTATCTATTTTCTGGAAGCTTGAGAGAGAGAGAGAGAGAGATTTGGTCAATCAAAGAAATGCCTCTATTACATCCTAGACTGAACAAGGCTACTATTTCGCTTTGAAAACACACAGGACAAGTTCTAGAAATCACTAAAATTCATAGAATATTAACAAAAACCTCTCACACACATTGGCACATAACTCACTTAGGATCGGATCTATCTCGACTCTCTAGTCAAAGCAGTTAAGTAGAGTCAAAATCAAATAATTTAAGGCACTTATAGATGAGTCAAACAATGAGCCTAGGTATTACAACTAAAGCACTTACCGCTCTCAAGGCACAACATAGTTAAGACAACTTATCTCTATTTAACACCATAGCAGAAGACTTCTATATTCCTAACAAAACAACTAACTACACCTGGTTCAAGTAAAACCTTTGAAAAGAATTGTGGCACAAAGAAAAATCAAGAAAATATTGTTACACTACCTAGGAAAATGAAAGACAATTTTTTCTTCTTCGACTTTAATCCCCCAAGAAGAAAGTCGAGGAAATTTATCATCATGGACAGTAAAAAAAAATCCAAACAATTCAATGACAAAAAACACACACAAAGCTAAGGAGAAGAAAAGAAAACAAACATACATATACATATTCACATCCCCACCTTACACTTTAAATTGTGGCATGTCCCCATGACACACAAAGAAAAAGTAAGAGGTAAAGGAAACTCCCCTAAATCATCTAGTCTGGGTCTAAATCGATGTCGGGATCCACCTTGCACGCCCAACGTAGTGCACATAATCATGTCAAGATTTTCTTTTACGACTTCTCCGAGCATACCCCACACTTATCATGCTGGCCCTCTCCAGATCATTCCTTTAGGGCCCCTACCTCGAATTCAGAATATGCAACTGGCTCATCTCTAGGTTCCCCTATTGCTTCCTTCATCTTGAATACCTCTCTTTCTTCCCTCACTCTTAGCATGAGTTGTCTTTCTGAATATACAGTATAGCTCTGCCAGTAGACAAGAAAGGTCTCCCTAAAATCAGGGGGACCTCCTTATTCTTTTTCATATTCACCACAATAAAGTTCACAAAAATGCAAATTTATCCACCCAAATTAGCACATCTTTCACTAATCCTTCGAATATTATTGTGGTCTGATCCACTAGCTGAAAAGACACAGGTACAGATTTAATTGACCCAATTTCTCTCTCAAGCTTCCTGAAAATAGACAAGGGCATAATATTAATAGAAGCACCCGAATCACACAAAGACTTTTCCAATTTGGTATTTCCTAGAGAATAAGGTATAATAAATCTCCTTGGATCTCCACACTTTCGAGGGAGCTTATTTTGTAGAATAGCAGTACAATGCTCTGTGAACTTGACAATCGATGTCTCTTCCACCCTTCACTTGTGGGAAAATATCTCCTTTAGGAATTCCCCCTTGATTTTTTCGCCACGATTCTTTTCTAAGGTTTTTGCTTGAACCAGGTGTAGTTAGTTTTTTTTTGTTAGGAATAGAGAAGTCTTGTGCTATGGTATTAAATGGAGATAACTTGTCTTAACTCTATTGTGCCTTGGGAGCGGTAAGTGCTTTAGTTGTGACGCCCATGCTCATTTCTTGACTCATCTATAAGTGCCTTAAATTATTTAATTTTGACTCTGTTTAACTGCTTTGACTAGAGAGTTGGGATAGATCTGATCCTATGTGAGTTATGTGCCAATATGAGTGTAAGAGTTTTGTTGATATTCTATGCTTATCAGTGATGTCTAAAACTTACCATGTATGTTTACAAAGCGAAATAGCGGCATTATTCAGTCTAGGATGTGATAAAGACATTTCTTTGTTGAGCCAGTTATATGCTTTTACCCGCCAAATCAATGTGTATCTTAGTTAGACCCTTTGAGCGTGTAATTCTATTTTTTTGTAACCACATTACAAGTCTGATCTCTCTGTTTGAATTGACTATTTGTTTGAACCTTTTACCTCTCTTAAATACTTGACATTGTTATGAGCTTGTGAAAATCTAAGTGGAGGTATGGTTGGATTTTTGAGTAGAACAAAGAAAGATGGAGAAAGTTGCAATGTAATATTTTTGAAGTTGTTTGAAGAAAAAAAAATTAGAACTTTGAAAAGAAAAAAAAGAGTTTGTGTATGTATTAAAAAAATTGACAGTGGTAGCTCTTATTTGTTGGTGCTTAAAGAAATTGGGAGTTGATGCTTTATGCTATGAAAGTTGGGGTATGGTTTAACATAAGTGTGGATTTTAATTAGTGAAATTGTATGTATTAAAGTGCTTAGGGAGTGTAGTCACTATTATCTGTATGCATCCTATCCGCCCTACATCCTACATACAACCAAATAAAGTCCTACTTGATCTTTGACTAAGTAAGCTCGAATTAGTAAAGTATGGCATTATGGAAAGCTAATGATACGTCTTTTGTGGCACATAAATCTTAATTCTGAGAGTAAGTAAATTAATTCTATCTTGAGTTCCTATTTGTTCTTGAACATTATTGTATGTGGAACTACTCTTTATTGTTTGCATGAGGACACATAACTTGTGAAAGAAAGGTAATGTGGTTGGCCTCTGTGTCAGAGTAAATGCGAAGGCCGTGAAAATACTTGGTGCTTTCAAGTCGAGTCTTGAGGCTAGGATGTTATGATATGGTGCTTAGTCTGCTTTAAATATTCTTGGCATGGTGGGAAGTTGTTTGATGAAAGGTTGTCTCTATGTGAAGTGTAGGTTGATTGTTTGGGACGACCAATGATTTAAGTATGGGATGTTGATGGTAGGCTAGGAACTCACGTTTTAACTATATTTCACACTCTAATTACTATACTTTGATGGTATTTGAGCCTAATTATTAGTACTTTATACTTATTACATGTGTTATGTTGTATATGATGTAATTTCGAGTTGAGAATCAAGTTCATAGCTAAAATGGATGAATTGAAGCTTTGAAGTCTGAGTATAAGCCCAAGAAATTAAGTGGGGATCGTGTTCGGGGTTCGAGGACCAAGTCTGAATGTTAAAAATTGAGAAAAAATAATTACTCGAGAAAAAATACACTACCACGGCGCGGACGCTAGTGTAAATTTCCTGCAAAGTGGAAAAAATAGGCCTATGAGCTTTCCCACTAATGCAGCGCATGATGCGCCACGGTAGTGTATTTTCTCGCCCACGTTTTTTCACTTCGGCTCAGAGATGGTAGTTTTGTCCGGGCCCGTTCCTACATAGTATAAATACACCAAACATACGTTTTTTAAGGGACTTTTGACCTTGAGAGCTTTTGGAGAGAATTGGAGGCTTCAAGACACAAGATTTCATCTTGCTTCTACCAATTCAATATACGAGTTTGGATTGTAACGTTGGATTAATGTTTTCTTGTTCTTTAACTATATTTTTGATGACTTTCTCCATATCTATTGAGCAGTTTACCTTAGGGTTTGACATGATTTGGTGACTTGGTTGATGTTTATGAATTCGAATACCATTTAATTGCTTGAATTTATTGGAGAAGCTTTAATATTGATTGTGATTTTATTCTTTATAGTGTTTAATCGAAAGAGGAATATCTTATTAAATATTATTGCAATGCATGCCTTAGTTTATTTTGGTGATTCTTTGAAGTAATCGAGAGAGCCTTTTGAATTACCGTTTAATTTAAGATTGAGAAATATTCACGAGAAATTTCTCTTCGATTATTCCTACCAATAGATTCTTGCACGTTTCACCGCATTTCACATTAGTTTATTTGAAAGATTTAGATTTTATCGAGAGAGGAATCTAAACCAGAAGTATAAGCTAATAACCTATTGAATTCGTGAGAATCGATAGAAATTTAAGAGTGAAATATAACAGTGGCAAATTTAGGATATTAGTCTTGCACATATCATGTCAAAACTCTTATTCTTCGCCTTGATAATAACCTATTGCTCTACTCTCTAGTTCTATGTGATTAATCATTAATTGCTTTAATTTTAATAGTTAATTTAGTTAATAATCATTCCAATCAACATGTTAATCATCCTGAATAGCGTTGAACCAAAAATTACTTGAACATTATTTAAATCCAATTCCTATGGAGATGATAATTAAACTATACTAATCTTTGGTTAACGAGCATTAATTTCGTGTTATGTTTTGTGCTCGTCAACACAAAGTAGGGGGTCATCGGGGAAGAAGACAGAATGAGGGTTTGGAGGGGGGGAGGGGTGAGGGTTCGTTGGGGAAGATGATGAAGGGATGGGGTGGGTTCATATTTTTTTTTCCAAAAGCTTTTTAGGTTAAATCATGTCCCAATATTATTTGTTAATGTGGCACATAAAGTACACACATTTTTGTATTGGGTTACCTATTAATTTTGTGTTTAAATGACATATTTAAAATGTGGTTGAAATACTCAAATGGAATGAACTTAAGTTGAAGTGCCTAACAACTTGTTTGGATGGATTGTTACATGTTGTATTGTATCGTATTTTACTTAAATATAATGATTGTTTTGACAATTACTTAAATTTTATTATATCATATCGCTCAATCCGTCGTTACGTAACGACAAAAAGTGCAACTTTATGGAATGATCGATTTGGTGTGGTCGCGTCGTTGTCTTATTTTTTTCTCATCGTGCCCTTTTTTATTATTATATAATCCTATTTTATCCTTTTTCCTACTTTTTTATATAATAATTCTACCTCGTACCTTATTTTTTCTGTATATTATTGCAAATTTATTTTTCATATTGTTTGTACAAAACATCATGAAACGATGACAAATAATATAATCTATTCAAATATTGTATACATCAAAACGATACAGTACAATACAATACATATGATACATTATGAAACGATAAATAATACTGAAGAGCGTAGTCCGAGGTCTTTGGTGTCTGAATGCTTGATTTAGAGCTTGAACTAGGGGCAATCCAACAACCATTTCAACTAGATACCATCAAGAGGGCAAGAGAGGAGGAGCCAATGAAATTCTTTTGGAGTTCTTCCCCGCTAACTTTTAATACTTCTGGCTCTCAAGAGTCTCTTAATAGAATACTTGGCGAAAGTGTAGCATGTTAGCTTATAAGTAAGTACCGTGACAAAGTGACTTTATGCACCCAATACAATCGTACGCGACCATCCAAAAAGTATAGATAATTTTAAGGGGCTTTTAATGTATTTTGCCTTTAAGTATAGGTATATATATATACAAGAAAAATCAAAAGATATATATATATATATATATATATATATATATATATATATATAAGGGAAAATTGGGTATCTATAAGAAAAATCAAAAGATATAAATATAAATAAAGATAAAACAAAAGAAAATACAGAAAGAAGAAAAAAAAAGAAACATATAAGAAAAAGAAAACGGGAAACTTTCCGATCAGGCGACAAAAGAAAGCATGAGTTGAGTAGAGTTGCAATGAAAAGAGACCGTCGCCTATATTCGCCCTTATGATCCAAACGAAGCTCAAAACTCTCTAAATTGGTGAAGACCGTCCCCTTTTTTCATTGATTATTCAATTTTTCGATGGCGAAACCCGAGAATTTGAAGTCAAATTCTTCAAAGGTTCCCTCTGATTCCAGCCCTCCATCCTATTCCCTCGAAAAGTTTCGCCTCTACGAAACACGTGCTGTACGTTACAATTTTCACTTCCTTTCTCTTGAATTTTTATTTTGTTGAGAAAACCCAATCGGTAATGATTGATTCCAATTTTGATGATTTGCAGAGGTTTTACTTAATAGGGAGTGATAAGAATAAGCAATTCTTCAGAGTGCTAAAAATTGATAGAATGGAGCCTTCAGATCTTAATATAAGTGAAGACCCAGTTGTGTATCCGCCGCAGGAAGTTAAAAACTTACTTCAACGCATTGCTGAAGGGAATAGAGCTACTGGGGGTTTGAATTTTGTTGCTAAAGTTTATGGCATTGCTGGTTAGTTAATCTTTGTTTAAAGTGTTAAAATTTCACGCTTTAAAGGAATTTTTGGGCTAAGTTGTTTTTTTGTTCATTATTTGATGGATTTGATTGTTAGGTTGCATTAAATTTTTGGAGTCATATTATCTTGTATTGGTGACGAGAAGGCGCCAAATTGGATGTGTATGTGGTCATGCGATATACAGTATAGACGAGACCCAAATTATAACGATACCTCATGTCTCTGTCCAAACTGATGTTGCTCATTCGAAAACTGAGTTAAGGTAAGTGGTTTGGTTTATTTGGTTGAATCTTTTGGAATGAGAAGCTTTTGTTTGTTGCATACTGTTTATATGTCTTTTGAGCTAGTGATATGATTTCCTTTCTCTTTTATTGTTTAATTGTTAGTGTTGAAAGTTTTTTAAAGTATGCTAAGGGGTTGGATTAAAGTGCTGTCTTCCTTTCTTGGATGTTTTGATTAAGCGGACATTTCGAATCCAGCCGCAATATATCTAGTTGGGTTTCACTTTAAGATCAGTGAGGTAATTTTATTAACTATATATACTGTGGCAAGAAGGGGCAAATGTACAAAAAGGACCATGCTCTTAAAGGAGTCCATCCTACACAAAAACGTCAAAAAGTATAAACACATATAATTTGTACAGCCTTAAATTTACCCTCAAGCATCTGCAGTTGCACAACCTCAAATTTGCCCAAAAAAATCTACGATTTTGTTACTTCCACACGTTCCATATTATGCATGCAGGACTAGTTCTCCAAAAACTTTACCTTGCCTTGTTGATCTTTTGCCCTTGTCAGCTTTTAAAACTATCCGTCACTTATTGAAGCATAACCAACTGTACTAATATAAGAAGCGAGTCTGCTAGGTGGATCCAACACGCACTCGGCGGCCTTTTTAAGAGTTTGAGAAACATAGCTTCTAGGTCAAGAAATGAAGAAAATTGCCACTGCTATGTTCCTTTTTGAGATAATTTTCTTTAGAAACAATGATTGCAAAGTAGTGTCCCCATGTTCTATTTCACATGAAGGTGTTTGATTGAGACCGAGTTTAAGATGTTAGTTTGACTTATGTATTATATTAGTGATAGTTGAGAATATTAAAATTGTGAATTGGAAAGTTAGTTCGAAAAGAATTTGATTAGTTAAATGAATTTGAATATTTGAAAGTTGAAAACATTTTTTCTTCTTTCTCAAAAAAGAAAAGTATAGAATATGGTGTGAAATATTTTGGAACGTCTAAGATATAAAGAGTATCATATTAATTTGTACAGAGAAAGTAATTCATCGGTCATTTTTCTCCTGCTTCTTTTTTGAATTGTTCATTATTTCTATTCGGCATATGTTCTTAGTTTAGTCCTTTAAAAATGACTGTTTTTGCATCTGATCCGGAAATTATGAAGAAATCATCATTGCTTTTTAGTCAATTCCTTTTCACTCAACTTGAATTTTGTTTTTGTTAAATTTCCCAAATTTTATGCCCTCTGTTTGATTTAGTGAACAAATATTTGGCCCTTAGTTTCTTGGCTGACTAAATTTTCAATAAATGCAGGTACAAGAAGCTTTTGTCCAGTGTTGACTTGGCAAAAGATTTTTTCTACAGTTATACCTATCCAATAATGCGAAGCTTGCAGAAGAATATCTTGTCTACGGGTGAGGATGGGATGCCGTATGACAATATTTTTGTCTGGAATAGTTATCTAACACATACAATTCGATCAAGATGCAAGAACACAATGTGGACAATTGCTTTAGTTCATGGGCACTTTAAGCAGGTGTTTGCTTACTTTTCCGTATATTTTTGTTGATAACCAAGAAATCCTCGAGGGCCAGTAGTGCATGGTTCGAAACTTGGTGGATAATGGGCCCGCCTCTCTACCCTTCATTATATTGATATGGGAATGAAAATCCAAGATTGTAGTATAGAAAGTTAAATTTACTAAATATTTTTCATTGCATCTGATTCGGAGATGGCTAATTACAATGACATGGGTTAGCTTGTGTAGTTTCCCCTCCAACTCCTATCATATAAAATTAACCAGTGAATATATTTGAATCGCAAATCACTGTGAACTTCATTTCCTGTCTGAGCTTCATGCCAACAGTCTGATTCTTCATGTAAAAATAAATGAGTTCGGTATGTATATTTTTTGTGTTTAGTCCATTTTTAAGTGGTCTCTATGAAAAGGACATAACCATGAGACAGATCCATTTCCCTTATAAATATTCTTCAAAAGAAATACTTCAGGAATTTTGGTCCAAATCAATGTGGTCCTCCAAATATGAGGTTTTGACCAGTTGGCTTGAGCTGTTATTTTGAAAATGAGACTATCTACCTGTTTTCGGCATACTTAGCTTGCTATCTTCTCCTTTAATTTCTATTTTCATATTTGTTGTGATATATCCCTTAAACAATCCCCTGAGTATTTCAGACAGTTGATGATAAATTGATTGGACACCTAATATCTAATCTTTGCTTAATGCTTGCAGACTAGGCTATCAATATTTGGAAAAGACTTCAGTGTTTCTCTTGTTTCTAGGCGTTCTCGGCATTTTGCTGGAACACGGTATGCACTACCCTCTTTTTTTCTTTAATTATTTCTCTCGTAATTTCCAGAAGTTTTTCTTTTGCTTGATATTGGATGTCGGTGAGACTCGCCCAGGACCTCTGCCTGCTCTTATTTTAAGCTTTTAGATGAGATGGTCACATACTTCAACACATACATGCTGCATTAACTCTTGAATTAGAGTTGGGATTTACCGACACAACTGATGGGTCATACTATAGAACTACATTATGCGGACCCCAGGGAAACCTTGAAGAAAAGAGATAATAGATATTTCAAGGATTTGTCTTAGTTCCAAATTGAAATTTTCATCTCTAAGACCACTCCTTTTCGGATAAAGAATGTGCAGATGGAATTGCAGTTGAGAAGTACTGATATTGTGCATTCTGTTTTACTGTTAATCCTAGTTAACACTGTTGTATCTTTGTTCTTATTTCTAGATGCTTCATGTTTTGGTAAATCGGAGATGATCTAATTTTTCACTTGCCTTGGAACTTAAAGATAGAAATAAAACAAGAAGCTTTTTTTGACTTCTTGGTTGGGGCCATTCATTCATGATTTTATTGGGTGATGAGAGATTGGCTACATATGCTTAGAGGTTTATGGTTAGCTGGTTGTTAAAATGAAACATGTCTTATCACATTTCAAAAGCATTCTGAAAGGCATCGACATCGAGTAACTTACAATTCTATCTAGATCAGTCTAGCTTAAGAGTGTTATGGTAGTATGAAAATTTAGCCCATTTTGATTATATTTTGTTGAAAAGCTTTGCCTTCTAGAAAACCATCACGTCTCTGTTGTTCTCAAGTAGGAAAGCTGAATAACTGAATATTCCTGTTAATGTGCGAATTGACACTTCTGTGATCTTTCCATGAGTAACTTCAGTATCTATCGCGAAGTCTTACCAGTAAATGTTCATGCTGCAGTTACTTGAAAAGGGGAGTTAATGATCATGGAAGAGTGGCAAATGATGTTGAAACTGAACAAATTGTGCTTGGCGAAGAAGCTGGCTCAAGCAAAGGGAAAATGAGCTCTGTTGTTCAAATGAGGGGCTCAATTCCTCTTTTCTGGTCACAAGAAGCTTCAAGATTCAGCCCAAAACCAGATATAATCTGTAAGAGCAACTAAATTCTTCTACCTGATTGTTACTAGAGATTTTAAAGGTGGAGTCATGTGTACTTCCAATCTGACTTGAATGAGCTTGCTTGTCTCCTTTCTGATCAAGTGCAAAGATATGATCCTACTTATGAAGCAACAAGACTGCATTTTGAAGATCTTGCAAGGAGATATGGAAACCCAATAATCATACTTAATCTGATAAAGGTTTGTGCAAAACTGAATTTGGTGGCCTCCAGAAAATTTACATTGTGTTTGCTTCTTAAGTTGATCGGACTAATGGTTTGTCCACCTCCTGGGCACTATTTGCTTCAAACAGTTCTAGTCTTTGAATTCCAGCATCGAATATTTGCCTTTTAGAGTTTTCTTCAATTCTGTCATTTATGAATGTAATGACTGCAGACCGTTGAGAAAAGGCCACGAGAAATGATGCTGAGGCGTGAATTTGCTAATGCAGTTGGGTACCTAAATCAGATACTTTCTGAAGAAAATCACCTGAAATTCATACATTGGGATTTTCACAAGTTTGCGAAGAGGTATCCCTTTTCTCCTTATTATCCTAATAAGTTAATCTTTTAAATCCTTTTTTGCTAATTTCATCCTTGTTTCCGGTGTTAAGCAAGTCTGCAAATGTATTAGCAGTTTTGGGGGGTGTGGCGAGTGAAGCACTTGATTTAACTGGGTTTTACTACAGTGGAAAGCCAATGGTTGTTAAAAGGCGGGCTACACAGCTCAGTCGTACAAGCACTGCGAGGTATTTTCAAGCATCTATTGACATTTGTGCTTGAACTATCGAGTATCATATTTGCAAGGCATGCAATGAGTTACGTACTTTGAGTCTAGTTTGTTGTTTACTGAACTTGCAAATGCTAAGGTGAGGCTAGTTAGTTAGACATCATATAACTCACTTCTTTCTCTATTCCACGCTAGTCATTTTCTTCTTCCGTCTCTTTTTCTCTTGTCTCTATAAGTTTTTTCTGACCTTTCATGAAGTTGGCGATAAGGATGTTGTAAAGCTTGTATGCTGTTTTCCTTCTCTTCTCTCTCTCTCTCTCTCTCTCTCTTTTTCTTTTTTTTCTTAAAAAATTCAATAGTCTGTTTTACTACTGTTGCTTCTCAGAGTGCCGCAAATAGAAAAGAGAAGAGTACAAATTGCTGGGAAAGGAATGTGATATTTAAATTGGATTACCTCTCTATTTGTAAATCAGTCTGTATCAAAGGAACTGTTTTCTGTTCTTTCTTTCTTCCATTCAAAACTTGTCTAGTGATAACTGGTTATTTGCAGAATGAAGGCTTGGATCTGAATAAAGATAGATGTAGCACCATAAAAGGAGAAGGGAGAAAGGGGAGTAGAAAAGACAAAACAGGAGAAAGTAGATAAAATTAAGAGAAATCAATTTCAGAAACGGTTATTGATCAAGTCAACTTATGTTTAGGTCGTCCAAATAAAGTACACGAGGGTATTATCTATAGGATAGTGAGTTCTGAATAAGTTAGAACTCTTAAAACTACTAGAACGTTCCGGTCCGAGAATCCCTATGTCTGAGGTCTTGCAACTAAGCTCTCGAGGATCGAGGTTAGATCCTCGTATATCACCACTCTCATACTCTATTTTTAACTAAAAAGATAAGATTTGTAATCTTTCTGCAGATTATCTAATCTTACCTTTCATGGGATTATATCTTTATGAAGATTCTTTACTTTTTGGTATGCCTCTTCTATGTGGGAGCTTTTCCATTATCAACAAAATTATACGTGATATAAGAAAGATAATATTATTTCCAACTAATAGCAGATAATATTATTTCTAACTAATTGCAGTGCTGTCAAAGGTGCACTTAAGGACACTTAAACCTTGAAGCAAGGTGCACTAGGGGTTGGGTGTTAGGTGTTTCTCCTCGATTAGCTATGCTTCAGTGCAGGCACTAAGGTGCTAAAGCATGTGCTGCATCGCATATGAGCTTCCTCGTAAAGAGAACTACTCTTAACAATAATATTCACATACCCTGTAGTTTTTTCAATTCTTTTTTCGAATTATGGTTTTTATATCGTTATTATCTTTGAATTACCCCCCCCCCCCATATATATGTATATACTTTTATTCTTTCTTCGTTTATCCCTTTCTAAATAAAGTGCACCTTTATTTACGTTCTGCATTGTGGACGTCATTTTTTTTTTTGCTTTTGATAAAATTGACTAATAGATAAAACCTTGTCTTCAAAATCGGAGAGAAGATTATCTCTACTTTATTTCTAACTAAAGAGAAAGAGAAATAAATATTTGAGATAAAAATACCAGAAATTTTGGTATTAGTGGTGTTCAAGCCAGTTGCGAACACCTCAATTATTGTGCTGCCTTCTACCAACAGAGGCCATGGTTTGGGATATCACCTAGAGTTTTTGTTTCTGTTTTTTTTTGGGGTGGGGGGGTGGGGGTGGGGGTTATCAATGAAGTGGGATAAAATCCATCGGTGAAAGAATACCACAATACTTTACTGACTACATTATTCTTCCCTGTTTAAAAAGCTCGAATCCGACGAGTGTCCAGCTCCAAAAGATATAGCATCAAGAAATGAAAAGATCTTCACTGGATAAGATTTTGCTACAAAAAACCAGCTTAGAGTAGGCTGAATTTCTACTTGCAGTTGTGTCTTGTAATATTATTATTATTATTATGGTCTCCAACTTTCAAAAGATTAAGGTATCAAGCTTGCTCATTGTGGCTTCCACTTGTATGATCATGAGGCATCAGTTGAATGTTGAAGATTTGGTTATTTCTCAAGGGTGGATTAAGTATGATATTAGTAGTTGGTGTTAAAAGTGTAGCAGTTTTAATGAAGTGGAACCTGGACTATGACACTGAGATTGAATGTGGAAATCGTGCATTTCCAGCTTTTTTGTATTGAGAGGAGTTCGCCGCCAGGGCTTTGGTCTAGTGGTAAAAGCGCAACACATGATGTTTGGGCTAGGCACATGTCACGGGTTTGAACTTTGCTGTAGACAAGAGTCTAGTATTTAAGTGGAGAAAGGTAGTGGGGCGGGTCCATTATCCACCGTCTTTCGAACTGTGTGCCACTGGCCCTCGAGAATTTTTGGTTACCAGGGTTTTGGGGGGGGGGGGGACAAGGAAAAAAGGGGAGAAGAATAAGAAAAGAGGATAAGTGAGAAACATATCAATTCATAAAGAGCTATTCATCAAGTCTAGTGGTATTCAAGGCTTCACATCTTCCAAACAAAGTACTTCAATGTCCTACTAGTAGGATTGTGAATTTGAACAAGTTAGAAATTTTAAAGCTACTTCGTGGAATTTTAAGTGTAAAGATATGACTAGATTAGAAACTTATTAATAGATAGAACCTTATCTTCAAATAAGAGAGAACATTACCTCTACTTCATTTCTAACTAGAAGATAAAGAACAATAAAAGTTAAAGATAATAATACTGCAGCTTTTATTGAGCTATATCAAGATATCAATTATAGCAATAGTCTTTGTGTTGTTCCTTTACTAAATTTTTGGTCATTGAAGTTTCTTACAAGTATCTAAGTTATAAAATACTTTTTGATAGACAATTCTAACTTTATTCTGGCACTTGGATTTTGAAAGCATGGACCTTTGTAAAATCATTTTCAAGTAAAGTTGCTCGAGCTTGAAGTAGTTTCCATCCTAACAGACATAAGTTAATTATCGTTATTCTGGTCTCAGGCTCTGTATAATCAACCACATTATTTGCTATGAAATCCATATCTGGCCTTGGTCTTAAGATGGTTTTGCTATTCTGTTATGGGTCTTGTGGCCAATATGTTTCTAACATTCCATGTGACATTCAGATATCCTATCAGGTACTATCTTTTTTTTGGAGTAAGGTAACGTTATATCCATCAGCACCAAGTTTGTACTGGTATCCAAAAGAAAAATGTACAGATTACTAGGGGCCTTGTATATTACAAGGAATCTAAGAAATCTACAAGTGATTTTACATCCTCTATATAGAACTCTTTACACCATAATTCAAAAGACAAAAAACTATTCAGCTTAATTCTTTGTATGGAACTATTTTTATTCTCAAAACATCTATTATTCCTTTCTCTCCACACCGTCCACCACATACATGCTGGGATCATTCTCCACCACAGCTTCTGTCTATTTGTTGTTTGGATATCATTCCAGCACCACAAAAGGTCCTTGGTATCCTTTGGCATTACCCATTGTATTCCTGCCAGGGAAAGGAATAACTGCCACAAGTTACCTTGCAATGTAGAAAAAGATGGCTATTAGTTTCTTCCTCCTCCTGAGAACATCTGGAACTTAGAGGAATTCCCCTTCTTTGCAAAAACTTCATGAGTCACACAAGCTTTCCTGCCAACTAGCCAAGAAACACATGTGACCTTAGAAGGGGCTCTAATCTTCCCTATGCATTTCCATGGCCAAACTGATAATTGAGCACCTTCTGAAAGCAGAGAGTATGCAGAGCTGACTGAAAACCTTTTGGTGTTTCCTCCATTCCATATAACTGGATCCTCGGCATTTCTGGTACCATGAAGAGCCTCCAGAAGCTTCAGCATTTTAGCCACCCTGCCAATTTCGTTATCATTTAGATGCCTTCTGAAAGAAAAATTCCAACTCTGTGAATTCCATGTCCCTTTGTTGAAGACTTAGGTGTAGTTGTTAAGCAACCAGGTACTATTTCTTTAAAGTGAATGAGTTGCTAAGCAGAGTTTATCCTTGTGAATGTTGTCTAGATTATGGAAACTTAACTTCATTGATGCACAAATGATTTATGACTAGATGTAACTGATTCATGGTGTTTCGTGCAGGGATTCTACTCTGAGAGATTTGAGAGCAAATTCAGGAGAGCTCTCAAGGATTGGAAGCAATAATGAAATTCTGAATTCGTTGATCAAACAAGAAAGAGAGGCTGATAATAGCCAACAAATTGGGAAAGATAATGATGACAATGCACCAAGGTTTCAAAGTGGAGTGCTGCGCACAAACTGTATTGATTGCTTGGACCGAACAAATGTCGCCCAATATGCTTATGGTCTTGAAGCTTTAGGTCGCCAACTCCATGCTATGGGCTTGTCTGATAGGCCCAAACTGGATGCTGACAGTAGCATTGCTGCTGCTCTCATGGATATGTACCAGGGTATGGGTGATGCTCTTGCTCAACAGTACGGTGGATCTGCTGCTCACAACACCGTATGTTCACTGATTCTAACTGCCGAGTTAATAAATAATTTCTTTAAATGTTTTTGATTAAATGATGATTCCTAGAAATTGTTCATATTGTTGAATAGATGTTTTGGTTAAACTAGGTGTTTCCAGAAAGGCAGGGCAAGTGGAAAGCTACAACTCAATCAAGGGAATTCCTCAAGTCTATCAAACGATATTACAGCAATGCATATACGGACGGTGAAAAGCAAGATGCAATTAACTTGTATGTTCATTCCCTAAACTTTTAGCTGCCATTTGATTTTCCTTGTTGATGCATGCTTTTAGGTGGTTAAGCATTTTCCATCTGAAGTTGTGGAATTCTCGATATGTGGGCTTTTATTGCAAATGTTTTTGAAAAGTTTGCTGCTCAACAATTTTATTACTTGTTCTTGGCTTTCTTCTTTTCCAGATTCTTGGGATATTTCCAACCTAAGGAAGGAAAACCTGCACTTTGGGAGCTGGATTCAGACTATTATCTCCATGTATCTGGCATAGGAGATGATCTCATTCCAGAGTAGGGGTTCCTCTTTTCCACTTGCCTTTCTTTCTTTTTTATTTTGGCTGTCAGAAAATTTTGCTTACTTAATAAAGGAGAAAATTTTCACTAGACTATTAAATGTTTTTCCAATATCCTACCATTAAAGTTACCATTTCCCCACTTTTTTATTGAAATCAACTTTATCAAGAGGTAATTTTCTCCAGGGACAACTGGTATTTAAATAAAATAAAAATTGAATTCTCAACCTTGTGCCAATCAAACTAGGATACTTAAACTGGGATGGAGGGAGTAGTAGAACAGAAAATATGTATTTCTTTTCTTATGCGAGCTTGATGTGTTGTGACAACTGAGATGCTGCACTCAAATTAGTAATGTTAGGACTTTTGGCTGCACATATGGACTCTTTTTCCTGTCAAGCTAATAAACAGAATGTTTCTGAAGTGCAGAGGTTGATTTAAGGCCCCGTTTTTGGAAACTGTATATTTGTAAGGAAAGATTCAAGAAGAAAATTCTCTGCTAACATATGACTTTGTCTGCTTACTAATAGTTGCCATCTTAATTTATGGCACAGCTTGTCATTTGATACCAGTGCTGTTGGACAAGGAACCGCACTAGCCCCTGTTCCAGCATGCAGGGAAGATTTCTTGCGCATGAAGTTGACATCCTTTGACAAGTTGCTTGAAAGAACATGCTGTAATATTAAGAATGTACGGCTCTGTAGTGAAACTGATCAAAAATCAGGGAATTCTGGAGTGGCACCTGATGCAGCGTAAGTGTTGACTTTAGTTAAGCATATATTTTTTGTTTGATGTGCAATTTTAATTATTTTTATTTCTCCTGTAGTGTTCATTTACATGCTTGGAGAGTCAAAAGTGACAGCTTCCATCTTTGTACATGACATGAAAAAGTTTACCCTTAAAATCTTAAGTTATAAGACTAACATGACATCTATCAATAATATGTCCAGAAATGCTAAGTGGCAGCGGCACTTAACTTTGTTCCATCCTTTTTATTCATTATGTTGAATTTTTTTAGTCTTAAATGATGAGATGCCGTCCTGCCCAGTTCTTAATTTACATGTCCTGAATTTCTCTAGTTTGAGTTGAAGGGATGGGCTGATATGCTAAGAACTAAGAAATGAGGAATACCTTTTTCTTTACATGGTTATCAATCAACACACAACAATTCTTTTTTTGTCTCACTTAACTCCTTGAACTGACACCTTCCTATTGGTTGGTTAGTCCATACAATTTAATACTTCCATTAAAATATTATTGTAATACTTATATTTCTGCTTAATGTTCAATATACTTTTATGGGGATTTCAAGCATTAGTTTAGATAATCATTAGTTTCCAAAGTTTGTAATATTAGTTTCAATAGTCTAAGAGACTTTTAGCTACAACAACGGCTACTTGTTGTTTTTGGGGATGGTTGTTAAATATCCTCTTAAACCGTTAAAATATTCAATATACTTTTACAGGGATTTAAAGCTAGAGTTTCCAAAGTTTGTAATGTTAGGCTCAATAGTCTAAGAGATACTTAGCTACAACAATGGCTACTTGTTGTTTTGGGGAGTAGTGGCTGTTAAATACACTCTTAAACTATTGAAGTTAATAAAACTGATCCCTATTAGAAACTGTGGACAACTAATGCTTCTTCAAACGGATATAGAAGATACTTATGTATGTTGTTTGAGCCCTGGGGGAGATTACATGACAGATCAAAAAAGAAAAGGTGAGAAGTGCCTGCATATAGAAATATTTTCTTTTTATTCTTTGCTGGCTCTTCTTTTTTGTTCTTTTACTCGAATGGTTAGTTCTGAATAATGGTATAAAGAGAGATAGATTTTATAATCAATTTAATTTATTAGTTATCAACGATTTTTAAAAGAAAAAGTACTTTTAATTTTTTCATAGATCTCAAAGTGACATTAACATCTTAGTGGTAAATACAAACTGTTACAGTTCTCATACAAAATATAAAGTAAAATGGTAATTTTTCTTAAATATTGACGGAAAAGTGAGGAAAAAATAGTCAAAGAGCTTACTGAATGATAAAATGAAATTATGCTGTTTTCCCCCCATATATGTACAAATAAATGATATCCTTTTCCTTCTAACATCATAAAAACGCTAGCTGTTGGAAAGGAGATTTGAGAAGAATAGTTTCAAAATTACCCCGTTTTAAATTTTATTGACCAAGTTACTTTACATGATATATTGTTAGTTTTCTTTACTGTTTATGACTTGACATATAAGTGAGAATACATGTCTATTCTGGTTGAACAGCTAATCAAAGTTCTGCTAAAAAATTTATTTCATACTTGTACCAAGAGAAAATGATTGGGTGTAAGGCATGGCATAGTGCGGGTGTTGGCACTTATAACTAAATAAAACAGAAAGACACTATTCCAAGACCAAACCAAGTTTACATGCTCCCAAACAGCTCCAACATCTTCATCCGAATAACTCAAAATGAAAGCTTGAGCCTCGAACCGGTTCTTTCACACTTTCTTTGAGATTTTAAAGATTGTTTTTGTGTATTCTGATAAACTAGTTTATTTTCGTTTTTTTTCTTCAGTTTATTTATTTTTTCTCTAGAGAGTAAATTTTGCAATATGTGACCAGCAAATTTTCTTTAGCTGGTAATGTTTGATATTCTTAATTGCAGTGAAATACAGCTTAAGAGCCCGAATTGGCTTTTTGGACAGAGGAAGTATGATGATAGTAATTCTGCATCCAAGGTGTCTTCAAATGCAGTTTCTAATGGGGCTTCTACTGGCGAGGATAAAGTAGATGGTCTTGGTGATCTTAGCTGGATTTCTGGTGTTCCTGATCTGAATCAAGAAGATATCTTTGAAAGGTATTTTACCCTCAAAACTTTGCTTGTAGCTCATTTACGAGCTTATCTGATGTCTTTGAGCAATTAGCTGCGGTTCTTTACCTGTTATACAAGCCTACCAATGTGCACCTCAGACATAAATCAAACCAGTGTGATAATTTCACTTGTCCATTCTTTTTTTTTTTTCATTCTTCTTTTCTCATCGCAAAGTATGCGGCTGAAAAATACTTGATGAAGGTGCAGAAGTTGAGATGTTTTTTAAAATATATATATATATATATATATATATATATATATATATATATATATATATATTATGAATTTACGGTTCATAACAGAGTGAAATATGATCATCTCTACGGTTCATCATCAGCTGTATGTGCAATGCCATAGAAAATGATAGTTTTACCATTTTCCTTTCTTGAGAGGTAGCAACAACAACAATGACCAGGGGTGTGCATTCGAATCGGTTTATCGATAAATTGAATCGATTATTTGTTATCGGTTTATCGATTTCGATTTTGATTTCGAAAATTTTCCTATCGAGTTATCGATTTCGATTTCGGTTTTGTCCTCTTCGGTTATCGGTTTATCGATAAACCGATAAGATATACTAAAAAAAAATTATTTTTTTATTTTTTTAACCCTTATTCTATAATATCCTTTCCTTTACCCTAAGTCCCTAACCCTATTATTTCATCTGCCACATTTAAGGAATGATCATATTTAAACCTTAAGGGAATGAAGTTCAAATTAATGGAAAATAGAATTAGCCGTGATGATGTATTTTTTTTTATACCGTTGGAGTGTTGGTGACATACATTTGATCCCTTACTTTAGTTTCCTTGCATGTGCTTGTCGACACAATTTTTATGTTATAAACGGTGTTCGTCTTATTTTAGCTTCTTTTTGTCCATATTAGTTAGGCGTGTTTATAGCAATATTCTTTCCGTGGAAGCCCGCAAATTTTCTTATTGGTGTAATCGATAACCGAATCGATAAGTGCCAAATCGATAAATCGAAAAAATCGAAACCTTATTGAAACCTTATTGAAACGATAACGATAAGCATATGTACAAATCGATAATCGATAAGTAATTATCGATAAGGGTCAAAATCGAATCGATAAATCGAATGCACACCCCTAACAATGACCCAGTAAAATTCTACTAGTGGGGTCTGAGGAGGGGTTTAGGGTTTAGGTAGTGTGTATGCAGACCTTACCCCTACCTCGAGGAATAGAGGCTGTTTCCGAAAGATCCTTGGCTTAAGAAAACGAAAAGAAAAGAGAAGTATCAGTACTACCAATAGATACCATAAGAAAAAATAACATCATGAAAATCAGAAAATAGGTGCAAAGCAAAAGCGCTAGCCAGTAAATAGACTCTGCTCTATGAAAAACGAAAGAGTAGTAAAACACAACATTGCCACTAGCTGTCTCAGACAAAAACCCTACCAAACTAGCCTCACAAAGGTACGAACTAAGGAAAAACTCAACTACCTCCTAACCTACAACCCTAATACTCGACCCCCACAGCTTCCTATCAAGGGCTATGTCCTCGGAAATCTGAAGCCTCGCCATGTCCTATCTAATCACCTTTCCCCAATACTTCTTAGATCGCCCTCTCTACCTCTTCTTAAGCCTCCAAAGCCAGCCGCTCACACCTTCTTACCGGAGGATCTGAACTTCTCCTCTGAACGTGCCCGAACTATTTGAGCATCGCTTCCCGCATCTTGTTATCAATGGGAGCCACACCCACCTTCTCCCGAATATCATCGTTCCTAATCTTATCCATCCTAGTGTGCCCACACATCTACCTCAACATCCTCATCTCTGCTGCTTTCATCTTCTGGATATGTGAGTTCTTAGCAAGCCAATACTCAGCCCCATACATCATGGTCGGTCTAACCACCGCTTTATAAAACTTACATTTGAGTATCGGTGGCACTATCTTGTCACACAAGACTCCAGATGTTAACCTCCACTTCATCCACCCCACTCCAATACGGTGTGTGACATTCTCGTCGATCTCCCCTCCCCCTTGGATAACCCGACCCAATGTACTTGAAACAACCTCTACTTTGGGATGACCTGTGATTCAAGCCTCACATCCACGTCCACTTCCCTCGACTCAACGCTGAACTTACACTCCAGGTATTCCGTCTTCGTCCTCGTCCTGCTCAGCTTGAAACTCTTAGACTCAAGAGCCTGTCTCCTCCAGCCTCACGTTAGCACCGGCTCGCGACTCATCAATCAGAACTATGTCATCAACGAATAACATACACCATGACACCTCCCCTTGGATATGGTGTGTTAACGCGTCCATCACCGGGGCAAATAAGAACAGGCTGAGCGCAGAACCTTGGTGCAATTCCATAACAACCGGGAAATGCTCAGAGTCGCCTCCTACTGTCCTAACCTAGTCTTAGCCCCATCATACATGTCCTTAATTGCCCTAATGTAGGCAACCGACACATCTTTAGCCTCCAGGCATCTCCAGAGAACTTCTCTCGGAACCTTGTCATACGCTTTCTCCAGATCAATAAACACCATGTGCAAATCTTTCTTACTCTCCCTGTACTGTTCCACCAGTCTCCTAATAAGGTGTATAACTTCCGTAGTAGAACGACCCGGCATGAACCCAAACTGGTTGTCGGATATAGACACCGTCCTCCTTACCCTTGCTTCAACGACCCTCTCCCAAACTTTCATGGTATGACTCAGTAATTTGATACCCCTATAATTGTTACAACTCTAGATATCACTTTTGTTCTTATACAACGGAACCACCGTCCTCCACCTCCACTCATCTGGCATCCTTGTCGTCCTAAAAATAACATTAAACAGCCCCGTCAGCCACTTCAAGCCTGCTCTACCCGCACACTTCCAAAATTCAACCGGAATTTCGTCCGGCCCGGTCGCTCTGCCCCTGCTCATCTTACGCATAGCTCCCACGACCTCCTCAACCTTGATGCGCCTGCAGTACCCAAAGTCACGGTGACTCTCGGAATTCTCCAATTCACCTAGCACAATTTCTTGAGAGGTAGCAAGTGGTGAAATTTCACCGTTGTAAAGTTGACTAGACCACCTTTGAAATGATGATGATGCAATAGCTTGTAGATGTCGTTTATATCTGGCTTGGATAAATATATTTTGTTTTTTAAAATAGATGTTTAACTAGCTTATGCTGGCATAGAGCTTCGGCTTATTTGTTTCTTGAAGTTCAATTGGAAAAATACGAAATGTACAAAAGTTTACTAAGCTACTTCTATCTTAACTAGGAAATGGATTAAACGTTAAAAGTTTTTAGAGCCTGAAACCTCATTTTCCAGTATTTTTTAGGTGGGTTATCTATTTGCTTAAGTATGTTGGAGAAAAACTGAAAACTGAATTACTGTTTGATTTTTGTTATTATATCAGTCAGCGCTAGCGCCCTACCTCTAGTATATGAGAGAATACAGCTTCAAAGCTTACCTTATCTAAGTAAGAAGTATTATTGACAAATTGAAGTCCGAATGTCATATGTTTTAGTCTGCCTCCACCTTCTTCTTTGCTCTTTATTTTGGTCACTTGATCAAAGTTATTCATCTCTCTGCAGTGGAAGGATTAGTTAATGCTGAACCTTTTTTTTGGAAGGATTCTGATTATGCTTAAAACAATTAGTTTCAGTGGACATGGTTTATTATATTGTTGTGTATATCTCCACCAACCCTGAAAAAAAAATTAAGATAAATGTGCAATGTGGAAAGAAAGGGGCCGGTAGTATTCCTCATTTTTCCTTCATTTGACACAAAAGGTATTGATTTCCTTGTTTGGTTCCTTTCAAATTACTGTATATACATCCTTTTGTGCCACTCTTTTATTTCATTTTAGACTCACTATTTTAATCCTCTTCTAGATACCTTACAATGACAGCCGCAAATGAGGCTAATGGCTGGTATGGTGGTACATTACTCGGTGATCAAGATGAAAGCAGTGAAATCTACCGACATTATGCAGAACTTATCCAGGTAACAGATATGTCTACACCTTTTATACTGTCTGTATCCATGCTTTGCTTTTTTCTAACTTTTGCTGGTTTAAGTCATGAGCGTTTCAATTTTTTTCTCAAGATGAACTAGAGCATATCGTACCATGTTAGGCTACTTTCAATAATATTCAGGACTCAACTAAGTATGAGTGAAAATTTAGTAATTGTCAATTTCTATAACAACTGTCTTTGGGCTTGGATTAGCAATATTCCTCCTTGATATGTGTTATTGTTTAATAGACCCTTGTTGTCCGGCCCTTCTCCGGACCCCGCGCATAGCGGGACCTTAGTGCACTGGGCTGCCCTTTTAATATGTGTTATTGTTGAGTACCTGGTTATATGCTACGGAAGAGCAAATGTTTTTGAATTTGCCTTACTCAGAAGATATTATGTAAACTAGCAGGGGCCTGCAATGGAACCCTTTGAACATGACGCTGAAAAGGAAAAGTATTACACCGAACTACTCCTGAAAGGTTCAGTTGATGCTATGGACGATGCAGCTATTGAAGCTGAGATGGAATCTGCTCTCAAGGTATATGACCAAATTGGTGCAGATCTTGGTATTTTCCCTAAGTCATGTAAGGCATTGGCTGCTGATCCGAGCCAATTAACGAGATGGCTGGTTGGCGAAGACAAGCTGCCCAACGTATAAAAAATACGCCGATATGCTGCAACATATGCATTTCACTATGTTCATATTTTTGTTGTAATATTTGAGGAATTCTTATCTTAACATTTTAATAGATAAATGAGGGTGTCCAACCAAAAAAAAAGATAAATGAGGGTGATTTTTTTTTGTGAGCAGCAGGTTTTACTGCTGAAAAGCATGCTGCTCCTGTACAGTTGTATTTTGTGCGTGAAGAAATATTATGATCATTTTTTAATTATACATGAAGCCTTGAAGGAAAATAAACGGAAAAGATCTAAGAGCTTGGAGATTGACTTTAAATTTTGGTGGGTTCGACCTTAAAAAGATTTTTAGTTCTAAAGTAACTATACTCTTAAATATATTTAATATTTATTTTAATTTGGGAAACTTACACAAATGTCCCAAATAAATCTCAACTACCAACCTCTAGCCATTAATCATAGACTTATCAAAATTAGCCAACAAAAATTGAAAAATCAAATAATAGGGTTCTTTCTCTCAAAGAATCACATGCAAAAATTACCTTCCATATTTTTAAGCGTAATTAGCAACACTAGATGCAAGACGGAAGGGAAATTTTATGAATGAGGTAGCAAATAAGGTGATGAAATACAAAAAATATATATAATATTCCAAAAATCTAAACAAAAAAGGAACTTTTTCAATGGGTATAGTTGAAATTCATTGAAAATATATAGATAAGTCAATATACAAAATTTGAGGAAGATTGGAGGTGATTTAGACGGGTTTTGTATCAAAATTCGTAATTAAATCGAGTTCAAAAAAGTCTTCTACGACACATGTATCAAACATGTATCACGCATGTATCTCACACACATGTATACATGGAATACATGTAATACATAGTAGATACAAATACGATACATATGTGATACACAAATGATACATAGTGTGATACACATATCATTTTTTTCATGTTCAGTTTTTACCGAATTTTTAATTCAAACTACCTCAAAACTTCACCAAATCATCCCAAAACTGAGATTCAAGCTCCTTAAGTTGTGCCAAATCTATTCTAATAACACCCACTCAAAACAAAGTAAAAATTTGATATTTTTTTGCTACAAATAACTAATTGGCTAATTTGGCTAATATTAATAATATTTTATCAATTGACCAATTTTTATAATGAGCTATCTATAAATGGACATACCTGATAATTTTCCTTTAGTGCTTTTGTACATGTGTATATTTAAGTCTTGTATGTATTAAAAGTATTGGATTCGATGGGATTCACAGCCTCAAGCCCCATCCGCCGTGCCTGGTACTTGGTAAATTGCAGAGACAAACAAAAGCTCCAAGGAAGTGACATGCACTACTAAAATATCTCATGATTACGAGTCAGATTAAACTATGCACAAAAATTCTATGTGATTAACTATTAATAGTCAAATTATTAATATTACTATTCTATGTAATTGATATATGTTCACAGACTTTATCGTTACCTTGTAAAGATACAAAGGCTATTTTCGGAAGAACTTCGGCTCAATAAAGCAAAATTATAACAGTTATGACAAAACTATGATAAGCGAAATAGTAACAACAACCGGAAAAAAAAATAACGATGCAAAGGAAACATTAGGTATTAATATCAGTCTAAAAATAGGGAACACGAGGATAACACTAGTACTATAGCTATGGAAGGAAGTACAAGTTTGGAAAGGAAATGCGCTCGGCTACTTTCTGACCTACAACCCTACTCTTCGACCTCCACACCCTCTTATCAAGGGTCATGTCCTCGTTAAACTACAGATGTACCGTGCTCTATAAAAGGTAAGTTTTATAGAGCATTGGTTAGGTCTGCCATGTTGTATGGGACTGAGTGTTGACCGGTTAAGAACTCACACATCCAGAAGATGAAAGTAGCAGAGATGAGGATGTTGAGGTGGATGTGTGGGCATACAAGGATGGATACGATTAGGAATGAAGATATTCAAGAGAAGGTGGGCGTGGCCCCCATGGAGGACAAGATGCGGGAAGCAAGACTCAGATGGTTCGGGCACATTCAGAGGAGGAGCACTAATGCACCGGTGAGGAGGTGTGAGCGATTGACTTTGGTGGGAACGAGGAGAGGTAGAGGGCGACCTAAGAAGAATTGGGGAGGGATGATCAGGTAAGACATGGCGTGACTTAGGATTACTGAGGACATGGCCCTTGACAGAGAATTGTGGAAATCGAGCATTAAGGTTGTAGGTTAGGGGGAAGTTGTGAATATTTAAACAGCGCACTAGAGTGGGACTAGCCAGTTAGGAGTTAGTTTTAGGATTCTAGTGGTCATCTACTAATGTAGGGCTTTAATTATCTGCTAGTTATTATTATACCTTTCATCTATTTCGTATTTCTTATATTGCTGTTATTTTATTATGATTCTATTGATGGTACTAATATATCGTCTCTTGTTGCTTTCTTGAGCTGAGGGTCTCCTGGAAATAGCCTCTCTGCCCCTCGGGGTAGGGGTAAGCTCTGCGTACATATTACCCTCCCCAGACCCTACTTGTGGGATTATACTGGGCCGTTGTTGTTGTTGTTGTACCATGTCCTGTCTGATTACCTCTCTCCAATATTTCTTCGGTCTACCTCTACCTCTCTTAGGATCCGCCATAGCCACCCTCTCACACCTCATCACTGGGACATCTATGCTTCTCCTTTTCACGTGCTCGAACCATCTCAGCCCCACTTTTCGCATCTTGTCCACCATACAGGCCACTCAAACCTTATCTCGAATATCTTCATTCCTAATCCTATCCCTCCTAGTATAATCACACATCCATCTCAGTATCCTCATCTCCGCAACTTTTAACTTCTGAACATGAGAGGTCTTGAGTGGCTAACACTCTGTTCCATATAACATGGTTGGTCTAACCACTATTCTATAAAATTTATCTTTTAGTCTTGATGGCATATTCTTGTCGCACAGGACGCCAGATATGAGCCTCCACTTTGCCATTCCGCTCCAATACGACGTGTGACATCCTCGTCAATCTCCCTATTTTCTTATATTATAAACCCAAGATACTTAAAACTTTCTCTCTTGGATATGACTTGTGTGTCCAGCCTCACTTCAATGTCATCCTCCCAAGTCACGTCACTAAACTTGCACTCCAAGTATTTTGTTTTAGTCCTGCTTAACTTGAAACTTTTAGACTCCACGGTCCAGACCTCCAGCCTAGTGTTAATACCGTCTCGTGTCTCGTCGATCAGTACTATGTCATCTGCAAATAACATGCAACAAGGTACCTCCCCTTGAATGTATCGCGTCAACTCATCCATCACCAAAGTAAATAAGAACGAGCTATGCGTTGACCCCTGATGCAATCCCACTTCTACTAGGAAGTGTACTGAGTCCCCTCCCCACCGTTCTCGGACTTCTCCAATGTATATGTCCTTAATCGCCCTAATAGATGTGACAGGTACACCTATAGCCTCCAAGCATCTCCACAGAACCTCGTAGGGACTTTGTCATATTAAAAATTGATATATTTTAATATGTTTCAAACTCCCGAGCAACGTTAATAGGGGTTACTTTCAAGCTCAGTTGGTGGATGCTACTCTCTTTAATTAGGCTTGCATTTCCACTAATTAATGCTTGATAATACTTCTACTTAATGTGCCATTGCTTGAATGTCCAGCAGTTATTAGGAGACAATTTTCCAAATCTTGTGGGCAATATATCACTGTTTAGGAAGGAACTGAGGGAGCATATTTTAATTTATTTCACATAGTTTCATCCTTTTATGCTTTAAAATAGTCCTGCTAATCCGGTTCAGAGATCTTCAACAAAGCCAAGAGTTGATGAACTGATATTGTTGAAATTATGACCTGTGCAGCTGGGAGTACGAACTGTGCTTGTACATAAGAAGATGCTTTAATTTCTGGAAGTGTTGTAATTATTTATTATTACCATATTACTATATTAGGAGTTAGTTGCACTTGGTTAGATGTAATTAGTTAGTTAGTCGGTCGTACAAAAAGGTGAAAACATTTTAGTAGAGTAAAATTATAACGCACTGCTTTTGGAGGATCGACTTGCACCCACTGATATTTTCGGAGAGTTCAAGCAACATATAGACTCCGACATCACTTGAGCGCAACATATGAAGTTTACAGCTGCAGAACTTGATAAGCATATTGATAAGAAGGATATTGATCCTTCATTAGAAGATATAAATGGATATCAGAAATTAGTAGGAAAACTGTTGTATTTGGCAATGACAAGGCCAGACATATAAAAAATGTTAAGTTAGTTTATGCATGAAGTATTCCACCTGGATGCTGTCTTACATGTTGCAAGATATATTAAGGGAAAATTAATTACTAACATGATGACTTCAGCAGTAGCAGAAATTGGTTTTCCCATTAATCTTGGAAGTGCTGTTGTAACTAAATTAATTACCAGTTTAAGAGCTAGTTACAATTAGATAGATGTGTACAATTAATATACGTATGTGTTTGATGCATGTTCTGTTATGTGTTTTTAAAAGTCAAGTCCTTGTACTATCTTTAATTTTTGCGAAAGAGTAGTTTATATCCGTACGTAAAAACAGTATCTTGAACCTATTTGCAACAAATTATTTGTGATACAAAAATAAATTGCAACCACAATATAAATATGAAGAAACATAATTTTATTGATAAAATGATGTGGGTACAATTCTGTTTGTTCCCTTGATTCTTCTCTCTAGATCGTTCTCCGTGATTCAAGGGTTTAACCAGGGTATTTCTCGAACATAAGATGATGCGAACTTCCTTAGGATATATTTGATCTGCAGGAAAAGGAAGAACATACGTTGATCACTTTGGTGGCTTTGAAAAAGAAAATATTTGATGTCTTTGATCTCTTTATGAATATTCCATGAATTTTTATGGAATTTCGAGACGCTTTTAAAGGGAATATGTGGCTCCCTTTAATAGGTGTATCTTAGGATTTGGGTAGAGTACCCTCCAAGCTAGGGTTTCAAGTAGAGTAGCCTCTATGTTAGAGTTTCAGATAGAGTAGCCTCCAAGAAACCTCGATGGACTCTACTTGTAGTATCTTACATTTAGGATCAAACCCAAATTTTATAGGGATTTGATCCGATAAAATTTTGATGTCTACAAATGTCCCCTACTTTCAAGGCTTATCGGGGCGTAGATTTATAAGATCGTCGTAGACGAGGCTTGAAGTACCAGCAAAGAAGACACCACATTTTTTTACCGTGAGAGAAGAGATGAAGGGCAGATTTGGTCCCACTGGGCGTGCCAATTTGTTTGCAACAAATTATTTTTGATACAAAAATAAATTGCAACCACAATATATAATGAAGAAACATAATTCTATTGATAAAATGATGCAGGTACAATTCTGTTTGTTCCCTTGATTCTTTTCTCTAGATCGTTCTCCGTGATTCGAGGGCTTAACCATAGTATTTCTCGAACGTAGGATGATGTGAACTTCCTTAGGATATATTTGATCTGCATGAAAAGGAAAAACATCCGTTGATCACTTCGGTGGCTTTGAAAAAGACAATATTTGATGTCTTTGATCTCTTTATGAATATTCCATAAAATATTTATGGAATTTCGAGACGCTTTTAAAGGGAATATGTGGCCCTTTTAATAGGTGTAGCTTAGAGTTTGGGTAGATTACCCTCCAAGCTAGGGTTTCAAGTAGATTAGCCTCTAAGTTGGGGTTTCAGATAGAGTAGCCTCCAAAAAATCTTGATGAACTCTACTTATAGTATCTTAAATTTAGGATCAAACCCAAATTTCATAGGAATTTGATCCGATAAAATTTTGATGTCTAGAGAACCTTCCAGAAATAGAATTTAATTGCCAAAAAATATCCTTCTAAGTTAATGACCTTAGTTTCATCAAGTAAAACGCATACTTACAATTAATTAAAGGCAAGGAAAATTCTTGATTCCTACTTGAGGTTGAGGTATTAGCATGGCCAACTCTGAAAAGGGTATGTCTATTGGCTTTGAAGTACTTGCAAAAGCCACTTTTAAGTATAAAGACCAATTATTTACGCAAAGGAGTCAGGGTTAACAGCCTCTGATGGTAAGCAACCTCCGTTTCCAACCAAGAGGTTGTGAGTTCAAGTCTCCCCAAGAGCAAGGTGGGAAGTTCTTGGAGGGAAGGATGCCGGGGGTCTATTTGGAAACAGCCTCTCTACCCTAGAGTAGGGGTAAAGTCTGCGTACACACTACCCTCCCCAGACCCCACTAAGTGGGATTATACTGGGTTGTTGTTATTGTTGTAGTCAGGGTTAAGCCACCAATCCATTAGTGGAAGTTCAAGTGCTCAACTCATATTAGTTAAGAATTGCAAGATAATTATAATTTACTAGTGTTAAAATCCACTTTCCAACTTGAACGAGCTGATTTTCTTTTTTTCTTTCCAAATTTTCGAAGTCCCACATGCCATGTTCATACTAAATATTTCCTTTTTCAACAGCATTATTGAAAATATAATTAAATAAATAAAATTAATAATCTTTCTAACAGTGAATATTTTGATGTGATTGTCATACACTTCAACGTGATACTAAAGCACGCATAAGTCCTGGGTTTAAATTTCATCGCCACCCACTATAAAAAAAAGATTTTTACATGTTTGACTCATAATCAAATAAACAAAAGTATGTTTTATGACAAAAAACCAACTTTCACCTTCTATATTGGTAGGATTGTAGGAAGCAGCATACGGTCACGCATTTTTCGATTATGAAGGGGAGGGATATGATTGACATATCATTAATTGACATATCTCAAACTAGTAAAGATGCACATGAGAAATGACCCATTAATTGTTGACCTTTGATTATTTAATTTTTTGGTATGAATTAATAACAAAAAATATATGGGTAAACATACATTATACACATGGGTGTGCATTTGAAATTTGTTTGAATTCAAAACATGGGAAAGGAGGCATAGAAATTTTTGTTGAATTCACCTCAAGGTTCCGTTGATGCGAAGAAATCGAAAAGTAGCCTAAGAGGCAATATGAGTTGGCATAGAAAATCAACATCTCTGTCAAAGAACTTCTGTACAAGAATGAATGATATAGCCTTAGTTGTCACGATCCGGATTTCTCATTTTCGAAAATGCGATGACGCCTAACATTTCACTTGCTAGACAAGCCAATGTTAGCTATATCGAATGACCATTTTTAATAATTTCCAAAATTAAATGACAATAGTAAAACTAAATAGTTTGGAATACGATAATAAACTAATAAGTGATGAAATCCAAATACAAATTCCGGGACTGGTGTCACGAATACATGAGCGTCTAGAATACTACATATAATGGTCTGAAATAAATATAACTGTCTGAATCAGAATAAATAGCTAAAGGAAGTAGAAGGGGACTTCAGGGATGCGAACGTCGTGCAGCTATACCTCAAGCCTCCGCTGATAGCTGGACCCGAGCAAGTCTACTGTATGTCGCAGGGACCAACTCCGATATCTGCACAAGAAGTGCAGAGTGTAGTATGAGTACAACCGACCTCATGTACTCATTAAGTGCCGAGCCTAACCTCGACGAGGTAGTGACGAGGCTAAGGCGGGTCCCTACTATAACTCATACACAATAATAACAATAATAGTAGAAAACACAGGAATGGAAATAAAGCAGTTAATTCATAATAACGTACTCAAAGTTTAAGTACTATAGAGCCTAGAATAACAAGTCATATAAACTCCTCTCAAATACCAAGGCAAAACCCAACATTCACAAACAAATAAAACTTATACAGTTCGTTGCAGCGCGCAATCTGATCCCACTATATATCATCTATCAATATTATAATCCGTCCTTATTCCACCATTTCAATTCATTACGGTTGATGGCCAATTTTGACCCTCCCTTTTAAAATTAATTTACTTATACTTAATAATTTACAAAGAATATTTTAAAAGTATTTTCTAGTAATAAATACATGTTTCTACAAATTAATTAATTATTAGTTTTGAAAATAACCATCTGGCATCAATATTATGTAGTTATAAATATGCTTATCATCGTATTGATTATTAAAATAAAATGCACCGTATAGGTTTTATCATTAAATTAATGAGTTATTTCTCACTTTTAATTAAATAGGTCACTACGTTAATAATTCGAAGTTAGTGTCATAATTTAGGAGATAAAGTATTTTACAAATAATTGCAATAATTAGTAGTATATTTGATAATTATAATTTTACTATATTTTATTAAAAATTAGTTAAGTTTATTTAAATTAATTTCAAAAGGGATTAAAATACAAAAGGCTACAATTGAAAAATCTCCAATTAAACATCAAGTGGTTATTCTTTAAATAAATTTTAGCCCAGTGTGCAAGCCCAATTCGAAAATACCCAACCCAAACAACTCCTTCAATCCCTGTTGGCAATCCTTGCCATTAATTTTTAACCAATCATGACCTGCCACGTCATCCGTATCCCACACTCACAAAACAAACACAAATCATTTGGGCTGTCCATTTCTTAAATCAACGGCCCAAGATTTTAACTCTACTTCCTCTTTAATTTTTTAAGCACCCAGAGATTTAATCTTAACCATTGGATCATAAGGATCCAACAGTCACCAAAATTTTCCACAAAAGGATTTAGTCCCTAAAAATCAGGACCGTTGATCTTTTAGATCAACATCCCAAATTCGATCTCTCAAACTTAACTCAGAGATGGCCTCCCCATCTCCCTAAACCCTAATCGTTTTACCACCTCCCCTGCCGCCTCTCTTTCCTTTCCTCTCTCTTTTCTCTCATCCCCATCAACCCATCAATCCTAAAACCTTGCACAAATTCATGCAAGATCACAAATCAAGCCCTGAATCATCCATCTTGTCCGTGTTAGCCGCGATTCTCGTCGGTTTCTTTCCATTTTCAACGATAAACTTTCAAACGATCAAAACTGAAACCTTAAGCTCGAAGGAGAAAACTTCAAATCATCTGATTTCTCTCATGATCTATCAAATCGGAGCATGCATGGAGTCTTTCTCAGGGTTCATCATGAGTATTCGATGTTCAGCGATCAAACGCAGTAACCTCTGGACATTAGGGTTTGACCACTGGTCCAAAGGCTTCAACAGTCGACCTCCTCGTGCCCAGGTAAACTCAATACTGTTTCCCCCCTCTATTTCTTTCCGATTTCACTCAATCGTGCTCACATCATCTACTATCCGTCATCTTCCGCTCACGATTTGAATCTGTTGAAATACTAGAGCCATTAAATGACATTATAAATATGAGACTTAAATGCTATTACTGAAGACACCAAGAACACCTAACAAAATAGAAAATCAACATAGTAGTGTTTTAGAACTTTTTTTTCGACTAAGGCTAAGTTTCTTACTCAATTTCTGATTTTGCTTTGAGTTACTCATTGGTTGAAGTTTTTGAGTTCTTGGATCCTAAATGGCTAAATAAATTCTTCTTTGGTCTGCTGCCCTAGAAAAGGTCAGTACAGTTCACCCCTTACTCTTTTGATTATCCTACTTGAATATCATAAACATGTGTTGCCTTCTGTTTCTTGTATTCGTTTATGATATTTGTCATTAGTATAAAATGTTATTTCCAATTCATGATAAGATGTTGATAACTGGTGATCATTTGTCCTGCTCCTGAATATCTTTAACTTGTCTTGATTAAGCTGTTATGTGACCTTAATGACTTTCATTCTAATATCAAACAACCAACATGATTAAGTTTTCCTTAATATGCTTCAAATGACCTCTCATGCTTGCCTCAGTTTTAGATTTTTTATTGATGATCCTGTGTGATCTCTGTCGCTACACATTATTTCCTGTATTCTGTTATTTTGTAGTCGAGATTTGCTGTTTGATAATTCTAACTAGGATAAACTTGAAAGTTCATAGTTTAATCCTTCACCATTTAACTGAACCATGTGAAGTTTAAGTGTTTAAGTGCTATCCTTCTCTATATCAATGTCTATTAACTATGAGAGTAGCTTCTGAGTTGTTATTGTGACAATCTTATGTTCATATCTAATTGTTGGTTGCACTTATATGAAATCGTATCATTAGGGTAAAATCTTATGAACTTCAGTGACCTTTTTGCATATATTATGTTATTATCAAGTTGTCTTTCATAAAAACAAGACATTAGTCATTTTATTATAGTTGAATGATAACTGCTTTCAAGTTGAGTATAACTGCCTCATGTTTTGATATAAATCTTAGTCTGGATCTGAGTTAAACCTGTTGGGCACAATAATTTCCTTGTCTTTAATCCCTTTATGACATTGCTGACTTTATAAAACCCATCCTGTCTGTGTAAGATCATAACCTCATTTGAAGTATCTATGTATAGTTGATTTAAAATGTTGTATGCACCCCTATCTGTCTTCATGATCTCATGTTCTTGTACTTTGTTTTAAAGTTGCATCCGGTCCTCTCTTTTCCTGCTAATCTGAATTGAATCTGATTGTAAATCCTAAGAGGACTTCTTATTGTTACTGCTTGGACATAATAGTTTACCTATTTTAGATTTGTGTTCTTATGAAGGTGTGGTTCTGCCAATCAATTACAAATGAAGTATGGTTAATAATATGTGACCCTGTTAAGCACCTTAGGAATTCCAGGTTTGAATCTACAAATCTGTAGTCATATTAAGAGTTTTGATCATGTTCTTATCTTTAATAACATTTGTAGATCTTTCTAATTATGAAGGTTTGTGTGAACCATTACTAATGCATTTAAAAGTTCCAAGTGATGTTGTTAATCTATACATGTGCTGATGGCAAGACCTAAACTAATCAATCTGTAATTAGTCTGCCAAGGTAGAGGTATCTATATTTCTGAGCTGCTACATCTCTGAACTGTGTGCTCTTTATCTATCCTTTAAATGTGATCCCACATGTGTTGATCTTTAACAGTAATGCTATATTGTTTCTGCATCCCCCTCCCTATATGTGCTTGAAATCTGACTTTTAGAGTTATTTAATATGCACATTATTCATTTAGTATGGGAAATGATATTATAAAAATGAAACTGTCCTTATGTTATTCTGTCAGGAGAAAGCATGCTTCTGTGGTAGGGAGTGTTATGGTAGTCAGTTTACATTGAAAGGGCCTCATTGGCACTTAAACCCATAGGGAAACATAAGTCTTTAGTGGTTAGGGATATTTGGGAGTGGAGTTTAACTCTAGGTTGGGCTACTCTTCCTGGCACAAACATTGCACTGGGCCTTGAGACCCTTGGGAACTTTGAAGTGTCAGGGGATTCAAAAGGCGGCATTGACCTTGAGTAGAACTCTCTCCTTAGCCCTTAATCCATTGACATTTGTTGTTCTTTTTGGGATTAGTGTTTAATGAGAAAGTTTTTCAATGTAAATTACTTACCATATATGATCACACATTAGTACAAGTTCTCATGGTATTTGAATATTGATATTTTGTTATATTTTTGCTCCAATCATTTGTTTATGTGTTTCATACGTGACTGAACATATAGAACATGTATCTAATGACCTTCTCTTTCTTTTTGAACATGTACATTTTTTTGTGCCTGCTGAGTTCTCAAGGAACTCAGACCCAAGCCCAACCTTGCCGTATTTTCTGGAAAACTCGATGTCAGTTGTAGCTAGGGGTGCTTATCGGGCGAATAATTACGCTTAATGGTTCAGCTTATTGGTTATCAAATTATAAATATAGTAATCCGCTAGCCATCCAATAAGACAACGGATGGATTGGTATCAGATTAATAATTATCGGGCGATTATTGAGCGGTTTTTCTGCTAAACAAAATAGAATTTTTTTGAACAATCAATATCAAATGGCCAAATGCATAGTTCAAACTATCTCTGTTAGTTGTATAGTCAGCAAAGTCATAACTTTTTAATACCAAATAGAAATTCTCTGTTAATGAAGAACAAATCAGCAAAGTCAGAATAGTCCTATCCCCAACAGACACAGAGAAACAAGATGGAAAGAGGACAACACAACTTCAGTACGTACTAGAATAGGGATATATTCATAACTGGACAGTTGAAATAGTATAAACTTCTCTACGTACTGAAATAGTATGTCCAAAATTTATGAAAAATCTTCAGTTTGTGACAAATTTATATACTGTATAATGTGAAGTACTTCTAATGTTAAGGAAACTATCTTTTACTTGTTATTTTTATACAATATTAGATGGAGACATACTTAAGTGATATGACATAGCTAGAAATTAATTTTACTGAGAATGTTGAAGATTTAATATATTATATATAAAAAGTAATAATGTCACGATCCAAAATTCACTAGTCGTGATGACACCTAACACAACCCGCTAGGTAAGCAAATTAACAATTATCCATTTCCATTTAACTTAATTGTAACGACTCGACCGGTCGTTTTGAGCTTTTGCACTTCGCTCGCTAGTTCTCGGGCATGACTAGCCCCGTGTGATGTATTATGACTTATGTAAATTATCTGTTTTGGTTTTCAGGGTAATCGGAATGAATTTAGAAAAAACAGTTCTCAGCTTGAAGCTTAAAATTTGAAAGGTTTGACCAAGTTTTGACTTGTTAGTATATGATCTCGGATTGGAATTTTTATGATTTGGTTAGCTCCGTTAGGTGATTTGGAACTTAGGAGCATGATCGAAATGTATTTTGGAGGTCCGTGGAAGGTTTAGGCTTGAATTGGAGAAATTTGAATTTTGGCATTTTCCGGTTGGTAGCGGAGATTTTGATATAGGGGTCAGAATGGAATTTCGGAAATTAGAGTAGGTCCGTTGTGTCATTTGGGACGTGTGTGCAAAGTTTCAGGTCATTCGGGCGAGGTTTGATAGACTTTTTGATCGAATTCGGAATTTGGAAGTTTTTGGGATTCATAGGCTTGAATCCGATGATGATGTGATGTTTTAGTGTTGCTTTGAGTGATTTGAAGGCTCGACTAAGTTTGATTGAAGTTGCGTGACCTGTTGGCATGTTTGGTTGAGGTTCCGAGGACCTCAGGATGGATTTGGATGGTTGACGGAGAGTTGGATTTTGGAGTTGTGCTGTAGATTTTCTGCCTCTGTTATCTTCGCACCTACAGATTGGGGACCGCATGTGTGATGTTACAGATGCGTGGAGTAGGCCCCAGAAGCAGAGTTCGGCCAGTTGGAGCTTGGTTGCAGAAGCGGTGATTGGGCGCATTTGCGGGACCGCAAGTGCGGTTCCTGGACGCAGATGCGACCTTGAGGGGCTTAAATGAAAGCCGCAAAAGCAGTTGGTTGACCGCAGAAGCAGGAAAAGGGACGCAAGTGCAGAATCCCTGGGTCAAAAAGTATATAAGTCCTCCTTCGTGAAATTTGAGTTGTTTTCACTATTTTTTATCCGGGATTGAGGCATTTTGGGAGATTTTGAAGAGGGAATTCGAGTGGGCCTTATTCTCCTAGCATATTTTTGACGGTATGAACCTGTTTTTGGTAAGATTTGGAGCATTCAGAGGCCGAGTCGAGAGGCAAAGGCATCGCGGGCTAGAGTTTGGACCGATTTGAGGTAAGTAATGATTGTAAGTGTTTGTCCTAAGGGTATGAAACCCCGGATTTCACATCGTTGTGCTACTTTGAGGTGACAAACACACTAGATGACGAGCGTTGGGTCGTGCACTATTGGGGATTGTGACTCTGTCCATCCCGTATGACTGTTAAGTCATGTATTTGATTAAAACCTGTTTGATATCATTGTGTTTTGGAAATTATTATTATGTTTTGGGCTGAATACCATATTTGGGTCTCGTGCCAACTGTTTTGGACCCTTATGGGCTTTTTACTACTATTCCTCACTGTTTTGACTTCATATTTGTACATAGTCATGCTGTATTCTACTGTTTTTATAACTCAGCCATGGTTACTTCGCTTTGACATTTTTAAATGATATTTTGGGCTGAGCATCATGTTTTTACTATGCCCGAGTGGCTTTGAGAGATTTCTGACTGAGTAAGGCCAAGGGCCTGTGATGTGAGGATACTATAGAATTGGGCTGCATACCGTAGCAGTGTTATACTAGCTCATGATTATGAGGACGACGACCTGATTTGTTATGCCATGAGGTGGCTTGTTATAAGGCCGAGTGCCTATTTGATTATGCCATGAGATGGCTTGTTATTGCGCTTGGGCCGTAAGGGGCCCCTCCCGGAGTTTGTACACCCCCAGTGAGTGCGGGTACCTAGTGTAAGTGATATGTTGTAGCCCGAGGGGTTGTTATTATTTCATATTGATGCCCGAGGGGCTGTTATTGATCCATGTTTGCCCGAGGGACGGTTTTTGATTCATGTTATGCCCGAGGGGCTGATTACGAGTGATTGTGAGGTATCCTGAGGGGCTGGTTCTCTTAATATTATGTCCGAGTTTATGGTACATAATTTGCCCGAGGGGCTGGTTACTTTCAATCGTTTTTACTCACTATTTTTATCACTCGTTTGAAACTATTGAAAGTTATTTTAAAAGGGTTTTACTGAAACTAGGCTTGATTTACGAAGAAAATGATTTCTGTACTGTTTTGGAAGTGTACTGCATTTGTTGTAGCATTATGTTGTGTTTTACGTATTTTCATACCGCTCAGCTTTCATTTACTCTTATTACTTACTGAGTTGGCGTACTCACATTACTCCCTGCACCTTGTGTGCAGATCCAGGTATTTTTGAACCCGGTAGCGGGTGTTGATTGTTCAGTGGCAAACTCAGCGGAGTTAGCAAGGTAGCTGCCCGACGTTCGCAGCCCTGCTCTTCTTCCTCTTTTCTTTCTTAGATTATATTTAGCACATTTTTAGACTCTTGTTTACATTCAGACCTTAGTAGATGCTCGTGACTTGTGACACCTCGATGTCGGGCTTGTTTATTTTTTCCGCACTGTTCATTTAGACTTTCATTATGAAATATTTGATTAATTAAAGACTTAAAAAAATGAATTTTATTGATTAATGGTTAATTTGGGAGTTGTGTCGGCTGACCTAGTTTCACTATAGGCGCCATCACAATCGGGTCAGTTTTTGGGTCATGATAAGTTGGTGTTAGAGCCTAGGTTACATAAGTCTCACGAGTCATGAGCAGGTTTAGTAGAGTCTCGTGGATCAGTACAGAGACATCTGTACTTATCCTCGGAAGGTTGCAAAACCTTTATGAAAAACTTCACATTCTTGAATTCTTATCATGCATCCTGGATTCAGCTTGAAATGTAACTCTTTGAATTCGTTCCACACGTTCGTATGCACGCATGAGCGCTCGGTATCAGCTATGCATTGACGGCTTGTGATTTCCTGATCAAGGGGAGATATGTGATTTCTGTGCATTGATGTTGGGCCAGTCTGGAGGACTTGAGGCCAGGTTTTGCCTGTAGCTTGAGCACCGAGGTGCTGATTGTGTGAGCACGTATTTTTGAACTTATATGTTCGATAGTGTCCCTATTAGTGGAAGTGATGGCTGGATGACTATGTGATGAGTATGATATGACTGCGAGATGTATTCATATGATTTGGAAGCGAAGAGAAGGGTCTTCTTGAGGATAGAATAACTATTTGGTACTTCATTTCTATCTTAATTTGATGTATAGCCCCGAGTTATGGGTGTGTGAAGAATATTTTCATGTTTTCTAGTCGGAGAGTGAAATAGATTTCATGTTGTGATATAAGTTCAGACTCAGGAAGATTAAGCGATTGCATGATGTTTATGATTATGGAAGGGTATAAAAAGATGTTAGCTTGAGACAAAATAGGGGGGGGGGGTTATCTCCTGTGGGGTGTTTTGCAGTTCGTGTGGTCCTTAAGTTGCTTGTTGGAAGACCCCTTTTACCAGTGAAATATGCGCGTTGCAATTTGAATTTGGATCGCTTAAGAGAGTGGGCTTGACTGTTGCGAGGGTGAATGCGAGATTTGTAGAAGATTTGAAGTACTAGATGGCCTGTACTGCACGAGCTTATGAAGGATTTAGTTTAATCTCACCACGATATTATGGAAGTAGTAGAGTGTGGTCATTTTGGTTTTGTGTGCTTTGACCTATGTCTTTGAGCCAAGTGGGCGAGTCTGCTATTGATTAGTTGATGGCATGGTTATGTGTTGTATCAATTTCAGTTTGAGGCATGCTAGTGAATTAGTCGTGGCTTGCAAGGGTTGAGATCGGGAATGGTTCATGTAGAGGAAATTTTAATAAAGGCTGTGTTATGCTACATGGGTGTATGAGAATCACAGAATGATTTGAGTTGTTATTGGTAAAGGATGTACGGTGCGTAGAACAGGAAATTGTTTGGTTGCATTAAGGTGGGGTTACTTACTTAGGTGTTGCTGTACTAATGAGTCACAGGTTAGTTGGTTCATTTGATCTGTCCAATTGAGGTTGAGCAGAGTGGATGACTCCCGAGAATGCTTTTGAAGGATTCAAGATTTACATGTAGTAATTGGGAATCTTTAGGATGTGTATTTGGCTAGAAACTGAGGTTTGAATTGGAAGGTGTCAGGACTTGTGGCATTTCTATATCATTATGGATTCTACACATCAGTATTAGGAAGGTGAAGGTAATGGATTTAGATTCACAAAATGTCTCTTTAGGGTAAGTATTTTGAATGTGGTGCTTTTAGGGATATTTGAGAGAGTAGTCAGTGGCCTATGAGCTTTAGGACAGTGTAGTTTTATGCTTGAGTCTCGTGTGGTGAGTCAGGGTCGAGGATTGTGATGTGATAACGTGAAGAAGTATCAAGTTGAAGGTAAATTCAAAGGAACTTGTATAGATGGGATAGCTTGGTAGTAGGGCGGATCAACATGGGAAAGGATATGATGAGTGCTTTGGGTGCTTATGAGGTAAAACGTTTCTACAGGTGTTTTGCGGTAATGCTCTTGGGTTTTAGTGACCTGCGTAGCTTGGTTGAGTTAGCAGGATTTAGTCCTGACGGTTGGGTCTTGTGCAAATGGAATTCAGAGAGTTCTTGATGGTTTCTACTACGGTTAGAGATGTATATTTTCTATGGGCGTGAAGAGCATGTGATGTATAGTGATTTTCTTCTAGATGGGATCAAATGAAAAGTTCTTGGCTAGTTGAGTACGTAGTTGATTGTGGCTCGGAATGGATATGAATTCTTATGTTATCCTAGAATGGTATGGTATAGGCGGTATGTTGTGTAGGATTGAGATTCACATGTGTAAGGTCATGGTTCAATTTTGAAAGGAAGGTAACAAATTCTTAGGTAGCATGGACAGTTTCAGACAACTAGATAAATGAGATCACTGATTGGTGTGGCTTGATGAGGGTATATATTTTAGACAGGGCGATGTGTTGAGTTGAGGATACTTCATTAGTATTGCGGCACTCTCTTATTGGATCGACTACTGATATTCAAGTTTGCTTGGTAGCACAGAAGAATTATAGGAGTACCCTTCATGGGATTATTGAGTATTAGAGGTGTGTTGTATATTCAGATGGTGGATTTGGGATCGGGTATGGTGATTCGTGTGCTATATGGATTTGGAGATTGAGAGTCCTTATAAATAGGTTATGTTGTAGTTGTGGGTCGTGTGTATCGGCTTTATGTGGTGACTATCGGGGTTTGGAGACTCGAGTGGATCCTTTGTTGCTTAGTATGTTAGATTGTGGAGCGATGCTGGGTATGGACTGGTTATCTCCGTGTCGTATTATTCTGGACTGTTGCGCTAAGGTGGCGACATTGGCTATGCCAGGAATGCCACAGATTGGGTGGCAAGGTTCGACATATTATGTTTTTAGTAGGGTGGTTTCATTTTTGAAGACCCAACAGATGACTGGAATGGTTGTCTTTCTTATTTGGCCTTCGTGATGGATGTCAGTGCAGAGACTCCTACCATTGATTCAGTTCCGGTGATGAGGGATTTTTCCGGATGTGTTTCCTATTGCCGGGCATGTCGCCAGACAGGGTTATTAATTTTGGTATTGATTTGGTGCCGGGCACCGTAGAGTATGGCACCGGCAGGGTTAAAGGAGTTGAAGGAACAACTTCAGGGACTCCTTGATAAGGGGTTCATTGGTAGGCCAATGTGGATGTGTGTTCTAACTTGAGTCGACTTGGTTGACTCCGAGTTGTATTGTTGAGGGATATGTTGATTCGATTGTTGTTGATCTTATCAATGACCTGAGGAGATATGTGAGTTACCTTTACGTGTTGCGAGACATTGGGATTTGTTGGTTATAGGCACATGTGGTGAGGTTTTATTGGGGTCTCTTAGTGGAATTCAAGTAGGAAGAGTATTGGGTATTGCTCGGTGGATGGCGTATCGGTTATGTCCTTTCAGGTTTGTGTGGTGTTACGTTATTTTCTTTACCGCGGTTGTAATGATTTGTTTTTGGTACTCAACATCAAATTGCACGTGGTTGTTTACCTTGAGCCTATCTACTTGAGGTGTTTCATGTGGACCAGTGTTTGGATAGGGTCGTGCATTGCAGCAAAGTTTTGTGGAGGTGTGATCTTTTAGGTTAGATTTGTGCGTTCTGGTTCTATGATGGGTGATGGGTTCTCAACATTTGTATTGTGGTGATACTGGTGAATTTGCGGTACAACTCTCTCGTTTGAGTCATTTTTCCATGATTTGAGTACATTTGGACTATTGCTTATTGGTGCGCGGGTCGCATGGGTTATGGATCTAGATTGTATCGATGTGTCATGGCACTATAGTAGTCGTGTTGGATGAGATGAGGTCACTGAGATCTAGAAATAATACTATCGGATTCGATTTCAGCATATTGGAAGGACAATGTCAGGATTCAGCTTAAAAATTTACTATAGTTCTTGCCAAAAGAGAGGGAAATTCATGAATGGTTGATCTGAGAAATGATTATGATTCTGCATGTTTCTTCTCATTGGCAGTATATGAAAGTGCTGGAATGAGATTGTAATTGATAAGAGGTTTATTATCGGTATTCGGTTGATGTGTGCAGCTGTCGTGATTGGAAGTTATCGCTACGAGTGTATGGGTTATGCGGTATATCTTGTGATTGCATCTAGGGTTGCATATATTGTTTGTTACAGCTTGTTCGGACTTATTTAGAGTATAGATGTGAGATTCTGATCTTGTGGATGATTTCAGGAGTGGAAATGTGGTTCTAAGGTTTATGGGCTAGGTTGGATTGCAAAATTTTAGTTACATTGTGTTATCGAACCTATGTGAGATAGGGTGATGTGGGATAACCCCCGAGTATGTACATGGTAAGGTTACACAACGATTTTATGGCTTTCGGAACAACCCTGGTCACGTTCGAGGACGAACATATGTTTAAGTGGAGGATGATATAATGACCAGATCGGTCGTTTTGAGCTTTTGCACTTCGCTCGCCAGTTCTTGGGCATGACTAGCCCAGTGTGATGTATCTTATGTAAATTGTCGATTTTGGTTTTCAGGGTAATCAGAATGGATTTGGAAAAAAACAGTTCTCAGTTTGAAGCTTAAAATTTGAAAGGTTTGGCCAAGTTTTGACTTGTTAGTATATGATCTCGGATTGGAATTTTTATGATTTGGTTAGCTCCGTTAGGTGATTTGGGACTTAGGAGCATGATCAGAATGTATTTTGGAGGTCCGTGGAAGGTTTAGGCTTGAATTGGCGAAATTTGAATTTTGGCATTTTCCTGTTGGTAGAGGAGATTTTGATATAGGGATTGGAATGGAATTTCGAAAATTGGAGTAGGTCCGTTGTGTCATTTGGGATGTGTGTGAAAAATTTCAGGTCATTCGGACGAGGTTTGATAGACATTTTGATCGAATTCGTAATTTGGAAGTTTTTGGGATTCATAGGCTTGAATCCGATGATGATTTGATGTTTTAATGTTGCTTTGAGTGATTTGAAGGCTCGACTAAGTTTGATTGATGTTGCGTGACCTGTTGTCATGTTTGGTTGAGGTCCCAAGGACCTCGGGATGGATTTGGATTGTTGACGGAGAGATGGATTTTGGAGTTGTGCTGCATATTTTCTGCCTGTGTTATTTCCGCACATGCGGATTGGGAACTGCAGGTGCAATACCGCAGATGCGTGGAGTAGGTCGCAAAAGCAGAGTTCAGCCAGTTGGAGCTTGGTCACAGATGCGGTGATTGGGCACATTTGTGGGACCGCAGGTGCTACTTTGAGGTGACGCACACGCTAGATGATGAGCGTAGAGTCGTGCACCGTTGGGGATTGTGACTTGGTCTGTCCCGTACGACTGTTAAGTCGCGTATTTGATTAAAACCTGTTTGATATCATTGTATTTGGGAAATTATTACTATATTTTGGGCTGAATGCCATATTTGTGCCTCGTGCCAACTATTTCAGACCCTTAGGGGCTTTTTACTACTATTCCTCACTGTTTTGACTTTATATTTGTACTCAGTCATGCTGTATTCTACTGTTTTAAAAACTTAGCCATAGTTACTCCATTTTGACATTTTTAAATGATATTTTGGGCTGAGCATCATGTTTTAAATGTACCCGAGTGGCTTTGAGAGATTTCTGACTGAGTAAGGACGAGGACCTGTGTTGTGAGGATATTATAGGATCGGGCTGCGCGCCGCAGCAGTGTTATACTGATTCATGATTATGAGGTCGAGGCTTGATTTGTTACACCAAGAGGTGGCTTGTTATAAGGCCGAGTGCCTATTTGATTATGCTACGAGATGACTTGTTATTGCACTTGGGCCGTAAGGGGCCCCTCCCGGAATCTGTACACCCCCAATGACCGCGGGTACCCAGTGTGAGTTATATGTTGTAGCCCGAGGCACTGTTGTTATTTCATATTGATGCCCGAGGGGCTTTTCTTGATCCATGTTTGCCTGAGGAGCGGTTCTTGATTCATGTTATGCTCGAGGGGCTGATTACAAGTGATTGTGAGGTAGTCCGAGGGGCTGGTTCTATTAATATTATGCTAGATGGGCGGTTTATGGTACATATTTTGCCCAAGGGTCTGTTTACGTTTCTATCATTTTTACTCACTATTTTTATCACTCGTTTGAAACAATTTAAAGTTGTTTTAAAAGGGTTTTATTGAAACTGGGCTTGATTTACGGAGAAAACGATTTCTGTACTGTTTTGGAAGTGTACTGCATTTGCTGTAGCGTTATGCTATGTTTTACATATTTTCATATCGCTCAGCTTTTATTTACTCTTATTACTTACTGAGTTGGAGTACTCACATTACTTCATGCACCTTGTATGCAGATCCAGGTATTTCTGAACCCGGTAGCAGGTGTTGATTGCTTAGTGGCAGAGTCAGCGGAGTTAGCAAGGTAGCTGTTTGGCGTTCGCAGCCCTGCTCTTCTCCCTATTGTCTTCCTTAGATTGTATTTAGCACATTTTTAGACTCTTCTTTACATTTAGACCTTTGTAGATGCTCGTGACTTGTGATACCCCGATGTCGGGCTTGTATATTTGGTCCGCACTGTTCATTTAGACTTTCACATTATGAAATATTTGATTAATTAAAGACTTAAAAAAATGACTTTTATTAATAATGGTTAATTCGGGAGTTGTGTCGGCTGGCCTAGTTTCATGATAGGCGCCAACACGACCGGATCAGGTTTTGGGTTGTGACATTAATAAACAATTAAACAAAGGAATTATCTAAATCTTATACATTTTTCAAGGACTGGTAGTACAAATCATGAGCTTCTAAGAATAGAGTTTACAAAACTGATATGAAGAAAACACATCTTCTGTTTGAAAAGTATATAAACAGACTTTATAAATCTGAGGCTACCATGAACAAGAGGCACCTATACCAGGAACGCAGGTACATCTTCAATGCTAGCTCCTGCAATGCACATCAACATCGGCATCCGAAATCTGCACGCAATGTGCAGGAAGTGCAGTATGAGTATAATCGACCCCATGTACTCAAAAAGTAACAAACCTAACCTCAGGTTGAAAGCAGTGATGAGCTAGAACATAGGTCGAGGTCCAACACAAATAACCAACAACAGTTCATACAATGTAGAACATATAAATAAGGAAACAATCTCAGAGGTAAAATGTTTAGCTTTTGCACAGTTTTCCGAAAATAGTTTCACTTTTCAAGAATATCAGTGAAAACCCAAATCCTTTATCAAAATCATCAAAAAATCATGAGATAGTTTGAAAACTGTAATTTTCCCAAAAGATCCTTTCTACAATAAATAAACATGTTTCATTTCCTTTCCAAATAACAAGTGTGAAATACCACTTTATGCCCACTTACCAATGTGTAAAAGTCATGAATGATGTGATACCATACAACATGAGAAAAATGCGTCTCTATGCATGTATGCTATATATGCATGCCAATGCCATATATCTCATAGATGAATCATGTACTCACACTCTCAGAGTACTCAACCTCATTGTATCACACTTTCTACTCGTCATACTTAACCACTCGGTACTGTATATGGGCCATGCGGCCCAGGAAAATCCATCCTGGAACATATATATCACTGACTAGAAGTCACCCAGTACCGAGGAAAAAGGGCAATCCAACCCTGTGGAGAAATCCATCTCCAGATATCAAATACTTCGGACACATACATGTCCAAGAAAATCCATCTCTTAATAATATCATCCGCGCTCACTAGAGGTGTGTAGATTCCGAAGGGGCTCCTTCAGCCTAAGCGCTATAACAAGCCAATCGTGGCATCAGTCAATAAAACATGCTACAGCGTGCAACCCGATCCCATAACTGTCATTCATAATTAAGCTCTCGACCTCACTCAGTCATCATTCTCTCCAGTCTCACCCACGGGCTCACAATGTCATGAAAGCTGACCCGGAATAATGATATTATATATCAATAAGCAACAGCTGATACTGAGATGTGATATGAATACATGAATATGACTGAGTACGAAATATCAATGAAATAAATAAGATAACAACGACAAACGACCGCTAGGGATCCCAACAATATCAGCATAATGCCTAAACATGATATCTAGCATAATGTATAGCTCAATTACTTTATCATATGGTGAAAAACACAAATATCAACAAAGTGGCCACTAAACAGTGCCCTGGAAATAACAGAGTCACAATTCACAGGGTGCACACCCACACGCCCGTCACCTAGCATGTGCGTCACCTCAACACCAATCACATAACATATAATTTGAGGTTACATACCCTTAGCACTAAGTTTAGAATAGTTACTTATCTTAAACAAGCCAATTCCGACACCGAGCAAGCCAAGCGATGCTCCAAGAATAGCATCACGCGCGTAGCGACCTCCGAACGGTTCAAAACTAGCCAAAAACAACTCAAATACATCAGATAAAGACCAAGGAAGCAATTACAAATGATAAAGATCGAATCCTAACTCAAATCCCAAATCCGACCAAAAATACACCGGGGCCCACGCCTCGAAACTCAATAAAACTTATAAAATCTGACAACACATTCAATTACGAGTCCAACCATACTAGTTTCACTCAAATTCGACTCCAAATCGGTGTTCAAATCTCAAAAATTCATATTATGAAACTTTAGGCCTAAACCCCCAATTTCCTCTTCCAATTTATCAACCAAAAGCTAAAATCGAAGATATATTCATGAAATATAACCAAGATCGAGTAGAGAACACTTACCCCAATTCATATGGTGAAAATTACTTCAAGAATCGCCTCAATCCGAGCTCCATAGCTCCAAAAATACAGAAATGACTGAAACCCTCGAAATAGAGTACTTTATAAAGCTTCCCAAGCTTCCTCTTTCGTGAACGCGGGATATCCATCGTGTTCACGATGAACAAAAAATATCAACCACCAAAATGCTCTACGCATTCACGGTACAAGCCTCGTGAACGCGATACACACTAAGACAGAACTACGCGAACGCGACACGAGCCTCGCGAATGCGATGAAGAAGATCCTCTAACTCCAGCTCCCAGCTCAACTCTATGAGAACACGATCCCTCATACGCGAACATGAAGAAGACAACATCAACCCATTGCGAACGCGACCAAGAATGCGTGAACACGAAGAACAAACCTCTGCACTGGCCAAATTACCCTTCACGAACGCGATGCTCCATCCGCGATCGCGAAGAACATCTGAAACACAAGAAAACCAGCAAACACAACAATGCAAAATGAAGGAAAAATAGACCGAAATCAACCCGAAACACACCCGGGCCCCTCGGAACCACGTCCAAATATTCCAACAAGTCCCATAACATAACACGGACCTACTCGAGGCCTCAAAACACACATAACAACACCGAAATGATGAATCACACCTCAATTCGAAATTATTGAACTTTGAAACTTCAACTTTCACAACCAATACCGAAACCTATCAAATCACATCCGATTGACCTCAATTTTTTCACACAACTCACATTTGAATTACAGACCTGCTTCAACTTTTGGAATCGAAATCCGACCCCGATATCAAAAAGTCCACTCCCGGTTAAACTTTTCAAAATTCCAACTTTCGCCATTTCAAGCCAAATTCCACTACGGATCTTTAAATCACAATCTGGACGCGCTTCCAAGTCCAAAATCATGGAACAGAGTTAATAGAACCATCAGAAATTCAATCTGAGGTCAAATATTAAAAAGTCAAACTTGGTCAAACCTTTCGAATTTGAAGCTTCTTGCTGAGAATCATTATTCTAAATCAATTCTGAACAACCTGAAAATCAAAAACCAATGATTCACATAAGTCATAATACATCATATAGAGCTACTCATGCTCTCAAACAACTGAGCGAAGTGCAAATGCTCAAAACGACCGGTCTGGTCATTACAAATAATTTTCCCGTAAAGAGTGTTCAGCTTACCATTCACCATAAGCCATATACGACAACAAAGCGAACCTTACCAAATCTGGTTTCAAAAATCTCTTCATGTCTATATTAGCTACGGACAGACGACAATTCTATTGAGAATTAGAAGGGATTTAGCCATTTAGGTTTTAATAGTACTTTATATACATAGGGATAAAAGTATAAATATATAAATTCTTAACGGGTTAATAGTTTACCTGATAAGAAAATTGAGTAATCCGCCCTCAAACCGTTAAGCCGTTAGTCATAAAATCTCAATCCGTTCACCATGCATTACCCCGATAATCCGATACCAATAAGCCAATAAACCATTGGTTCAGTTTGGTTAGCAGTTTCGGTTCGGTTTTGAACATCTCTAGTTGTAGCCGTCCCTTTACTGCTGGGCCTGCCTCTTTGGGGCCCAAATATCAAAGTCCAATCCTCTTCCTCTAAACTCTTTTATTATTTACTGCTTGTTAGCTTAGTCTAATGCCTTGTTGCACTTTGTTGCATCTTTTGTTGTTATTCTATCTCACATGTATACAATGGTTATATATAAGATTGTATGCTTTACTTTATACCTTAATGTCATATAAAACATAGGCAAACCCTAAATAACATAGGATTAAAAGAAGAAATAGTTAGTAACTAATCTCTCGTTCGCTAATTATAATTGCTTATATCATTATTATGTTTCTTGCTCACCTTTTTCCTAAACGATTTTGAAGCCCAAGGATTAGTAAAGGACGGCAGCCCCCACTTTCAAAAGGAAAAACCAAACTAAATCGCAAGATTTATCTTCAAAAAGGGAATATTATTTCGAAAAAAAATGATGAAGTGCTGTCGCTCCAAAGGATTTTCAAAAAAAGAAATGTTTTTTCTTCAAGTCTTCAAATCAAGATATATCTTAGGCTTACCCTCATCTCATTAGAGCAATGACATCCCCATGCTATAGGAATAAGTGTTTAAACTTAAGTTCTCTTTTTCACATACTTTCTTAAATACAAACACCCTATATCCCTTTTCAGAAGCTCTTTTCAAGTATACATGCATTAATGTTATTTTTCTCTATAAATTCATACCCCTTTAAAACTACACCCTCCCTTTGTAAGAATTATGTCCTAATATACAGTAAGTCATATATTTAGAACACTAGTTAAGGCATAGTATAAGTAATTAATTCTAGATCTAGTCTAAATCCTATGGAGCTACCTCAGGCAAATTTTAAGGGGTGCCTAACACCTTTCCCTTAGAAGAACAAGAAGCCTTACCCATAATCTCATCGGTAAGCAGACTAATAAAGAATATGACTTAGTAATTAAATAGGTACCCTAGTATACCTTTGAATATTAGGTGGCGACTCTCTTTTATCAACAACAGAGAAACGACAAGTTGAATCTTGTTTTGACTAGTGCAAAATAGGGTACAACAATTATCTTTTAATTTTCATTGCGGCGTACAACCCGCTCCGCAAACAATTTAAATCAACAATAGCAATTCAACACCCAAAATTTAAAAGAAATTCTATATTAAGAGAGTAAATGTACGAGGCAAATAAAGAACCACATAATACTCAAAGAGTCTCTAACATTTCATTTGTCTCAACTTCAACAATTCAGCGGTATTTACCAATTAAAAATTCGCACAAGTGTAACTACGCTATAGAAGGCAACAAATATTACAAATCAATTGGACAAGTAAGGCATAAGACAATTAAATATGCAAGCAAAGCAAGTAGAGAGAATTAGCAATTTAAGTATAAAATCATAGAAGAGATGAACAATTTAATATATGGATAACTAAATGATAAGAGACAACTATGGCATGGAAGTCAAACGAGCTCATATCAATTAAGGCACGTAGCAAGATATACTAAGGAGAAACGAAAACGTGGAAGCAAGTAACACAATGTCGCATACACACTCGTCACCTCGTATATACGCCGTTCCATACGTAATTCACATAATATATAACTCAAGGGTTCCTAATTCCCCCAAATCAAGGTTAAACCCAACATTTACCTCACTCCACAATCAACTCATTGCACAACCACGACATTGACTTTTGAATAAGCCTCCAAACCAACCAAATCTAGAAAATTATTGACCAAACAATTCAAAAACTACCCACGAATGAAAGCGGTTCAATTTAGATCATTTTTGAAAAAGTCAATAAAAGTCAACCTCGGACTTGCTTGGTCAAACCGAGATTCGTGCCAAAACCCGATTACCAATTTACCTGCGAGTCCGGTTATGCAATTTGTTTTGAAATACGACCTCAATTCAAGGTCTAAATCTTAATTTTACAAAAAGTTCTAATTCTATCCAAATCCTTAATTTCTACAGTAAAATTCTTAAATTTGATGTTGAAATCTTATGAAATATAATGGGTAACTGAAAAGAAAAAAAATTAAAGTCACTTACCAATGAATTTAGGAAGAAAAATCTCTTAGAAAATCGCCTTTAAGGTGTTTAGGATTGAGAAAATGTGAGAAATAAGCTAAGTCCCGTTTTTCCCATCTGTTGCCTAGCTGCAGATGTCGCAATTGCAATATTTGATTCACAATTGCGAACATCGCAATTGTGAGAAGGGGTCGCAAATGCGAAGCCTGTCATATACACATAGAGGTCGCAAATGCGACATTTAGTTAGCAATTGCAAACAACCAACCTTCACAATTGCGTACCATTTCTTTGCAAATGCGAACTGCTCGAGAACTGCTGAGTGGCAAATGCGACTCTTGGATCGCAATTGCGATCACTGGTTAGTTCGCAAATGCGAACATATTTCTTGCAAATGCGAGTCTACGCAAGCCAGCGCATGCTCGCAAATGCGAACCCTTGTTCGCAAAAGTGAGACTCGCAATTGCAAGCCAAGCCTCGCAAATGTGAGATCTGCAGACCACACCAGCAACAGAGAATGCATCAGCTATCTCCAAAGTCCAAAGTCAATCTGAAATACGTCCGAAACTCATCCGAGCGCTTCAGGCTCTAAACCAAAGATGCACACAAGTGTAATAACATCGTACGAACTTGCTCGCGCAATTAAATTATCAAAATAACATCTAAATCTACGAATCAATCCCCAAAACGAATGGACTTTCAAAGTGGAACTCAAGAATACTAGAATCACGTTTTAGTATCCGAACCGTGTCAAATAAATTCTGAATTGAACCAAATTTTGCAGACAAGTTTCAAATAGAAATAAGAACTATTCCAAATTTTAACATAAAAATCCGAACCCATTAGCTAAGAAGTCAACTTTCAGTCAAGCCTTGAAATTCTTCAACTTCCAAAAATGCTAGTTTTCGGCAAAATGAGTCAAAACAAGTTAGGGACTTTTGAATTAAATTCCGGGCATATAAATCACGATACAGACTCACCAGAACCGTTAAAATACTGATCCGAGTCTGTTTACATAAAATGTTGACCGTAGTTAACTCAAGTCATTTTAAAGATAAAAATTCGCATTTTCTTTGATTTTTCACATCAAGATTTCTCGGAATAAAACACGGACTGCTCTAGCAAATCGAGGAACATTAAACGAAGCTAATCGAGATCTCGGAACACAAAAAGCGATACTAAATACCTATTGGGTCATCACATTAGTACTAATAAAATAATGTTGCTAGAAGTTAAAATTGTGTAACAACAGTAAAAATTAACTTTTTTTTGCATGCAAAGATGGCAAAGGAGCCTACATAATTTCGGTGAATCCACGGGTACCGCAAGTATAATTGCAAAAGTTAGCGCGTAAAAGAAATTAATAGAGTTTGTTAACGAACTTCTTACGATAATTAATAATATTGTCGATCAATACCGTTAGGTCTCATTGTGAAGAAGGTAGTGTAAGCGAAGGTTGATCTACTCAAGAAAAAAGAAAAATATTAAATCCATCTTGTAAAGTCAAAAAATCACCATCAAAATTTAAAAGGTAGATAGAGAGGACATAAAGGTAATTTTCGAATTTCTTGATAGATCAATATTTGGTTGCAATACCTCCACCACAACACATAGACATTAGTTTTAATTCCTGAATTACCTCTCATACTTCAACAACCCAGTACTTTGAAAATGGACTAACACTCTAATACCAATAATAGAAAAATATCATTCTTTTGGTGATGGATATCGGCGATATAACACGATAATTATGATGCTATAATTTTCATGCTTATATCAAACATGCTTCTCATGTTATGTCGCTGGATTTCCATCCCAAAAGAATGACTTCTTCTATATATGTGATTGCAACATGAAAGGATGGTGGTAAACAATAAGGCTTGCCTAATGGATTTATATATGTGGGTGGAAGGAGGGCTTATTTTTTTTTTTGACCAAAAAAGCTAGCACAAATCTAGTTGAAGTAATCTAGAAATCAAATTGTATATTCTCTCTTTTGGAAATTCATTTATGCTAATAATTAACCTTCTTTTCATTCTTGATGGTAAGTCACTACTCACTTGATCTCTGCGATTGACCTTTAAATTACATTGATATTACTTTTGGTCCTTTTTTTAATATGAAAATTTAAGAAAACAACCCTAAGTCATTTAAGAAAATTCATTTATGCTAGTGTTTTTTCGCATTTAATTAAATCAATGGCAGTATTACTTTTTTCTCGTCCTCCTAAGTCGACTAATATGTTGCTAACCTATTAGTCATTAAGCTATTCTCGTTCCTCTGGTAGTCTTGTGAAACTAATTAACGTTTTCGTCAAGAATAATTGCCTAACGATTTTGCCTTATTAAGAAGGGCACGAAACTGGCGGATTTCTAAAAAGAAAGTGTACATTTTTTGTCCTAAAATATTCTAGCCCTTTTTTTCAAAAATTTTTGTGGATCATCCTGCGTACAATAGACTCTTGTGATCTGGCTCTTCTCTGGACCCCGCGTATAGCGGAAGCTTAATTAGTGCCCCGGGCTGACCTTTTTTTTAGGATCATCTTAGCTGATTTGAACTTAAATTTAACACAAATTTGTCCACCGTATCAACAACAACAACCCAGTGTTATTTCACCAGTGGGGTTTGGGGAGGGTAAGATTTTTACAATCTTACCCGCACCCTAGAAGGGCAGAGAGACTGTTTCGATATATAGAAATAATAGCAAACTAAGGGCGTACGGAAAGCAAGTAACATCAGTAACAAATTAGTGCACCGTATAAAATTACAATATTCTGAAGTTATACGAAAAATATAAGTTGCAAATTGTTTCAAAAGACATGAAACATTACTTTTTATTTATTAGAATTGCTTATATTTGCGGTGGTTAAAAAGGCACGAAAAATATGTAATCGTTGTTCCGATGATCAACAATTTCTATTTATTCAATTTATGTGACTGTAGCTGGACAGTGTTATTCAATATTATATTTTGAGATCATTTCAGAGACCTCTTTATAGGTTTGGCTTGATAACAGTAATATCTCATGTGGTTACAATATTATACTTACCTCCTTCATTTTGATTTTTTATAACAATTATTTTTAACCTACTTAATATAAAAAAGAGAGAACTTTAAAACAAGGGGTTGTCTATATAAAATTTTGTTTGACCTAAATTCAATTCGATGTTACAAAAATTAAATGAACAAAATTAATTGGGACAAAAGGAGTACAATTAGTTTTTCTAAACAACATATCTAGTCATAGATATGCCGAAACCAAATTAAACAAGACATTTAAGCATCATTGGTCATATACATTTAAGTACAACATAAGTTTAAATACACCAATGTATTCGTCATTTTTCATAGCATTAAAACTGTTGCAATTTAAGTGTAGCAATTTTAGCTGCCTCTGGTTTGAGCTCAAAATCCCAAAGGTAGAAAAAAGATTTTTCAGAAGCACTTGATTCATCTCCAGATTTCACCATTCGAAGCCAGTATAAGTCTTCATTTACTCTTTGCCTCTTCTATTCTGACCCCGGTTGGGATCGAAATAACATATAACGAGCCGATCGGTCGTTTTGAGGTCGTTCGGCGGTTTGAGGCTATGAGTAGCTTCACTTAAGGTATTATGACTTGTACGCATGGTCGGAATTGAATTTCGGAAAGTTCAGAGTTGATTTGGAAAGAAAACTCGCATTTCGGAAGCTTTAAGTTGGAGGAATTTACTAAGGTGTGATTTTTGAGTAAACGACCTCGAAATTGGGAGTTGAAGGTTCCAATAAGTTTGTATGATTATTTTGGACTTGGGCGTATGTCCGAATTGAGTTTTGGATGACCCGGGAGGTTTCAACGACTATTGTGGGAAGTTGGCATATTGGTAGAATTTCATAAATTTGGGTTGAAGTGCATTTCAATGTTATCGATGTCCGTTTGGGATTCCGAGTCTGAGAATAGCTCCGTATGATAATTCTGATATTGGGAGCGCATCCGGATATGGATTTAGAGGTCCGTTAGTCATTTCGAGGTCATTTGGCGAAAGTTGAAAATTTGAAGGTTTTTGGGAAGTTTGACCGGGAGTGGAATTTTTGATATCGGAGTCAGATTCCGATTCTGAAAGTTGGGGTAGGTTCGTAATGTCAAATTTAACTTGTGTGCAAAATTTGAGGTCACTCGGATGTGATTTGATAGGTTTCGGCATCGAATGTAGATGTTTGAAGTTCTAAAGTTCATTAAGCTTGATTTGGGGTGCGATTCATGGTTTTGACTTTGTTTAATGTGATTTAAGACCTCAAGCAAGTTTATATTATGTTGTGGGACAGGTTGATGTGATTGGACGGGGTCCCGGGGCCTCGAGTGCGTTTCAGATCAATTTTGGATAAAGAGTTGTTGCTGGTTCTGCTGGTTTTTGGGTCTGGGTTACAGGTCTCGAAAATGCGAGGTTTTGATCACATTTGCAAACTCGCATTTGCGAGGGAAAAGTTCATATTTGTGAAGGTAGTAGATTTCTCAGGGGTACGCATTTTCAAACAATTTGATGCTTTTGCGAATCCGCCCCCTTCGCATTTGCGAAGATTTTGGTCGCAAATGCGACCTTGGTAGGGATGGCTTTGCTTTGCATTTGCGATGCGTTTGCTGCAAATGCGACCATCGCATTTGCGATCCAGATGCCACAAATGCGACCTCTGCGTCTAGAGAAATGGCTTTTTATTCCGAGACTTAGCTCATTTCCCTCATTTCCCACTTGGACTTAGGCGATTTTTGAGAGCATTTTGAGAGGGGTTCCATCATCATCAAGAGGTAAGTGTTTTCAATTAGTTGTGAGTTAAATACAAGGTTTATATATGGATTTAGACATCAAAAATTTGTAGAAATTTGGGATTTTGAAGAAAAACCTAAAATTGGTATTTTGTGGATTTTGACCACGAATTTAGGCATGGAATTGAAAATAAATTATATATTTGAGTTTGTAGAGTTATGGGTAATATTTATCTTCGAAATTTTTTGGAAATCCGGCATGTGGGGCTGAAGATGGTTTTTTATCAACATTTCGAGCGGAGATGAGAATTATTATAAATTGGAATGCGTATTAGCGTATATTTTTATGGGTTTGCATATTTATTGACTACTTTTGGAGCGTTGGGCATCAGTTTGAGTTATTGGAAGGGCTTGGGAGCCGGTTATGAAATTCCGGAGCAAGGTAAGTCTCATTTCTAACCTTGTAAGAGAAAATTGACCCCATAGGTGAATTGGTTTAATATGTGCTTCTACTTGTGGGGCTACGTACGCACGAGGTGACGACAGTACGTGCGTAGCTACTATAATGCTTAATGTCTGGGTAGTCTAGGAACCAAATTGTATGCGGAGAAATCAGAAGATTTAATTTCTCGCTATCAAGCCACTTCGGAAGAACACCTCGAGACCCCGAGGATGTGGAGTTGCGACTGAGTCCTCTCCCTCGGGGCTCGTCGAGGCCCGACTCAAAGAAGACGAAGACCGAGGCTAGAGCAAAGGGGGAAACTCCTAAGGCATGCAGCTAAGTCTGATAGAGCCGGTCTATCCAGAGCCTATGTCGAAGCATCACGTTTAACCGTCCCATCTCCATACTTTACAATTAATGTATGCTGTACTATAACCGGATTCCCCTCCTATATAAGGGGAACCCACCCTACTTTGTAAAGGGGGAGGTTGCTCCAACTATTTCTCCACAAGATCAATAATATCTCTCTCTCTCTTTCTTCTCTCTAACTTGCTCATTCTTACTCACTCGAGGCCCTCCTCTTCATTTATTACTTTCATACTTGTTCTTCATTTATTGCTTGGCATTGGCCATAAAGAGCCTTGTTTGATCATACCTAAACTGTTATCCCATTCCCGACTACCCCCCGATAGCTCAAGATCGAGCCGGACATCGATCCCGAGGTCCTCCATCGACTAGTCCGAAGCCCGGGCAGCAAGCCTCTCGGTTTGATTACTGCCCCGTTTTAGCTTATATTCTATTCGTTAAACTTCATATTCTTAGCGTCAACTGCTCTATTAAACTAGCATAAAAATAGATCACGTATTTTTAGAATCCCATTTAAAAATTTAATTGTTGTTACCATTTTTACGGTAAATAGTTTGGTGCCTACCGTGGGGCTAAAAATAATAGTGATTATTTTCTTGCTGGTTTCATTGCACAAATGCAAGTTACCTTTCGCACTTTTTATTGTCAAAGATCTCTTGATTGCAGGTCGAAATGTCTGGTTTGGTAAACAGGATCGAGAACGACTACCTCAAAAATCACGGCAAAAATGATGTGGCTGTTCCAGTCATTCGCGCCACCGCAGAACCCCGATAACGCACCTGGACCGATTCCAGCAGACGCGGGTTCGTAAGACGCGCAACAGGTCGACAAAACCACACACGCCGACGGAAGCCCAGCCCGGGAAGAACATGAAGTTAGTCTTCATGTTATTTTTGAAATGTTGCAGGCACAACAGTTGGCCATCGCTCAGTTACAAAGCCATCCAAAGACTCCAAGCACAACAATGCCAGAAATAGCTCCCCCAGCCGAACGGGTACCGGAGAGGTCAAGCAATTACGGAATGGTAGCCGACCCTGCCATAGTAAAAATGCTAGAGGACCTCACCAAAAGGATCAAATCAGGTGAGAAATTGATAGCAGCCAACAATGAAAAGGTCGAGACCTACAACTCTAGGGTCGACCAAATCTCGGGCTCGCCCCCAATCCTGAAAGGTGTAGATTCGAGGAAGTTCGTGCAACGGCCGTTCCCAGAGGAAGCAGCCCCGAATCCCATTTCAAAAAGATTCAGAATGCCAGAAGTCCTTGAGTACAATGGGACCTCAGATCCCAACGAACACATCACTGCCTATGCGTGCTCAGAGAAAGGCAACAACCCAAAAGATGATGAGATCGAGTCCGTCTTATTGAAGAGGTTCGGGGAAACACCCTCGAAAAGGACCATGATGAGGCATCATAACCTAGCGCCCAACCTCATAAACCCACTTACCACACCGGCAGATTCCTCTAAAAAGGCACACGCTGATGCCATCGAAGAAATGACGAGAGAGCCCGACACATCCAGGGCCGAACAAAGGAAGAATGAAATGCTACCGGAATTTTCACCTCATTCCCTGATGGAACGAATAGGATTACCCCCGGTCTTGGATGACCAGGCGATACATGCCTTCACTCAAAGCCTAAACAAACCAAGCACGATGATTTCAGGGCATTTCAAATAAAACTTGATCGGGTACCCAGCCAAGATCTGGTTGGATGCCCATACCCGGCATCAGTAGCAAATCAGGGTCATGGATGACCATCCGGGAGCCTCCTCAGGCTCAGTATACCCAAGCAGGCTCCTAGTAAAGAAACCAATTCCAAATAGAGGGAGGAACAACCCATGCGCCGCAGATAGGAGGAACGCCCCAAGACATAATCTACCTCGCAACGATCAGAGAAAGGATCGAGGACAGTATCCTCCAGAAATCCTTAATAGATCCAGATTCAACGGGGACGCATGGACGGCAAGGGCGCCTCGCCCATTAGAGTACAATTTCAACATCGCTATACCAAACATCGTATTCACCATAAGTGAAACCAGGGACGTCAAATGGCTTTGTCCAATCAACAGAATCCCTCTCAGGGGAATCACAGCTTGGTGTGTGAACTGTATAACGCGTGCGACCACGGGGTCAAAAATGGCCACCAGCTTAGGAGGAAAGCAGCCGTGCTACTCAATGAAAATTGCCACCAAGAATATTTGAGAGATCAGGCTCGAGTACAGTTCCGAGTGAGGAAGGCGGCCAGGAAGAGCGAAGCAAATAAGCCGCGACATATTACCATGGTAGTGGAGGAGCGGCAGCACCCTCCGAGGACCCATAAAAGGGAGAGTAAAAATGCTCGTCACCAAGGAAAAGCGGATCCGGGGATACATTCCCGAGGACGCCCTCACATTCAGCAAAAAAGACACCGAGACCTTATCTCAGCCTCACACTGATGCATTGGTAACCTTCTTCCTCATTTGATCCATTTTAAATAAAACATGTGCTCATGAGTTCAAGTAGCTCGATCAATGCTGTCGGGCCAAGGATGATAGGGCGGTTCAGACCGCCAAGTTAAAATAACGACCACCTCTCGAATCCTTGGAAAATTCCAAATGGCGATCGCTACGACAACGAGAAAGACCATTCTCTCAGTACGACATGACTGGCCCAGACCGGTACGCCGAGTTCCATATCTTCAAAGGAGGCGCAAGGCGCATATGCCTTATTCAGAGGCCGCGGACACGCTGCATGAAAATGGTACTTTCCCCTTTTCACCAAAGAATGAAACCTCCAATGAAGGACGGGATTGAAACCATCCACGGGGAACGACACGCAGCAAGGGGAAAATCTGCATCACATAACGCATTGCCGGCACCAGTATCTTCGCTATCAATAGAGCCAAAGGGTAAGAGAACCACATCTTCGACCAAGCCCGGTTAAACACGGCGGAGGGCTGTAATAGAGTCCTCAACCTGAAACAGTAGGAGCATATCAAACATCGGAACATCGCCTGTATATCCCGCGGTAAAGAAAAACTACCTCCTTCCTTCGTTATTTTTCACTAACCTATATACAGACACCCGGCCAAGGCATTCGGAAGTCCTAACTCTACCCGAAGTTCCCAAGGCCTCGACGGAGCCCATCACACTCTTTCCCCTCGGCCGGACTTCCACCCCGAAGAGGGTCTCGTCAGCAAGTTCCTCAGCAGAGAAACTTAACCCCTAAGGAGGATCCGACAAGATCGCAGGCCTTCTTTTGCAATCAAATGATGAAGGGCACCCCCCCTTGAAGGCGCCGTCCACTCGGAAGAGCCGAGGAATGGCAGACTGAGTTTCAATAGGGAATCATGTTTAGGACCAAACGATCCAAGGAGCCGCGCCCGTGCGGGCCGAGCTCACAACAACGAAATGACATATATTTACGCTAAGCAATAAAAGAATATCTTTCAGCATCTCGTACTCCAAAAAAGGAAGTTTCAGCATGCTCACGGCAGGGGTCCCTCCACCAAATGCGTCCCTAAATACTCGGAGACTTAGCGTCAACAATTTGGCACCCGCACGGCCTAGGGTCGAAACTTCGGGCTCATAAGGCCCCAACAAGGCAACTTCGAGCTCACGAATAACGACCCTCGAGCCTAAGCAAACTCGATGACTCGGAGACTATCGTCAATCGCCGTACACTGGAAAACCCGAGGCCGTAAGACCCCGAGCGGGCAGACTCGGTATAACCAAATCTATTTTACATAGCAACAAAAACTGTAAGACCTCAACAGGCATGACAAACTGTAAGACCTCAACAGGCATGACAAACTGTAATACCTCAACAGGCATGGCAAACTGTAAGACCTCAAGAAGCATGAAAATTTTGTAAGACCTTACTACAGGCATAAAAGTCAATCCCGAAGTTTAGGCTATACGTCGCATTTGTAAAAATCCCGAAAGGGCATACCCTCAGTGTAGACTCCTAAACTATCACTCGGGATCAAAAATGGCTCCGGCCAAACACATATGACTATGGTCAAAACGCCTGCTCCATCCAAATTAACGTGACTCGGGGATGCCCGACTGTTGCTAACAAAATCGCAGGCCATTACTTCGAATCTACTTCGAAAAAAACTGGTTAAAACAGGCTTCCCTCAACAGTCAAAAGAGTTTCGACCATGTCAGCTCCAAATCACAAGACTTCAAGCTACTCAGCCTATGAGTTAAACCTTCCGAGGTGCTCGAACATCGCCGCTAACGACTTGAAATCGAGGTTCTTCCTGAACCAACGACGGGTCAGGCAAAATTATTTCAAAAAGACCTTAACGAGAGGAAAACAAAGCCTATAACATGCCCACGAGCAAAAGTGTAAGAGCCATTGTCACCAACCAAATGAGCCTCTGGGCCACACACTTAAAAGGTCACTTCGACCCGAGGTGCAAGAGCCATCGTCACCTGCCCATACAGGCACAAAAAAAAAACTTGAGGGTCAATTAAAGCTCTAGTCGCAACACAACTCGGAGACTGAACCCAAAATAGTTAAAATACAAATGCCAAGGGCAAGGAATAGGAACCGTCATCATCCACCCGTGCATGCACAGGAGATTGAAGGTCAGGTAAGCTCGAGTCAAAGCCTGACTCAGAGACTAGACCTAAACAGTGGGGAAAGGAAAAAATTCCCTAATGCCTACTCGCATAAAAAATCACACTTAAGAGCCTTCGGGTCTGTCTAGTGAGCTCCGGATCCATAGGGATTCCGCCAGACACCGAAACCAGCCCCCTGGTCGAAAACAATGCAGAAAGAGATACAAAAGAGCTAAAGCTTCAAGTTCTCTCTTATTTACATACGCAAAAGGGCTCTTCATCTACAAACATGCTCTGCAAATGTCAAATACAAAATGGAAAAGCGGCGAAATCTACGCTACGCTCCAAAAGGCTACAGCCTACCAGCCCTAAGCCCGCTCTTCGTGACGTCAGCAAGAAGTGACCGAGCATCGCGCTCGTCCGCCCTTGCTTGAGCCAACTCCTCCGAGAGAACGAAGCCCCTAGCTCTGATCTCTTCGAGTACCTCTCTTCGGGATCTACAATGAACATTTTCCTCGATCCTCTTTTCATGATCGAGGGCCCGCTTCAACTCGGCTTGGGCATCAACAACGTCCTTAATATAAATCGCCATCTCCTGATCGGCCTTGGCCCGACTTAATGCCGCTTCAGACCGGGCATCGATTATCTTAGCCCTGACCTTCGAGAGATCAGACTCGAGTTTCGCAATCGAATTCGCATGAACTATAGCATTATCACGAGCCAAGCGGAGTTGGGCCTCGAGGGCGAGAACCTTGGCCAAGGCACCCCTCTCCTCTAAAACTTGAGCCTGCACCTGAGCCCTCAGTTCACCACAATCATCCCTGACGCGGTCGGCTTCGCCCTTAAGGTACTCCAAAGCCTCCGTCTTTTTTTGCAACTAAGATAGGCAAAAGGATTAACCTTAAGGATCAAAAGAGCGAAATGCGTACTACGAAAGGTTACCTGCTCCATCAAATAGCTCTCGTAATTCAAGCTCTGATACGCCTCATATCGACAATGCATCAACTCAACTTCCTTCTCCTTGCTAAGGAGACTAAGGGGCTCGCCCTCATCCAGAGCTTACCGAAGCCTAGCCCCATGTCGGAGCAGCTCATACCTGAGCCTATCAAAGGCCTGCAAAAGAAAAACTCGATAAAGAAAGGAAGACGCAAAATACAGAAAGACTGCGCCAAAACTCACCATGAAGTGAAGCCGGCGGACTTCCTCGAAGGAGGAGCACACTCCTGTTGGTCCTGCCCCATTTGGCCCTGGATGAACCAACCTCGGGCAAAGCATATTCACTCAGAGGAACCACCGTTATGGAACCAAACACTCAGGGAACATCAAGCTCAGGCGATGTCCTCTCCTCGAAGACACGAGCCTGTTTAGACCCATTAAAAGCTCCACCGCACTACGGGTGCAAATCCCATTTATCGCCATCGTCCCTCATCTCGGAGGCCGAGGACTCCTTCCCCTCTCTGGAGGAGCACAGCCTCGCCCCAAGGAACCGCCCGATACCTGCACCGGCAAAGTCGGTACAGAAAAAAAGAGGAAAATGTCATATACGAAGACCAAGGTGAAAGCAGCATACACACAAACCTTGATATTTCTCTTCCCATCTACCACCGGATACAGCTCGCCACCTACGCTTGTAGCAAGTCAAATAGGTCACCAACCTCCGAACCCAGTCGGGCAGATCGGGAACTTCGCCCGGCATCCATGAAGTTGCTGCAGGAGAGCAGAAAACACAATTACTCAGCTGGTTTTCCCTATAAGAAAATCTGAGAAAGCACGAGATACTCCACTCACGCGTATAATTCCATCCCTCAGGAAATGGCATGAGCTCCCCGGGGATAATGTCAGCCGTCCGAACCCGGATGAATCGACTGATCCACTCATGATCCTCATCTTCCTCATCATCAATAACAAAGGGTGTACACTAACGACATCGCAAGGTTAGCAGGCCTCGATGATGAAAGGGCCGGTACAACCTGACGAGGTTGTCACATCTCCTTTTCACTACACCCCCGAGAAGGTGGTATATAAGGAGTTTTTTCAATTAAAGGACAATCGAAATGAGATTATTTTATTAAAAGTCAGAGTCGTCACTTGGGAGATTTATGGTGTCCCAAGTCACCGGTTGAATCTCAAATCGAGGAAAACTTGACTCTGTATTACAGTCCGCGAACCAAAAATTCGGGTAAGTAATTCTATTAACCCCGGAGAAAGTGTTAGGCATTCCCGGATTCCGTGGTTCTAGCACGTCACTCAACTGTTGTATTCGGCTTAATTATCTGATTTTAGAAACACGTTTTAACCTATGATGCCATTTTTAACTTTTAACCGCTTTTAATCAATTTTAAAAGAAGATTGAACATCGTTTAAAACACGTCTTTGGATCGTGCCACATGAAATGCACCCGCAATCCTAAACATATTTTATTCAACGTTTTAAGATTTGAATTTGGGTCACATGAAATGCACACCCGAGTTTAAGGAAGGTAATATTATTAAATGACGCATCCCAAAGCAACTACGCGTTAACAACTTTGCGAGGGCCATGGAAAATTCGCTAAATGGCACGCCTCGATTTATAAGGATTAAAATATTAACTAAGCGGGGGCCATGCATTTTAAGATTTTGTTTGACGTGGCGCGCCTCGGTTCTACTTTTAAAGAACATTCAGAACTAAACTCTTGAGGGCCGAAACTACATTCTACTCTATATGGCGCATATCATGACTTAATCAGCGAAATCTAATTAAATAAGAAAAATTATCGCTACTTTTGGACTGAAAATTTGGACCAACTTTGGACTAACAGACCGACATGAGAGAGAACGAACGGATGGCATGATGATTAGAAGATAACGTGAAAGAGCCTTGGGCTCGAACAACTAGCTCTATGTGTGAAGAAAGGTGGCTGGTCTTCACTCCAGGCCCAACATGAGCCCAGACCCTTGGAGGATCGAGCATTAAGGAGTGCTGGACTCGAGGTCGAGTCCCCGAGCACGCGGGATATCAGATTATGGATGAACGAGCGTGAGCCCAATTTCATTAGTAAAAGGGAATGTCACACAAGCAGACTTGGGCTGGCCTTAATTTCATCAATTGGGCCAATATTAGGCCTAAGTCTAAAACCCTCCTTCATGCACAATTAGCTACTTGTAATTCCATCAAAACACTTCATGAAACATGGAATGGGGTTAACCTTCTACTTCTGCATCTCGATTATTCGAGCACATGATGACCAACTAACCATTACAAAATTGCAATACCATTTTCAGCTAAAAATGCCCAATGCACAATTAATTACTTGCAATTCAATTAAGAAACAATATGAAACGTGAAATGAAACTAACCTTTGTTTCCGAATTTTAAACTATCAGATAAACATTACGAGTTTGCAAACAACAAATCCCACTTAAACATACCTGCAATCAACACCAAAGTAAAGTAGTATTTGCTTCTATTCCTAAAGTATTCTGAACTATTTCCTTCCTTCCAACATGATCTCAATACCCCATTTAACCTAAAAACACATTCAGCTGACCCATAGCATTATCCAGACACAACTAACATGATATCCAAAACTTAAATGAACTACATATCAGATCCTTTAGTTGTCACATGTTCCACCCAAGTCTGAATCACTCTAGAGCTTTTATATCCAAACAAAATTCAATTTCAGCCTTTGAAACAGGCTGACAACAGCTTCAATTAAGATTCAGAGCAAAAGAATACAAGATATAACCAAACTTGATTAGACCTACTATTAATCAAACATTCGTAATAGTCTAGAATCATGACAAAGTTCAGTTATACAATACCAAGCCTTTAACTATGAGACATTTAATAGGAAATTGAGTATCTTGCTGATTCTAAACCAAATTTAACCCTCAAAAGATACTATCACCAAAAAGGAGAACATGCACCAATAACTCATGATTCTAAAGAAAAATAAAGCTACATTACAACAAAGAACAGGTTGATGTTAAGCTCTCAATCTCCAGATTTCCATATCAAACTTGAAGCAAGTTTTACATTAGGTAGAATTAAAGAATATATACCTGGAAATTGAAAAGGAAAAAGAGGTGAAGAAGCAGTAGATAACAACAGAACAAAAGCACAGCAATATCAATGCAACAATGACCTCGCAGCAGCTTGAAACCCAAAAAACAAAAAATCAAACCATCTCCTAACCCAGGTGCAAGATGCAAAACTTTTAGAGATTTTAACTAATGAAGAAGATCAGAAATCCCCAGCTAATACAGAATTTGATCAGTTTTTATCAAAGAAATATGCTGGAAATCAGTGCAGTTTCAGAATTCTCAGCCGTTTTTGTTTTCTCAGAATTTTTATCTCTTTTAATTCTCTTAGGTCTGCCTTGAAAGGCAAGAAAAGCTGCCTTTATAGGCAAGTTATTAGGGCAGACTTAGCTTGCACCTTGCCCCCTTTTGAATTTTGTTTTTTTGCTTAGGTGTCCCTAGCTTAAATTCCAGAAATTCATTTTAATCCCTACCCCCAGCTTCCCATTCAGTTACACTCAAGATTCCTTAGGCCAATTCCCTAGACTACCCCTCGAACCCTGATTATTCACTCTAGGAACCCAACCTAGTAGAACCCGTGTTGATACTAGACATACCGAATGGGCCATGGGTCAATTTGGCCCAACTGTTCAACCCCAAATGAACCGGAATAGACCCAAAACCCAACCCTCAAGGTCAAAGATCTATTCGGTCCAACTAGCAGTTATCTGATTACCAAATAACACAGAACAATTAAAAATTTAGCCTAAATAGTTTACTAACTAAACTTAACCAAACTAACAATTTCAAAACTAACCTAACAAGACTCCAATTACTCATGCATGAATGAATAGACTCCGGAACAAATGAAGAATGATTTGAGGAGAGGAGAAGAAACAGAAAATTAAAAAACAAACTAAGGACAGATTAAACCAAAAGAAGAATACCTAAGAAAAGTTTGGAAAATGAAGAGGGGAGCCTGGGTCTTCAGATCCTCGGATTTTCCGGCCAAATTTGATGTTAATCGTGCGCTCTTACGAAGAACACAAGAATAAAATCGGATTCGACATGAAATTTTGCCAAAGCTTGACTTGGGATTTCCGGGGTTCGTTTCTGATCTAAGATTCGAGGAACTAGGGCAATATTCGAGGGTAATGGAGTATGGATTTGGAAAGAGGGGAGTGAGGAGGCTATAAGGTGTGATTTTGGTGGCGTTTGGAGGTGGCGCGGCCACCGGAGGCCGGGGATTTGGGGGCGGCTAGCTAGGGTTTCGGGGGTGTTTCTGATGAGGGTGGTGTGCAGAAGGGGATTCTAAGGGGGAGGGGGGAGGGTTGTTCGGACACTTAAATACACCTGGAGCTTCTGTTCTGAGCCGTTTGATCAAGGGGAGATCAATGGCTCAGATCACTACTTATCGAAACGACGCCGTTTGGTTTGGGGGGGGGGAACCAGACTAGGTCAAGGCGTGGGTTTGGGCCGGGTTTCGGGTAATTTTCTTTTGGGCTGAGGAAAATTGAATTGGTTTTAGCCCAAATTTGAATTTTCTTTCATTTCTTTCTTTTCTTTTTCAATTTCAAAATTCTTTTCTTTTCAAAATTAAAACAAAACCTGAATTAATTAATAAATTTTAAAACTAAATTAACCTACCCAATTAGATTAATCACTCATCGTGGTATTTACAATAATTAGTTAAATCCTAAATTTAAAGAAAAACTATACCATTCAAAATTAAAAAGTTAAAATGCAAAATGAACTATTTTTGTGATTTTCATTTTTTTATAAAACAAACTAATTTACTAATTAATCTAAAAAAATATAAAATTAAATCCTAAATGCAGTGCGTGATATTTTGTATTTTCATGAATTAAATAAAATAAACATGCACAGACAAATGCAAATAATTAACAGAAAATGCCACAAAATTCAACAAAATTGCAAACACTGAAAGAAATTATTTTGTTTTGAATTTGTCGGAATAATTCATATAGGGCAAAAATCACGTGCTCACAGCTGCCCCTCTTTGCCCGGAAACACGAAGTGTTTTCGTGCAAAGATAAGTGAGCGGATACGAGCGATTTTTGCCCGTTTGAATACTCTGCGGGAAGCATTTTTGAAAGATTTGACCGCACCCTGCTTCCGAGGTTGCCTACATATCCTTGGCTAAAAAGGAATCAGGTCAGTGTAGTTCGGAAAGTTTTGGTAACTGGAACTACCATGAAGGTGTGATTCCACTATTGCTGCTGCTGCTGTTATTGCTTACTGAACCCCCTTATGACACCATGTCAAAATAAAACAAGAAACTAGACTAGACTATGATTTATGCTTTACAAAATCCTATCTAGATCTTCAAACTTGCTCTTGTGTTTCTTGTTGCCTTGTTGTCTTCTATTCTCTCGGTAAAACTCCTTTGTTGCCGTCTTGAATTGTAAACTGAGATGCTTCCCTTTCTCCAGGCGGGTGCCTGACTGCTGAACTTGATATGTATTCCCATGCTCTCCAGGCGGGCTCCTGACTTCAAAACGTGAATGTATTCCCATGCTATCCAGGCAGGCTCCTGATGAATATCAATAAGAATTTTGAAAACCCAAACTTGAATTGCACTCCCTTGTTCTCCAGACGGGCTCCTGACTGATAAACTTGAAAGTATTCCCTGCTTTCCAGGCGGGCTTCTGACTGCTGCATTTGAAAGTATTCCCTGCTTTCCAGGCGGGCTCTTGACTTCAAAATAGACAAAACACAGGATTTGAAAGCTAAAACCTGAATTGTGCTCCCTTGTTCTCCAGGCGGGCTCCTGACTGCTGAACTTGAAAGTATTCCCTGCTCTCCAGGCAGGCTCCTGACTTGTAACTTGAAATATATTCCCTGCTCTCCAGGAGGGCTCCTGACTTCTAACTTGAAATGTATTCCCTGCTCTCTAGGCGAGCTCCTGACTTCAAAATAGACAAAATAAAGAAATTTTTTTTGCCCCAGTTTGGTGGCTGGGCATAGATGTGAGTGTAAAACTAAATCATATTACCAAGTATTACTAAGAATTGAAAGCTAGATCCCATTATTCAGGAGGTCCTTGTCACACCTCCTTTTTCCGCTCCGCGGGGGCGTAGGGAGTTTTTTCCAATTAAAGGACAATCGAAACGTGATTTATTTATTTATTTCAGAGTCGCCACTTGGGAGATTTAGGGTGTCCCAAGTCACCAATTTTAATCCCGAATCGAGGAAAAGAATGACTCTGTATTACAATCCGCAAACCAGAAATCCGGATAAGGAATTCTGTTAACCCGGGAGAAGGTATTAGGCATTCCCGAATTCCGTGGTTTTAGCACGGTCGCTCAATTGTCATATTTGGCTCATTTATCTGATTTTTAAACAATTAAGAACTTATATGCAAATTTAACTTTTAAAACCGCTTTTATCATTATTTATTTTATACAAAATTGCAACGTCGTGAAAACGCATCTCGAACCACGCCACAACCAGTGCACACGTGATTTGTTGACGCATTTTGACTTCGTCAAGATCGTGATTTGGGTTACATAAATGTACACCCGTATTTAAGAAAATAACCTTATTAAATATGCGCCAAAATACTACGCGTTATGATACTATTAGGTAAGACTGTGAATTTTACTAAATCGCCCATCTCGGAATCTAGGTATTTTCTTATATTTAAAAAAAATAAGATTGGAGGACTGCAATTTTTTATTATTTATATTTATTTATTTTTTAGCAAGATCCTCCCTTATTTTATAAATACCCTTTAATGACTACATCTTTATTATTACTAAGTTTGTCTATAATTATGAAGTCAATCTCTACATACTTAAAAATAACATATTAATTACTAATTTAAAACAAATATTAATGGAAAGTAATATTACTAAAATTATAATTACAAACAACATGGAATTGTCAAAAAATAAAAAATAAAAACTAATTATCCCATAGTTGGATTAAAATTCATATTGTTAGTATGACTTAAGCTTATTGAAATTAATTATTTACAAATACTGAAGATTGAAAAAAAACTTGATTACTAAACCATATTTCTAAAAATTAAACAATTTAACCTTAACTAACCTTGTTTTAATTCACATCATGTCCTAATACTTGATTCGCAAACTAATTCATGTTTTAACTGAAATTAACTACATGATTCCGATTAACTTAACGTTGACAAAAAAAAACTTATGAATAAGGAACTTAGTCAATTTTTGCCAAACTGATTCAATAACGCCATTTTTACGTTATTTCTTCTATTTTTGATTATTAAATAGTTTTAATTAGTAATCAGGCTTAAATATATTTCTTAATAATCCGGTTAAGGCGTTATTTAATATATCGCTATAACATGCCTAGTTATGCCAAATGACAGGTATTTACAGAATAATAATACATGAATAATCTAAATGCAATTAATAAAAAAAAACTAAATTAAAAATCTAAAGTTCCATTCTTCACTTTCAGCTTATTAAAGGCCAAAATTACAGTTGTGTACCTGATATTAGAAGCAAAAGAAAATGAAGATGAGAATCAGCAGCAGTAATAACAGTACAACACAGCAACAACAGCCCAACAACAGTAACAACCCAGTAACAGACTGGTGGAGTAGTAATCCCAAAACAAATGCTTCCAACTTTTATGAAACAACAACAATTAATGCTGATTTCAGACAATGAAAGAAAGCAGAAGATTTTTTAGTTTTTTTTATTTGAAAGTTTGAATATTTTTCGGAGTTTTTCTCTTTTTTAAATATTCAGCTCTTTTTGTTTTTCTCTCTTTGTGTTTTTCTGTTCTGTCTATCTGTTCTTTTTTTTTTTTTCAGATTCGTTCCTCCATGTTCTTCCTTTCTGTCTGTGTTCAAGACTTCTAAATATATCCCATCTCATAAATCTTTTAATCAATTAAAATCAACCCATTTTCTCTACCAAACCCATTATCTTCCCACTCATCCCCATTACATTAAATAAATATATCATCACCACCCCATTATCTTTTGTCCCCCATGCTTCACTAAATAAATACAAGATTCCTTCCCACTAAATTTTGTCTTGTCCCCCCTTTATATTAAACAACTATATCACAACCCATCCCATTACATTTTGTCCTCTATGCTTCATATAAAAAATTACAAAATGTACAATTCCTAAAATACCCCTCCAACCTTATTGCAATTACTATTTTATCCCCATCAGCTATAACAAATCAATTAATCACACTCAACCAAAATATAGTCAATATGACCAATTTCTACATAAATTCAAACAACAAATCTCATGAACATGATTTCTTCAACATTTTAACAACAAATCACATGAACATGATTGAACAACAAAGAACAACTAAAATTTGATTGAACAATATTTTTAGCAACAAACCTATTTTCAGATTCAACAACAACAATCAAACAAGTATATTTAGATTTCTAAATTCAATAATATTGAACTTAAAATCAACTCTAACAACATTACAACAAACAATTCCTATATTAAACTTTAAACAAGATTATGAGACAAATTCAAGAAATAATCATAAATGGTAAACAAGAAATCAAGCTATACAAATTTCGGATTCAAGAACAAACAAACAAAGTATGAACATGAATGAAATCTATTTTAAACAACAAACATGATGGATTCAAACGATTAAATCAACATATTTCCCTTAACACAACTAAATTCTTTTAGACAAATAACAAGATCGACGAAGAAACAATTATGAACTTAAACAAATTAACAAATTCTTACCTAAACAATAAAACAAACATGAAATAAGCATGAAAAACCACTAATTAACTTTCCATTTGAAATATGAAAATTAAAATCAACAAAACACATGAACAAACTAAAAATTAATTCAAACGATGTACAAACAAAACAAGAATTGAATCATTTATTGATTCCGGATCCAAAAATAACGAACAAAATTATGGACAATAACTGAGATTCAAAAACCAACTAACCGGAAATGAAACGACGAACAACGATTGTAAACAAATCTGTCCGGGCCTCGACTCAACGAAATACCTTCGAACTTTTGACGAAACGAAGAAGACGAAGCAACGTGAAGCAGACGCAGCTCGAAGAGAAGATACGCAATGGCAGCCATGGCTGCCTGCGTCGATGAGGAGCAGCTGGACGAGCTGGAACGGCAGTAGCAGTGGCGTCCATGGCAGCAGCGGTCGCGAGGCAGCTGGAAGGAGGAAGAGAAACAGCAGCGATGGGGTTCCTCCTTTGTTGGTCGAGGGTTTTTCCGGCGTGACTGGGGTTGAAGGCTGACTGTGACGGGGTAACCATGGCTTGGGTTGTCACGGTAGACGTTCAGCCATGAACGATGAGGCAGAAGCTGGACGAGGCAGCTCGGGGCTTGAAGTTGGACACTGAAGCAGCAACAGCTGGGGGGCGTGTTTGGACGTAAGCAAAAACAGCTGGTCACTGCTCGGGAAGAAGAAGGTCGATGATTGTTGAAGGGACGGATTTCCGGAGGGCTAGGTGGCTATCACTACTGGTTTTCGTTGGAGAAGATAGAGTTCAATGGTGCGTCCGGCTGTGTCGACGTTGGGCAGCCATGGTTGGAAGGTTTTGAGCTTTTGGGAAGATGAAGAAAAGAAGAAGAAGAATGATAGGGGGGGGGGTAGTTTAGTGTTTAGGTTAGGGTTTTTTGATTTTTGTTTTATTTTTGAAATGCAAGATAATAAGGGTATTGGGTTATGGACCGGGTCGACCCAGTTCGAAATGGACTGGGTCGTTTTGGAAGATTGGGTATTTTTTGGGCTTGTGGCTTGAATTTGAAGAAGAGGCCCAATTCCGACTTTCTTTATTTTTTGCTCTTTTTCTTCTTTTATTTTTTCTAAAACTAAATTCTAAAAATGCTTAAATTATTATTAAGAACTAAATTAAGTTATAAAAGCGCAAATTAACTCCCAATAACAATTAATGCACAATTAAGTAATAATTAAGCATAAAATTGTATATTTGGACGTTAAATGCTAAAAATGCAAACGATGCCTATTTTTGTAATTTTTATTTTTTGTAAAACAAATTTAATTACTAACAATTGTAGAATTAAATCTTACATGCAAAATGCGACATATTTTTGTATTTTTAATAATTTAACAAATAAACATGTACAGACAAATACAAATAATTATTCAAAAATATCACAAAATATCACAAAATTGCACACCAAGGAAAATTATTTTATTTTTGAATTTTTTGGGAGTAATTCTCATATAGGGCAAAAATCACGTGCTTACAGCTGCCCCTCTTTGCCCGAAGACACGAAGGGTTTTCGTGCAAAGATAAAGCGAGCGATTTTTGCCCATCCGAGTACTCCGTGTGAAGCATTTTTTTGAAAAAGATTTGACCGAACCTTTGCTTCAAAGGTTTCCTACATATCCTGGGCTAAACAGGAATCAGGTCAATGTAGTTCGGGAAGTTTTGGTAGCTGGGACTACCGTGGGACTGCAATGTTACTGTTGTTGCATGCTATTACTACTGCTTACCGATCTCCTTGTTACACCGTGCTTAAAAGAAAACAAGAAGCTAGGCTAGACTGCAATTTGTTTTTGTTGCCTTGCTTTCTTGTCTGCTTGCATTTTTTTTTCCGGTGTTTTTCTTCCAATGCTTTTCTTCCTTTCGACACATGCATTTGAGTTTTTGCTGGGACCTCTTATTGCAACCTTCTGCTTCCCAGTGTCGGGGAATTTTATTGTTTCCTGCTGGGGATTCCTATTGTAACCCTCTGTTTTATTGTCCTCTGACTTGATCTTGAAATGTATGCCTCTGTTGTATGGGCGGGCTCCCAACTTCAATACTTGAAAATTAAAGACTGAAATGTATGCCTCTGTTATCTGGGCGGGCTCCCAACTTCAACGCTTGAAATATAAAGACTGAAATGTATGCCTCTGTTATCTGGGCGGGCTCCCAACTTCAATGCTTGAAATGTAAAGACTGAAATGTATGCCTCTGTTATCTGGGCGGGCTCCCAACTTCAATGCTTGAAATATAAAGACTGAAATGTATGCCTCTGTTCTATGGGCGAGCTCCCAACTTCAACAACAACTTTAAAAATAAACGTCATTCCTCTCTTCAGGCGGGCTCCTGACTTCAAAAACAACTTCTAAAATAAAATGCCTTTCCTCTCTTCAGGCGGGCTCCTGATTTCAACAACAACTTTAAAAATGAACGCTATTCCTCTCTTTAGGCGGGCTCCTGATTTCAACCAATAAATCGCCATTCTGTTCTTCAGGGGGGCTCCTGTCTTCAACCAGCTTTTCAAAAAATGTCATTCCTTTCTTTGGATGGCGAGATTTCAACAACTTTTAAAAATAAAACGCCTTTACTTTCTTCAGGCGGGCTCCTGACTTCCATCAATACATCGCCATTCTATTCTTCAGGGAGGGCTCCTGATTTCAACCAATAAATCGCCATTCTATTCTTCAGGGGGGCTCCTGACTTCAACATATAAATCGCCATTCTGTTCTCCAGGGGGCTCCTGACTTCAACCAATAAATCGCCATTCTATTCTTCAGGGGGGCTCCTAACTTCAACAACTTTTCAAAAAATGCCATTCCTTTCTTTGGATGGCGAGATTTCAACAACCCTTTTTTTTAAAAAACGCCTTTCCTTTGTTCAGGCGGGCTCCTGACTTCAACCAATACATCGCCATTCTGTTCTTCAGAGGGGCTCCTGACTTCAACCAATACATCGCCATTCTATTCTTCAGGGGGGCTCCTGACTTCAACCAATAAATCGCCATTCTATTCTTCAGGGGGGCTCCTGACTTCAACAACAACTTTAAAAATGCCATTCCTTTCTTTAGGTTGGCGAGATTTCAACAACTTTTAAAAATAAAACGCCTTTCCTCTCTTCAGGCGGGCTCCTGACTTCAACCAATAAATCGCCATTCTGTTCTTCAGGGGGGCTCCTGACTTCAACCAATAAATCGCCATTCTGTTCTTCAGGGGGGCTCCTGACTTCAACCAATAAATCGCCATTCTATTCTTCAGGGGGCTCCTGACTTCAACAACTTTTCAAAAATGCCATTCCTTTCTTTGGATGGCGAGATTTCAACAACCCCTTTTTTAAAAACGCCTTTCCTTTCTTCAGGCGGGCTCCTGACTTCAACCAATAAATCGCCATTCTGTTCTTCAGTGGGGCTCCTGACTTCAACCAATAAATCGCCATTCTATTCTTCAGGGGGCTCCTGACTTCAACCAATACATCGCCATTCTATTCTTCAGGGGGGCTCCTGACTTCAACCAATAAATCGCCATTCTATTCTTCAGGGGGCTCCTGACTTCAACAACTTTTCAAAAATTCCATTCCTTTCTTTGGATGGCGAGATTTCAACAACCCTTTTTTTTTAAAAAAAACGCCTTTCCTTTCTTCAGGCGGGCTCCTGACTTCAACCAATACATCGCCATTCTGTTCTTCAGGGGGGATCCTGACTTCAACCAATAAATCGCCATTCTGTTCTTCAGGGGGGCTCCTGACTTCAACCAATAAATCGCCATTCTGTTCTTCAGGGGGGCTCCTGACTTCAACAACAACTTTAAAAATGCCATTCCTTTCTTTAGGTTGGCGAGATTTCAACAACTTTTAAAAATAAAACGCCTTTCGTCTCTTCAGGCGGGCTCCTGACTTCAACCAATAAATCGCCATTCTGTTCTTCAGGGGGATCCTGACTTCAACAACAAATCGCCATTCTATTCTTCAGGGGGCTCCTGACTTCAACCAATAAATCACCATTCTATTCTTCAGGGGGCTCCTGACTTCAACAACTTTTCAAAAATGCCATTCCTTTCTTTGGATGGCGAGATTTCAACAACCCCTTTTTTAAAAATGCCTTTCCTTTCTTCAGGCGGGCTCCTGACTTCAACTAATAAATCGCCATTCTATTCTTCAGGGGGCTCCTGACTTCAACCAATAAATCGCCATTCTGTTCTTCAGGGGGCTCCTGACTTCAACAACTTTTCAAAAAATGCCATTCCTTTCTTTGGATGGCGAGATTTCAACAACCCTTTTTTAAAAACCGCTTTTCCTTTCTTCAGGCGGGCTCCTGATTTCAACCAATAAATCGCCATTCTGTTCTTCAGGGGGCTCCTGACTTCAACCAATAAATCGCCATTCTGTTCTCCAGGGGGGCTCCTGACTTTAACCAATAAATCGCCATTCTATTCTTCACGGGGGCTCCTGACTTCAACAACTTTTTTTTTTCAAATTCAAACTTCTTCTTTTTTTTTTCAAATTATCCTAGGAGAAAATGCATCAGACTAGATTTTGATCCTAGGAGAAGATTCATCCGACTAAGATTTTATTATATTATCTTGGGAGAAAAATTCCATCGGACCAAGATTTTGACTCTAGGAGATAAATCGTCAAACTAGGTCTATTTTGTTGTGATCTTAGGAGAAAGATTCATCGGACTAAGATTTGATATCTTAGGAGAAAATTTCATCAGAATAAGATTTTATTATATTATCTTGGGAGAAAAATTCCATCGGACCAAGATTTTGACTCTAGGAGATAAATCGTCAAACTAGGTCTATTTTGTTGTGATCTTAGGAGAAAGATTCATCGGACTAAGATTTGATATCTTAGGAGAAAATTTCACCGGACTAAGATTTGATATCTTATCTTGGGAGAAAAATTCCATCGGACCAAGATTTTGACTCTAGGAGATAAATCGTCAAACTAGGTCTATTTTGTTGTGATCTTAGGAGAAAGATTCATCGGACTAAGATTTGATATCTTAGGAGAAAATTTCATCGGACTAAGATTTGATATCTTATCTTGGGAGAAAAATTCCATCGGACCAAGATTGTGACTCTAGGAGATAAATCATCAAACTAGGTCCATTTTGTTGTGATCTTAGGAGAAAGATTCATCGGACTAAGATTTGATATCTTAGGAGAAAAATTCATCAGACTAAAATTTCTATCTCAGGAGAAAGATTCATCGGACTAAGATTTGATATCTTAGGAGAAAAATTCATCGGACTAAGATTTGATATCTTATCTTGGGAGAAAAATTTCATCGGACCAAGATTGTATCGGGAAGGAAATTCATCAGATTAGGACTTTTATCCTAGGAGGAAAACGTAAAGATCAATGATTTGAGAAACTTACCTTCGTAATTTATTCTTTTCTTTTCTTTTTCCTTTGCGCTGCTTTGTTCTTGCTTGCTGGGGATAATACCACTGTGGGAGTCTCCTTTCTTCCCCTCCTTCAAATCTCCCGGCTATTTTTTTTTTATTTTTTTATTTTAAATTCTCTCAACACTGCTGGGGATAAAAGTGTTATCTTCTTGGGATAACGTTGTTGAGGATAACGTTGTTGGGGAATTTTATCCCTACAGATCGATGCTTCATTCTTCTGGAAGCCGCTAGGGATGATAATGGTTCTTTGCTTTTCTGAGCACAAATGTCATCCCTTTGTTCTGTCTGCTGGGGATCAACTTGCTCCATTGTAAACTTATTATGTTGGGGGCAACCCTGGTTCAAAGACCACTTCCTTGGTGCTATCTTTATTCTTCCCCAAATGGGTACCTGATTTCCAGAAAATTTTCTAACTTGAAAAGAAAATTTTCTGCCCCAGTTTGACAATCTTTCTTGTGGCATGCATTTCTGTTATAAATGCCATTTCTTTTACCTGTTTCAAATCAAACAAAATTTGTTAGTTTAAAATGCGGTGGTTGGTTGTGATATGCCTACTGGGATGGCTTTTCCCTTTCTCCTTCCCTGCTCTGCGTCCCACAACTTGTTGGGGATGATATTATTTGCTGGGGATAATTCTTTTCTGCTGGGGATATCCCTCTTCTTTCGTGGCATGGCTCGGAAACTTGCATTTTCCCGACCTTTTAGTCTCGTATGAATTTCCCAAATCATGCTCATTGCTCTCCTTGTTTGTCCATGGGCCTTGCTCTTGAGGTTTAATAACCTTTGATTTTTGCAAGGATATCCCTCTTGACACTCGTCAATCCTTTTGTTGGGGATATCTTTCTTGTCACTGGCCTCACGCTTGTTCCTTCCTGACTATACCACTTGGATGTACTAGTCAGATCTTATCTTGGAAAGCTGATGGCCTATTTTGAAGTCATTTCCCACTGGTTCTGACCAAACAGACTCTACTGGGGAATTTTCTATGAAAGGAGAAAGATAAAAAGGAACAGAATAAAAGACAAAGGAAAAAGATGACTCTTTAACAAAAGAAATTATAAATAAAAACCTATCAAACGCAGACACCGACTCTAATGGTCATGACATGCATATGTGGCCTATCCTCCGCCGTCAATCGTCTTTCAAGACCTTCAATTGGCAATTCCCCATCTGATTCTCAATCTTATTCGACTTGTAGTGCCCGAAGGGTTTTCACTATCAAGCCTCTCTCATTTTGGTTTTTCTCTCAGCTTTCATCGCCTTATGGTGTCCGTGAAGATTTTCACCGATAAGACTCTCTCATTTGTATCACTTTCCAGCTGGGGATTTGGAGTGTTGCCGGTATGACTCTCTCTGCTGGAGATTAGAGTCCTTTCTGTTGTGGAACATAGTGTTATGTTCACCGGTAATACTCTCATTTGTCTGACTTGGCATCTTTTGCAGACCGATCAGAAGGTCTTTCTTTGGACCGTAATGTGGGTTTTTGGATAGGCTAGAAAGAAAGGGTATTAAAGGCTCAAAAACAAAATAAATTTGGGGTTTAAAATTACAACCTTCGGAACCAATTCTGCTTACCATAAGCTCAACCCTTTCCCCAGTTTCTTGCTTGGGGATTATTCATTTATAATTTTTTTTTTTTAAAATTTTTATTACACCATGCGCATTGTGACCATTGTGGCTATTATGCACCCTATGACCGAGCCGTGAAGCGCCTACGTATCCTCTTTGAGGAATCAGGTCGAACGTAGTTCCCAATTCCTCATTTTTCTTCTGACTTTCCTTTGTTTTTTTGTTATCATTTTTCCCTTCTAATTTTTTTCGTTTTTTTTGATTGATTTTTTTTCTTTTTTTTTGATTGATTTTTTTTTCTTTTCTTTACCTTCCAGGCTCGTATTTCCTAGTCATTGCTATTGATTCCGAACGAGGGGTATGAAAGAAAATAAATAAGGCTCAAAAGGGGTAACGAAGGATAAAGTGTTTAGGTAGCAGAACAAAATGCCTTCGTCATTCCAGTCTTCAAAACATGCCAAGTGCAAACAACACAATTGAACATAGATTTATAGTCTCTTCCGATGGTGCTGGACTTGACAATTATGTTAAACACTTGCTTTTTCATTTGTCATTTCTAAAGCACTGCTGGGCGACACTCTCACTCTCATGAACGACCCTCATGCCAATTTGGCGAATCTTGCATTTAACGGTTTTCTTTATGTTTTACTTGCCCCAGTTCCACATGACTCGGGCTTCAAATAATCTCAAACCGTTCTTATTTCCTTTAAATGCTTTGATCACCTTCCGAGGGTTTTATGATTAACTTTTAAGATTAGGCCCAAACTGTGTGCGAATGTCATGTCCCTAGAATCGGCATTGAACAAAAATGACAAAAGGACTAAACAAAAAGATGACTGGAAATAATGAAAGACCGACTTTTGTATTGGACTACCGGCGAAATGGTTTAATTAATAAAACAAACAAAACAACCAGAATAAAATCTTAACACAGCCTCAACAAAACTTAAACAAACTGATATGACAAAATGGAAAGATAGGAAGGTTTGACACAAGACCATATTCGGATTACAACCCTAAGAATAATCCGGACAACAGAAATGACAATAAAATAAGCCACCAAAAACTTCTCTCCTGCTAACCAAGGAACGGAGCGTCCTCCCATTTTATCAAAACTGGCATCTCAGCCACTGAGCTTCACATTAGTATTGACCAGACCATTGCCAACTTCAATATCATCAACTTTAGTCAAAAGTCCCAATAGGATTCGAGTGCTTCTGTTATCAAGCCTGATCCCCGCAAAGTGTGCTTCTGGGTCTTGTATTTTCGGCTTACCACAAACCAACCACCTTAACTTTCTTTGTGATTCAAAGCGAAACAGGTTAGAATGGACTCAGTCAGTCCCCATTATTAACATCATCTTTTTTTTCGATTTTTTTAATTTTCTTTTCGATTTTTGTTTTCATTTTTTTCATCATTTTTCTTTTTTTCATTTTTTTGTTGTTGTCGAATCTTATGGAGATTGCCTACGTATCATGACCCCGCATGAATCAGACCTTGCGTAGTTCGGACCAATAACAGATAAACAATAATAAACATTTTTTTTTCAATTTTCATATTAAAATAAACTGGGTTTCAATGGTTTGAAGATGACCTACAAACTTGAAAATCAAACAACCCACATATTTTAATCAAAAGATTTATACTCTCAAAACAAAAAGGCCAGCTTCCTTTCCCCGTTTGACAAATGCAATCAAACGACTATTTTTTGCAAATGTGGCCCCTTCCAAATCTCACATGAATTTTGAGGTCGGGGAGGATTATTTTGACACTTTACAAACTTGTCCGTTCTTTTACGAAAATAGCCTTTCGACAACTGAAAGATACTCTAAGGCTATTTCGGCAAGAACGATTTAAGACGCGGCCGAAGCTGGCTCGGCTTATTTTGACCAAACATCTAAACGGTATTCACCTACCCGCTGACTCTTTGTGTTTTTTTTTTCAAATTACAATGAAATCGTGGTGTTTCAAACACGGCCCTTCAGCGCCTCGGGGACGAAGATTTTTAAGGCTGTGTGGGTCAACTAGACCAAAAATCATAAACATGACCCAAAAGGTGGCTGTTTATGCAAAGACAGCCTTCCGACATCCCTTTCGGGAACATTCGGCTATGTCTTGATAAAACAGCGTCACCCGACTTCTTTATGACTCTTTTTATCATTTTTCAAATTAGAAAACTCAATATTGCAAACACGGCCTTTCAATGCCTCGGGGACGAAGATTTTTAAGGCTGTGTGGATCAACTGGACCAAATTTTAAAAAATGACCCAAAGGTGGCTGTTTATGCAAAGTCAGCCTTCCGGCGTCCCTTTCGGGAACATTCGGCTATGTCTTGATAAAACAGCATCACCCGACTTCTTTATGACAAAATTAAAATTTGACATATTTTTTTATTGGCTATTTTTTTAGCAAAAGGGGAGGTTGGACACCGCCTGACTTATTTATGACAAAAATTAAAAATTTGACACGTTTTTTATTTATTTATTGGTTTTTGGCTATTTTAGCAAAAAAAGGGGTTGGACCCGATGAGGGTTGCCTACGTATCTCACATCCGGTGAGAATCAAACCTGCGTAGTTCGGGTCAACTAACCGAACTATTTTAAAACAGGATTTTTTTTCTTTTCCAGCAACAAATTACAAAACCACTTTCAAAGCACGACTCTTTTCATTTTCATTTTGAATTTTTCAGAAACGAATAATAAAAAAAAACTATTTTAAAAGTAAGACTCTTTTTCATTGTCATTTTCAGGGGAAGAAAAACTATTTTCCTTTTTATACTTTTTTTTTTTTTTTTTAAAATAAGACAGAACAACGACTTTTTTTCTTTCTATTTTTCCTTTGCTTTTTAGTAAAACAAACTAATAATTTTTTTTTTCATTTTCTCAAAATTTCGGCAGAGTTTTGACAGTATTTGGTCATTGGTTTTTTTTTTCAAAAATAAACAATCAATTCCCTAACCGCTATTTTTTTTTTTTCAATTTCAAAATATTATTCCTGATATTCAAAAGTCAGTCAACACACAAATCCGGATCAAATAAATGCGCAAGTAGCAGCAAGTAAGATGCATCAGGATGGTCATTTTCATTTTTTTTGGTACACCTGTCCTAGACAGACCCAACCCCTGTGTTGAGCCTCCAAAGTCAAATGCATGTGATGCAAACAATCGCTCCTACTAGGGATCCGGCATGAAGCTGAGTTATTCTAAGTGAAAAAACCTGAGGCATATTGTTCTAGCCCTGGCTCACCCAAGTGGACAGCTTGAGCCGAAGTGGGGGCAACGTACCGGGAGCACGAAAGTCTGCCCGGCCTAGTTACTTGTCCCAACTTCGTCTTATTTGGTATGACTTCTAACAGAAAGGTGGGCCACGCGCACGTGTACACCATAAGTTCAGAAGACTCAGAAAGAAGAAGGGTTTCGTAGCAGTTGTATATACACAATTCAGATAATATTAAAGCGGTAAAAGCATCATTTAGCACATTAGGCATATATCATTTTTAAATTAGATAATAAATAAAGCCAACTATAACAATTATTTTAAGCTCGAATTCTTGAACCCTGAACCAGTGGTTCTGGGTTCTTTTGTCCCCAGCAGAGTCGCCAGAGCTGTCACACCTCCTTTTTCCGCCCCGCGGGGGCGTAGGGAGTTTTTTCCAATTAAAGGACAATCGAAACGGGATTTATATATTTATTTCAGAGTCGCCACTTGGGAGATTTAGGGTGTCCCAAGTCACCAATTTTAATCCTGAATCGAGGAAAAGAATGACTCTGTATTACAGTCCGCGAACCAGAAATCCGGATAAGGAATTCTGTTAACCCGGGAGAAAGTATTAGGCATTCCCGAATTCCGTGGTTTTAGCACGGTCGCTCAATTGTCATATTTGGCTCATTTATCTGATTTTTAAACAATTAAGAACTTATATGCAAATTTAACTTTTAAAACCGCTTTTATCATTATTTATTTTATACAAAATTGCAACGTCGTGAAAACGCATCTCGAACCACGCCACAACCAGTGCACACGTGATTTGTTGACGCATTTTGACTTCGTCAAGATCGTGATTTGGGTTACATAAATGTACACCCGTATTTAAGAAAATAACCTTATTAAATATGCGCCAAAATACTACGCGTTATGATACTATTAGGTAGGACTGTGAATTTTACTAAATCGCCCATCTCGGAATCTAGGTATTTTCTTATATTAAAAAAAATAAAATTGGAGGACTGCAATTTTTGTATTATTTATATTTATTTATTTTTTAGCGAGATCCTCCCTTATTTTATGAATACCCTTTAATGACTACATCTTTATTATTACTAAGTTTGTCTATAATTATGAAGTCAATCTCTACATACTTAAAAATAACATATTAATTACTAATTTAAAACAAATATTAATGGAAAGTAATATTACTAAAATTATAATTACAAACAATATGGAATTATCAAAAAATAAAAAATAAAAACTAATTATCCCATAGTTGGATTAAAATTCATATTGTTAGTATGACTTAAGCTTATTGAAATTAATTATTTACAAATACTGAAGATTGAAAAAAAACTTGATTACTAAACCATATTTCTAAAAATTAAACAATTTAACCTTAACTAACCTTGTTTTAATTCACAACATGTCCTAATACTTGATTCACAAACTAATTCATGTTTTAACTGAAATTAACTACATGATTCCGATTAACTTAACGTTGACAAAAAAAACTTATGAATAAGGAACTTAGTCAATTTTTGCCAAACTGATTCAATAACGCCATTTTTACGTTATTTCTTCTATTTTTGATTATTAAACAGTTTTAATTAGTAATCAGGCTTAAATATATTTCCTAATAATTCGGTTAAGGCGTTATTTAATATATCGCTATAACATGCCTAGTTATGCCAAATGACAGTGATTTACAGAATAATAATACATGAATAATCTAAATGCAATTAATAAAAAAAACTAAATTAAAAATCTAAACTTCCATTCTTCACTTTTAGCTTACAAAAGGCCAAAATTACAGTTGTGTACCTGATATTGGAAGCAAAAGAAAATGAAGATGAGAATCAGCAGCAGTAATAACAGTACAACACAGCAACAACAGCCCAGCAACAGTAACAACCCAGTAACAGACTGGTGGAGTAGTAATCCCAAAACAAATGCTTCCAACTTTTATGAAACAACAACAATTAATGCTGATTTCAGACAATGAAAGAAAGCAGAAGATTTTTTAGATTTTTTTATTTATTTGAAAGTTTGAATATTTTTCGGAATTTTTCTCTTTCTTAAATATTCAGCTCTTTTTGTTTTTCTCTCTTTGTGTTTTTCTGTTCTGTCTATCTGTTCTTTTTTTTTTTCAGATTCGTTCCTCCATGTTCTTCCCTTCTATTTGTGTTCAAGACTTCTAAATATATCCCATCTCATAAATCTTTTAATCAATTAAAATCAACCCATTTTCTCTACCAAACTCATTATCTTCCCACTCATCCCCATTACATTAAATAAATATATCATCACTACCCCATTATCTTTTGTCCCCCATGCTTCACTAAATAAATACAAGATTCCTTCCCACTAAATTTTGTCTTGTCCCCCCTTTATATTAAACAACTATATCACAACCCATCCCATTACATTTTGTCCCCCATGCTTCATATAAAAAATTACAAAATGTACAATTCCTAAAATACCCCTCCGACTTTATTGCAATTACTATTTTACCCCCATCAGCTATAACAAATCAATTAATCATACTCAACCAAAATATAGTCAATATGACCAATTTCTACATAAATTCAAACAACAAATCTCATGAACATGATTTCTTCAACATTTTAACAACAAATCACATGAACATGATTGAGCAACAAAGAACAACTAAAATTTGATTGAACAATATTTTTAGCAACAAACCTATTTTCAAATTCAACAACAACAATCAAACAAGTATATTTAGATTTCTAAATTTAATAATATTGAACTTAAAATCAACTCTAACAACATTACAACAAACAATTCCTATATTAAACTTTAAACAAGATTATGAGACAAATTCAAGAAATAATCATAAATGGTAAACAAGAAATCAAGCTATACAAATTTCGGATTCAAGAACAAAGTATGAACATGGATGAATCTATTTTTTAAAACAACAAACATGACGGATTACATGACTCAAACAACATTAATAATTTCTGGAAAATACATAACATGAAACAAATTGAAGAAATAATCAATTAAATTTCAATTTGAATCTAACAAACATCAAACTAACAAATTCTTACCTAAACAATAAAACAAACATGAAATAAACATGAAAAATCACTAATTAACTTTCCATTTGAAATCTGAAAATTAAAATCAACAAAACACATGAACAAACTAACAATTAATTCAAACGATATACAAACAAAACAAGAATTGAATCATTTATTGATTCTGGATCCAAAAATAACGAACAAAAATTATGGACAATAACTGAGATTCAAAAACCAACTAACCGGAAATGAAACGACGAACAATGATTGTAAACAAATCTGTCCGGGCCTCGACTCAACGAAAGACCTTCGAACTTTTGACGAAACGAAGAAGACGAAGCAACATGAAGTAGACGCAGCTCGAAGAGAAGAGACGCAGTGGCAGCCATGGCTGCCTGCGTCGATGAGGAGCAGCTGGACGAGCTGGAACGGCAGCAGCAGTGGCGTCCATGGCAGCAGCGGTCGCGAGGCAGCTTCAAGGAGGAAGAGAAACAACAGCGATGGGGTTCCTCCTTTGTTGGTCGAGGGTTTTTCCGGCGTGACTGGGGTTGAAGGCTGACTGTGACGGGGTAACCATGGCTTGGGTTGTCGCGGTGGACGTTCAGCCATGAACGACGAGGCCAAAGCTGGACGAGGTAGCTCGGGGCTTGAAGTTGGACAACGAAGTAGCAACAGCTGGGGGGCATGTTTGTACGTAAGCAAAAGTAGCTGGTCACTGCTCGGGAAGAAGAAGGTCGATGATTGTTGAAGGGACGGATTTCCGGCGGGCTAGGTGGCTATCGCTACTGGTTTTCATTGGAGAAGATAGAGTTCGTTGGTGCGTCCGGCTGTGTTGACGTTGGGCAGCCATGGTTGGAAGGTTTTGAGCTTTTGGGAAGATGAAGAAAAGAAGAAGAAGAAGAATGATGGGGGGGGGGGGTAGTTTAGTGTTTAGGTTAGGGTTTTTTGATTTTGTTTTTCTTTTTGTTTTTTGTTTTATTTTTGAAATGCAAGATAATAAGGGTATTGGGTTATGGACCGGGTCGACCCATTTCGAAATGGACTGGGTCGTTTTGGAAGATTGGGCATTTTTTGGGCTTGTGGCTTGAATTTGAAGAAGAGGCCCAATTCCGACTTTTTTTATTTTTTGCTCTTTTTCTTCTTTTATTTTTTCTAAAACTAAATTCTAAAAATGCTTAAATTATTATTAAGAACTAAATTAAGTTATAAAAGCGCAAATTAACTCCCAATAACAATTAATGCACAATTAAGTAATAATTAAGCATAAAATTGTATATTTGGACGTTAAATGCTAAAAATGCAAACGATGCCTATTTTTGTAATTTTTATTTTTTGTAAAACAAATTTAATTACTAACAATTGTAGAATTAAATCCTACATGCAAAATGCGACATATTTTTGTATTTTTAATAATTTAACAAATAAACATGCACAGACAAATACAAATAATTATTCAAAAATATCACAAAATATCACAAAATTGCACACCAAGGAAAATTACGTGGGAGTAATTCTCATATAGGGCAAAAATCACGTGCTTACAGTCCTGACAACTCTTAACTAAACGGCAATTTTTAAAACCTAAGTTATGTCTTCTACAGATGTGATTTATGCTAAATCTTGTAATCTAAGAGGGTCTTAAACTACTCCCCATTATCCAGGAGGGTCCTGAAAATCAAAAGTCAAGTTTTATCTTAAGAGTGACAAATTTTACGGTTGAATTATACTACCCTATAGCAGAACTTACGCTAAATGTTGTTATCTAATTGAAATCTTAAACTAAGTCCCATTATTCAAGAGGGTACTGGAAACTCCTAATTGAATCCTATCTCGAACATGCAAACTTCTAAGCTAGCTTATATTCTTTTGGGATACATTTATGCTAGATTGTGCTATTTTTAAACTAGGTTCCATTTTCCAGGAGGGTCATGAAAGTTTATGGTCAAACCTGTTTTGATGCTTGCTCTTTCCCCTACGGAGAGTTTCTCTGAAACAAACGAATTTTCTGCCCCTGTTTCAATCAAAGAAAATTTTTTCAGTTTAAAGTGGTGGTTATCTGATGGCATTCTTGCTGAAGATCTTTCCAATGCATTGTTTTGTTCTGAATGGCTTTCCTGAACTGTCCTTGAACTGCTTTGACTTTTTGACTGACTTTCAAATCCCATGACTTTTAATGAACCGATTGTTCTATACCCATGTTGTTGTTTCACACCTCTTACCCCTTTATCTGAACCTTCGCATCTCCCATGATATTACCAAATCATTCCACCGGTGAAACTTCTGGTGATCCCCTGTATCCCACCTTACATCATGCTTTCTTTAGTATGCTCTGACCACGTTGTGATTTGCAATTTGGAAGTTGGTAGTGAGCTTTGAAATTCTTTTCCACTTACTTGGGACAAGACTGACATTAAAACATCTTAGACAAATAAACTCAAAATGAAATGAAATGCAATGACTTTGCGGGTTAAGGATAAAAAGAACCCAAAACCAGATGACTGCTACAAAGGGAAGAGAAACAAAAACTTATCTGAGTGGACAACTGGTACCAATGATCATGACATGCATTTCAGACTAATCGGCCCAATCTGTCCAACCAATCAACTTTCAGTTGCCGTACTTTGTCACCTCAAAATTTCAATCACCTGATTACTTTGCCCAAACCTTCACCTTGTTCATCCTGCAGTGCCTTGAAACAATTTTCCACCAACAGACCTTTCTCACTTGTTGACTTTTCGACTCACTTTCTCCTTTAGGTGCCCGTGAGAGTTTTCACCAATAAGACTCTCTCATTTTATTTCTCTCAACTCCCGTCGCCTTACGGTGCCTGTGAAGGTTTTCACCAATAAGACTCTCTCATTTTATTTCTCTCAATTCGCGTCGCCTTACGGTGCCTGTGAAGGTTTTCACCAATAAGACTCTCTCATTTTATTTCTCTCAACTCTCGTCGCCTTACGGTACCCTTGAGGGTTTTCACCAATAAGATTCTCTCATTTTCATTATTTCTCTGCTTGGACCAGAGTGTTGCCCCCGATATGAATTACCTCTCCTTGCTTGACTTGGCACCTCTCGGAGACTGATCGGAAAATCTTTCTTTGGACCGTAACGTGGGCTTTTGGATAGGATAAAAAAAAAGAAAGGATATCAAAGGCTCAAAACAATTCACATAGGTTCAAAATTACAACTTTCGGAATCAGATTTCTTACAACAACCACAACTTCTGCCCCAGTTTCTTGCTTGGGGACTTTTGGATTTTTATTTTGATGAGACCGAACCGTGAGGCTGCCTACGTATCCTTAAAAGGAATCAAGTCGAACGTAGTTCATGTCATAGAAATTACTTTGTTGTTGTGATTTTTCTTTTCTCTTTCTTCTTCTCTTCTTTTTTTCTCTTTTTTTCTTTTTATTGTTTTTCTTCTTCTTTTCTCTTTTCCTCTTTCTTTTCCTTCTTTTTTCTTCTTTTCTTTCTCTTTCCTTTCTTTCTCTTTTTCTTTTCTTCCTTTTCTTATCTTTCACGCTTGTGTTTCTGATATTCACTACTAATTCCGAAAGAGGGGTAAGAAAGAAAATAAATAAGGCTCCAAAGGGGTGACGAGGGATACAGTGTTTAGATAGCAGAACAAAACGCTTTCGTCATTTCAATCTTCAAAATATGCCAAATACAAACAAGTACAATCAAACAAAGAAATCATACATAGTATCTCTTGACTGCATCAGAATTGATAGCCATTTCCGCACATTTTCCTTCCACATCTATCAAATATAACGCGCCATTGGACAACACTCTAGTTACGACAAATGGCCCCTGCCAGTTTGGGGCAAACTTTCCTTTTGCTTCAGCTTGATGAGGCAAGATACGTCTCAACACTAACTGACCCACTTCGAACTTCCGTGGACGTACCTTCTTGTTATATGCTCTCGCCATTCTCTGTTGGTACAATTGGCCGTGACATATTGCTGCCAATCTCTTTTCATCAATCAGACTTAATTGCTCCAAGTGGGTTTTGACCCATTCAACGTCATCAATTTCTGCCTCAGCGGCAATCCGAAGGGATGAGATTTCAATTTCTGCGGGTATTACTGCCTCCGTGCCATACACCAACAAATAAGGAGTGGCCCCTACTAAAGTGCGAACAGTAGTGCGATAACCCAACAATGTGAAAGGTAACTTCTCATGCCATTGTCTGGACTCTTCCACCATTTTCCGAAGTATCTTCTTTATGTTCTTATTGGCTACCTCGACTGCTCCATTCGCTTTAGGGCGATATGGGGTGGAATTGCGATGTATAATCTTAAACTGCTGACAGGTCTCCGTCATAAGATGACTGTTGAGATTAGCACCATTGTCCGCGATGATTACCTTCGGAATCCCAAACCGACAAATGATATTTGAATGCACAAAATTGAACACTGCTTTCTTTGTCATAGATTTGAAAGTTTTCGCTTCAACCCACTTGGTGAAATAATCAATGGCTACCAGAATAAACCTGTGTCCGTTTGATGCTGCTGGCTCGATTGACCCAATGACATCCATACCCCAAGCAACAAAGGGCCATGGTGCCGACATTGTATGCAATTCATATGGTAGGGAATGAATCAAATCTCCGTGCACCTGGCACTGATGACACTTGCGCACAAAACTGATGCAATCTCGCTCCATAGTGAGCCAGTAATAACCTGCTCGGAGAATCTTCTTTGCCAGAACGTACGCACTCATATGCGGTCCAAAAACTCCGGAGTGTACCTCAGTCATGATAACTGTGGCCTGTATGGCATCTATGCATCTTAGCAACCCAAGATCTGGAGTTCTTTTGTATAACACCCCTCCACTGAAGAAAAATCCGCTTGCCAATCGTCGAATTGTTCTTTTCTGATCACCCGTGGCCTATACCGGATATACCCCCATCTGGATGTATTCTTTGATATTATGGAACCATGGCTCCCCATCAAGTTCTTCTTCTACCATATTATAGTAAGCATGCTGATCACAGACCTGAATCTGCAAAGGGTCCACATAAGCCTTATCTGGATGATGTAACATTGACGCCAGAGTAGCCAAAGCATCAGCTATTTTATTATGGATCCTTGGGATATGCCTGAATTCTATTGACTGAAACCGTTAACAAAGATCATGCAAACATTGTCTGTATAGTATGAGTTTCAAATCCCGTGTTTCCCATTCTCCCTGAATCTAGTGCACCAGAAGGTCCGAGTCACCCAAGACCAAGACTTCCTGGACACCCATATCCACAGCTAACCTCAAACTCAGAATGCATGCCTCGTATTCAGCCATGTTGTTAGTATAGTAAAAATGAAGCTGAGCCGTCACAGGGTAGTGCTGCCCTGTTTCAGAAATAAGCACTACTCCTATCCCCACACTTTTCATGTTTGCAGCCCCATCAAAGAAAAATTTCTATCCCGGCTTCTTGACTTGTTCCCACTCATCAATGTGCATCACCTCTTCATCAGGGAAATAAGTTTTCAAAGGTTCATAATCTTCATCAACCGGGTTCTCGGCCAAATGGTCTGCCAAGGTCTGTGCTTTCATTGCAGTTCGAGTCACGTAGACAATGTCAAACTCTGTGAGCAGGATCTGCCACTTTGCAAGCCTCCCTATGGGCATAGGCTTCTGAAAGATATACTTCAATGGATCCAAACGAATTTTGAGGTAGGTAGTATAAGATGACAAATAATGTTTCAGTTTCTCTGCCACCCAAGTTAGGGCGCAACATGTCCTCTCAAGCTGAGTGTACTTAACCTCGTACGACGTGAATTTCTTGTTGAGATAATATATGGCCTGCTCCTTCCTGCCAGTGATATCATGTTGACCCAATACACAGCCGAATGAATTTTCCAAAACCGTCAAATATAGAATCAAAGGTCACCCTAGTTCTGGCGGGACCAACACGGGTAGATTTGACAAATACCCCTTTATCTTATCAAACGCCTCCTGACATTCATATGTCCACTTGACCGCAACGTCTTTCTTTAACAGTTTGAAGATAGTCTCGCAAGTTGTCGTGAGCTGAGCGATGAACCTGCTTATATAATGCAATCTCCCCAACAAACTCATCACCTCGGTCTTGTTCCTCGGAGGTGGCAATTCCTGTATGGCCTTGACTTTCAATGGATCCAGTTTAATGCCCCGGCGACTGACTACGAACCCCAACAACTTTCCAGACGGCACCCCAAAAGCACACTTTGCAGGATTAAGCTTGAGATTGTACCTGCGAAGCCTTTGGAAGAACTTCCTCAGATCCCTGACATGGTCAGACTGCTTTCTAGACTTCACAATCACATCATCCACATACACCTCGATTTCCTGGTGTATCATATCATGGAACATTGTTGTCATTGCCCTCATGTAGGTTGCCCCAACATTCTTCAAGCCAAATGGCATGACCCGATAGCAGTATGTTCCCCACGGCGTGATGAATGCCGTCTTTTCTACATCTTCCTCGTCCATTAAGATCTGATGATAACCCGCGTAACAATCCACAAAAGAGCCAATCTCATGTTTGGCGCAATTATCAATCAAGATATGGATGTTCAGCAACGGGAAATTTTCTTTTGGACTCGCCTTATTGAGATCCCGATAATCAACACACACACTGGTCTTGCCATCCTTCTTCGGCACATGCACAACATTGGCTAACCAGGTGGGATACCGGGTGACCCGAATGACTTTGGCATCGAACTGCTTGGTGACCTCTTCTTTGATCTTTACGCTCATATCTGTTTTGAACTTTCTCAGCTTCTGTTTGACAGGAGGGAATGCCGGGTCAGTGGGCAACTTGTGAACCACTAAATTAGTGCTTAGACCCGACATATCATCATAGGACCATGCAAAAACATCTTTGTATTCGAACAGTGCTTTAATTATCTCCTCCCTGAGTTGAGGTTCCAGATGGACACTTATTTTAGTTTCACGGACATTATCATTGTCCCCTAGATTAACTGTTTCTGTATTGTTCAAATTAGGTTTGGGATTTTCCTCAAAATGACTTAGTTCCTTACTAATTTCTTCATAGGCCTCATCATCATCAAATTCCAACTCATCATCACACTCAATTTCATGTATTATTATTTCAGAGTTAGATTGGCTTTTAAAACTGGGCTGAGGATTCCTCATGCATGTCATGTCATTGATATCAGCATAAAAAGAATTGTACAAAAAAAGAAAACAAAAATAAAATTAGAAGAAATGAAGGAAAAGGAACAATTGCATTTCATTGATTTTAAAGGTAACAAGGTTTTAACACATCCAACTGGACGAAACATAATATCTGAATTACAGACCCTGGAATAATCCAGACAACTAAAAGAAAATCAAAACCCACTACCAAGACTCCCTCCGGGTAGGAAGAGGAGTAGCTTCCCAGTTGTTGACTTTTGCACGTGGTCCCACGAATTGCACATCTGCCTTGCTGGACCCCTCCCCAGCCTGAACCATGTTAACCTCGGCGAATAACCTTTCGAACCCTTTCTCCAAGTTTCCATCGGCACCAATCAGTGATCCAGGAACCTTTGACAATAGTTGCTTTCTGATACCCGACCTGACGAATGATCTGGACAGACGCGGGATTCGCTTTGGCAATGCCCATGCTTTCTGTTTCATTTTTCTAGCTCTTCTCACGTCTACGACTGTGGGCTTGAACCCCAGACCAAAAGTATCCAGATTCTTTGGAAGAGAAATTGACTGCACAATACCTTGCAGAGATGCACCTAAACCCTTACCCGGTACGAAACCATTTTTCAACATTTCAACAGCTACCATGACTGACGCCACAACCATCTTTGGAGTTGGAACGCAATTTCCTTCCAGAATTTTCTCTACCGATACTGTGTTGAAAACCTGATAAACCCATGGACCCTTGTCGTCTTCAACCTCTATGAGCGGAACAATGGCATCATTGGGTACACACAAATTATCCTCGCCGTGTACGACAATTTCCTGTCGATCCCATTCAAACTTGACAACTTGATGCAGAGTAGACGGGACCGCTTTGGCAGCATGAATCCAAGGTCGTCCCAACAGCAGATTATAGGAAACAGCCACATCGAGCACCTGGAATTCCATAGTAAATTCAACTGGCCCTATTGTGAGCTCAAGCACTATGTCCCCGATTGAATCTTTCCCTCCACCGTCGAATCCCCGAACGCAAATACTGTTCTTGTGGATTCTTTCATCCTCCACTTTCAGCTTTTTCAATGTGGAGAGAGGACAAATGTTCGCGCTAGACCCATTGTCAACCAGTACCCGAGTAACCATAGAATCTTCGCATTTCACCGTCAGATAGAGGGCTTATTGTGCTCGATACCCTCCACGGGCAACTCATCATCAGAAAAAGTGACTCAATTTACCTCAAATATCTTGTTAGCTATCTTTTCCAAGTGGTTTACTGATATTTTGTCAGGAACGTGGGCTTCGTTCAAGATTTCTATCAAAGCACGACGGTGTTCGTCTGAATGGATCAATAATGACAAGAGCGAGATCTGAGCTGGTGTCTTCCTTAACTGCTCCACAATGGAATAGTCTTGCGCTTTTATCTTTCTCAGAAATTCTTTTGCTTCTTCCTCAGTTACCGCTTTCTTCACCAACACTGGATTATCTTTTGAGGTCTTATCTTTTCTCAACTCTTCGGGGGCAAAGCATCTCCCCGATCGAGTCAAACCATGGGTCTCACACACTTTTTCTCTAACCTCTTTCCCCTTGTAAGTCACTGTCACTCATTCATAATTCCATGGGACTGCCTTGCTATTGACCATCGATAGTTGAATTACCGGTTTGATAATGACAGGGTCTACGGGGGCGCCCTTCACAATTACCACAAGCTTGTTCGTCGCTCCTGGTACAACCACTTTTGCTTTTTCATGTTTTCCTGCAACGTCACTTGATGACCCCTTCTTGAACTCCACAGATGGTTCATTATTTGCCCTGTTCAACTTGATCACAGACTTCTCACTTGTTGACTTTTCAAATGGCCTGGCTTCACTAGCCCGAATCATCATGACGGTTTGCGAGGGCTTCTTAGGCTCACCTCCCTTATGCACTATTCTCAATCATATTTGTTTCATGATGGGCTGGCAAGGGATTATGATTGATATTGGGCGCCTCTGGAGCTTGGACCTCATTCTGATTGGTGTCAATGAGTTCTTGAATGGCTGTTTTCAATTTCCAGCATTTCTCTGTGTCATGTCCCGGGACCCCGAGCAATACTCACAACTCACCGTGTGGTCAAGATTTCTGGGAGGGGGATTCGACAATTTAGCCTCTATCGGATTCAACATACCTAACTGTCTTAGTCTATGGAATAGGTTAGCATACGATTCTCCCAATGGAGTGGAAGTCTTTTGCTTCTGCAACCTCTCATTCTTAAAGGCTTGGTTGGGTCAAAAACCCGTTCCAGGAGGATTTCTATAGGCTTTTGGGGGTGGATAGTTATTTTGTGGAGTTTGGTATGGGTTTTGTGGAGCTGGCGCACACCATTGCGAGTAAGTGGGAGGTTGGGTATAGGATTGTGCGTGATGGACAGAAAAATGGGGATCTGGCGGTGGGTAATAATGTTGTGGTGGGTTATATGGAGTATGGGGGTAAGTTTGGGGATAGGGTCGCGGTTGGTTATAGTAACGGGGAAGGTTCTTGGATCTAACCCAAGCTCCAGACTCAATTGTCGCAACATCCTCCTCCTTCTTCTTTCCGAGCACACCCCCAGTACTGTTTTGAATGGCCTGAGTGGTCGCCTTGATTGCTGAATAACTCATGATTTTGTTGGACTTGAGTCCTTCCTCAACCATGCCTCTCATTTTTACGACTTCATTAAAGGACTTACCTACTGCTGACACCAAGTGACCCCGGGTATGAATGCACCTAAACAGTTAACCGTCTCTATTATGTATTTGATCGGTTGCATGCGTCATCCCGACCTTTTCTTTATTTTAATTGCAAACTTCCCCTTTTTCTTTTTTTTTCGTTTCCTTCTTTTCATTCTTGCCTTTGTTTTCACTCTCTCTTGATTTCTTATTTTCTCTCTTTTCTTTCTTGTTTTTCCGCTCTTTTCTTTTCTTTACTCTCTTGTTTTTCCTCTTATCTTCTTTCTCTCTTTTTTTATTTGGTTACGGTCGAATCCTATGGAGATTGACTACGTATCATGACCCCGCATGAATCAGACCAAGCATAGTTCTTGGAGACAAGTGCGAAATAAACATTTTTTGGGATTTTCAATTTTCATAAAAAAAACAAATGCTTCCATTACAAAACTCAAAACTAACAAATTCCAAAAGTCTAACAGATTTCGATGCAAAGATGAAATAAAGACTCCGAAAATAGACATCATACTCCAACAAAAGAAAATACAGACTCAAAAACAATTTGACGGACTCTAGCAGAAAGAAAATATAAAACTCAACACGACTGACAAACGCTAACAAAAAGGGAAATGCATACTCAAACGAAAAAATCATGAATACATCAATGCTCCTGGTGCCCGCGGGACATCATTCGGTCTCTCCGCGGGCCTATATGCAAGCTCCCTTTGAAGTCGATCCAAGTCGCTCATTATCTGTTTAACAAATGTCATTACTGCTGCAAAGAAGGTAGTGCGAGTCATATCCTCATAGATCTGGCACTTCATAACGATGTAGTCACCAATGTTTCTAATTCTCTCTCTTATGACGCCTTTTTCTTGTAACAAACGCCCAATCTATTGGGCCCTAGCTTCCAAAGTTTGCTCAGCTGCATGATTTTGCTCCTGAAGTTGTTGCAAATCCATTTCTAATTGCGCCAATGCTGTATAACAATGTTCCCTTTCAACTTTGAAGTCTTTTTCCTGTTTGATCATTTTGTTTTCCGTGGCGATGACCCTTTTCTTTAACCCTGCGACCTCATCGTCGTACCTTTCTCTCAACTGCTTAACCAGGCATACTCGTTCATCTGTGTTTTTAGCCAATTGCTTTCGAGCCTTGGCTAGTTCACTTTCTGCTTTGTTCAAATCAAAACTATAGTCATTTACTTTCTGCCTCAGGTTAGCTATGAGTTTTTCATCTCTGTCACTTCGGGTTGGATTTTCTGCTGCTACTTTCATTTTCTGAATTTGAGCTCGAAGGGCCTCATTTTCTTTGGCTAGCTTTTTCTTTTCTTCTTCATCCGCCGCGACTTGCAAGCTATTCTCGAATTGAAGTTCTCTGACTTGCTTTTCCAATTTGCTTATGGTAGCCCTGTACTCGTTTTCTTTGGTCAGCCAGTCCAATTGCACTTGTGCTCGTTGGTGAATTGTTGGACATGGGGTCTCTTTGCGGGCCTGTCAGGTTCATGTTGAACTCGGGATCTTTTACCATACCAATCAGTATAGCTAGGCTCCACCTCGCCTCTAGATAGGTCTCATACTTGATTACTAGGCCATAAGAATCTGCACTGATGCCAAATCCGGCTCACTTTCTCTTCTTAGAAGGCAACTTTTGGCTCTAACTCAATGACTTGCTGACTCAAGTATTCATTGTGTGGGATGGTCTGGTATCGTCCTAACTGACGTAGGACTCTGTGCGGAGCATAAGGCTGGATACTCCGAAGACCCATCAACAGCAAAAAACATACCTCAGCCGACATATAGATTACTTCGTTAACCGAGAGCCACCCAAATGTCCATTCGATCTTATTTGCGGTCAAAGATCTCAAATGAGCATGCCATGCTTCCGTACCATCCGGAAACTCATAACCCTCTACTCGATTTTCATGTTTTTCAATGCACTCAAGGCTAGTCATACCGCAATTCAAGTATCCGGGACGGTGGCAAAGGTGTTCCTCCATCCATATTTGTAACAGCATATTGCACCCTTCAAAGAACTTCGCTCCTTCTCGACAGAGAGTGAGAGCTCGGTAAATTTCTGCCAGGATCAGCGGCACTATAGTCCCATTTTCCTTTTTCATAAAAAAGTCAACTATCCCTACTAGCCCCATCTCTATGTTCCCGTCTTTTCTCGGGCAAACCAAGATACCTAAGAACGCCACTATGAAAGCTAATCCTCTCCGAGCTTCTCACTTGTCTTGATTTCCAGCGTGAGTAAGACCGGTATCTGGTGTTTCGAAGCTACGGGGATTCCTGTAACGTCGATACAGAAAGTAGAAGGTACAAAATCCTTTGGCCAGATTTCCGTCTCGGATGTCCCGACTGATGCTTAACAAGTCCAAAAAATTTGTGGGGGGTCACTGTTCTTAGTGCTACCGGGTATTGACTTCTGAAATTCCCTTCAAAACCGGCATAGCCTGCTATCTCTTCTAGCGTAGGAGTTAACTCGAAATCCGCAAAGTGAAACACATTATGTGTTGGGTCCCAAAACGGTATCAAGGCCTCAATCACGTCTTTTCTGGGCTTGACCTTCAAAAGCCCAATAATACCGCCCAATGCTTTTGTCACAACTTTCCTGCTATCGCCCCCAAATCATGCCACCACATATGTAGCTCTAAAGGGATCTCTTCACAGACTGAGAAAGGTTTATTTTGATTTGTGCTCATCGTGCATATTTATTAAGGTGATTTTAATTAAAATAAAACCATGACTTGTTTTGACTTAAGAGAAATGACCATTTTTCAAAATTTCCACAAAACATCCGGCCTTGCCAACACGGCCTTTTAGCACTTCAAAACGAAGATTTTAAGGCTGTGTCAGCTACCCAGCCAAAACCTTTAAAAGTGACAAAAAGTGGCTGTTCTTGCAAAAACAGTCTTCCGGCGCCCTTTTAGGGACATTCGACTATATCTGACAAGAATGGCATCACCCTAATTATTTTCAAATTAAAATAAAATTTTTGTTCTTTTGGCTACTTTCGCAAAAAGGAAGTTGAACCCGATGGGGGTTACCTACGTATCTCACGCCCTGTGAGAATCAAACCGGCGTAGTTCGGGCAAATAAAACAAACTATTTTTTTTTTTGAAAACAAGACTATTTTTTTTCATTTCATTGGAAAATAAAACTATTTTTTAAAACACCAACTTTTGTTTTTCCTCTTTTTTTTTTTATTTTTTTTTTTGAAAATTCGACAGAGTTTCGACACTATTTGGACATTGGTTTTTTTTAGAAGAGGCGATTAACTCTCTTTAGCCCTCATACTGCTATTTCTCTTTCCTTAAATTTTCCCAATATTCATAAGCCGGTTAGCATGCAAGTCCGAAGCAAATAAATGCACAAGTAGCATGTAGGATGTATCAGGATGGTCTTTTTGTTTCGGGTGCACCTGTCCTAGACAGACCCAACCCCTGTGTTGAGCCTCCAAAGCCAAAATGCACATGATGAAAACATACGTTTCTACTAGGGATCCGGCATGAGGTATTGTTATACTAGGTTTAAACCTGAGTTTATTTATTCTAGACCTGGCTTACTCGAGCGGACAACTCGAGCCGAGGGGGGCAGCGTACTGGGAATATAGAAGCTTCACCGATTTTGCAACTTGTCCGAACCTCGTTCTAAATTTAGAATATGATTCTAACAGAAAAGAAGTCACACGAAGTGCACACTTCTTCATGATTTAGAAGACTCAGAGAGAAGAGGGATTTCACAACAGTTTATATACAGTTCACGGAATATCAAAGCGGTAAAAACAATCAATTAGCATATTAGGTCCAAATCAGGTAACAAAATCAGATAATGGATAAAGCCAACTATAACAGTTATTCTAAGCTCGAATTCTTGAACCCTGAACCAGAGATTCTGGGTTCGGTCCCCAGCAGAGTCGCCAGAGCTGTCACACCTCCTTTTCACCGGTTGAATCCCGAATCGAGGAAAACATGACTCTGTATTACAGTCCGCAAACCAAAAATTCGGGTAAGGAATTCTGTTAACCTGGGAGAAGGTGTTAGACATTCCCGGATTCCGTGGTTCTAGCACGATCACTCAACTGTTGTATTCGGCTTAATTATCTGATTTTAGAAACACCTTTTAACCTATGATGCCATTTTAAACTTTTAACCGCTTTTAATCAATTTTAAAAGAAGATTGAACGTCGTTTAAAACACGTCTTTGGATCGCGCCACATGAAATGCACCCGCAATCCTAAACATATTTTATTCAACATTTTAAGATTTGGATTTGGGTCACATGAAATGCACACCCGAGTTTAAGAAAGGTAATATTATTAAATGACGCATCCCAAAGCAACTACGCATTAACAACTTTGCGAGGGCCATGAAAAATTCGCTAAATGGCACGCCTCGATTTCTAAGGATTAAAATATTAACTAAGCGGGGGCCATGCATTTTAAGATTTTGTTTGGCGCGAAGCGCCTCGGTTCTACTTTTAAAGAACATTCAGAACTAAACTCTTAAGGGATGAAACTACATTCTACTCAATATGGCGCATCTCATGACTTAATCAGCAAAATCTAATTAAATAAGAAAAATTATCGCTACTTTTGGACTGAAAATTTGGACCAACTTTGGACTAACAGACCGACGTGAGAGAGAACGAACGGATGGCATGATGATTAGAAGATAACGTGAAAGAACCTTGGGCTCGAACAACTAGCTCTATGTGTGAAGAAAGGTGGCTAGTCTTCACTCCAGGCCCAACATGAGCCCAGACCCTTGGAGGATCGAGCATTAAGGAGTGCTGGACTCGAGGTCGAGTCCCCGAGCACGCGGGATATCAGATTATGGATCAACGGACGTGTGCCCAATTTCATTAGTAAAAGGGAATGTCACACAAACAGACTTGGGCTGGCCTTAATTTCATCAATTGGGCTAATATTAGGCCCAAGTCTAAAACCCTCCTTCATGCAAAATTAGCTACTTGTAATTCCATCAAAACACTTCATGAAACATGGAATGGGGTTAACCTTCTACTTCCGCATCTCGATTATTCGAGCACATGATGACCAACTAACCATTACGAAATTGCAATACCATTTCCAGCTAAAAATGCCCAATGCACAATTAATTACTTGCAATTCAATTAAGAAACAATATGAAACGTGAAATGAAACTAACCTTTGTTTCCGAATTTTAAACTATCAGATAAACATTCTGAGTTTGCAAACAACAAATCCCACTTAAACCTACCCGCAATCAACACCAAAGTAAAGTAGTATTTGCTTCTATTCCTAAAGTATTCTGAACTATATCCTTCCTTTCAAACATGATCTCAATACCCCATTTAACCTAAAAATACATTCAGCTGACCCATAGCATTATCCAGACACAACTAACATGATATCCAAAACTTAAATGAACTACATATCAGATCCTTTAGTTGTCACATGTTCCACCCAAGTCTGAATCACTCTAGAGCTTTTATATCCAAACAAAATTCAATTTCAGCCTTTGAAACAGGCTGACAACAACTTCAATTAAGATTCAGAGCAAAAGAATACAAGATATAACCAAACTTGATTAGACCTACTGGTAATCAAACTTTCGTAATAGTCCAGAATCATGACAAAGTTCAGCTATACAATACCAAGCCTTTAACTATGAGACATTTAACAGGAAATTGAGTCTCTTGCTGATTCTAAACCAAATTTAACCCTCAAAAGATACTGTCACCAAAAAGGAGAACATGCACCAATAACTCATGTTTCTAAAGAAAAATAAAGCTACATTACGACAAAGAACAGGTTGATGTTAAGCTCCCAATCTCCAGATTTCCATATCAAACTTGAAGAAAGTTTTATATTAGGTAGAATTAAAGAATATATACCTAGAAATTGAAAAGAAAAAAGAGGTGAAGAAGTAGTAGATAACAGCATAACAAAAGCACAACAATATCAATGCAACAGTGACCTCACAGCAGCTTGAAACCCAGAAAACCAAAAATCAAACCATCTCCCAACCCAGGTGCAAGATGCGAAACTTTCAGAGATTTTAACTAATGAAGAAGATCAGAAATCCCCAGCTGATACAGAATTTGATCAGTTTTTATCAAAGAAATATGCTGGAAATCAGTGCAGTTTCAGAATTCTCAGCCGTTTTTGTTTTCTCAGAATTTTTATCTCTTTTTGAAGTCTCTTAGGTCTGCCTTGAAAGGCAAGAAAAGCTGCCTTTATAGGCAAGTTATTAGGGCAGACTTAGCTTGCACCTTGCCCCCTTTTGAATTTTGTTTTTTACTTAGGTGTCCCTAGCTTAAATTCCAGAAATTCATTTTAATCCCTACCCCCAGCTTCCTGGAAGCTTCCCATTCAGTTACACTCAAGATTCCTTAGGCCAATTGCCTAGACTACCCCTCGAACCCTGATTATTCACTATAAGAACCCAACCTAGCAGAACCCCTGTTGATACTAGACAGACCGAATGGGCCATGGGTCAATTTGGCCCATCTGTTCAACCCCAAATGAACTGGAATAGACCCAAAACCCAACCCTCAAGGTCAAAGATCTATTCGGCCCAACTAGCAGTTATTTGATTACCAAATAATATAGAACAATTAAAAATTTAGCCTAAATAGTTTACTAACTAAACTTAACCAAACTAACAATTTCAAAACTAACCTAATAAGACTCCAATTACTCATGCATGAATGAATAGACTACAGAACAAATGAAGAATGATTCGAGGAGAGGAGAAGAAACAGAAAATTAAAAAACAAACTAAGGACAGATTAAACCAAAAGAAGAATACCTAAGAAAAGTTTAGAAAATGAACAGGGGAGCCTGGGTCTTCAGATCCTTAGATTTTCCGACCAAATCTGATGTTAATCATGCGCTCTTACGAAGAACACACGAATAAAATCGGATTCGACAAGAAATTTTGCCAAAACTTGACTTGGGATTTCCGGGGTTCGTTTCTGATCTAAGATTCGAGGAACTAGGGCAATATTCGAGGGTAATGAAGTATGGATTTGGAAAGAGGGGAGTGAGGAGGCTATAGGGTGTGATTTTCGTGGCATTTGGAGGTGGCGCGACCACCGGAGGCCGGGGATTTGGGGGCGGCTAGCTAGGGTTTCGAGGGTGTTTCTGATGAGGGTGGTGAGCAGAAGGGGATTCTGAGGGGGTGGGGGAGGGTTGTTCGGACACTTAAATAAACCTGGAGCATCAGTTTTGAGCCGTTTGATCAAGGGGAGATCAATGGCTCAGATCAATACTAATCGAAACGACGCTGTTTGATTTGGGGGGGGGGGGACCAGACCGGGTCAAGGCATGGGTTTGGGCCGGGTTTCGGGTAATTTTCATTTGGGTTGGGGAATAGTAAATTGGTTTTAGCCCAAATTTGGATTTTCTTTCATTTCTTTCTTTTCTTTTTCAATTTCAAAATTCTTTTCTTTTCAAAATTAAAATAAAACCTGAATTAATTAATAAATTTTTAAACTAAATTAACCTACCCAATTAGATTAATCACTCATCGTGGTATTTACAATAATTAATTAAATCCTAAATTTAAAGAAAAACTATACCATTAAAAATTTAAAAGTTAAAATGAAAAATGAACTATTTTTGTGATTTTCATTTTTTATAAAACAAACTAATTTACTAATTAATCTAAAAAAATATAAAATTAAATCCTAAATGCAGTGCATGATATTTTGTATTTTCATAAATTAAATAAAATAAACGTGCACAAACAAATGCAAATAATTAACAGAAAATGCCACAAAATCCAACAAAATTGCAAACACTGAAAGAAATTATTTTGTTTTGAATTTGTTGGAATAATTCATATAGGGCAAAAATCACGTGCTCACAGAGGTGGCTAAGCATGAATTCAAGCCCAGCTTCTCCCCAAAGCATCTCATCATCAGCACCACTTGCCAAAACAACGGATGTATCTGCGCCAAAGTTCTTTAGGCAGAAGTCAAGCATGACCCTATCACGGGGGCCTAATGCGAAAGGGTACAAGTATACGTTCAAGAATCCATCGGCACAATCCGTAATACTCTCATCCTGGGAAAGCACTTGTAGCTCTATCCCCTCGCCCCATCCGCAGTATCTCCTCACCATCTCCAGATGTTCCTCTCTTATCAAAGACATAGTCTTTAGAGCGAACTCCCGCGGATCCTAAACATCAGGAGTGAAACTCTCCCCTCCCGATCGGGCCGGCTCCGAAGTAGCTGCCATAGCTATGGTAGAATTGACAGACTAAAGTAGGGATGTGCTCCAACACTTTTTGCTCCTGATGAAACGAATGACCCTATGCCAAGGCGGAAAGATAGCTATCTAAAATAATGAGATATTTCAAAGAAGAAAAAACCGCCCTATGTATAAGTGGGAAACATCAATGATTCGCCTATCTGGAGTAAGCCCCAGGAGGCCAACGGTCTCAGTGCAGATCCCGGGGTAGTACCCGACCCTCGAGACCTCCATCAATTAGAAGTTAGGCTTCAAGGAGCCAAATACATCATCTCGAGCCCTGAGGTGGCGCCCGACCTCGAGGACCTCTAGCAGAAATGTCATGACGCAAAATCCACTAAGGGTGGTGATGGAGCCGGATACCGCTGTCAGGCAAGCCAACCAAAATACTTAATTAAATTCCAATTTTAGTATTTGTTGAAATCATTTTCTTTATACATTAAATAATAAATAATGAAATTTACAGAAATAACCATGAAGTCTTTGACAGACTTAATATTGAATAATCCAAAAAAAACCATTCCAGAACCCGGTGTCACAAGTGCATGAGCTATCTCTAGAAAACAATATAACACAACAGCTGTACGAAATACAAATGGACAAAAATAAAGATACAATAAAATACTCTGAAGGAGATTCTGCTGGCTACGACATCTCGATAAATGCAACTCGCCTAAGTCTCCGTATCAACCATGCCACTATACCACTAAGCCACTAGCCATATATGAACCTGTGCAACAAAAATGCATAGCAAGTATAGTATGAGTACGAAAGCAACTTGTACCCAATGAGTATCCCTTCTAATCTCGAAGAAGTAGAGACAAGAGGTCGACTTCGACACTTACTAGTGGTCCAATAACGATATATTATTAATGCGAATAATCATGGATTTATTAAGAATGACAGTAATTTCAAATAAGTCACGAACAAGTAAAAGTTCCTTTTTATATTAAATTTCTTCGGATTCATAATCCATTGCTTTTCAATTATCTCAAGTAGGGGAGAGCAAATATCAATATCAATAAATCTCAAGGCAGCAATACAAGCATGCGCAAATCATGTCGAGTTCGTACGGCCCGATCCAACAATATTCAAACTGTGCACTGCCGAGGGTCGAACGGCGCAAATCATAGATGCATATATTACCCTGCTTGCGAATCATACATCTGACGCGGTCAAATATAAATAAACGCAACAATCAGTCAATCGAGAATTCATCAAGGAGCAATTATCCAAAGAAAATCCAATTCTCTTTTAACAATTTAAGAAAATGAAGTTTAAATCTTTTTAGAAATTTATTTACTAATTCGATGTGATTTAAGCAATTCAAGCTGTCAATAATATTAAAAATATTTCCAAGTACATCATGCTTTTGGGTCCTAGACTACCCAGACAATAGCATAATAGTAGCTACGCACGGACTCTCGTCACCTCGTGCGTACGTAGCCCCCACAAATAGGAGAACATAACCAATTAACTCACCTATGGGGACAATTACCTCTTACAAGGTTAGAAAGGAGACTCACCTCGCTCCGAAGATCCATAATCGGCATCCCATGTTCTTCCGAAGACACGAATCGATGAACAAAGCTCCCAAACTAGCCAATAATAATACTAATCCATTAATATATACTCAATTACCCCTAACGGTCCAGTTTATAACAATTCCTAACCCTGATCGAAAAGTTGACAAAAATGCCCTCGGACCCACGTGCCCAGATTCCAAAAATTTTCGAATAATAAGTTTACCCGTAGCCTCACAAACTCAAATGTATAGCTTACTCTCAATTTAATACCCAAAATCGTGGTCAAATTCCAAGTATATCAATTTTCTAGGTTTTTCCCTCAAACTCCAAGTTTCTACCAATTTCCAGGTCCAAATCCATATATAATCATGTATTTAACTAAAAACTAGCATAAATTACTTACCTTATGCTTGGTGGCAAAAATGGCACCTCAAAGTTGCTCCAACATCGGCTCCAATGGAAGAAATGGGGTTGAAAGGAACCCAACCCCCGATTTAAAGAACCTCACTGCCTCCAGCACTTCCACATCTGTGGTCGCGCATCTGCGAGAAGAGGACCACATCTGCGAAAGGGGCTAAAATGGCTGGGACCGCTTCTGCGGTCTTGAGGCTGCTTCTGCTGAACCGCTTTTGTAGTTTGGCCTGGCCTTCCTTGGGCCGCATCTGCGATAGATGGACCGCATCTGCGGTCTCGCACCTGTGGTCCACCAACCGCAGGTGTGGTTATGACAGAAGCAGCAGCTTCAGCACTTCTCCAATTCCATTTTTTCGTTCCGTTAACCACCCGAAATCCACCCGAAACCCCCGGGACCCCAAACAATCATACCAACCAGTACCAAAATACGTTAAGGACTTGTTCGTGACCTCAAATCATATCAAACAACGCTAAAATCATGAATCGACCTCCAACCCAAGCTTTATGAACTTTAGAATTTCAAACTTCAACTTTCGATGTTTAAACCTATCAAATCACGTCTGATTGACTTCAAATTTTGCACGCAAGTCATATTCGACATTACGGACCTACTCCAACTTTCGGAATCAAATGTCGACCCCGATATCAAAAATTCCACTTCCAGTCAAACTTCTCAAAAACCTCCAAATTTCTATCTTTAGCCAAATGACTTCAAAATGACCTACGGACCTCCGAATTCACTTCCGATCACGCTCCCAACTACAGAATCACCATACGGAGCTGTTCCCCGACTCAGAATCCTAAACGGACATCAATAACACTGAAATGCACTTCAACCCAACTTATGAAATTTCTTCCAAAATGCTAACTTCCACAATGGGCGCCAAAACGCTCCCGGGTCATCCAAAACCCGATCCGGGCATTCGCCCAAGTCTGAAATCATCATACGAACCTGCTAGAATACTCGAATCCCGATTTCAAGGTTGTTTACTAAAAATTCTGATCTTAGCTAGTTCTTCCAATTTAAAGCTTCCGAAATGAGACTTCTCTTTCTAAATCAATCCCAAACTTCCCTAAGTTCAATTCCGACCACACGTGCAAGTCATAATACCTGAAATGAAGCTGCTCATGGACTCAAACTGATGAACGACATGCTAGAGCTCAAAACGACTGGTCGGGTCGTTACAAGAAAGAAGTCAGGCTTCGGAAAGCCTTCAACACCATCATAGGACTCGAGGAGATACCCTATCTCATGGTTTTCCTTTCTAAAAAAAAAGAAGTAAGCGTTTAAAGCTCTGCCCGTGAAGACTCGAGTAGGGCTTAAGGCATCGCTTATATATAAGCAACCTCTCAACAAAGTCTATCCACTATGCTCTAGAAGGCTATAGATATCATGTTCAAAGTAGACTCCCAGGTACCCGAAGCTGACCTTCGCTCAGGATACTGTTCTCAAAAACTTCGAAACACAACATACTATCTCTATGCAACTCGAAGGGCCCGACGGCACGAACCCATCGGACCAATTCAGGCTTGCTTCGAGGTACCATAATGGGATCGGAAAAGAGCCACACCAATCGGTAGAAGATCGTAAAGAATGCTCGCATCCGAGTTAGATATCAGCGATCGACAACAAAGGAAAACATTTAAATGCCTCGAAGCACACAAGAACATATAGTGATAGGGAAAGTATCAAGAACAAGAATCAAGGAAGTATCTTCATATTCATATATATTCATGTACAACAACCCTCGAAGGGTCCTTACATACAATTACAAAAGCACGCAAGGGGTTCTTGCATGTAAAGGAAGAAACAAAAGGGTGCGCATGTGTGGTAAAAGCCTAGAGACTGGTCTACCTTCGAAGGTTCGCCTCCTACAATAGGCAACTCCGGGCACACATCCTCAGAAGCCTCATCCCGGCCTTCCACACTGATATCCCCAAGGGATATGGAGAGAAGCAGGGAGGGATAAAAAAATGCCATAGCTCTCCGAAGGTCGAGGACCCTCACTGGCCAATAGGACCTCGGAGAGACAGCGGACCAGGCGAGCCTCGGTCCCGCTTGCACAACTACTTAGAGTCCACTTCTTGGAACATCTAGCCGTGCAAGCTACCAGCTCGGGGCAGAACACCACGTCGAGCCGGGGCATGAAGGTGAGCAGTGGTGTATAATACGAGCCCCCTTTTTGAGCAGCGGTGCATAATCCGAAGAGCTTTCTGTGAGCAAGGAAAGTTTACCCCCGTATGTCATCATTTCGAGCAAACAAGGGCAGCAACAATAGACATAAAGGCAACCACAACAGAGATAGGACGGCATGGTCGTGCTCGACAAAGGGAAGCTCCGACAAGAGGCCACAACATAGCCTACGGGAGCTCTGCCAAATGTCCATGAGACCACGAGCCCCAAGCATAATGTTCAAGGATAGAGGAAGATGATAAGAAGAAATGAGCAAATAAGCTAATAAAGGTACTTGGGTAGAAAAACAATGCCAAAGTACCCCCATTTATAGGGGGTAACGACATGGTCATCGAGGCTTTGGAAGATTGACCGACTGACGCAATTACTGCGTTCTTGAAGAACCGAATTGGCTGCGGCACATTCATCTTGGAGAACGAGAATCGACAGTGCATTCAATGATGTCAAATACAGAAGTCTATGGGGCACCCCGGTTGCCGAAAAAGCTCGCGCCGCAAGTTGCTTCACTGGTATGACATCACCGTGAGAAGCTCGTAGAGTTCGGTGTCAGAATCATTTCCCATCGCTTCGTTCTGGGAAATGTGAAGACTATCTGTATGTGGCGAAATCAGAAAATTTAATTTCTCGCTATCAAGCCACTTCGGCAGAACACCTCGAGACCCGAGGACGTGGAGTTGCGACTGAGTCCCCTCCCTCGGGGCTCATCGAGGCCTGACTCAAAGAAGACGAAGACCAAGGCTAGAGAAAAGGGGGAAACTCCCAAGGCACGTGGCTAAGTCTGACAGAGACGGTCTATCCAGAGCCTATGTGGAAGCATCATATCTAGCCGTCCCATCTCCATACTTTACAACTAATGTATGTTGTACTATAACCAGATTCCCCTCCTATATAAGGGGAACCCACCCTACTTTGTAAAGGGGGAGGTTGCTCCAACTATTTCTCCAAAAGATCAATAATATCTCTCTCTCTCTCTTTCTTCTCTCTAACTTGCTCGTTCTTACTCACTCGAGGCCCTCCTCGTCATTTATTACTTTCATACTTTTTCTTCATTTATTTCTTGGCATTAGCCATAAAGAGCCTTGTTTGATCATACCTAAACTGTTATCCCATTCCCGACTACCCCCGATAGCTCGAGATCGAGCCGGACATCGATCCCAAGGTCCTCCATCGACCAGTCCGAAGCCCGGGCAGCAAGCCTCCCGGTTTGATTACTGCCCCATTTTAGCTTGTATTCTCTTCATTAAACTTCATACTCTTAGCATAAACTGCGCTATAAAACTAGCATAAAAATAGATCATGTATTTTTAGAATCCCATTTATAAATTTAATTGTTGTTACCGTTTTTACGGTAAACACAAATCATGTTATACTTGCGATGTTTGCAACCTACTTGTTAATTAATTGTTTAAAACATATTGAAACTTGGTAAAGGAATTGAAAAAGGTTAAACATTATTTACTTGATCGTTAATGAGAATTGGCATTTCTTTAAATGATTGTTCCTTAATAAATCTTGAATTGGTTGTTTTAAATGTATTTTTCTCTTTTGTGGAGTGGGCCGAATGACTCAGTAGCAGATAGATGTATCTATGATTTGTGTCATTCGACCCTCGGTAGTGCACATTTTAAATATTTATATTGGATGGGCCATACGTCCTCAGCATGATTTATGCATGATTGAATTGGTTGCTTTAGAATTTATAATAATTCATATTGCTTCATTAGCTTGAGATATGAAATGATAAATGATAAATAAATTAAAAATTTCTTATTAACAAAAAAATTATTTACTTACTTCATGATATTGAGATTATAGTAGTTCTATGTAATCCATGCTTAATTATATCATCAGTATTTTATTTATAACCCATAGTAAGTGTCGTAGTCGATCCTTCGTTACTACTTCTTCGAGGTTAGGCTGGATACTTATTGGGTACGCGTTGATTTACGTACTCATACTATACTTGCTGCACATTTTTGTGCATGCACATTTATGTTTAATGGCCTTGTGAGCGCAGAGGCGTGGTTAATGTGGTGACTTAGGTGAGCTGCATTCTATATTATGATCGACAGCCAGCAGAACCTCCTTTAGAATTATTTATATCTTTCTTGTCTAATTTGTATTCCGGACAGATGTTGTATTTTATTTTATCTTCCTAGTTGATATTCATGCACTTGTAACACCGGGTTCTGGGGGTACTTATGAGTGTTCATTAGTGTATTTGGGGAAAATATTATCATCTACTCTGTAATTTTATTTTTTTATTATTTAACTGAAGGAAATTTTTTGATTTCAAAATGCTAAAATGAGTAATCAAGTTAATCAATTATTGTTAGTTTGCCTAACAACGGTGTTAGGTGCCATCATGACCTTTAATGGATTTTGGGTCGTGACAACATGGTATCAGAGAGCTAGGGTCACTTAGTTCTCACGAGTCATGAGAGAGTATAGAGTCTTGCGGATCAGTACAGAGATGTCTGTACTTATCTTTGAGAGGCTATGGGGCTGTTAGGAGCACTTCCCTTCTTGATTCCTCATCGTGCGATTTGATTCCTTTAAGGCTTGTGCCTTTACTACAGATGTGGTGCAGGATATTTCTACATACGTATTTGATTGGGCTATTCTCGTCACCTTGCGGAAGGCCGTCCAGTTGTTTCAGCTCAGTATCAGTATTACCTAAGGTTTTGAGATTTGGCATTGATTGTTATGACGATTCATGCATTGCTATCACATAGTGTTTTTGTAATGATTGGATGCTTGTCTATGCGTCGAGGCAGTGAATGACTTGAAAGGAGTTTTTACTCAGTGCGTAATGTAGAGATAATTCAATATTTTATTTCCGGTGTAGGAAAGGCAATCAGACTAAGAATGTTCAGAATTTGGTTGATGGAGTAACAAGACTTGGTATTTTCGAGCGTGGTGGAATTTTTATCTGTGATGTGGTGCCATTGTCCTTGTTGAATGTGCTAAGTTTGCAGGTGTTATGGCTTTCTTCAATTCGCCTTTGGGGCGGGGTGCTGTGAAATTGTGCCGGGGAAGCGGTTGTCATAAATTGCGGTGCACATTGGTTTATTATCGAATCGGTATTCCTAGTATTGATGGCTCGAGGAAGATGATCTTCGGGGAGGTTTAAAGTTAGTGGAAATTTATTGATCCAGGTACTATAGAGATGGATTTTGATTTGAGGCAACAATTGGGCATTTATGAGGAAGGACATGTGGGAGGTGTCTTGCGGTGGTTAAATTTCTTGAAGGCCAGGTGTAAGAAGCAGAAGTCGAGTAGTTGCTTAAAGGAGAGGGTTTGACCTAAGTGGGGGACTGGTAGAGTAGCATATGGGTGTTGATACCCAATTTTTTCCTATGTATTTTTATATACAAAATACTTTCAAAATAGCATGTACATATATATATAAGCATGCCCAAGAGTTTTGGTATTTTTTCCTAATTTTTAAGATTTTAAAATCAATTTATTGTCTATTTTTAGCAGTACAAATCCAATAATTATTCCCAAGATTATCATTTTGGTGAATAACTTATTTTATTCTCATATTTGCACCAAAATATAATTAAGGCGATTTTTGTTTATTTTTTACAAATCTATTTGGTATTTTTAAGCTAAATTGCATGTAATTGCAATTATAGCCTATTTCACGATTAGTAGCATTTTATAATTATAAAATTATTTCCAGTATTTTAAAATTAATATTTATATAGTATTTGTTGTCTCAGTATTTTTAATTAAAATTATTATTACTATTTTTTATAAAATAAAAAGGGAAAATAGGCTATTTAACACTTAGCCCACTTCTATTTCAATTACAGCCCTTTCACCTTTCAATTTTGGCCCTCAATTTGACCCAATTCCGCCCCCAAATTAAACTAGCCCAATCCCCCCAAACTACCCAACCCCTGACCCGATTTAAAAACCCACCCGGCTCCCCTTTGATCCAGGCCGTTGATCATTTTGATCAACGGCCATAAACTCCCCTTTCCTTTTTTAATTCCCAAAACACCCTTAACCTAATTCATTTCACCTGAGATGCCGCCTTTGAACCCTCTTCGTCTCTCAAACTCTCTCGAACCTCTCCGAAACCCTAATCGTTTCCCACCTTATCTCACCATGTTTCCACCGGAATCTATGGCGTCTCCGGCCATGGACGGTCTGTACTCATCCTTTCTCACCATCAGACCTGAGATATTCAAGGTTTGAAGCCCGACTTCAATGGCCTTCTTCAGATCCTTCGCAGATCTATAGATCTACGACTTCTCCGACCATTATTCCGGCATGTTCAAGCAATATGAGTCTTTTCGACTCAGGATCTGACTTTCCTCAAGACCTTTCTCATTGCTAGGGTTTTCTCTGCAACTCTAAGCCGTCTGAGGTTCTGTACCCGCCTATTTTCTTAGATCTGTGATATGTCTGGGCTTTATTTGACATTTTAAAGGTTTTCCCCAAATTTCCTTTTTAAAATCGTTCAATTTTGATTTTAGGGTTTCTGAAAAAGTTTCTTCAAATATCTTTCTGATTTCTTTCCGTTCTTTCTTTATGTGTGTTTATCTAGGTTAAGCTCGTATGTTTTCTTTTCTACTACGCATGAGTTTACTCTCTTGTTTCTTTTCTATTATGCGAGACTCTTCTATTTTTGCTGTCACTCTTATGCTCTCATGTTAATCCGTGTTGTTAATCCTTATTCTTTGCTATATGTGTTTATGGTTGAGTTCTTTGATTTTGTTTACTTTACTGAGTTCTGTTTGTGTTCCTGCTAAGCATATTTCATCTACTTTTGTTTAAAGCTCGTATCATCTCTTTCTTCTGAACTTGTTTAAACTCTAAGTTTTCTCGAGCATGTTCTCATGACTTTGAATTGGGTTGTTTCTGTCGTGTGTGTTTGTCTCTCATAAGTTTTTGGAAATGACTTCTGAGCCCCTCGCAAGTGGCCTGCATTCTCATCTCCATTGTCTGACTCAATTTGAAACCCTAGGATTTGGGGGTTTCTTTGGCAAGTGGTATTAGGGTTCCACTTTGGGACCCTAGGCTTTCAGACTCACTATGAGTCTGTAAGTGAACTCGAATCTCTTTTGCTTGTAGCTCTAAGACTTTCAATTTTAGACTCTTTTTCTAAGAAACCTGACGATTCCTTTTGTTTGATCTGTGTACTTTATATATGAGAAATTCTTCTTTCAAAAGTTTTCACCAATTAAGTGATTAATTCTGAAATCCCTTTAATAAGACTGATGAATTGTCACTGATGTTTCTTCGATTGAACCTCTTTTACCTTTCTTGACTTGGTTCATTCGAATTGAACTTGTAATTTTGGTTTCATGGCTATTTGATTGATTTCCTTGCCATATTTGGCACAAACCGTATGCCATTGATTGTTTTCCTTAAATAACTTCTATGTACTTACCCCTTTTGTGCTACTTTGAAAAGGTTTTAATAAAAACTTCATTCCTTAACTAATTTTTACCCGTTAAAGTCAGAATCCCTTAACTAAAGGGAGGTTGATTTCAATGATATTTTCTTGCCTTTCTTACTTGCTTTTTGCACTATAAAAGGGACTGCCCTTCTACACATTTTAGACACCTTACACCTTCAGTTCACACGACCTACGCACTACCAGTCCTTAACTCCAATTCAATACTTGCACACTTGCCATATTGCTTTGAATTCAATACTCTTTCAACACTCTGCTTTTGCTTGAGATCTCTTGGAATTGCTTGGCTTTTTTTAAGACTACTGTTTTTACTTTTTTCCCCTGAAACTGGTATGTTCTGATTTAACATTTCTGCCTCACCCCTATGTGCTTATTTACAGTTTTCTGCAATCCTGTTTACTTTACTGCTCATGTTCAATGATTTGTGCTAAGTACGTTCTTTCCCTGCACCTGTTTCTATTGTGAATCCCTACCCCTATTCCCATTCTATGTGTTTGAGTTAAGGCTCATGCCATGGCAGTATTCAAATTGCTACTCAGGTCATAACCTGATCCACAATGGATCCTAACTCTTAAGATTTGGCTAACAGACTGGTCGGGGGTGTGCCAGCATTCCCAATTGCTGAGCATGACCACCAGCCTGCCATGGATTTCCCCTAATTCCCTTATGCACTTACACATATTCTTAGACTCTTAAGTTCTACCCCTCCTCTTATGAGCCTTGCTTTGGGACCTTGAGTTCCCTCTGAACTTGGACATCTGAGGGTTGGCCCTTCCACACTGCACTATAATCTCAATTCTGCAATGTGTTTGGGGTGTAAGCACTGCCCGGGGCTCTTTGAGACTTTTGGGAACTTTGACACATCCCAAACATGAGAAAGGCTTTTGGAAATCTGATCCTGGAAGTTGGTTTATCTCATATTGTTGGACTTTGAGTTTGAATTAGGCTGTTTGGTTGTAGCTGGAATTTCTGATGTAATTTTACTTCTTTTTTTCTGATTCATTCGGGTCTATAATAATTTGTAATAAATATTGGGGCTGGCTAGTGAAAAGGGACGTGGATGAATGTATGCAAAGGATAGAAAACTTGCCTATAGGATTTTTTTGATTTCTGCATTCTCATCTTAGAACTCAGGCCTATAGGTTTTTTCTGATTTCTGCATTCTCATCTTAGAAACCATGCCTATAAGTTTTCTGCATATAGAGATCCTGTCTCTAAGATCCTGCATTTCTGCATATAGAAACTTTGCCTATAAGTTCTGCATTTCAGCAAAAATTATGATCATAGTTTTTCTGCACTTCTGCATGTCATTAGGCAAACAATCATAGGTTTAATAATAATCAACTTCATTCTAGATACCATGCCTATAGGACTCTTGTATCTATGTAATCATTTAAAACCAATAACGCTTAGATAACTTGCCTATAGGAGTAATCAATTGAATCAACTTCGTCTATGAATCTAAAATCAGTCATAAGGTCGTTTAAAATCTACAGATCTTTTGTTTATAAAACCAGTAATCCTCTCTTTAAAATCAGTACGCTCCATTAGATATCATGTCTATAGGTCTCACTTAGGCACACCATTATGTCATTAATTAACTGTGTCAGTTTTGATAACTACAACCAGACAAGGCTAATTCGGACTCCTCATCTGAGAAATATGTGGTATATCAGCCTATCCTAATGCTTTTAAATTTAATTCAGACTATAACCAGTATTTGAAGTCATGCTAAATTATTTGCTCCTTTAAGTGAAGAGGCATGTTTGATCCCTTAAACTGCTATTTGTTTCCCCCTACTTGCTTATGTGTTTTGTTTGTCGCATTCGAATTTTGTCCTTTTAAAACACTGAAAAAACCAACCTCCCTCCCTTTAGGACTAGTAGTCCCAAATGCCTCCGGGACTGATAGGATCGGGATGAGTAATAGTATGCAGTAAGTGACGACACTATTCCACGTTTAATACCTTAACGAGGTGTGAAAGGGTAGATATGGACATGATGACCGGTGCGCTAATACCACGTGCGACCCCTCTTCTGAGAAGTGATTCCCGGGTATTGCATTGATGTGATCCATATTGTTTGTAAACCTAGGACCCCTTCTCCTTTACTTGTTATCCCCTTTTTTAACTGTCTAGACTATTTGATTAAATTTTTTGTTTTCTTCATCTTTCTTCAAACCTTCAATTCACTTGCAACATTATGTGTAAATCCCCCTTCTATTTGTGACCTTTATTTTCTTACTTGTTAGTTAAAGTCACAATTGTAACATGGCCGGGAACCACACTAGTGGATCTTGAGGGGTGCCTAACACCTTCCCCTCGAGATAATTTCTAGCCCTCACCTGAACTCTGGTTTTTCTAGTGACTCTTCAATCCAAAAAACCCAATTCCCAAGAGGGAACGAGTTGTCCTTCCAAATGTCATGAACTCGATTTCGCCTTTAAAAAAAGGGGGCGCAACAGCATGGCGACTCTGCTGGGGAATTCTTTAAGCTTTTACCATCTCATGTTACTTGTGACTTCACTGCTTCTTTATTACCTTTATTTAATGTCTTTACCTCTTTTCTACTATGAAACTTACTTGGCTCCTTGTTTTTTTTCTTTAATGCTTTCTTTTACCGCTTCCCTTCAATGCCGTTGTAATTATGAGCAATTATTGTAATCATTAATTTATGAACGTGTAAAAACATGACAACTTGTTTCATTCTTGTAATTGCATATTCAATATCATATTTCACTCGTGCCAAATAAAATACCATAGAAACTCTTATAATTAGTGGTTGCGCCCTTCCGATATTATCACCCTTAAATTTGGCAAATGCGTATTTGCGGTAAAACCAGTCAATCAGTGGTGCAGTCAACGGTTCCGTGCCTTTCCCTCTTGAGTTGTCCGCTCAAGGGTACCGATCTAATACCCCATAGAAACCTTACTTTGTTCAATTGTGTATACATCACTGTCAAACCTAGCCGAGTCAGTTATGTTGTCCGCATAATGACTCTTTAAGATAGTCTTGTCCAAAGTCCACTGGGTTCCCTTGAAACCCAAATGGAAATTACCACGTATGTGCATTTATTTGGAGAACTAAATGCTGCTTATGCCAATTATTGATATTTAAATAGTTGAGTCTGGCGGGGGTAAGGGTCTAATACTTTATTTTGCAGAAAATGAGGCACGAAGTCCCCAGATTCGGCATGGTAACCAACATTCACCAAAGGTTGCTAAGTTGGTGGGAAGACCTTCACTCCAATGATCAGACCCTCGTCCGCAAATATTTGGGAAATTTGCCTTCTCTTTTGGAGATCCAACCCGACAACAAATTCATAGAGGCTGCAACTCTATTTTGGGATGGCGATAGATCGGTGTTCCGCTTCAGAGACCTTGAAATGACACCTCTGCTCGAGGAAATAAGAGGATTATCTGGTATTCCATGGGAGACTCCGGGTTTACTTATGCCGGAAAATCGCAAAGGTAGGGGCTTTTTCAAAATGATGGGACTAAAGAAGAACACAGACTTGACCTGCTTGAATGATTCATACATTCCTTTCGACTATTTGTACGAGAGGTACGACCATAACAAGTTATACCGCACTCACCCAGATGAATTCGCCCTCACATCATTAGGGCATATCCACAGAAGAGTCTTCGTCTTTATGTTCTGCTTTTTGGGGATGATAGTATTTCCTATGAAGAAGGCTAGGATCCATACCGGACTGGCCATGGTCACCAAAACTTTGATGGAAGGAATTGGCGGGCAGCCTTTTAGCATAGTACCTATGATCGTTGCGGAGATATACCGAGCCTTGGAAAACTGTCAACAAGGGGCCAAACACTTTGAGGGTTGTAACTTACTACTCCAACTCTGGCTCATAGAGCACCTCCAAAAGGGTGAGTATCGGTAAGAGATCCTGCGCATAGACTGAGATGATCATATTGCCTTCCATCAGCCAAGGCAAATGAACTATATGCCTAACATGTTTGCCCAACCAGAAGATGCTAAAGGGTGGGTAGAGTTGTTCGGAAATCTGAAAGAGGACCAAGTGCAATGGATGTTCGAATGGTTCCCTACTGAAGAGTTCATCACCCGATCCAGGGATGCTCCATTTCTGATACTGATTAGTTTGAGATGAACCTACCCTTATGTCCCTCTCCAAGTTATGAGACAAGCTGGCAGGAAGCAGGTTATACCAAGGGTCAACAAGATGAGCCACTTTCGGGCTGACTTCCAAGCTGATGAAAGTCCTTATAAGTGCCAAGCTCAGCATATGTGGCATTGCAAGATCATCATGGGAAAAGATACTATCGAACCAGACAGATACCATGCTGGTTGCACCCCATACTATTCAGGCTGGCTGGAGGATAATCACAATGGCTTAGGCCAACCCAGGTTTGTTCGAGGTCATAGAATCATCGATGAAAGGGCTGAAGCACAGGTCAAATACAACCAACTGCGCAAGAGGATTCGGGAATATGAATACGAGCACCGTGAGATTCAAGAAGCCCACCAAAAACTAATTGAAGAGTGGAAAGACATGGCTGTCAGTGCCAACAAGCGATTGGGATACCTAGAACGAGGTTTAGTGGAGCTAGAAAGGAAGTTCATCCAGAGGATTGAAAATTGCCAGAATGCTGAGGGAAACGAAGGAGGACACCTAGCTAGAGCCTACTTGCTACTGGGACTGCGTGAGCTAGTGAAGCTGTTCAATGGAGCTAAAGAGGCCGAGTTTGGGGAAGGTCCTTCTGGGACCAAGTAGTTAGGATCTTTTCATGTAATAAAGCCAATGACCATTAGTGACATTTTATTTTCTGCTATTTTAGTGTTGTTTTGGGATTCGTCTTATTTTTATCAATAAAAAGAGGCATTTAGCATTATAAGTTCTCCAAATCAACTTGTCACTAGGCCTACCTCGGGCACAATGAGGCTCCCAAATTAGGACACGAATTATATTCTCGCCCTATGTGTTTAAATATCGCAACTTCCTTTCTTACAACCCGCACTAACTTGCTACCTTTGTTTTTTTTATTCCCCTCCCCAAAGGTTAGTTCGTGCACTCTGGCATCGTCATCATACTCCACAATATCTAAGGGCCCTCCGCCTCCTCCTCCTCCGAGTCCTATCATAAACAAGAACAAGGAAAAAGTGGAAGATTTGAGCAACATCAGAAAGGAGAACTCAGTTGAAAGGGTAGAGGTTCCTCAGGGTATTCAGGTTTCCAAGGAAAGTGCCTCCCAGCTCGAGCAAAAGTTGTTGAAATTTCAGGAAGAACTGGACCAAGTTCGGAACTTGGCAAGCTTGTCGTTTTCCCTCACTACCCTAGATTCCAACTTTCCCAACACTCAAAACCCCACACCTCCACAAAACATCCCAAAACCACAAAACCAACCCGCTTCCCATCACCACTGCAACACATGCCACACTTCAAACAACACCCCACTATTCATCCCTGAACCATTAAACTCCACAAATGATCATCTCCACAATACCCCCATCTATGTGGAAACCATACCACACTATATTCAACCTATTTCAAGCACACCTGAGTCTGATGCAAAGACTCTACTATCGAGAATATGGCTGCGAAACTCAAGAAACTGACTAGCAGAGTTCAGGGTGTTGAAGGAAGCAAGGGGATCGAGGGATTGAATTACGAAGACCTTTGCATTCAGCCAAATGTCGAACTGCCCGAGGGGTACAAACCTCCCAAGTTCGAGATGTTTGATGACACATGGGATCCCAGAGTCCATTTGAGGACCTATTGCGACAAGCTGATCGGAGTGGGGAAGGATGAAAAGATTCGCATGAAGCTCTTTATGAGAAGCCTGAAAGGGGATACTCTATCTTGGTACATTATCCAAGACCCGAAGAAGTGGTCGAATTGGGTAAGTATGGCGTCCGATTTCATGGATAGATTCAGATTCAACACGGAGAATGCGCCAGATGTGTTCTACATCCAGAACTTAAAGAAGAAACCTACGGAGACATTCCATGAGTATGCTACTCGTTGGAGATCAGAAGCTGCTAAGGTCAGGCCGGCTTTAGAAGAAGAACAAATGAATAGGTTTTTTGTCCAAGCTCAAGACCCATAATATTATGAGAGGTTGATGTTGGTTGAAGGCCAGAAATTTTCCGACATCATTAAGCTAGGGGAGAGGATCGAGGAAGGTATTAAAAGTGGTATGGTCACAAACTTTGAAGCATTATAGGCCACCAACAAGGCTCTACAGTCTGGTGGCACGTCTAAGAAAAGGGATGTGACTGCCGTGATGGTTACACAGAGAACGAAGTCCCCAATCAAATACCAAACCTACCCATTACGTTCACTCACATATCAACCTACCTAAAATTACCAAGCACCCTTGCCCTCTTACCGAGCTCCCCCGCCTACTTACCAATCATCTCCACCTCCCACATATTAGCCCACTTCGCCCAGATACTCTCAACCCGCACCTTTCTACCAAGCCTGCAACACCCAACAAACCCACTATCAATCACCTCCCCTTCGCCAAAATTTCCTTAGACCCCGACTAAACTTCGACCGCAGACCCCCCAAACAATATACCGCTATTGCCGAACTTATTGACCAGCTGTACGAAAGGCTCAAAGCTGCTAGTCACGTCACCCCTATCCCTGCCATAAACCCCGAAAACCCCTCCCAATGGGTCAGCCCAAACAAAACCTGTGCATACCATTCTAGCATGAATGGGCATACCATTGATGAGTGCCGCTGTCTGAAGGATAAGATCCAAGCTTTAATTGACAAAAAGATCATTGTGGTAAAAGAGCCTACTCCGAATGTCTGTAACAACACTCTACCAAACCACAAGGGTGGAGATGTTCACATGATTAAGATAGAAGACGACTGGGACCCCAAAGGGTCGATTGGATTGATCGCTGAAGGTGACGAGCCAAAGAAACCAACAGTCATACTTAACCCGATTGTGGTCCAAATGCAACCTTCTAGAGACGCCAAAGTGAACATGTCCATACCACTTGAGTTCGAAGCACCTTCTTTTACAAAGACGCCAGGGCCTATTGAGGTCGAGTTTGGGTCCCCAAAGGCACATGTACCATTTGAGGTTGCTGTATTACCTCCCAAAGCAAGGGTGCTCATTCTGGTGGCCATGACAGTCGTAACACCATTCCACCCAAAGGCCATACCGTGGGATTACACCGCCAAGGTGAGAGGGAAAGGGAAAACCAAATTTGGAGAAACAATTGTAGCATAGGGTATGACAAGAACCGTCATGGTTTATACTCCAGAACATCTAGCTGAGTCCAGTAAGTAGGCCTTTGGATAACCAACCGTTACTGAATCTGGGCCTGACGATCTCTGGAGGAAGATACAAGCCAAAGAGTATTCGGTCATTGATCAGTTGAACAAAATGCCAGCCTAGATCTCTATCTTGGCTCTGCTACAAAGCTCTTACGCACATAAGAATGCCTTATCGAAGGTGCTAAACGAGGCATATGTGCCCAACAACATAACTAGAGGAGAAATGGTAAACATGGTAGGGCAAGTATTGGAGAGTCACAAAATCACTTTCCACGAAGATGAGCTGCCACGTGAAGGGCTAAGCCACAACAAGGCGTTGCACATCACTGCGCAGTGCGAAGGTTTTTTCATCACTAGAATCATGATTGTCAGAGGGTCCAGCCTCAATATTTGTCCATTGGTGACTCTCAGAACATCGAGAAAGAGCCAGCATGAGATCAAGGATGGAGCCATCACTGTCAAAGCTTTCGATGGATCCCAAAGGTTCACTATTGGGGAAGTCAGTTTGTGTCTGCAAATGGGACCAACTTGGTTCGACGTTGATTTTCAAGTGATAAACATCCTAGAATCTTACAATTTGCTATTGGGACGGTCCTGGATCCATGCCGTTGGTGCTGTAGCATCAACCCTACATCAAGCAATGAAATTCGAGTAGAATAACCAATAGGTAATTATTCACGGCGACGGTAGCAATCCCATATACAGTCGCCAGACCATCCCAGCAATCGAATGGAGGAGGAAGATAGGCGGAGAAACCTACCATCACATTGAGCGAGTCAACGCCGTGGACAAGGATAAATGGTGGGATAACAAAATTGAAAGTATACTGAATTGGTGTGGATACGAACCTCGCAAGGGATTTGGCAAGAATCTCCAAGGAATCGCTAAGCCTATCAAGTTGAAGAAACACGGTGCCACTTTTGGTTTGGGATATGAATACACTTGGGAGGAGTTCAACCACTGGTCGCCACCATGGCGCAGTCCCTACTACCCGTTAGAGCATCTGATATCTCGCTTAGAGCAGACCTTCCAGCCAGCCGATGTCATATATAGGTCGGAAGAAGAGGAAGCACTGGTAGCGATGAGGAATTTGTTTTTGGAAGATGACAATATGGACTGTTGTGTCATTTTCGAGGAGGATGGGGAGGAAGGCCCTTCGGTACAAGCTGTGAGACGAGGAGCACGCCTCAACAATTGGTTCATCAGAACCACCAAGGCCTGGAAAGCTTTGGGGTAGCAAGGCTAAACAAAGCACCATGCATCATCTTTACTTTTCGCTAGTTGACTTTATTTCCGCATTTTTAATATTGAAATAAGAGCTCCAATGTTCAAAACAATTATGGAATTTATCAAAGCATTTCAGTTTCTCATAAATCTTGCTCTTATTACTTTTTATCGTTTACTTTATTTACACAGCATTACTATTACTTATCTTGATGAACCGATGATTGTGACATGCAACGAGACGATGCAACAAATGGATATAGACTCAGAAGAAGATGATATACCAGAAGAGGTTGTTAAAGAGGTTGAGGATTTTGAGAACAGACCTAAGTCTAACCTGGACGAAACTGAGATTGTCAACCTGGGAGATGTAGAAAATGTCAAAAACAACGCGCATCAGTGTTCATCTGTCACCATCAGAAAAGAAAGAGTACACGGAATTTCTAAGGGAATATAAGGACATATTTTCCTGGTCTTATGATGACATGACTGGTCTCAGTACATCTATTGTAGCTCACAAACAACCAACCGATCCAACATGTCCACCAATAAAACAGAAGCTGAGGAAGTTCAAACCCGACATGAGTTTGAAAATCAAGGAAGAAGTCACCAAGCAAGTAAAAGCCAAGGTTCTCAGGGTATTAGAGTATCCAACATGGTTAGCCAATATTGTGCCAGTGCCTAAGAAGGACGGGAAGGTTAGAGTCTGTGTTGACTACCGGGATCTCAACCTGGCCAGTCCGAAAGATGACTTCACATTTCCAAACATACACATTCTAATTGACAACTGTGCTAAACATGAACTGCAGTCGTTCGTTGATTGTTTTGCTGGGTATCATCAGATATGGATGGATGAGGAAGACGCGGAGAAATCGGCTTTCATTACACCGTGGGGGATGTATTGTTACAAGATGATGCCGTTTGGGTTAAAGAATGCTGGGGCCACCTACATGAGGGCCATGACTACTATTTCCCATGACATGATACACAAAGAGATCGAGGCATATGTAGACGATGTCATCATCAAATCCAAGAGGGCCACTGACCATATGGAAGATTTAAGGAAGTTCTTCAACAGACTAAGAAGGTACAACTTGAAGCTGAATCCCGCCAAGTGTGCATTCGGGGTTCCGGCCGAAAAACTAATTGGGTTCATTGTGAGTCACCTAGGAAAAGAACTGGATCCCTCAAAGGTCAAAGCCATCCAAGAATTACCACCACCGATGAACAAGAAATAGGTTATGAATTTCTTGGGAAGACTCAACTACATCAGCCGGTTCATAGCTCAATCCACTGTTATTTGTGAGCCAATCTTTAAGATGTTGAAGAAGGACGCCGCTACCAAATGGACTGATAATTGTTAAAAAGCCTTTGACAGAATCAAGGAATACATGTCAACGCCGCCAGTTTTGGTCCCGCCCGAGCCGGGTAGACCTCTATTACTCTACCTTGCAGTATTGGATGGAGCTTTCGGTTGTGTTTTGGGATAGCATGATGAAATGGGAAGAAAGGAGCAGGCCATCTATTATCTCAGCAAGAAGTTCACCCTGTACGAGGCCCGGTATTCTCTATTGGAATGAACATGTTGTGCCCTGACTTGGGTAGCTCAGAAGTTGAGGCACTATTTCTGTGCCTATACTACTTATCTCATATCAAGAATGGATCCTTTGAAGTACATCTTTCAGAAGCCCATGCCCACTGGCAAGCTAGCCAAGTGGCAAATCCTGCTGAGTGAATTCGACAATGTTTACATGACTCAGAAGGCAATCAAAGGACAAACACTGGCAGATCATCTTGCTGAAAATTGCGTGGATGGAGAATACGAGCCTCTAAAGACGTATTTTCCTGATGAAGAGGTATCTTTCATAGGGGAAGATATTGCAAAATCCTATGATGGTTGGAGAATGTTTTTCGATAGAGCAGCAAATTTCAAAGGAGTTGGCATAGGAGCAGTCCTAGTATCAGAAACCGGTAAGCATTATCCGGTATCTGCCAAGCTTAGGTTCCCGTGTATGAACAACTTGGCCGAGTACGAAGATTGCATCTTAGGGATCAAGCTGGCCATTGACATGAACATTTAGGAATTACTAGTGATTGGAGATTCAGACCTGCTTATACATCAGGTCCGAGAAGAATGGGCAACAAAGAACTCCAAGATACTCCCTTATTTGCATCATGTACAGGAATTGAGGAAGAGGTTCACAAAGACAGAGTTCCAACATGTTCCCAGAGTTCATAATGAGTTTGCCGATGCATTGGCTACCCTATCATCTATGATATAGCACCCAGACAAGAACTTCATTGTTCCTATTTTGGTAAAGATCTATGATCAGTCAACTTACTGTGTTCATGTAGAAGAAGAAGCAGACGGAAAACTTTGGTTTCATGATATCAAGGAATATTTGACGAAGGGAGAATATCCAGAACTCACAAATCCTACTCAGAAGCGTACACTTCAGAGACTATCTAACAACTTCTTTCATAGCGGAGGAATCCTGTATAGGAGGACTCCTGATTTGGGATTGCTAAGGTGTGTCGACACAAAGGAAGCATCTAGATTATTGGAGGAAATTCATGCGGGGACCTGCGGACCGTATATGAACGGCTTTGTCTTAGCCAAGAAAATACTCCGAGCTGGTTATTTTTGGTTGACTATGGAAACATACTGCATCCAGTATGTCCAAAAATGCCATCGCTGTCAGATACATGCAGACATGATAAAGGTGCCTCCAAACGAGGTTGCTACAACAAGCTCACCATGGCCGTTCGCCACTTGGGGAATGGATGTTATCAGACCTATCGATACTGCCGCATCAAACGGGCACAGGTTCATTCTAGTGGCAATTGATTATTTCACCAAATGGGTTGAAGCAACATCGTACAAAGCAATGACTAAGAAAGTGGTAGTAGATTTTGTCGGCGACCGTATTGTTTGTCGGTTCAGAATTCCGGAGTCAATCATCACTGATAATGGTTCCAATCTCAACAGTGACCTGACGAAAGCCATGTGTGAAACCTTCAAGATCAAACACAAGAATTCTATGGCTTACAGACCTCAGATGAATGGAGCGGTAGAAGCCGCCAATAAGAATATCAAGAAGATACTAAGGAAGATGATAGAGAAACATAAGCAGTGGCATGAGAAGTTATCATTTGCTTTATTGGGATACCGCACCACAGTTCGCACATCAACCGGGGAAACTCCCTATACGTTGGTTTATGGTATAGAAGTAGTCATTCCCGCCGAGGTAGAAATTCCCTCTTTGAGAATCATACAGGAAGAAGAACTTGACGATGTAGAATGGGCAAGGAGTTGCTACGAGCAGTTAGCTCTTATAGATGGGAAAAGAATGAATGCAGTTTGCCATGGTCAACTTTATCAGAACAGAATGTCCAGAGCCTTCAACAAAAGAGCCAAGCCGAGACAGTTTACACCGGGGTAGCTGGTGTTAAAGAAGATTTTCCTACATCAAGATGAAGCCAAAGGGAAGTTCTCTCCAAACTGGCAGGGTCCATACATGGTTCACCGGGTTCTAACCGGAGGAGCCCTCATACTTGCGGAAATGGACGGTGAAGTTTGGCTGAAGCTGATCAATTCAGATGCAGTAAAGCGATACTATGTGTAACTCTTACGATTTCCTGTATAATGTATTTGAACTATGCCTGACCTGATTCCCATTTAAGAGGGGATACGTAGGCAGCCCTATTGGTTCGATCACAATTCAATAAAATTTTCATTTCCCCCCGATATTGGAAACTGGGGCAGAATTTTGAGGAGGACCCTCAAAATTCCAAAGATGATTTCAGCCACTTATTACACGTAGCCGTCAGAAACACCAGCCTAGCAAACTGGGGCAGAATTTTAAGGAGGACCCTCAAAATTCCGGAGCGAGAAAGGTTGCAATATCTTGAACTGCATCGCATTCGTCGGTTCATCTAAAGAAAACTATTTTAAATTATGTATTTATGTTACATTTTTTCTAAATCATGCATGTCTGGTATCAAAATTTCTTTGTTTAGCAACGCTACCTCAATGACACACAACGCCAAGCAGGGCAAGCGAAGCTCATGGGGAAATGAACTAACCTCCCCCCCTTTACAAAACTCATTACTTTTCTTTGGATGCAGGCACTCAAGTCATAAAATCATCAGATATATCTATACACTCATACTTCCCGGGAATACAACTCTTGGAATCATCAGCTATTTATAGTTGCTATCCGTACACGCCATCCACAACAGCCATAATATAGCAATTAGTTATCAGCGATCATACATCAGCTAAGAGATTTCATTATTATTCGCCTTTTATTTTCTGCATAAGGCTACCTTTCTGCCTTCCGAGACTAAGCTCTATCTCCATCTGCATTTTCTACATTGTATAAGGCTACCTTTCTACATTTCGAGGTTAAGCTATGTCTCCACCTACATTTTCTGCATTGCATAAGGCTACCTTTCTGCCTTCCGAGACTAATCTCTATCTCCATCTGCATTTTCTACATTGCATAAGGCTACCCTTCTGCCTTCCGAGGTTAAGCTCTGCCTCCATCTGCATTTCTCTGCATTGCATAAGGCTACCTTTCTGCCTTCCAAGACTAAGCTCTATCTCCATCTGCATTTTGTACATTGCATAAGGCTACCTTTCTTCCTTTCGAGACTAAGCTCTATCTCTATCTGCATTTTCTACATTGCATAAGGCTACCTTTTTGCCATCCGAGACTAAGCTCTATCTCCATCTGCATATTCTACATTGCATAAGACTACCTTTCTGCCTTCCGAGGTTAAGCTCTACCTCCATCTGCATCTCCTGTATCGCATAAGGTTACCTTTCTGCCTTCCAGGGTTAAGCTCTACCTCCATCTATATGGCTGAAATACTGCCACCTTATTTCTCTTGCATGGCTGAAATATCGCCACTCTATATCTCTTGCATGACTGAAATACCGCCATCTTATTTCTCTTGCATGGCTGAAATACTGCCACCCTTTATTTACGTCTTGCATCGGCTGAAAGATCGCCACCTTCTGCATTTTCATGGGTTGAAAGATCGCCAAATTATCCAAAGGCATCATTGTTCAGAGGCACCATTTTCATAGCCCGAGAATGCCATGCCATGGCCTGAGGACCCTATTTTATCTTTTGCATATCATTATTCAAAGGCATCATGGTTCAGAGGCATCATCCTCATAGCCCGAGAACATCATTTCATAGCCTGCGAATCCTTTATCATACGCTTCATAGCCTAGGACATCATGGTCCAAGGACGTTAACCTAACCGTCCAAAGACAACATTCACGGTCCAAAGGGAACTTGCATCACGTTTAAATTTATACACAATATATATATGCTAGTATTGTTCATTCGGAGGTACACCGGCTAGCAATGGCCGTCTTAGTAGGAAGGTCCCGCTCCAGTTCCCGTAGCCTATCAGACTCTGACCATCCTTTTTCAACCTGAACATCGCATCCGCTTTTCGAAAATCTCCATCGGCATAATCCGCTGATGGATCTCGAACTACATATGGACTGATTCCTGTAATACCAGGGATATGTAAGTAGCTCAAAAACTAGAGCTCGGTCAAAACTCTTCAAAATCGTTTCATTCGGTCAAAATTGGCCATCATATCTTTACCTGGCAACTCTTTCATTCTTCCCGGATAAAGAGGGGCAGCTGTTGATACCCAATTTTTCCCACAAAATACTTTCCAAATAGCATGTACATATATATATAAGCATGCCCAAGAGTTTTGGTATTTTTTCCTTATTTTTAAGATTTTAAAATCAATTTATTGTCTATTTTTTAGCGGTACAAATCCAATAATTATTCTCAAGATTATCATTTTGGTGAATAACTTATTTTATTCTCATATTTACACCAAAATATAATTAAATTAATTTTTGTATATTTTTTACAAATCTATTTGGTATTTTAAGCTAAATTGCATGTAATTGCAATTATAGCCTATTTCACGATTAGTAGCATTTTATAATTATAAAATTATTTTTTGTATTTTTAAATTAATTTTTATATAGTATTTGTTGGCTCAGTATTTTTAATTTACTTTTAAATTATTATTACTATTTTTTATATAATAAAAAGGGAAAATAGGCTATTTAACACTTAGCCCATTTCTATTTCAATTACAGCCCTTTCACCTTTCAATTTTGGCCCTCAATTTGACTCAATTCCGCCCCCAAATTAAACTAGCCCAATCCTCCAAACTACCCGACCCCTGACCCGATTTATAAACCCATCTGGCTCCTATTTGATCCAGGCCGTTGATCATTTTGATCAATGACCATAAACTCCCCTTTCCTTTTTTAATTCCCAAACCACCCTTAACCTAATTAATTTCACCTGAGATGCTGCCTTTGAACCCTTTTCGTCTCTCAAACTCTATCGAACTTCTCCGAAACCCTAATCGTTTCCCACCTTATCTCACCATGTTTTCATCGGAATCCATGGCGTCTCCGTCCATGGACGGTTTGTACTCATCCTTTCTCACCATTAGAGTTGAGCAATTCAAGGTTTGAAGCCCGACTTCAATGTCCTTCTTCAGATCCTTCGCAGATCTGTAGATCTACGGCTTCTCCGGCCATTATTCCGGCATGTTAAAGCAATATGAGTCTTTTCGACTCAGGATCTGACTTTCTTCAAGACCTTTCTCATTGCTAGGGTTTTCTCTGCAACTCTAAGCCATTTGAGGTTCTGTACCCACCTATTTTCTTAGATCTATGATATGTCTGGCTTTATTTGACATTTTAAAGGTTTTCCCCAAATTTCCTTTTTAAAATCGTTCAATTTCGATTTTAGGGTTTCTGAAAAAGTTTCTTCACATATCTTTCTGATTTCTTTTCGTTCTTTCTTTATGTGTGTTTATCTAGGTTAGGCTCGTATGTTTTCTTTTCTACTACGCATGAGTTTGCTCTCTTGTTTCTTTTCTATTATGCGAGACTCTTCTATTTTTGCTGTCACTCTTATGATCTCATGTTAATCCATGTTGTTAATCCTTATTCTTTGCTATATGTGTTTATGGTTGAGTTCTTTGATTTTGTTCACTTTACTGAGTTCTGTTTGTGTTCTTGCTAAGCATATTTCATCTATTTTTGTTTAAAGCTCGTATAATCTCTTTCTTCTGAACTTGTTTAAATTCCAAGTTTTCTCGAACGTGTTCTCATAACTTTGAATTAGTGTTCTTTCTATCGTGTGTGTTTGTCTCTCATAAGTCTTTGGAAAAGATTTTTGAGCCCTTCTCAAGTGGCCTGCCTTCTCATCTCCGTTGTCTGACTCAATTTGAAACCCTAGGATTTGGGAGTTTCTTTGGCAAGTGGTATTAGGGTTCCACTTTGGGACCCTAGGCTTTCAGACATACTATGAGTCTGTAACTGAACTTGAATCCCTTTTGCTTGTAGCCCTAAGACTTTTAATGTTAGACTCTTTTTCTAAGAAACCTGGCGATTCCTTTTGCTTGATCTGTGTGCTTTATATATGAGAAATTCCTCTTTCAAAAGTTTTCACCAATTAAGTGATTGATTCTGAAATCCCTTTAATAAGGCTGATGATATGTCACTGATTTTTCTTCGATTGAACCTCTTTTACCTTTCTTGACTTGGTTCATTTGAATTGAACTTGTAATTTTGGTTTCATGGCTGTTTGATTGATTCCCTTGCCATATTTGGCACAAACTGTATGCCATTGATTTTTTTCCTTAAATAACTTCTATGTACTTAGCCCTTTTGTGCTACTTTGAAAAGGTTTTAATTAAAACTTCCTTTCTTAACTAATTTTTACCCGTTGAAGTCAGAATCCCTTAACTAAAGGGAGGTCGATTTCAATGATATTTCCTTGCCTTTCTTACTTGCTTTCTGCACTATAAAAGGGATTGCCCTTCTGCACTTTTTAGACACCTTACACCTTCAGTTCACACGACCTACGAACTACCAGTCCTTAACTCCAATTCAATACTTGCACACTTGCAATATTGCTTTGAATTCAATACTCTTTCAACACTTTTCTTTTGCTTGAGATCTCTTTGAATTGCTTGGCTTGCAACTTGGCCTTTTCTAAGACTACTGTTTTTACTTGTTTTCCCCTAAAACTGGTATGTTTTGATTTTACGTTTCTGCCTCACCCCTATGTACTTATTTACAGTTTTCTGCAATCCTGTTTACTTTATTGCTCATGTTCAATGATTTATGCTAAGTACGTTCTTTCCCTGCACCTGTTTCTATTGTGAATCCCTACCCCTATTCCCTTCTATGTGTTTGAGTTAAGGCTCATGACCTGTCAGTATTCAAATTTCTTCTCAAGTCATAACCTGATCCACAATGGATCCTAACTCTTAAGATTTGGCTAACAGGCTGGTCGGGGGTGTGCCAACATTCCCAATTGCTGAGCATGACCACCAGCCTGCCATGGCTTTCCCCTAATTCCCTTATGCACTTACACATATTCTTAGACTCTTAAGTTCTACCCCTCCTCTTATGAGCCTTGCTTTGGGACCTTGAGTTCCCTCTGAACTTGGACATCTGAGGGTTGGCCCTTCCACACTGCACTATAATCTCAATTCTGCAATGTGTTTGGGGTGTAAGCACTGCCCGGGGCTCTTTGAGACTCTTGGGAACTTTGACATATCCCATACATGAGAAAGGCTTTTGGAAATCTGATCCTGGAAGTTGGTTTATCTCATATTGTTGGACTTTGAGTTTGAATTAGGCTGTTTGGTTCTAGCTAGAATTTCTGATGTAATTTTACTTTTTTTTTTTCTAATTCATTCAGGTCTGTAATAATTTGTAATAACTATTGGGGTTGGCTAGTGAAAAGGTACGGGGATGAATGTATGCAAAGGGTAGAAAACTTGCCTATATGATTTTTTTTTTTGATTTCTGCATTCTCATCTTAGAACTCATGCCTATAGGATTTTTCTGATTTCTGCATTCTAATCTTAGAAATCATGCCTATAAGTTTTCTGCATATAGAGATTCTGTCTCTAAGTTCCTACATTTCTGCATATAGAAATTCTGCCTATAAGTTCTGCATTTCTGCATATAGAAAATTATGATCATAGTTTTTATGCACTTCTGCATGTCATTAGGCAAACAATCATAGGTTTAATAATAATCAACTTCACTCTAGATACCATGCCTATAGGACTCTTGTATCTATGTAATCATTTAAAACCAATAACGCTTAGATAACTTGCCTATATGAGTAATCAATTGAATCAACTTCGTCTATGAATCTAAAATCAGTCATAAGGTCGTTTAAAATCTGCAGATCTTTTGTTTATAAAACCAGAAATCCTCTCTTTAAAATCAGTACGCTCCGTTAGATATCATGCCTATAGGTCTCACTTAGGCAGACCATTAGGTCATTAATTAACTGTGTCAGTTTTGATAACTACAACCAGACAAGGCTAATTCGGACTCCTCATCTGAGAAATATGTGGTAAATGAGCCTGTCCTAACGCTTTTAAATTTAATTCAGACTATAACCAGTATTTGAAGTCATGCTAAATAATTTGCTCCTTTAAGTGAGGAGGCCTGTTTGAGCCCTTAAACTGCTATTTGTTTCCCCCTACTTTCTTATGTGTTTTGTTTGTCGCATAAGAATTTTGTCCTTTTAAAACGCTGAAAAAAACCCAACCACCCTCCCTTTAGGACTAGTAGTCCAAAATGCCTCCGGGAATGATAGGATCGGGACGGTTAATAGCATGCTGTAAGTAACGACACTATTCCGCGTTTAATACCCTAAAGGGGTGGGAAAGAGTAGATATGGACATGATGACCGGTGTGCTAATACCACATGCGACCCCTTTTTTGAGGAGTGATTGTCGGGTATTGCATTGATGTGATCCATATTATTTGTAAACCTAGGACCCCTTCCCCTTTACTTGTTATCCCTTTTTTAACTGTCCAGACTATTTGCTTAAAATTTCTGTTTTCTTCATCTTTCTTCAAACCTTCAATTCACTTGCAACATTATGTGTAAATCCCCCTTCTATTTGAGACCTTTATTTGCTTACTTGTTAGTTAAAGTCACAATTGTAACATGGTCGGGAACCACACTAGTAGATCTTGGGAGGTGCCTAACACCTTCCCTTCAAGATAATTTCTAGCCCTTACCCGAACTCTGGTTTTTCAACTCGAACTCTTCTTTAGTGTCCTAATGCACTTTAATAATTAGGTGGCGACTCTTCAATCCAACAAACCCAATTCCCAAGAGGGAACAAGTTGTCCTTCCAAATGTCATGAACCCGATTTCTCCTTTAGAAAAAGGGGGCGCGACAATGGGTTCTGTGGTAGGATAGCTTCATGCCTTGAGCAAAGTTTAGAGTGATTTGTGAATCACGGTGGTCAATGACTAGGTCTACTGGCTTAATTTGGAATATTGGCTGCTATATGGAGGAAGGTTGGATACGACGAAAAGGAGTTGCTTGATATGAAGAAGGATACAACATGGCTTTTGATTGGAATGTATTGTCACACCTTTAGTTGATGTCCACGAGGAGCGAGCAGACTTGTACAGCTCGTGAATGAGCACAGGCTCAGGATGGTTTAAGGATTTCACAGTAATGGTACTCGGTGCAGCATTGCTGGAAGATGACAACATGAAATTTTCACAGGTGTGTTATCTCGTTTGAGCAGGCTAACGGTTGTGTGGTGTTGAAAAAGCTTCTGCGTAGAATTCTATTGGCTATCTGGTAAGAGGTCGAACATGTGAATGGGACTAGTGATTCAGGGTGTTCACGAAATGGTTAACAGGAAGATTTCGAGGAATTTAGCGGGTCGATTATGCGAGATCATGTCAATGGGGGATAAGGAATCTTAGTGGGTTCCAGAGTTATATAGTGGTAGCTTCAAGCTATGTGGGAGAGCCCCACCGTCTACGATTGGATTGCATGGTTGTCTGCTTGTGAGGTTTCTAGTTATCGGTATATTGGTGGGTTATTACGACTAAAGAAGGAAAAAATCAGTGGTAATTTGAGCAAAGAAATTGGGGGATGTGTGCTATATTTGGTCTTATCGATTCATGTTCAAGCTTTGGGAAGACTTAGAGTTACACTTCGTGTAAGTGTGATGTACAAGGAAAGTGATTTAGCCGAGTTTTTCTTTGAGAGAGTGTTCATGTGCTAGCAGAGCCTTAGAGTTGGTTATATTCGGGACTAAACCAGAGTGGGTGAATCTCAATAACGGTTCTAGTGGATTCAAAAGTTAAAGTGTGGCGCCTAAGGATTTTGAGTCCGTAGTACGATTAAGTGTCGAGCTTTTGCAGCGGATTGTGAAAAGGGGGCTGGAAGTGTCCTACGTTATCTTCAGCCTGTGGTGTAGCATTTATGGAACGGGAGAAAATTACTCAGATACATTGAAGAATTATCAGAATAGGTATACCAGTTGAAGATGCGAATGTGCGTACAATGAGGGTATGAGATGGTTCACGGGTTTTGAGACAATGTAGTCTCGTGCAAAGGGGTCACTCAAGACGAGTGCGGATTAAGTTTGTTATATTTTGAATGGAGCCATTGTTATTTCAGTTAGAGAAATGGTTGAATCGGCATGTTGGTGACAATGTTCAGATCCTTCAGCGTGTTAAGTTATATAGGTGATTGGTGGCGGTACATGCGAGGCCTGACGCCTCCGTAACTTATTTTATTTGGAGTCATTCGAGTATTATGGCCTGTTATGTGTAGATAGATCCCGGAAGAGTTATGGTGGTTTAGACCACTACTAGAGGATTATATTTTCTGCAGTTATGTGAATTCAATCGCGTGTTGCAATGGTTCTCCTGAAATGAGTTAAGTGAAAGGTTTCTATATGATGAAATGTTTATTATATTAATGGTTCAGGAGTTATGATAAAATTCTTGTACTCTTGCGTATTGGAATGTTAGGTACAGTGAGCGGCATGGGAATTTGGAGCAAGGATCAAGTTCGGTGTTGACAAGAATGTCACGAGCTCGGATGAGCAGCAAAAGATTCAGATATTTAGAGTAAGCTGGTATTTTCCTCAACGTCACCAGAGATTGGTGTCCTGTGTAAGAGGCTTGCGTACTGATTGCGGATTTTTGATTTGCTTTACACCATTAGTGTGGCCTGTCGCGCCCCCTTTTTTCCCTTTGCGAAGAGAGTCCGGGTTTCAACATTCATGGGGGTAATAACTCATTTCCTTTTGGGAATTGGGTATTTGAAGAGTTGCCACCTAATGGGTTATGGTGCGTTAGGGCACCTAGAGCGATTAACTCTTGGATTGGTTTGCATTACCAAAGATTAGGGTAAGGGATCAAAATAACCTTGAGGGGAAGGTGTTAGGAACCCCTCTCGGTCTACAATGTTACATCCCGGTCGAACTTATATTCACGAATTAGTCTATTAACAAATAAATAGTTGAAATAAATAATTTACAAGTAAAGGACGTTGGACGTTGTATAACTCAAATAATAAGACAAGAGTTCTAAACAAGATCTATACATAAAGGAAAGTTTAAAACACAAGGGATTTGGGAAAGGAGGGGTCCTAGGTTGGTTAACCTACAAGATCACCCCACACAATGTTCGGTAACACTCCTCAATGAGGGGCTACACGTGACATTAGCACGTAGTCATCATATCCATATCTACCCTTCACACCCCCTTAGTGGCTATTAATGCGAGTGTTGGTTTGCGATCTCTATTGCGTGCTGTTACCCGTCCCTTCTTAATGGTCCTGGAGGAGATTTAGGACCTCTACCTATGGGTAGTTCTAGACAGACCCCCTAAGGTTTAAAGGAGAAAATACTAAGGCGACATGCAAGAACAATTAGGACCTTAACATATAATACATAAAAGGAGCAATTAGAGGCTCAAGTTTACCTCCTCAAACAACACACATAAGCAGCACGACTCAAGCACAAATAAGGGCCTTATTGTTAATTAGTATCCTAAGACATGAAGTCTAGGCGATTCTCAGAACACAGTAGATATACATGTTCATTTTACAACTCAGAAGCAGGGGCCCTCAGTTTGCCTACTGATTTTAAGCCTCTTAATCATTAAGCAGTACACACAAAGGGGCAGTTTCCAGTTTTATAAGAAATTGGATTACCTAAAGCTTGCCTAGGCATAGGATAATGCACAGTTGTTACCAGAACTATTACAACGATGAAGGAGCTATTTTACATAAAAGCATGCGAATCTAAGTGTTATAAAAATGCAGGGATTATTACCAGCTTATTTTAAACAGGATAATCAAATGTGAAGTTGTTTTTACCTCTTCCATATTCAGTGGTTTACACTAGGTGTGATTCAGCAAGTACGAATAAGATCCTAAAGCATGGTATCTAAGATGCATGTATAAAGTTCATGATGGTTTATATGCAGAAATCCTAAAGCAGGATTTCTAAATGCACGACAGGATTGCAGTATTTCCTAAAGCAAGATTTCTAAATGCAGAAAAATGTTACAACATTATAGAGCATGTTGTCAAGTGTGCAAGAGTAGCAATCTTTCTTTTAATACCCTTTTATCCTAAAACATGATTTTTGAGTAATAAGAATGTTAAAATTGAGATGATGAAACAATATATATGAGACCTAAGAACATGGTTTCTAATGCATGATATGCTTTGAGCATGGATTCTATTGCACATACAAGAAATATAGACCTAAAGCATGGTTTCTACCCTTTTTGATATCTATAACATGCATAGCTACCCTCCCATTTTCACTATTCAGCCCCAATGTTTGTTACAAATTATTACAGGCCAATATCGAATGAATTACATAAGTAGATAAGAAAAATAAGAAGTTTACTCTATAGGGAGCCTTCCAATAGGCCCAGATTTCCAAAAGTTCCAATGCCAAATTTCCTCATTGCCTTTTATATAATCCGGGTGTGTCAGAGTTTCCTAAGGACCTCAAGGGATCCCGGGCAGTGCCCACACCCAGATTTCATAGTCATAGTTGAGTAAGTGTAATGTGAAAAGGCCAGCTCTAAGGTATCAGAGTTCAGAGGGATCTCATAGGGATCCCTAAGCAGTCATACATTAGAGGGGCAGAACTTAAAATCTAAGAGTAGGTGTGAGAGTGCTTGAAAAGATTTAAGCAGGGAAACAGTTTGAAAAAGGGACTTGTTTGAAATAGTTTTCTAAAAGACATCAGAGACAATTTTGAAAGAGAGTGGAGTAGAAAGAAACAGCCCAAACATAGCACCCCAAAACAGGTTCATACACATCCAGAGTTCATAGAACAAAAGTAGGTTCAGCAGCCACAAACAGGGGGTCAAGGGATTTGGGTACACATAGGTCATATATGTAAACACATAGTTATAGGAGCACTTAAGTATAGAATCAATAACATGCTAAAGTGTTAAGGAACCTCAGAATTAATACAGAATTAGGCCACTTAAAGATAGCCAACTACTTTGCATAGAACATTAGCAAGGGAGAGTCATATTGGGGTACACTAGAAAGGGGATAACACTTCATAAACATGCTGAGTCTAAAGAGGGGACACATTTAGGAGCATGCTGATGAAGCAATGAAGTAAACATATTAGTTGCAATTTGAACAATAGAACCATAAGTTAAAACAAACTAGAAACAAGAGGAATTGAAGTAATATAAGAAACATATTGGTTTTGGAACTTGAATTGAAATCAGGACATACCAGTAAAGTGACAACAAACAAAAAGTGAATAATAGGAGAAAACAATAGTTAGCCTTGACTTGCAGCCGACTATCTTAGAACAATAGTAAGTAATCACAAAAGAGGGCAAAGAGCTTTTAGTGTGAGAGAGAGTTTTGAACCAAATGTGTTCCTGTCTCTGTGTGTTAATGAGAGAGTATATGTATAGTTTGAAACTAGGTAGAATAATAAGGTAAGAATCAAAGTCAAGAAGTAATTATGGAACTTGGTATCAATTAATATAAAATTAGTATAAGTACCCCCTTAATTAAGGGAGTTAACTTCAAATGGTAAAGAGAAATAAGAAATGAGATCATACATAGGAAATAAGCATAGTACAGAGCATGTAATATAGGCTAACTTGGACAAATTCTAATTAAGGAAAATGTCTAAGAATCAATTTGATAGCATAATCCACCACAAAATAAGGCAAGAAATATTTCAGAGGTTGAAAATCAGTAAGGAAATCATCACATGAGATGAGTTAGAGGTATCAATTACAGGAAATTAGGGATTAGAATAGGAGTAGTAAGGATTAAGGGAATTAACACAAATTGCTGTAAAATAAACGAAATAATCACAGCATAGGCAAGAAGGAATAAAATCAAAAACCCTAATAAGCATAGTAAAGTAAAAATCACACGAAGTCAGGAATTCAACTAGAAAGAATAGTACTAATTAGAGGAATTAACACAAATTTATGTTGATAAATAGAATAAACATAGTATAGGCGGAAGAAGCAAAATCAGAAACCATAATGAACATAATAGGGTAAAAATCATAGAAACATAGAACATATTCATGAATAACAGACATGCGAACAAATTAAACGAATAAATAAGCAAGGACAGTTCTCAGAATCCAAGATTAAGACCAAGAATTAGCGTTTTCAACATAATGAATCAGATAAAAGGAAAAACATAAATAAACCGTTTAAACATAGTAAAAATCATAGATAATACTGAAAATCAGAGGAGAAGTCATTTTGAAAAGAGGTTAAGAAACCCTAGTTTTGAAGATGAAGAGACGTTTTTGAAAAATGGGAAAGAGTATCAAGAAAACAGTAAGAATAACTCAAAATATACTCATATCTATGGTAGATCTGAAGAGTCAAGAGATAAGTTAGGGTTTTAGAGAGAGATAACCTAGAGATAAAGAGATTCCGGCTTAGAAGCCATGGATCTAGCCGGAAAATGTAAAGATCTTACTCGGACGGCCAAGGGTGGCCTGAGACCGACATAAAAACCATGGGAGGTGAGTGAACCACCTTCTGGTTCCCTTGAGGGCCTCCAGGTAGCAAGGATCCGACATATGAGGGAGCCATGTAGGCTAGGGTGGGTGGTGGAACCACCATTGTTACCGGCGAACCAACGGCCGGTGAGATGAGCTAGGTTTAACAGAGAGGATTTTGAGAGAGATGAGAGATGCAATGGCGGAGAGAATGAGAGAAAAATGAGAGGATGGGAATGAGGGTTTGGGGGCTAGTCATTTTAGGTTAATTATGGTAAGGACGGATCTGGTCCGTTGATCAAAATTGATCAACGGTCCAGATTAAACGGAAATTGGGTCGGGTAGAATAGTGGATTGGGTTTTGGGGTATTGGACTGATTTAATTAGGTTTGGAGCTGGTTCAATTTAGGCTAAAATTGAAATGCAATAGGCCATTAGTTAAATACCCAATTAAATTAATTAAAATAATTTGTAAAATAGCTAATAATTATAAAAAATGAATTTCATGCATAGAAAAATAATTTTAAAAGATTATTTAGTATTTTAAAAATACAAATGACTAAGTTTTTGGTAAAAATAGCACAAAATTATATGCCTGGGCTATAATTGCAAAGTTATTGCAATTATATCTAAAAGATGCCAATTTGGCTAATTATGAAATAATTTGGTCTTATTAGGACCATAAACAATAAACTAAATCAAAAAATGATTTTGAAATCACTTGTAATGTCATTTTGTATTTGTTTATTAGAAATAAAATGCTGGGTAAATTAATAAAAATATAGGAAAATTATGAAAAATACAAATTGCTATTAATGCATGATTTTGAAGATATATATGATATTTTGAAATATTTTAGGGAAAAAGTGGGTATCAACAACTGCCCCTCTTTACCCGGGAAGGATGAAAGAGTTTTCGGGTAAAGAAATGATGGCCAATTTTGACCGAGCGAAACAGTTTGAGAGATTAGGCTGCACCCTGACTTTTGAGTTGCCTATATATCCCTAGTCTTACAGAAATCAGGTCACGCATAGTTCTGGATTCGTCAGTGAAGTATACCGATGAAGTCATTTCAAGAACGGACGCAACATCTAGGGCAGGGTGAGTGAACGGTTTACACGAATGGTTAGGTTTGATATGGCTGAGAGAACTGGAGCGGGATCACTCCTGCTGGGATAGCCGTTTCTCATCGGGTTACCTGCAAATAGAAGCAATACAAACGTACACTGTGCATAAATGTAAACATGATGCGAGTTCCCGTTGGACTATGAAAGTTGTCTTCGGACGGTTAGGGATGGCGTCCTGAGACCATGATGTCCTAGGCCATAAATTGTTTGATATGAGATTCGCAGGCTATGAAATGATATTCTCGGGCCATGAAAATGGTGCCTCCGAACCATGACGCCTTTGAATAATGATATGCAAATTTGAGAGATCCTTAGGCCATGACATGGTGTCTTCCGACTATGAGGATGATGACTTTTAGACTATGACGCCTTTGGATAGATTTGCGATATTTCAGCCTATGATACGCAATGATATGGTGTTAACAAGACAAGGCTTAGTCTTGTGAAATGGAGGGCAGAGTTTAGCCCAATTGAAAAGAAAATAGATAATTCTAGAAATAGAGCAATATTTGTGTCAAGGGGGACGGTGCTTAGTCCCATGCGAATGTGGAGGCAGGGATTAGCCTCATGCATGTAGGGAGGCAGGGATTAGCCTCATGCAAATAGGGAGGCAAGTATTAGCTTTATGCAGATATAGAGGCAGGGATTAGCCTCATGAAGTCAAGGATTAGACTCATGCAAATTAAGAGGCAAAGATTAGCCTCATGTAGGTATGGAGTCAAGGATTAGACTCATGCAAATAGGAAGGCAGGGATTGGCCTCGTGCAGGTATGGAGTCAAGGCTTAGACTCATGCAAGTAGGGAGGTAGGGATTAGCCTCATGCAGGTACAGTGTCAAGGATTAGACTCATGCAAATAGGGAGGAAGTTATTAACCTCATGGAGTCAATGATTAGACTCATGCAAATTGAGAGGCAAGGATTAGCCTCATGCATGTATGGAGTCAAGGATTAGACTCATGCAAGTAGGGAGGCAGGGATTAGCCTCATGCGGGTATGGAGTCAAGGATTAGACTCATGCAAATAGGGAGGCAGGGATTAGCCTTATACAGGTATGGAGTCAAGGATTAGACTCATGCAAATAGGGAGGCATGGATTAGCCTCATGCAAATTGAGAGGCAATGATTAGCCTCATGCAAGTATGGAGTCAAGGATTAGACTCATGCAAGTATGGAGGCAGGGATTAGCCTCATGCGGGTATGGAGTCAAGGATTAGACTCATGCAAATAGGGAGGCAGGTATTAGCCTTATACAGGTATGGAGTCAAGGATTAGACTCATGCAAATAGGGAGGCATGGATTAGCCTCATGCAGGTATAGAATCAGGGGTTAGACTCATGCAAATAGGGAGGAAAGGATTAGCCTCATGCAGTTGTGAAGTCAAGGAATAGAGTCCTTCAATTAGGGAGGCACGGATTAGCATCATGTGGTTATGGAGGCAAGGATTAGCCTCATGCAGTTGTGGAGTCAAGGAATAGACTCATGCAAATAGGGAGACAAGGATTAGCCTCATGCGGTTATGGAGGCAAGGATTAGCCTCATGCAAAGGGCATATAGCAAATAAGGGTAGTATATGTCTTAGATGGAGATATATTCGGTGTCTGATGGCCTAATTGATAGTGATCTCGTTATGTGGATGTTATTGTTACGTTGGATGTGCCTGCATTCAAAGAAAAATTGTAAGTTTTGTGGGGGGAAGGTTGGTTCGTGTTTTTGTCGGCCGACTTTGCTTGCTTCATTATGCAAGCCTTTCGAGTTCCCCTGGGTCACACCTGACTGCTATGAAAATAGTGTTTTTGAAAATATGCAATTTGATAAAAATAGAATTATTTCAGAAATATATTGATACATTTGATGAACTAGTGAACGTAACACATTTTAAAGGCATTGCAGCTCCCTTATGTTGGAATTTTGAGGGTCCTCCTCAAAATTCTGCCCTAGTTTCTTAACTGATTACTGACTTTCTGGCATGTGATGGCGTTGGTTGGACTTGCCCCGGAATTTTGAGGGTCCTCCTCAAAATTCTGCCCCAGATACTGATCTTGGGGGAAAATGAAAATTTTATTATGATATGACCGAACCCATAAGGTTTCCTACGTATCCCCTCTTAAATGGGAATCAAGTCAAGCGTAGTTCAATTACATCAGAAAAGAAATATGAAATAATCTAGGCATAATATCTCTTGACTGCATTTGAATGGATTGGTTTTGGCCAGACTTCTCCGTCCATTTCTGCAAGTATGAGTGCTCCTCCTGCTAGTTCCCTGTGAACCATGTACGAACCTTGCCAGTTGGGAGAGAATTTCCCTTTGGCTTCATCTTGATGCGGGAAGATTTTCTTCAATACCAGCTGCCCTGGTGCGAACTGTCTTGGTTTGAGTCTTTTGTTGAAAGCTCTAGACATTCTGTTCTGGTAAAGTTGGTCGTGACATACTGCGTTCATCCTCTTTCCATCGATAAGGCCAATTGTTCATAGCGACTCTTTATCCATTCTGCATCGCTGAGTTCGGCTTACTGTATGATTCTTAAAGAAGGAATTTCCACCTCGGCTGGGATGACAGCCTCGGTACCATAAACCAACATGTAGGGAGTTGCCCCTGTTGATGTGCGAACCGTGGTGCTGTATCCCAACAAAGCAAAGGGTAACTTCTCATGCCACTATTTGTTGTTCTCTACCATTTTCCTTAGCATCTTCTTAATTTTTTTGTTGGCGGCTTTTACGACACCATTCATTTGAGGTCTGTAGGTTGTGAACTCTTGTGCTTGATTTTGAAAGTTTCACACATAGCTTTCATCAGATCACTGTTGAGATTCGCGGTTTTATCGGTAATAATGGACTCGGGACCTCTGAATCAGCAGACAATGCGATCCTTGACAAAATCTACAATGACTTTCTTGGTTACAACTTTGTACGATGCAGTTGCTACCCATTTTGTGAAGTAATCAATGGCTACCAGAATAAACCTATGTCCATTTGAAGCAATGGGCTCAATCGGACCAATAGCATCCATTCCCCAAGCGGTTAATGGCCAAGGTAAGCTTGTTTCATTGAGCTCATTCGGCGACACTTTTATCATATCGGCATGCATTTGACATTGAAAGTATTTGCGGACATATTGGATGCAATCTATCTCCATGGTCATCCAAAAGTAACCTGGCCTGAGTATCTTCTTAGCCAAGACAAAACCATTCATGTGTGGCCACAGGTCCCAACATGCACATCTCCAAGTAGCTTAGAAGCTTCCTTTGCGTCAACACATCTTAGTAAACCCAAATCAGGAGTTCTGCTGTACAAGTTCCCTCAACTATGGAAGAAGTGATTTGACAATATCCAGAGCATGCATTTCTTGAGCGTAGTTTGCATGCTTTGGGTATTCTACTTTTGATATGTATTCTTTGATGTCATGGAACCAAGGTTTTCCATCTGCTTCTTCCTTGACATGAACATAATATGCCGGCTGATTATGGATCATCACCGCAATGGGATCAATGTAATTCTTATCTGGATGGTGTATCATGGATGATAAAGTGGCCAATGCATCGGCAAACTCATTCTGAATTCTGGGCACATGTCAGAATTCTATATTTGTGAACCTCTTTCTCAATTCCTGCATATGGTGCAGATATGGCAATATCTTGGAATTCTTGGTGGTTCACTCTCCTTGTACCTGGTGCACAAGCAAATATGAATCACCGATCACCAGCAACTCCTGAACATTTATGTAAACTACCATGTTGAGCCCTAGTATGCAGGCTTCATATTTTGCTATGTTGTTGGTGCAAGAAAATTTGAGTTTGGCAGATACCGGATAATGTTGACCCGTTTCTGATACCAAAATTGCTCCAATTCCCACTCCTTTAAAATTAGCGGCTCCATCAAAGAACATCCTCCAACTGTCATATGCTTCGGAAATATCTTCCCCTATAAATAACACTTCTTCATCAGGAAAATATGTCTTCAAAGGTTCGTATACTCCTTCTATCAGGTTTTCAGCAATATGATCTGCCAATTCTTGTCCTTTGACTGCCTTTTGGGTTATGTAGATGATATCAAACTCGCTTAGTGGTATTTTCCATTTAGCCAACTTCCCAATCGGCATGGGTTTCTGAAATATTTACTTCAAAGGGTCCATCCTAGATATGAGGTATGTTGTATAGGCATAGAAGTATTGACTTAACTTCTGGGCCGTCCAGGTCAAAGCACAGCAAGTGCGTTCAAGTAGAGAATATCGTGCTTCATAAGGTATGAACTTCTTACTCAAGTAGTATATAACCTGCTCCTTTCTTCCTGTCTCGTCATGTTGTCCCAAAACACATCTGAAGGCTCCATCCAATACAGATAGATAAAGTAGCAAAGGTCATCCTGGTTCTGGCAGGACCAGAACTGGTGGTGTGGACAATTACTTGTTGATCTTGTCGAAAGCTCTCTGACAATCCTCAGTCCAGCTTGTTTCGGGATCCTTTCTTAACATCTTAAAGATGAGTTCACATATGACTGTGGACTGTGCTATGAAGCGACTGATATAGTTGAGACGTCCTAAGAAGCTCATCACAACCTTTTTTCTCTTAGGTGGTGGTAACTCCTGAATAGCTTTGACTTTAGACGGATCCAATTCGATCCCTCTACGACTGACGATGAATCCCAATAACTTTCCTGCGGCAACCCCGAATGCACACATTGTGGGGTTCAATTTCAAACTGCATCTCCTTATCCTATCGAAGAAATTCCTCAAGTCTTCTATGTGATCCGTGGTCCTCTTAGATTTGATAATGACATCGTCCACATACACCTCTATTTCTTTGTGTATCATATCATGGAAGATGGTTGTCATGGCTCTCATGTAAGTGTCCCCAACATTATTTAGACCGAATGACATCATCTTGTAATAGTATACACCCCCATGGTGTAATAAAAGCTGTCTTCTCTGCATCTTCTTCATCCATGCAAATCTGGTGATAACTCGCGAAGCAATCTACAAAGGATTGTAGTTCATGCTTGGCGCAGTTATCGATCAGGATGTGTATATTCGGCAGTGGGAAGTCGTCCTTGGCACTTGCTCTATTTAAATCTCGGTAGTTAACACATACTCTGACCTTCCCATCCTTCTTCGGAACTGGAACAATGTTAGCTAACCAGGTTGGTTACTCAACCACCCTAAGAACTTTGGCTTTGATCGGCTTGGTGACTTCCTCTTTGATTTTCACGCACATGTCTGGTTTGAACTTTCTGAGTTTCTATTTTACTGGCGGACACATGGGATTAGTAGGAAACTTGTGAGCCACTATGGAAGTGCTCAAACCGGTCATGTCATCATATGACCATGCAAAAACTTCCTTATACTCTTTTAGGAAACGGACGTACTCTTCCTTCTCTGTTGGTGACAAGTAAATGCTGATGCGAGTCTCTGACGGTCTCGGCGTCTCCCAAATTTACTGCTTCTATTTCGTCTAGGTTGGACTTAGGCTTGTTCTCAAAATTCTAGACTTTCCTGACAATTTCCTCAGGTATCTCATCTTCCTTATATGAATCACTATTCTCATGTTGCGTCGCCTCATTACATGTCATAGTCACTAGTTTATCAGGAAAAGTAATAATAACACTATAGAAGGAAAAAGTATAGAAATAGTAATGAATAATGATAAAGAAAAAATGCATTTGATTAAAATTGAGAAAATTGTTCAGACAAAGTTTGGCTCGATGAATCGAGCATTTATTTTGAAACAAGTAAATTTTAAAACAAAATTACTGGAAGTCTTAAATGCATAGAACTACTATAGAAGTAAAATCTTCCAGGCTACCCAGGGACTTGGCGGGCTCGGGATGGTGTGGCGGTCCAGTTCCTAAGTCTGAATAGTGAGGCCTTCTTCCTCCTCCTCCTCAATTATGGCACTGTAGTCCATGTCTTCATCCTCCAAGAATAAATTCTTCAACCCAGCTAGTGCTTCTTCCTCTGCAGTTCCCCATATTTTGTCAGCCTTATGAAAAACTTATTCCAAACGTGGCACTGGTTTCTCAAGAGGGTAATACAGTCCGCGCCATGGAGGCGACCAATCATTCTACTCTTGCCATGTATATTGGTATCCGAGCCCTAAGGTGGTACCATGATTTTTCAGCTATATTGGTTTGGTGATGCCTTGGAGATTCTTTCCCAAACTTTTGTTGGGTTCATATCCGTACAATGCTAGTATGCTTTCTATTTTGTTACTCCACCACTTATCTTTCTCAACGGCATTGACCCGTTTAATGTGATGATAGGTTTCCCCTCCTAGCCTTCTCGTATGTCTAATGGCCAGGATGGTTTGACTAGTGTAGATGGGGTTACTCCCATCTCCGTGGATGATCACCTCCTGACGGTTCCATTTGAATTTCACAGCTTGATGTAGTGTAGAGGGCATGGGTCCAACAACATGAATCCATGGTCGGCCCAATAGAAGATTATATGAGGTTGGTATATCGAGCACCTGAAACTCGACGTCGAACCAAGTTGGCCTCATCTGCAAGAAAGGTTGATTTCCCCGATCGTAGCCCTTTGGGACCCATCAAAAGCCTTAACATTCATACTTCCTACCTGTATCTCGTGGAAACCTTTGTCCAACCTTTTCAGAGTGTCCAATGGACAAATATTTAGGCTTGAACCTCCATCAACTAGGACCCTAGCAATGAACTTGTCTTCAAATTGCACTATGATATGCAATGCTCGATTGTGATTCAAACCCTCGGGCGGTAGCTCATCTTCATGGAAGATAATCTTATGGTTCTCCAGCTCTTGCCCCACCATGTTGGCCATTTCTACATCAGTGATGTTATTGGGTATATAAGCCTCGCTCAGTACTTTTATCAAAGCGTTCTTGTGTGCATCTGAATTCTGCAATAGTGACAGGATAGATATCTGAGCTGGGACTTTGTTCAGATGGTCAACAACAGAATATTCCTTTGCCTGTACTTTCCTCCACAGGTCATATGGCCCGGTCTCAATAATAGGATGCCTAGTAGTAGCCTCCTTACTTGAACCTCCCAGGTGTTCAGGCGTATAGACTCTTCCAGTTCTAGTCATTCCTTGTGCAGCGTCAGATTCCTCTATCTTGGCCTTCCCTTTTCGACGAGCCTTGGCAACATAATCCTTGGGTATTGCTTTTGAGTTGAATGGGGGTGTGGTTGATACTGTCACAGTAAAAGGTGTGACCACTTCTACTTCAAATGGAGCGGAGGTGGCTGCGAGCGGAGCCACTTCCACCTCGAATGGAATTGATGCAGTTACCTCAACATTGATTGGTGCTTGAGTCTGAACCATAATAGGAGTAAGTGCAACTGCAACCTTAAATTCATAGCCTTCTCGAATGAGCATGATCGACCCCTTAGGGTCCCATTATTCATTTGTCTCTATCATATGAACCCCATCACCTTTGTGATCAGGGAGGGGATTGTTGTTACATTAGGTGCGACTTCCTTTGCTTGTATGACCTTGTTTTCAATTAGTATATGGATCTTATCCTTCAATGTTCGGCACTCAATAGTGGTGTTCCCTTTCATACCGGAATGGTACGCATAAGTTTTGTTCGGATTGACCCATTGGGATGGATTTTCTAATGCTACAGCGAGAACATGAGTGTTGTAACCTGCAGCTTTTAACCTTTTATATAGTTGGTCGGTGTACTCAGCAATGGCAGTGTATTTTCTGGGTGGCTTGCGGTCAAAGTTGGGTTTTGGTCTTGGATAATTTTGGTGAGCTGGTGGTGATTTGAAGTGGGATGATTGGGAGTTGTAGGTGTGATGGACAGAAGCTAGTTGGGAATATCTAGGAGATGATGGTTGATATATAGGCGGTGATGCTTGGTATGCGGGTGGAGGCATTTTATATGTGGGAGGTGGTGCTTGATATGTTGGCGGAGGTGTTTGATAGAAAAATGGAGATTTTGGGCCCTGAGCCACCATCACTTTTCCAACATCTTTCTTCTTTGATATGCCGCCTGATTGTAATGCCTTGTTTGTGGCTTGCAGTGCCTCAAAATTCGTTACCATCCCGCCTTTGATTCCTTCTTAGATTCTTTCTCCAAGTTTGATGATGTCAGAAAATTTGTGAATTTCGATAACTATCAACCTCTCATAATATTATGGATCTTGTGCCCTGACAAAGAATTTATTCATCTGTTCTTCTTCCAAAGAGGGCCTGACCTTGGCTGCTTCCTACCTCCAACAATTAGCGTAATTACGAAAAGTCACAGTAGGTTTCTTTTTAAGATTTTGAATGCAGAAGACATCCGGTGCATTCTCTATGTTAAACCTGAACCGGTCAATGAAATCTGACGCCATGCTTACCCAATTGAACTATTTCTTAGGATTCTGGCTAATATACCAAGACAAAGCGTCCCCAGTAAGGCTTCTCATAAAGAGCTTCATTTGAATCTTTTCATCTTTTTCGACCCCGACCAGTTTGTTGCAATAGGTCCTTAGATGAGCCTTGGGATCACCTGTACCATCAAATATTTCGATCTTGGGAGGTTTGTACCCCTCTGGCAGTTTGACATCCGGCTGTATGCACATATCTTCATAGTTCAAACCTTCTATTCCTATGTCGCCCGCAATGCCTTGAACTCGGCTTGCTAACTTCTTGAGTTTTTCAGCCATATTTTTAATGATCATGTCCTTCTCGAAATATTCCAGTGTAAATGAGTTTAGTTGGGTAGAATGAGGTATAGTTTACACATATATAGAGTTGCTTCGATGGGTGTCAGGACCTTGGGTGTAGTGATGGTCATTGGTGGAGTTTTGTAGATCTGGAATGGGTTGTGGTGTGTTTTGGGGAGTGTGGTAAGTGGTGGTTGGTGGGTACTGAATTGGTTGATGATGATGTTGCGGTGGAGTTGGTATTGGCAATGGAATTGATATTTTGGGGTGGAGTTGCGTATTGATTTGGTGCGGTAGGATTTTGTGGCTGTTGGTTTTGTGTGTTCTGAGGAGGTGTCAGGTTCTTTGTGTTTTGTTGGTGGATATCGGGGACATTGAGGGTGAGTGACAAGTTTACCAAGTTGCAAACCTGCTCAAGTTCTCCTTGAAATTCAAGTATCTTTTGTTCCAGTCTCAAAACTAGATCATTTGGGGCCGGAGTACTACGACCATCTGAAGTCTCTGCGTTCTCAATATTTTCCCTTCGGATTCAACTTAAGTCATCTTTTTTTGCTTTTCCTTTGCCTTTTGTGTTGCTTGGAGAAGGAGGGGGTGGAGGGCCTCTAGATCTGTTGTGTTACGCTGATGAGGCCAGTATGAGTGAACCAACCTAGGGGATGGAAATAATCAAAAAATAAGGAAAAACAAAAAGGTAACAAGTCAGTGGAGATCCTGAAACGTTTGTAGTATTTAAACACATATTGTGGAAATGTAAATTCGCGTCTTAATTTGGGAGCCTCGTTGTGTCCGAGGTAGGCCTAGTGTCAAATAAACTTGGAGAACTTTTAATGCCAATAAATACTTTATTTCATAATATAAAAATAGACGAATCCCGAAATCACACTAGGATAATAATAAAATAAGTCACTACTAGCACTTGGCCTTATTACATTTTTAGGAAAAGTAAATAAATCTAGCCTATTTGGTCCGAGAAGGACCTTCCCCAGATTCGATCTTCCGGACTCAATCATATAGATGCCCCAGCTCGCGCAGCCCCAGTAGCAAGTTTCCTCTGGACAAATGTCCTCCTTCAGCTCCTTCAGCGTTCTGGCAATTTTCAATCCTCTTTATGACTTTACCTTCCAGCTCCACTATTCCTCGCTCCAGATATTTCAGTTTCCTATTGGAAGTGACGGCCATCTCTTTCCACTCCTCAATCAACCTCACATTCCTCTCATGTATTTCCCGGTGCTCATTCTCAGAGCCGTCGACCCTCTTGTGTAGCCTGTTGTATTTGACTTGAGCTTTAGCTTCCTCATCTATGATTCTGTTCCCTCGACCGGTCCCCTGTGTCACTATTCTTTTTAGATTGTCCTCCAACCATGCCAGTAGACAGGCTCGCACCCTGCATGATACCTGTCTAGCTCAATACTGTTCTTCTCTACAATAATCTTGCAGTGTCTTGGCACTTGTAAGGGACATCGTCGTCTTGAAAGTCTGCGCTGAAATGACTTATCTTGACAATCCTTCGTACAACCTATTTTCTTCCTACTTGCCTCATAACTGGCATAGGGACATATGGGTATATCCCTCTCAACCCGATCAGCATCAAGTGTGGAGCATCCCTGGATTTGATAATAAATTCATCTGTTGGGAACCATTCAAACATCCACTGCACCTGCTCCTCTGTCAGATTGTCGAAGAACTCTACCTATTCTTTAACTCTTTCCAGCTGAGCAAATCTGTCTGGAATGTAAGTCAACTGCTTAGGGTAATGGAAGGTAATATGGTCGTTCCAAGCCCTTCGCGGAAATTCTTGGCGATAGCGACCCTTTTGGAATTCTCCAGCAACCATAACTGCAGCAAAACATTACAACCCTCGAAATGCTTGACCCCTCTTTGACAGCGCTCCAGAGCCCTGTAGATGTCGGCTATGATCATGGGACTATGGTATATGTCTGTCCATTAATCCCTTCCATCAGAGTCTTGGCGACCATAGCCAACCTAGTGTGGATTATTCCCTTTTTCATTGGGAACACTATCAGGCCTAGGAAGCACACAATGAATACAAACACTCTGCGGTGGATGTGACCCAGAAAAGAGAGAGATCTCATCATGGTAAGTATGGAAAGACTTTCTATGGCCATACCTCTCGTACAGGTATTCGAAAAGTATGTAAGATTCTTTTAAGCACCCTAGGTCGACATTCTTCTTCAACCCTATCATCTTCAAAAATCCCCTGCCCGTACGATTTTCTAGTACCAATAGCCCGGGACTATCCCAAGTCAATCCCTCAAGCCTTCCAATTTCCTCTAGAAGCGGTGTTATTTCTATGTAGCCGAAACAAAACACAGCCCTTTCACTATCACAGAATAAAGTGGCAGCTTTGATCAATTTGTTGTTTGGCTCAATATCTAGAAAGGAAGGTAGGTTACCCAAGTACTTTCTCGCATGTTTCTTATCACTTGAGGAAAGGTCCACCCACCAATCTAGTAGCAATGGTGGGATGTTGCTAACCATACTGAATCTGGGGACCTCGTGCCTCATTTTCTGCAAAACAAAAGGGTTAGACCTTACCCCCACCAGACTCGACTTTTTATACATTTATGATCAACATATCGACATTAAGTTCTCCAAATTAATGCACAGAACGTGGTTGTATCCGTTGGGATTATAGAAAACCCGATGGACTTTGGATAAGGCTTATCTTAAAGGATTATTATGTGGACAACATAACTGATATGACTAGGTTTGACCATGATTCATGCACAATTTTAACTAGAGTAAGGTTTCTATGGGGTCTTAAACTGGTACCCTCAAGCGGACAACTTAAGGGGGAAGGCACGGGACCGTCGACTGCACCGCTGATCGACTATTTTTACGTGAAAGAAGCCTTTCCGAATTTAAGGGTAGTAAATAGGATGATCGCAACCACTCATTAAAGTGTTGCTATAGGATTTGATACGCACGAGGGGAATATGATGCGGATCATGATTTATGCAGCAATTAATAATATGTAGTCATGTATTTTCACGTAGAAACAATAAATACAACATTTAAATAATTGAAAGACAGTTACATGAAAAACAAAACAAAGAGACAAGTCAGTTTTAGGAACAAATGAATCATAAATACTTAAAAGAAAAAGAAAATAGACAATTAAATCCAAATAAGGGGAAAAGGTACGAGATAAAACATGCCTGGACTAATTCACAAAAGATAAGTTCGTTATGTTAAGAGCCTAAAGGTATCCCCTAGCAGAGTCGCCATGCTGTCACACCCCTTTTTACCTCCGCGGAGAGACTCCGGATTTCGACATTCATGGGGGTAATAACTCATTTTCTTTTGGGAATTGGGTATTTGAAGAGTCGCCACCTAAGGAATTATGATGCATTAGGGCACCTAGAGCGATTAACTCTTTGATTGGTTTGCATTACCAGAGATTAGGGTAAGGGCTCAAAATAAACTTGAGGGAAGGTGTTAGGCACCCCTCTCGGTCAACAATGGTGGGTCCCGACCAAACTTATATTCACGAATTAGTCCATTAACAAACAAATAGTTGAATCAAATAATTTAAAAGTAAAGCACGTTGGACGTTGTATAACTCAAATAATAAGACAAGGGTTCTGAACAAGTTGTATACATCATGGAAAGTTTAAAACACAAGGGATTTGGGAAAGGAGGGGTCCTAAGTTGGTTAGCCTACATGATCACCCCACACAATGTCCGGTAAACACTCCTCAATAAGGAGCTACACGTGACATTAGCGCGTAGTCATCATATCCATATCTACCCTTTCCGCCCCCTTAGTGGTTATTAATGCGAGTGTTGGTTTGCGATCTCTATTGCATGCTGTTACCCGTCCCTTCTTAATGGTCTTGGAGGAGATTTAGGACCTCTACCTATAGGTAGTTTTAGACAGACCCCCTAAGGTTTAAAGGAGAAAATACTAAGGCAACATGCAAGAACAATTAGGACCTTAGCATATAAGACAGAAAAAGAGCAATTAGAGACTCAAGTTTACCTCATCAAACAACACACATAAGCAGCACGACTTAAGCACAAATCAGGGCCTTATTGTTAATCAGTATCCTAAGACATGAAGTATAGGCGATTATCAGAACACAGTAGATATGCAGGTTCATTTTACAACTCAGAAGCAGGGGCCCTAATCAGTTTGCTTACTGATTTTAAGCTTGTTAATCATTAAGCAGTACACACAAAGGGGCAGTTTCCAGTTTTACAAGAAACTGGATTACCTAATGCTTGCCTAGGCATAGGATAATGCACAGTTGTTACCAGAACCATTAGAACGATGAAGGAGTTATTTTACCTAAAAGCATGCGAATCTAAGTGTTTAAAAATGAAGGGATTATTACCAGCTTATTTTAAACATGATAATCAAATGTGAAGCTATTTTTATCTCGTCCATATTCAGTGGTTTACACTAGGTGTAACTCAACAAGTACGAATGAGATCCTAAAGCATGGTATATAAGATGCATGTACAAAGTTCATGATGGTTTATATGCAGAATTCCTAAAGTAGGATTTCTAAATGCACGATATGATTGCAGTATTTCCTAAAGCAGGATTTCTAATTGCAGAAAAGGTTACAACATTATAGAGCATGATGTCAAGTGTGCAAGAGTAGCAATCTTTGTTTTAATGCCCCTTTATCGTAAAAAGGATTTCTGAGTGATAAAAATGTCAAAAATGAGATGCTGAAACAATATATATGAGACCAAAGAGCATGGTTTCTAATGCATGATATGTTTTGAGCATGGATTCTATTGCACATACAGGAAATATAGACCTAAAGCATGGTTTCTACTCTTTTTGATATCTATAACATGCATAGCTACCCTCCCATTTTTGCTATTCAACCCCAATATTCGTTTACAAATTATTATAGGCCAATATCGAATGAATTACATAAGTTGATAAGAAAAATAAGAAGTTACTCTATAGGGAGCCTACCAATAGGCCCAGATTTCCAAAAGTTCCAATGCCAGATTGCCTCATTGCCTTTCATATAATCCGGGTGTGTCAGTTCCCTAAGGACCTCAAGGGATCTTGGGCAGTACTCACACCCAGATTTCATAGTCATAGTTGAGTAAGTGTAATGTGGAAGGGCCAGCTCTAAGGTATCAGATTTCAGAGGGATCTCATGGGGATCCCTAAGCAGTCAAACATTAGAGGGGTAGAACTTAAAACCTAAGAGTAGATGTGAGAGTGCTTGAAAAGTTTTAAGTAGGGAAACAGTTTGAAAAAGGGACTTGTTTGAAACAGTTTTGTAAAAGACATTAGAGACAGTTTCGAAAAGAGAGTGGAGTAGTAAGCAACAGTCCAAACACAATACCCCAAAACAGGTTCATACAAAGCCAAAGATCATAGAACCAAAGCAGGTTCAGCCGCCACAAACAGGGGGTCAAGGGATTTGGGGACACATAGGTCACATAGGTAAACACATAGTTATAAGAGCACTTAAGTACAGAATCAGTAGCATGCTAAATGGTTAAGGAACCTCAGAATTAATACAGAATCGGGTCACTTAAAGAGAACCAACTACTTTGCATAGAACAATAGCAAGGGATAGTCATATTGGGGTACACTAGAAAGCGGATAACACTTTATAAACATGCTGAGTCTAAAGGAGGGGACCTATTTGGGAGCATGCTGATGAAGCAATGAAGTAAACATATTAGTTGCGAGTTGAACAATAGAACCATAAGTAAAAACAGACCAGAAATAAGAGGAATTAAAGTAATAAAAGAAACATATTGGTTTTGGAACTTGAATTGAAATCAGGACATACCAATAAAGTGATAGCAAACAAAAAGTGAAGAATAAGAGAGCACAATAGTTAGCCTTGGCTTGCATCCGGCTAACTTAGAACAGTAGTAAATAATCACAAAAGAGGGCAGGGAGCTTTTAGTGTGAGAGAGAGTTTTGAACCAAATGTGTTCCTGTCTGTGTGTGTTAATGAGAGAGCATATATATAGTTTGAAACTAGGTAGAATAATAAAGTAAGAATCAAAGTCAAGCAGTAATTATGGAACTAGGTATCAATTAGTATAAAATTAGTATAAGTACCCCCTTAATTAAGGGAGTTAACTTCAAACGGTAAAGACAAATAAGAAAGGAGATCATACATAGGAAATAAGCATAGTACAGAGCATGTAATAGAGGCTAGGTTCGACAAATTCTAATTAAGGAAAATGTTTAAGAATCAATTTGACAGCATAATCGACCACAAAATAAGGCAAGAAATATTTTAGAGGTTGAAAATCAGTATGGAAATCATCACAAGTAATGAGTGAGAGGTATCAATTATAGGAAATTAGGGATTCAAATATGAGTAGTAAGGTGTCACGACCCTAAACCCGGATCCGGTCGTGATGGCGTCTCTCGTGAAGACAAGGCCAGCCGACACCTCCCATTTTCTAATTATTAGTAGTTAAGCTTTTAAGAACAATCTAAACATGATATAGTAACTCCGAAATAATAGTTAATAACATAAATACGCGGAAGAACACCCATATACATCCCTAACCATGGTGTCACTAGTCATGAGCATCTATAAAATCTAATACAAGTCTGAAGAGTCTACAAACTATTACAAATGTCTGATACGAGATAGAAATGATAAAGAGGAAGAACACAGGACTGTGGACATCAAGCAGCTACCTCGTGGACTCCGATATCTATCAAGAGCTCTCAACTCGCAATGGCAGGATTTGCAATGCCTGAATCTGCACACGGGATGCAGGGAGTAAAGTGAGTACTCCAACTCAGTGAGTAACAAATGTAAATAAAGACTGAAAGCAAGAAAACATGTAAAACACAAAGCATTCTATAATGAAACAGTAAAACCATTTAAAAATTAGTGAATCAATAAAAGATAGGTAAAAATCCTTTCTATCAAATTTAATTTCATGAAAAGCCTTTTTCAACAATTAAGCAGGTAATGGACAGTTAATTAAAAAATAAACACATAAATGTTCGCCCCTCGGGCACAATATCCACAATTCCGCCCTCGGGCAATATCTCAGAATAATACCAGCCCCTTGGGCTCAATCCCACATCACAATGGGTACCCGCGCTCACTGGGGTGTGCAGACTCCTAGAGGGGCCCCTTACGGTCCAAGAGCAATAACAAGCCATCTTGTGGCATCAAACTAGGCCCTCGGCCTCATATCAGTCAAGCCACCTCGTGGCATACATATCTCAGGCCCTCAGCCTCATAATCAGTATCAAATGTTTCCTCACAACATAGACCCTCGGCCTTACTCAGTCAAAATTTTATCATAAGCCTCTCGGGCAATGGTAAAATAGTGTTTCTCAGCCCAAACATCATTTAAAATATCATTTAAGTCTTAAAACTGAGTAAACATGGCTAAGTAGTACAACAATGGAAATTGACATGACTGAGTTTAAGTAATAAGTCAAAACAGTGAGAAAATAGTAATAAAAATCCCCGAAGGATTCAAATAGTTGGCACGAAGCCCAAATATGGCATTCGGCCCAAATCATGATGATAGCAAATAGGTTTCAGTCAAATACGTGGTAAAAATCATCAACCGAGATGGACCAAGTCACAATCCCCAATAGTGCACGATCACAAGCTCGTCATCAAGCGTGTGCCTCACCTCAATATAGAACTACGATATGCAATCCGGTGTTTCAAACCCTCAGAACATCAATTACAATCATTACTCACCTCGAACCGGCTAAATCTCTAGCTCGCGACGCCTTTGCCCCTCGAATCAGTCTCCACGCACGTCGAATCTATCCAAAATCAGAACGAGGATGTCAAAATATGCTAAAGGAACGGAGCCCAAACGAAAACAATCAATAAAGGGCACAAATCCCGAACATACCAAAACCCGACTCCCGGGCCCACGTCTCGAAATTCTGAAATTTTTACACCAATGGATTCCTTATCTTCCCACGAGTTCATACATATCAAAAGTTCTCAAATCCGACCCCAAATAGTCCTCCAAATCCCTAATAAAAAGTCCAAATTTCCAAGCTCTAGCTCTTCAATTTTTAGCTTAATTTCCATGATTTTTCTTGGTGGAATTCACATAATAATCGAGTTTTAAGTCCAAGAATCTTACCTCTCAACGATCCCCCTTGAATCCCTCTCCAATCTCCTTAAAATATATCCCAAAATGACCAGCTATGGAGGAAATAAACCCAATCCTCGTGGACAAGACGAGTTTAAAAACATTCTGCCCAAGCCTTATTTCCTTCTTCGCGAACGCGGTCAAACCCTCGCATTCGCGAAGCACAATCTTACTTTGACCAATTTTTCCTCCATGCGAACGTTACATGGACATCGCGAACGCGATGGTTCCTCAACCTTACCCTTTGCGAACGCACACCCTCTCTCGCAAACGCGAAGAACAAAAATGACCTTAGACCAACTGACTAAAAAGACCTTACGCAAACGCGACTTACATCTCGCGAACGCGATGCACGAGCATCTAACCCTTTGCGAACGTGGAGCCCCACTCGCAAACGTGAAGGCTAAACTTCCACTGACCACCACTGACTCTTCGCGAATGCGAGGGTCCACTTGCGAACGCGAAGAGTAAAAGCATGCAACAGTTGAACCTGCAACTTCTGCAATTTTTCCAACTTCAAAATGATCCGATTGACCACTAGAAACTCACCCGAGGGCCCCCGGGACCTCAACCAAAGGCACCAACATATCCTAAAATCTTATTCAAACTTGTTCCAATCACCAAAACACCTCAAACAACATCAAATCAACCAAAACACATCGGATTCAAGCCTAAGTTTCTAAAACCTTCCGAATTCCGCTTTTGACCAAAACCAAACCAAACCATGTCCGAATGACCTGGAAATTTGTACACACATCCCAAATGACACAACAGAACTATTGAAACTCTCGAAATTCCATTCCGTCCCCTAAGTCAAAATCTCACCTATCAATCGAAAATCGCCAAAAATATCAACTTCGCCAATTCAAGCCTAAAACTACTCCAAACCTCCAAAACCAATGTCGATCACACTCCTAGGTTATAAATCACCTCCCGAAGCTAACCGAACCATCAGAACTGGCATCCAAGCCCTCTAACACATAAGTCAACATCCAGTTGACCTTTCCAACTTAAACTTCCTTACAAGAGACTAAGTGTCTCAAACCTTACCAAAATCATTCCGGACTCGATCCAACCAATCCGATACCACAAAACACGGATAACGAAGCAAAAAGAAGCAGAAATAGGGGAAACGGAGCGGTAATTTTTGAGATGACTGGCCGGGTCGTCACATCCTCCCCAACTTAAACAAATGTTCATCCTCGAACGAGTCAAGAAACATACCTGAAGCCTCAAACAGGTGAGGATATCTACTCTGTATCTCCCGCTCGGTCTCCCAGGTAGCCTCCTCTACGGGCCGACCTCTCCTCTGCACTACACTGAAGCTATACCCTTTGACCTCAACTTCCGAACCTGACGACCCAAAATAGCTACTGGCTCCACATCAAAGGTCAAATCATCATCCAACTAAACTATGCTAAAATCCAAAACATGAGACATATCCCCAATATACTTCCGGAGCATAGAAACATAAAATACCAGATGCACACTCGACAAGCTGGGTGGCAAAGCAAGCTCATAAGCCACCTCCCCAATCCTCCGAAGCACCTCAAAAGACCCAATTAACCGCGGACTAAATTTCCCTTTCTTCACCTCAAAAGGCCCAATGAATCGCGGACTCAATTTACCCTTCATGGGTGAAACCTTCAACAGAGCCTTCTCGCCAACCATGTAGGATACATCCGGGACCTTCCTATCAGCATAACTCTTTTGCCTCGACTGTGCTGTACAAAGCCTCTCATGAATCATCTTTACCTTCTCCAAAGCATCCTACACCAAATCAGTCCCCAATAGCCTAGCCTCACCAGGCTCGAACCAACCAACCAGAGATCTACACCACCTCCCATATAAAGCCTCATATGGATCCATCTGAATACTTGACTGGTAGCTGTTGTTATAAGCAAACTCTGCAAGCGGTAGAAACTCATCCCATGAGCCTCCAAAATTAATGACACAAACACGCATCCTGTTCTCCAATATCTGAATAGTGCGCTTGAACTGCCCGTCCGTCTGAGGATGAAAAGCTATGCTCAACTCAACCTGAGTACCCAACTCTCGCTGCACAGACCTCCAAAACTGTGATGTAAACTGAGTGTCCCTATCAGAAATGTTGGAAACCAGAACTCCATGCAAGCGAACTATCTCTCGAATATAGATCCCTGCCAACCACTCTGAAGAATAGGTAGTACACACAGGAATGAAGTGCACGGACTTGGTCAGCCAATCTACAATCACCCAAATATCATCGAACTTCTTCAAAGTCCGTGGAAGTCCAACAACAAAGTCCATAGTGATCCTCTCCCACTTCCACTCAGGAATATCCATCTGCTGAAGCAAGCCATCTGGTCTCTGATGCTCATATTTCACCTTCTGACAATTGAGACACCGAGCTACAAATCCCAAAATATCTTTCTTCATTCTTCTCTACCAATAGTGTTGCCTCAAATCCTGATACATCTTCACGACACCCGAATGAATGGAATACTGCGAGCTATGGGTCTCCTCCAAAATCAACTCCCGAAGCCCATCTACATTGGGCACACAAATAAGGCCTTGCATTCTCAACACCCCATCATCACCAATGGTCATATCTCTGGCATCATCATGCTGAACTCTATCCTTAAGGACAAGCAAATGCGGATCATTATATTGGCGCTCTTTGATGCAATCATATAAGGAAGACCGAGAAACCACACAAGCCAATACCCGACTGGGCTCCGAAATATCCAACCTCACTAAACGATTGGCCAAGTCCTGAACATTAACTGCAAGAGGTCTCTCCCCAACTGGAATATATGCCAAACTCTCCATACTCACTACCTTTCGGCTCAAAGCATTGGCCACGACATTGGCCTTTCCTGGATGATACAATATAGTGATATCATAATCCTTAAGCAACTCCAACCATCTCCACTGCCTCAAATTAAGATCCTTTTGCTTGAACAAATGTTGATAACTACGATGATCTGTGAACAACTCACAAGATATGCCATACAAGTAATGCCTCCGAATCTTCAACGCGTGAACTATGGCGGTCAACTCCAAATCATGAATGAGGTAGTTCTTCTCATGGGGCTTCAACTGACGATAAGCATAAGCAATAACTCTACCCTCTTACATCAACACACAACCAATCCCAACTCACGAAGCATCACAATACACGGTATATGAACCTGAAGCTGATGGTAAAACAAACATTGGAGTTGTGGTCAAAACTGTCATGAGCTTCTGAAAGCTCTTCTCACACTCGTCCGACTATACAAATGAAGCAACATTCTGAGTCAACTTGATCAAGGGCGATGCGATAGATGAGAATCCCTGAACAAACCAGCGATAATAGCCTGCCAAACCAAGAATGCTACAAATCTTTGTGGCTGAGGATAGTTTGGGCCAACTCTTAACCGCCTCTATCTTCTTCAGATCAAACTGAATACCCTCGTTGGACACCACGTGCCCCAAGAAAGTCACTGAATTGAGCCAAAACTCACACTTAGAGAATTTTGCATAAAGCTTTTCCTCCCTCAATCTCTGCAACACAACTCTCAAATGCTCCACGTGCTCCTCCTGACTATACGAATACACCAGAATATCATCAATGAAGACTATGACAAACGAATTGATATAAGGCTGGAACATGCTGTTCATCAAATGCATGAACGTTGCTGGGGCATTGGTCAGCCCAAAAGACATCACCAAGAACTCATAATGACCATATCGGGTCCTGAAAGCTATCTTAGGAATATCTGAATCCCTAATCTTCAACTGGTGATAACCCGAACGGAGATCAATCTTGGAGAACACCCTCGCTCCCTGAAGCAGGTCAAATAAATCATCAATACGTGGTAAAGGATACTTGTTCTTAATTGTTGCCTTTTTCAATTTGCCTATAATCAATGCGCATACTTATTGTGCCATCCTTATTCTTTACAAATAGAACCGGTGCACCCCAAGGTGACACACTAGGCCGAATGAACCACTTATCTAGGAGCTCCTAAAGCTGCTCCTTTAATTCCTTCAAATCCGATGGTGCCATACGATACGACAGAATAGAAATGGGCTGAGTTCCCGACACCAGGTCAATACCAAAATCAATATCCATGTCTGGTGGCATGCCCGGTAGGTCTACAGGAAACACATCGGGAAAATCCCTCACAACTGGAACAGAATCAATACTGGGAGTCTCAGCTCCGACATCCCTCACAAATGCTAGATATGAAAGACAACCCTTCCCAACCATACGTTGGGCCTTCAAGAAATAGATCACTCTACTAGGAACATAATCAGTCACACCTCGCCACTCGATCCGTGGCACACCCGACATAGCCAATGTGATTGTCTTAGCATGGCAGTCTAGAATAGCACGACATGGAGATAGCCAATCCATGCCCAAAATAATATCAAAATCTACCATACTCAATAATAACATATCCACTCGTGTCTTCAGACCCCCAATAGTCACCACACACGCCCGGTACACATGCTTTACAACAATAGTATCGCCCACCAGGGTAGATACATAAACAGGTAAAGCAAGAAACTCATGGGGCGTACCCAAATAACGAGCAAAATATGAGGACACATAAGAAAAGGTGGAACTGGGATCAAATAATACAAAGGTATCTTTGTGGCCGACTAAAACAAGGACAGCATCTGAAGGAATATCATTGGGTCTGCCTGGAAATGCATAGAAACGGGCCTGACCGCCCCCTGATCAACCTCCCCCTCTAGGGCGACCCCTGGATGACTGACCCCCACCCCTAGCTGGCTGAGCGGGTGGTGGTGAAGAAACTAGTGCTGAAGCCGATGAATGACCTATCTGCTGAGATGAACTAGCAAAACGACATGGACACTGCCTCCATATGTGACCCATCTCGTCACACTCATAACAACTCCCAGGTGCTGGAGAAGGGGACTGAAGGGAACCCATCGCACCAGAGTGACTAGTAGATGCACTCGACATAGAAGAGCCCTGAGCTGATGGAGCACGGGATGAACTCTGAGCTGGAAGGGAACTAAGTGATGATTGGACCTGCTGAGAACCATGACCATGTCCCGAAGATTCCCCACGATAACTTGGGCGAGCTGACTGGGTAGGCCTCAATTGACGGCCTCTACCATGCTGAAACTAGACCCTCAAAGGAGCACCACTATAGCTGCCATATCCTCGAGGCCTCTTGGCCTCCCTCTCCTCTCGATCCTGACAGCGAACCAACTCAATCTCACAGGTGATATCAACAACCTCCTTGAACGTAACACTAGCCACCCTCACCCTGGTCATAAGAATACAGAGCTAGTAAGTAAGACCATCAACAAACCTCCTAATCCTCGCTCTATATGTTAGAACCAACCAAATGGCATGACGAGCTAACTCAGAAAACCTCAACTCATACTACGATAGGTTCATCTCCCCCTGACACAACCACTCAAACTGCCTGCGCAGCTCCTATCTGCGAGACTATGGCACATACTTCTCCAGAAAGAGAATGGAGAACTGCTTCCAGGTAAGGGGAGCTGCACCAACAGGCCTACGCCTCTCAAAATCCTCCCACCAAGTGAATGCAGCTCCTGAAAACTGATAGGTGGTAAAAGCAACCCCCTGGTCTCCAGAATACGTGTAGTACGAAGCATCCTCTGACACTTATCCAAAAAGCCCTGGGTCTGTGCCACTAAAAGTCGGAGGCTGCAATCTACCAAATCTCTCCAACCTATGCTGCTCATCCTACGGCAGGACAGGAACCACATAGTCCTGAGCAGCTGCAACCGGCTGGGCTGGATGCGCCCCTGGCATCTGAAGTTCCTGTACGACCTGCTCAGGTGTACGAGCGGCGGTAGTCTGATTACCTCCCCCGGCATGAGAAGTAGATGTGGTTGTAGTGGTTGAAATCGCTTGAGCCAGGCAAGTGCAAACTGATAAGATCTGAGCCAAGGCTTCTTGAAGACCCGGAATCACAATAGGCACAGCTGGTGCTTGAGCTGGTGCTGCTGGAGCGTCCATGGCTGGGACCTGGTCTTGAACTGGGACAGCTGGTAGATCTACAGGTGCTGCCCTCGCTGCTCTGCCTCTACTATGACCATGACAGCGTCCTTAGCCTCTGGTGGCCACAGTTGGTGGTACTAGTGGTCGCCCACCCTGATTGGTAGCGCGTGTCCTCACCATATGTGAGAGAATGAAATAATAGAAGTTTAGTACTCGGATCAACAAATTCGCACAAGAAGAGTTTCAAGAATATGAAGATTTTCCTAAAGGTTCTGTAGCCTCTCGAGGATAAATACAAACGTCTCCGTACCGATCCGCGAGACTCTACTAAACCTGCGCTTTACTCGTAAGACCTATGTAACCTAGGATCTAATACCAACTTGTCACGACCCTAAACCCGAACGTAGTTGTGATGTCGCTTCTCATGAAAACAAGGCCAGCTGACACCTTCCATTTCCAATTATTAGTAGTTAAGCATTTAAGAACAGTCTAAACATGATATAGTAACTCCAAAATATCAGTTAATAACATAAATACGCGGAAGAACACTCATACACAACCCTAACCGGGGTGACACTAGTCATAGGCATCTATAAAACCTAATACAAGTATGAAAAGTCTACAAACTATTACAAATGTCTGATAAGAGATAGAAATGATAAAGAGGGAGTAACACGGGACTGTGGACGTCAAGTAGCAAACTCGTGGACTCTAGTATCTGCCGGGAGCTCTCAACTCGCACTAGCAGGATTCGCAACACCTGAATCTGCACACGAGGTGCAGGGAGTAAAGTGAGTACTCCAACTCAGTGAGTAACAAATGTAAATAAAGACTGAAAGCAAGAAAACACGTAAAACACAAAGCATTCTATAATAAAGCAGTAAAACCATTTAAAAATTAGTGAATCAATGAAAGATAGGCAAAAATCCTTTATATCAAAGAAATTTCATGAAAAGCCTTTTTCAACAATTAAGCAGGTAATGGACAGTTAATTAAAAAAATAAACACATAAAGGTTCGCCCCTCGGGAACAATATCCACAATTCCGCCCCTCGGGCAACATCTCAGAACAATACTAGCCCCTCGAGCACAATCTCACATCACAATGGTACCCGCACTCACTGGGGGTGTGCAGACTCCTGGAGGGGCCCCTTACGACCCAAGCGCAATAACAAGCCATCTCGTGGCATCAAACTAGGCCCTCTGCCTCATATCACTCAAGCCACATCATGGCGTGCATATCTCAGGTCCTCGACCTCATAATCAGTATCAAATGTTTCCTCACAACATCGGTCCTTGGCCTTACTCAGTCAAAAATCATCACAAGCCTCTCGGGCAATGGTAAAATAGTGTTTCTCAGCCCAAATATCATTTAAAATATCATTTAAGTCTTAAAACCGAGTAAACATGGCTGAGTAGTAAAACAATGGAAATTGAAATGACTGAGTTCAAGTAATAAGTCAAAACAGTGAGGAAATAGTAATAAAAATCCCCGAAGGGTTCAAATAGTTGGCACGAAGCCCAAATATGGCATTCAGCCCAAATCATGCTAATAACAAATAAGTTTCAATCAAATACGTGGTAAAAATCATCAATCGGGATGGACCAAGTCACAATACCTAATAGTGCATGACCACACGCTTGTCATCAAGTGTGTGTGTCTTACCTTAATATAGCACTACAATGTGCAATCTGGGTTTTCAAACCCTCAGAGCATCATTTACAGTCATTACTCACCTCAAACCGGCTAAATCTCTAGCTTGAGACGCCTTTGCCCCTCGAATCGGCCTCCACGTGCGTCGAATCTATCCAAAATCAGAACGAGGATGTCAAAATATGCTAAGGGAACGAAGCCCAAGCTAAAACAATCAATAAAGGGCACAAATCCCGAAATTACCAAAACCCGACCCCCGATCCCACCTCTCGAAATTTCGAAAGTTTTACACTAATAGATTCCTTATCTTCCCACGAGTTCATACATATCAAAAGTTCTCAAATCCGACCCCAAATTGTCCTCCAAATCCCCAATCAAAAGTCCAAATTTCCAAGCCCTAGCTCTTCAATTTTTAGCTTAATTTCCATGATTTTTCTAGGTGGAATTCATATAATAATCGAGTTTTAAGTCCTAGCTCGTACTTCTCAACGATCCCCTTTGAATCCCTCTTCAATCTCCTTCAATAATCTTCCAAAATGACCAGCTATGGAGGAAATAAACCCAATTCTTGCTAACAAAACGAGTTTAAAAACATTCTGCCCAGGCCTTATTTCCTTATTCGCGAATGCGGTCAAACCCTCGCGTTCACGAAGCACAATCTTGCTTTGACCAATTTTTCCTCTATGCGAATGTGACATGGCCATCGCGAACATGATGGTTCCTCAACCTTACCCTTGGCGAATGCACACCCTCTCTCGCGAACACGAAGAACAAATACGACCTCAGACCAACTGACCAAAAAGACCCTACGCGAACGCGACGTACATCTCGCGAACGTGATGCACGAGCATCCATACCTTCACGAATGTAGAGCCCCACTCACGAACGCAAAGGCTAAACTTCCACTAACCACACTGACTATTCGCTAACGCGAGGGTCCACTCGCGAACGCGAAGAGTAAAAGCCTGCAACAACTGAACCTGCAACTTCTGCAATTTTTCCAACTTTAAAATGATCCGATTGACCACCCGAAACTTACCCGAGGCCCCCGGGACCTCAACCAAAGGCACCAACATATCCTAAAACCTTATTGAAACTTGTTCCAATCACCAAAACACCTCAAACAACATCAAATAAACCAAAATACATCGGATTCAAGCCTAAGTTTATAAAACATTCTGAATTACGCTTTTGATCAAAAACCCAAACAAACCACATCCGAATGACCTGAAAATTTGCACACACATCCCAAATGACACAACAGAACTACTGCAACTCTCAGAATTTCATTCAGACTCCTATATCAAAATCTTGCCTATCAACCGGAAATCGCCAAAATATTAACTTCGCCAATTCAAGCCTAAAACTACTCCAAACCTCCTAAACCCATCCCGATCACACTCCTAAGTCATAAATCACCTCCCAAAGCTAACCGAACCATCAGAACGCGCATCCGATCCATCTAACACATAAGTCAATATCCGGTTGACTTTTCTAACTTAAACTTCCTTACAAGAGACTAAGTGTCTCAAACCTTATCAAAATCATTCCGAATTCGATCCGACCAACCCGATACCTCAAAACAAGGATAACACAGTATAAAGAAGCAGAAATGGGGGAAACGGTGCGGTAACTCATGAGATGACTGGCCTGGTCATCACATAAGGATTAAGGGAATTAACACCAATTGCTATAAAATAAACGAAATAATCACAGCATAGGCAAGACAAAATAAATCAGAAACCCTAATAAGCATAGTAAAGTATAATCACACGAAATCAGGAATTCAACTAGAAAGAATAGTACTAATTAGAGGAATTAACACAAATTTATGTTGATAAACAGAATAAACATAATATAGGCGGAAGAAGCAAAATCAGAAACCCTAATGAGCATAATAGGATAAAAATCATAGAAATGTAGGACATATTTATGAATAACAGACATGCGAACAAATTAAACGAACAAATAATCAAGGACAGTTCTCAGAATTCAAGATTAAGACCGAGAATTAGGGTTTTCAACATAATGAATCAGATAAAAGGAAAAACTTAAATAAACCATTTAAACGTAGTAAAAATCATAGATAATATTGAAAATTAGAGGAGAAGTCATTTTGAAAAGAGGTTAAGAAACCCTAGTTTTGAAGATGAAGAGACATTTTTGAAAAATCGGAAAGATTAACAAGAAAACAACAATAATAACTCAAAATATACTCAGATCTACCATAGATATAAACAGTCAAGAGATGAGTTTGGGTTTCAGAGAGAGATAACCCAGAGATAAAGAGATTCTGGCTTAAAAGCTATGGATCTAGCCGGAAAATAAAGATCTTACTCGGACGGTCAAGGGTGGCCAGAGAACGGCATTGAAACCATGGGAGGCGAGTGAACTGCCTTCTGGTTCCCTTGAGGGCCTCCAGGTAGCAAGGATCCAGCATATGAGGGAGCCATGTAGGTTAGGGGTGGTGGTGGAACCACCATTGTTACCGGCAAACCAACAGCCTGTGAGAGGAGCTAGGTTTAGCAGAGAGGATTTTGAGAGAGATGAGAGATGCAACAACGGAGAGAATGAGAGCAAAATGAGAGGATGGGAATGAGGTTTTGGGGGGTAGTCATTTTAGGTTAACTATGGTAAGGACGGATCTAGTCCGTTGATCAAATTGATCAAAGGTCCATATTAAAGGGAAATTGGGTCGGGTAGAATAATGGATTGGGCTTTGGGGTATTGGGATGATTTAATTAGGTTTTGGGTGGTTCAATTTAGGCTAGAATTGAAATGTAATAGGCCATTAGTTAAATACCCAATTAAATTAATTAAAATAATTTGTAAAACAGCTAATAATTACAAAAAATAAATTTCATTCATAGAAAAATAATTTTAAAAGATTATTTAGTATTTTAAAAATACAAATGACTAAGTTTTTGGTAAAATGGCACAAAATTATATGCCTGGACTATAATTGCAAAGTTATTATAATTATAAACAATAAACTAAATCAAGAAATGCTTTCGAAATCACTTGTAATGCCATTTTGTAATTGTTTATTAGAAATAAAATGCTAGGTAAAATAATAAAAAAAAGAAAAATTATGGAAAAGTACCAATTACTATTAATGCATGATTTTGAAGGTATATATGCAGTTTTAAAATATTTTAGGGAAAAAATAGGTATCAACATGGCCGTTGGTAGGGATGTGCAGACTTGTTACCTGGTGTGGAAGGGCGTGGGAGTGTGTCCCTGGGAAGATTGTATAAGAGTGACATGCAGTCACTTGATTGATTGAAGATCAAACCAAGTATGGAGATTGTGGTACTATTGCTAATTTGAGAAATTATGCCTAAAAGAGCGCTCGGTTCATTTGGTTGAGGACTATGGGATTTTGTTCCGGATTTGACGGTTGTTCTTGTGTGTCATAGGAAAAAGGTTACCATGGACCCTTGAGAGGTTATTAGTCCAATGCAGTATGATCAGAATCTGTTTAAGGTCCGTGGATGGATCTAAATGTGAAGGTGGCCTCTATATCAGGTCGGATGTGTTCATTTTAGCATAGCGTTGTTTACGGAGGAGTCTTCGGGCCTGGGATATTATTTTTGTTGTCAGCTATTCCGTGTAATCTCTATTATTTCATTTGGGTTGTGAGGCGGTTTGACTATTCACACATGTCTGGTGATCCCGTGTAGCTTGTGGTGTTATATGAGCAGGATGGCTCTTGAGATACAGGTAACTTATTGCACCTTAGTTGTGCTTGAGTTTTGTGGCATATGCGCTATCTATCTCCCCAGGGATGGTGTTATGCACTTGTCGTACTTGTGGTCGACATGCGGGTATTTTGCAGATATGAGCATTCTAGCTTGGTAAGTATTTCCTTATAGATTATTATGTGCGGATCGAGTGGCATGCTGCTATCAGTATATTATTTGGATCGGGCGGCACGTCGCCATGGGTATTTTGTTTGGATCGGGTGGCAAGCCGTCACGGGTATCGTGGTTGGATCGGGTTACACGCTGAAACGGTATCATGTGTGGATCAGGTTGCATGCTGCAACAGTGTGATGTTGAGTACAGTTACCCCTATGTCTATATTGTGTGTTTTGCTTCTCAATTTCTGAGGAAGGTTCATCTTTTTGCTTATTAAATTAGTCACGTGGTTTCAGAAGTTCCTTCTGGAGCTTAGTTCTCCTCATGTATCGCATTTAAGGTTGTGACTTGTTAGCACTTTGTGGAATCATATGAAACTTTTTGCAGTGTCTGAGGTGGCTTATTGCCTGAGTAGTTTGTAACCGGAAGACGAGATTATTGGACATGAGATCAGTGCGATCAAATTTATATAAGGCACGTTAAAGAGTAAATATGGGTATTCAGTCCAGAATGATGTAATGGTTCTTTTCAGGAAGAGAGACTCCATGAATTGTGACTTAGCAGGTGGTTAGGAGTTTCTATACCTCTTTTCTATTGTAGCAGTATTGCCAGAGTTGAAGCAAAGCTTATATTGGTCATGAGGTACATTACGGATTTCACGTCAGTGGAAATTTTAGTTGTTATGCTAGGGAAAGAATTCCTTGGGCAAATGAGTTATGCGGGTGCATGGTATGAATTTAGTAAGAGTATACAATCGTGTTTGGTGCAGTGTGCAGTGATTGATACGGTGCTCGTGTGTTTGAAACAGGCCTGGTAGAGAATCTTCAGATTGGATCGAGCTAATGTGATCAACTGGGTTGTGGTAGCATGGGTAGGTGCCCAAGGGTTTAAATAGTGATTTCAGACAACTCAATAGCAATTCTTAGTATGTTCGAGGATGAACGTATGATTAAGTGCGAGAGAATATAACGACACGATCGGTAATTTTGAGATGTAGCACATCGTTCGACGGTTTGAGGCCATGACTAGCTTCACTTCAGGTATTATGACTTTTGCGTATTGTCGGAATCGAATTTCGGGAACTTCGGAGTTGATTTGGAAAGAAAATTCTCATTTCGGAGCTTTAAGTTGGAGGAATTTCCTAAGGATTGATTTTTGAGTTAACGACCTCGGAATCGGGATTTAAAGGTTCCAACAGGTTTGTATGATGATTTTGGACTTGGGCATATCCCCGGATGGGGTTTTGGATAAACCGGGAGCATTTTAGAGCCAATTGTGAAAGTTGAATTTCGAAAGAATTTCATAAATTTGGGTTGAAGTGCATTTCAATGTTATCGATGTCCGCTTGGGATTCCGAATTTGAGAATAGCTCTGTATGGTGATTCTGCTATTGGGAGAGCGTCTGGATATGGATTTGGAGGTTCGTAGGTCATTTTGGGGTCATTTGGCGAAAGTTGGATATTTGAAGGTTTTTAGGAAATTTGATCGGGAGTGGAATTTTTGATATCGTGGTCGGATTCCGATTCCAGAAGTTAGGTCCTTAATGTCAAATATGACTTGTATGCAAAATCTGAGGTCAAACAGATGTTATTTGATAGGTTTCAGTATCGAAAGTAGAAGTTTGAAGTTATAAAGTTCATTAAGCTTGATTTGGGGTGTGATTGATGGTTTTGACATTGTTTGATGTGATTTAAGGCCACGAGCATTTTCGTGTCATGTGGTGGGACACATTGATGTGATTAGACGGGGTCCCCGGGGCCTCGAGTGTGTTTCAAAGTGGTTTCGGATCAATTTTGGATGAAGAGTTGTTGCTGGTTCTGCTGGTTGGTCTGGGTTGTAGATCTCGTAGATGCGAGGTTTTGATCACATTTGTGAACTCGCATTTGCGAGGAAAGAGTTCGTATTTGCGAGGGTGGGAGATTTCTGAGGTGTTCGTATTTGCAAACAATTTGCCGCTTTTGCGAATCTGTCTGCTTCGCATTTGCGACCATGGCAGGGATGGCTTTGCTTTGCATTTACGGTGCGTTTGTCACAAATGGGACCATTGCATTTGCGAGCCAGATGTCTTAAATACGACGTATGCTTCTAAAGCAAGGGCTTTTTATTCCGAGACTTAGCTCATTTCCCTCATTTACTACATGGACTTAGGAGATTTTTGAGAGCATTTTGAGAGGGATTCCATCATCATCAAGAGGTAAGTGATTTCTACTAGTTGTGAGTTAAATACACTGTTTATATATGGATTTAGACATGAATTTTTTTAGAAATTTGGAATTTTGAAGAAAAACCTTGAAAATGGTATTTTGTGGATTTTGACCACAAATTTGGGCATGGAATTGAAAATAAATTATATTGAGTTCGTGAGGTTATGGGTAATGTTTATCTTTGAAATTTTTTGGAATCCGACCACGTGGGCCCGAGGGTGATTTTTATCGACTTTTTGATTGAAGTTGGGAACTGTTATAAATTGGATTGTAATGAGTATTAGAGTATATATTTATGGGTTTGCACATTTATTTAATAGTTTTAGAGTGTTAGAGATCGGTTTGAGTTGTTAGAAGGGCTTGGGAGCCGATTATGGAATTCCGGAACAAGGTAAGTCTCCTTTCTAACCTAGTAAGAGGGAATTAACCCCATAGGTGAATTGATTTAATATGTTCTTCTACTTGTAGGGGCATCGTATGCACGAGGTGACGAGAGTTCGTGCGTAGCTACTATAATGCTTAATGTTCGGGTAGTCTAGGACCCAAATCATATTATATTTGCGATGTTTGCAACCTGCTTGTTATATTAATTGTTTAAAACATATTGAAACTTGGTAAAAAAATTGAAATTTTTTAAACATTATTTACTTGATTGTTAATGGGAATTGGCATTTCTTTGAATAATTGTTTCTTAATAAATCTTGAATTGGTTGTTCTAAATGTATTTTTCTATTTTGTGGAGCGGGCCCAACGCCTCAGTAGCAGATAGAAGCATTTATAGTTCGTGTTGTTCGACTCACGGCAGTGCACAATTTAAATATTTATGTTGTATCGGGCCGTACGACCTCTACATGATTTGCGCATGATTGAATTACTTTCTTTGGAATTTATAATAATTGATATGCTTCATTGTCCTGAGATACAAAATGATAAATGATGAAAAATAAATTTGAAAATGTCTTATTAACAAAAGAATTGGTTACTTACTTAATGATATTGAGCTGACAACCGTTCTAGTAATCCATGCTTAATTATATCATCGGTATTTTATTTATCGCCTATAGTAAGTGTCGGAGTCGATCCCTCGTCACTACTTCTTCGAGGTTAGACTGGATACTTATTATGTATGCATTGATTTACGTACTTACACTACACTTGCTGCATATTTTTGTGCATGCACATATATGTTTAGTGGCATTGTGGGCGCAGAGGCGTGGTTATTACGGGGACTTAGGTGAGCTATATTCTATGTTACGATCCGCAGCAGTAAAGCCTCCTTCAGAATTATTTATATCTTTCCTATCTAATTTGTAAATCGGACAGATGCTGTATTTTATTTTATCTTCCTATTTGATGCTCATGCACTGGTGACGCCGGATTCTGGGGGTTCTTATGAGTGTTCATTAGTGTATTTGGCAAAAATATTATCATTTACTCTGCAATTTTATTTCTTAATATTTAATTGAAGGAAAAAATTTGATTTCAAAATACTAAAATGAGTAATCAAGTTAATAAATTATTATTGGCTTGCCTGACAGCGGTGTTAGGCTCCATCACAACCTTTAATGGATTTTGGGTCGTAACATAACATGGTGCATGCGGAAGCTAACAATGCAAAGCTTGTGGACGATAACTCAGACAAGAAAGACAATATATACTAAAGAATAAGACATTATAATGGGGTTTGGTCAATTGACCTACGTATAAAAACTAGTATACAAATATAAAAATTAGGATTTTAATGTGCACAAAACTTAAAATCATTCTCAAAATGTTACCTCGATGGTGTTAGGAGGATCAACGTATGTTGCACTTGAAGAATGCCAGGGTGATGCTCCAATCTTCATCGAGGTAATACTTTGAGAATGAGTTTAAGCTTTATGCACTATCAATCCCTCTATCTTATGACATTAGTTGTTTGTACGAGAAGCCCCACGCGTGTACAATATATATATTCGTATGAGCTTATTGTTACCATTGCCTTCGCATAGTAGCAAAATGAGAAGTTATCTTTTACTGCATGACGTTGATGAAGATATTTGATACTCTAATTTTATTGATGCTATGAAACAGAAGAGGCAATAATATTGTTGCGATTAGGAGTGTACATGGACCAGATTGGTCCGGTTTTTACCAAATCAAACTAAACCAATTATATCAGTTTGGAATGGTTTGGTTTTGCAGGGGATTTCAGATTTTTTGTTATATAAATATTATTTCAATCTTATTATGTTAAAGTTATAGATAAAGTTTTGATAAATATGAATATATATTTAGTAAAACTTGAAAAATATTGACAAACATATGATCTATTAAAATATTCTTATGGGAGAATTTTTTTAGTAACACATGATCAGAGGCGGAGCCAGAATTTGAAGCTTATGGATTCAAGATCATAATTTTTTTAAAATTTCTGGGTTCTAAATTAATAGTTTATACATATTCAATAAATTTCTTACGGCACATACAAAGTTTGGGCTAAAGCTATTGAGTTTGCCGAACTCGTAACTTAAGGGCTGGCTCCACCCTTGCACATAATAGTTATTTTTTTAATCGTCTAACTATAAATTTTCATTAATGTATGCTTTCAATGTTTACCGGATTTCATAATTAAACATAAAAATCAATATGATACCTAAACAATAATTTGTTCTATTTAATTTTAAGTTATCGAAATACCATTTCAAATTCGAAAAAGATATAAGAAATCTTGACATATGAATATGGTAGATCAAAAAGATGATTGACACATTTCAATAACACTTGATAAGAAACTGATACAATCCGTTATTTAAAATAAATAAAAATGAATGTACTTTATAATTCTATTAAATATTACATCCCATAGAGGATATCAAATATTTCTGTACAATTTTTAGAGAAAATTTTATATAAAGTCTTAAAAGTATATATAAAAATTATATATTTATATGTCGGTTTAGTTTTGGTTTTTTACTCACTACTAAACCAAAACTAATCGGGATTTTTAATCGATTTGGTTTGACTTTTCGATTTGATGCGATTTTTCGATTCAGTTTTGTTATTTTACACTACATTTAGACACAAGAAAGGGGAGTTGAATTGTATCTTACCCGATTTTTGTGTTTTCAAAGAATCAGATTCTTTGAACTATTTGAACAAATACAAACGAGAATTATTGCGGAAAGTAATCAACACAAAGATTTTTACATAAAAAACCTCATTGATCGAGGGAGTAAAAATTATGACCTACCCAGTAGAATTTTCCTCAAATCTCCACTAACTTCAAAGAGAAATTTAGATTACAACTCAATAACCAAGATGACTAACTCTAGTACTCTAACCCCCTACAATCAACCTTATTGTAGCAACCCCTTCCTAGACTAACTCTACCCTAGAAAACTTACAAAAACAATGTCTCAACGATAACCTATTATTACACTTCTATAAAAGTAGATAGGTTACAATTCAAAATACTAGACTCAACCTAAGAACTAAAGAACTTGAGCAGCTTCATCTTCAAGAACTAGTTCCTTAGTTAATTGAGTTGAATCTTCATAAGTACCTTTTTCCCTGCTTACTATTATCAGAAGTATTCTCACGATTTCTCTCAATAGCAGTAGTCTTTAAATTATGGCAAAAAGTCTTCTTTTATAGGTGCAAGATTGGCCGAAAGTCTTCTTTAATTAATGCTCCAAAACCTAGAATATTTCGGTTAAGGAATCCTGTCCTATTTGGGCTTGTGTCCTTATTTGATTCCAACTTTACAACTTTCTTTCTTCCCACGAGTATTTTATGTATATGCATATTCCTTTTATTACACGAAACTCAACTAGACACGTATTCCTTTTTGGACAGGAATAGGATCTTCTAGGAATTCCTACTCACATGGGAATGCTGGCCTTTCACACCTGACTTGCTTTCTTCAGCTAGCCTACTACTGTGATGACCCGGCCACTCGTGTCATGAGTTACTGCTCTGTTTCCCCTATTTTTGCTTCTTATTACTTTGATTATTGGTTCTATATGTGATCGAGTTAGTTGGCTCAGGTTCGGAAAGGATTTACTAAGGTTTGAGACACTTAGTCTCTTTTAAGGAAGCTTAAGTTGGAAAAGTCAACCAGATGTTGACTTATATGTTAGAGGGCTCGGATATGAGTTCTAATGGTTCGATTAACTTCGGGGGGTAATTTGGGACTTAGGAGCGTGATCGGAATGAGTTTTGGAGGTCCGGAGTAGATTTGGGCTTGAATTGACGAAAATGGATTTTTGGCGATTTCCGGTTGATAGGTGAGATTTTGATATAGGTGTGCCTAATATGGATGGGTTTCGGGAGTTTACTCTAGAGGAGGCCCATAGCTCGCAGTATTCCATTCATCCGGGTGCTGCGAAGATGTATCAGAATTTGAGGCAGCACTATTGGTGGAGGAGAATGAAGAAAGATATTGTGGGATTTATAGCTTAGTGTCTCAATTGTCAGCAGGTGAAATATGAGCATCAGAGACTAGGTGGCTTGCTTTAGCGGATGGATATTCCAGAGTGGAAGTGAGAGCGGATCACTATGGACTTCGTAGTTGGACTTCCACGGACTTTGAAGAAGTTCGATGCTATTTAAGTGATTGTGGATCGGCTGACCAAGTCCGCGCACTTCATTCCTTTGTGTACTACCTATTATTCAGAGTGGTTGGCGGAGATCTATATCCGGGAGATTGTTTGTTTGCATGGTGTCCTAGTTTCCACCATTTCAGATAGGGGCACTCAGTTTACTTTGCAGTTTTGGAGGTCTATGCAACGAGAGTTGAGTACTCAGATTGAGTTGAGCACAGCTTTTCACCCTTAGTCGGACGGTCAGTCCAAGCGCACCATTCAGATATTGGAGAACATGTTGCGTGCTTGTGTCATTGATTTTGGAGGGTCATGGTATGAGTTTCTACCGCTTGCAGAGTTTGCTTATAACAACAACTACTAGTCGGGTATTGAGATGGCTCCATATGAGGCTTTGTATGGGAGGCGATGTAGATCTCCAGTTGGTTGGTTTGAGCCGGGCGAGGCTTAGCTATTGGGGACAGACTTGGTGCAGGATGCTTTAGAAAGGGTGAAGATGATTCAAGAGAGGCTTCGTACGACGCAGCCGAGCCAAAAGAGTTATGCTGATAGGAAGGTTCGAGATGTGTCCTACAAGGTTGGTGAGAAGGTTCTGTTGAAGGTGTCGCCCATAAAGGGTGTTATGAGATTTGGGAAGAAAGGTAAATTGAGTCCTCGGCTCATTGGGACTTTTGAGGTGCTTCGGAGGATTGGGGAGGTGGCTTTTGAGCTAGCTTTGCCACACATCTTATCAAGTGTTCATCCGATATTTCATGTTTCTATGCTCCGGAAGTATATTGGGGATCCGTCTCATTTTCTTGATTTCAGCACGGTTCAGTTAGATGATGATTTGACTTATGATGTGGAGCCAGTAGCTATTTTTGGTCGCCAGGTTTGAAAGTTGAGGTCAAAGTATATAGCTTCAGTGAAAGTGCAGTGGAGAGGTCGGCCCATGGAAAAGGATACCTGGGAGACCAAGCGGGAGATGCGAAATAGATATCCTCACCTATTTGAGGCTTCAGGTATGTTTCTTGACTCGTTCGAGGATGAACGTTTGTTTAAGTTGGGGAGGATGTGATGAACCGGCTAGTCGTCTCATGAGTTACCGCTCCGTTTCCCTCATTTCTGCTTCTTATTGCTTTGTTTATCGGTTCTATATGTGATCGGGTTGGTTGGCTCGGGTTCGGAAAGAATTTGGTAAGGTTTGAGACACTTAGTCTCTTTTGAGGAAGCTTAAGTTGGAAAAGTCAACAGGATGTTGAGTTATATGTTAGAGGGCTCGGATGTGAGTTCTGATGGTTCGGTTAGCTTTGGGAGGTGATTTGGGACTTAGGAGCATGATCGGAATGAGTTATGGAGGTCCGGAGTAGATTTAGGCTTGAATTGGAGAAAATGGATTTTTGGCGATTTCCGGTTGATAGGTGAGATTTTGATATAGGGGTCGAAATAAAATTCCGAGAGTTGCAATAGTTCTGTGGTGTCATTTGGGATGTGTGTGCAAAATTTCAGGTCATTCAGACGTAGTTTGGTTGGGTTTTTGATAAAAAGCGGAATTTGTAAGATTTTAGAAACTTAGGCTTGAATCCGATGTGTTTTGGTTGATTTGACGTTATTTGAGGTGTTTTGAAGATTGGTAAAAGTTTGAATAAGGTTATGGGATATGTTTGTGCTTTTGGTTGAGGTCCCGGGGGCCTCGGGGTGATTTCAGATGGTTGACGGAGAAGTTTGAGATTTTGCTGAAGTTGAGATTTTTTTGCTTTTGGTATTTTCGCACCTGCGGATTGAGGACCTCAGGTGCAATGTCACAGATGTGAGGAAGGGGGCCACAGAAGCGGAAAGGAGCTAGGGAGGCAAAAACCGCAGAAGCGGTTAGGAGGACCGCACCTGCGATGGCGCATGTGCGGATATTGGATAGCAGATGTGGGAAATGGGAACTTAAGTGAAAATCGAAGAAGCGGTTCATTGGCCGCAAATACGGTACCGCAGAAGCAGGAATTTGGCCGTAGATGCGAAAATGCCCGGGCCAGAAGGTATAAATTGTTTCCTTCACGATTTTTGAGCTATTTTACCATTCCTAAGTCGGCTTTGGAGCTTTTTGGACGATTTTGAAGAGGGATTTCAAGGGAATTACTTGAGGTAAGGATTTTGGACCTAAAACTCGTTCCTATGGTATTATTTCATGGATTAGAGCTATAATTAATGGAATTTAAAGGTTAAAATTGGGAAAACTAGGGCTTGGTATTGGAGACCTAGACTTGAGGATTTGAGGGCCCTATTATGGTCGAATTTTGGTACTTTTGATATGTATGAACTTGTGGGGAGATAGAGAACTTATTGATGTGAATTTTATCGAATTCCAAGACATGGGCCCGGGGGTCGGGTTTTGGTAATTTTGGGATTTGTGTTATATATTGATTATTTTTGCTTTGGCTTCGTTCCCTTAGTATATTTTGACGCCGTGATTCTGATTTTGGATAGACTCGACACGAGTGGAGGACGATTCGAGGGGCAAAGGCATCGCGGACTAGAGTTTGCACCGGTTTGAGGTGAGTAATGATTGTAAATGATGTCCTAAGGGTACGAAACCCCGGATTGCATATCGTTGTGCTATAGTGAGGCGACGCACTCGCTCAATGACGAGCGTGGGGTCATGCACTATTGGGGATTGTGACTTAGTATGTCCCAAATGACTATTTTACTGCATATTTGACTGAAATCTATTTGCTATCATCATCATTTGGGCTGAATGCCATATTTGGGCCTCGTGCCAACTATTTTAACCCTTAGGGGATTTTTATTGATATTTACTCACTGCTTTGACATTATACTTGAACTCAGTCATGCTATATTTTATTATTTTCATCACTCAGTTATGTTTACTTGCTTTAGCACTTAAATGATATTTTGGGCTGATCACTACGTTTTACTGTTGCCCGAGTGGCTGTGAGATTCTGACTGAGTAAGGTCGAGGGCCTATGTTGTAAGGAAACATTGATTATGACTATGAGGCCGATGGCCTAGTTATGATGCCACGAGATGGCTTGATATTGCGCTTGGGCTGAAAGGGGCCCCTCCAGGAGTCTGCACACCCCCAGTGAGCGCGGTTACCCATTCTGATGTGAGATATAGCCCGAGGAACTGGTATTGTTGATATTGTGCCCGATGGTCAATCCTTTATGTGCTTATCTGTCTTATTTGTCTGTCATTTACCTGTTTAATTGTCGAATAGGCATTTCATGAAGTTTAAACTGAACTTATATAATTTTACATATCTTTACTGAATCACTATTCTTACCTATTTTACTGTTTCATTGTAGCCTGTAATGTGCCTTACGTGTTTTCATATATCTCAGTCGTTTATTTATGATTATTACTCACTGAGTTCGAGTACTCACTTTACTCCCTGCACTCTGTGTCCAGATTGAGGTGTATTTGGTCCCGCTCCCGAGTGTTGATCTTTCCAGCTCAGGCGGATCCGAAGATTTTCTAGGTAGCTGCCGACGTTCGCAGCCCAGAGCTTCTTCCCTATCTTATTTCTTCTTGTATTAGTTTTGTATTGAACTCTGTAGACCTTTCTTGATTATTCCGGAGTTTTAGATGCTCATGACTAGTGACACCACGGTATCGGGTTGTGTTGGGTTGTTCTTCCGCATATTTGTACAGTTGAATGCTTAAAATGTTGGATTATTTATCGTGTTTTAGACTTAATTCTCATTGTTAACTGCTCAAAAAACTGAAATAGGTAAGTGTCAACTGGCCTTGTCTTCACGAGAGGCGCCATCACGACCGGGTTCGGGTTTAGGTTCATGACAACTGCACATCTGTTTCACTTGACTTTTTATTTTCTTATTTTGTCTTATCTCCACAATAGTCTTTCAACCTGCATAATTGCAACATGAAACCTAGTTCTCAAACAAAGTTTATTAATCATCATAACAATATATATGCTCAGCTCAACAAATTCTCTATTTTTGATGATGACAAACCCCTGTACGGATCAATCAATAGCTTGCTCCAATTTCATCAGTCTTCAACCCAAGAACCAATTTCATTCACAACAACGCTTCTTCAGTTTGTCCATGTTTACACAAAATGTAAGGTACTCGCCTTCTATTCATCGCAACCATGTAGATGGCTAGGGATAATTAATAGAACCAGCAAACAGAAAACTTAAAGACAACTCAAGAGTATCTTCTTTTATTAGTCCAAGTGACTTTCAAGAACCAGGTTTATATATTAAGCACACCTAACCTCCACTTTTTGGCATCATCGAAAAAATAATATGTCAGTGAGTTCAATGAGATAATGTAGTAATGTAAAACTCATGGCCGTAGGGGCTATACTAACATGTACATATCATCAGGAGCATACATGAGAAATTAAGAAAAAAGTTAGCCCAGATACATAAAATTAGCTAAAAGTTAGGAAATTTTATATATTGTCATTTGTTAAGCCATGTACCGTATTATGCCCAAAAGCGCCCAAATCAAAAGACGGTTGAACAAACCCGTCAGACTGCCAACAATATAAGAAAACAAAAAATATCCAGACACTGGTCATAGATGGGGTGTAGGGCAGTGGATTAGCTAATGGTGAACTAGGGAACTAAGATGACCGATGATCAAGTTCTTTAGTGGATGATGGTTCTCCCTGGATTAGCCCCAGAAACATGTCAATTCTAGCAGTAGAGGCTTCTTGCTCCTTCTTCTTCTCCTCCTTCATCCTCATATTTTCCTCCTTCAGTGAGGCAATCTCTAATTTCAGCGTTTCCTTTTCCTCATTGACAACAACCAATTCCTCAAGTAGGTTAGTGACCATGCTTTTGCTTTTGGTTCCAGATGGTCGAGTAACATAGTCATATTCCCTCAGGGTCTCCTCATCAAACAAAATGCTCAAACACCCTTGTCAATAAAAACCCATATTGACAAGGAATAAAGACCCATAGCGTAGAGCATGAGTACCACGTTCCTGATCAGAACCCTTGCCATATTATTCAACATCAGAGATGGGAGGTTGATCGGCTTGTTTTGATCAAAGCTCCGTTACAGCAAAATCAAGGTAGGTTGCCTCATGCATATTTTCAGAATGAGATAGCAGACATTTGTTCACAAACTCAAACGACAACTTGTGAACTAGATCCATCTCCCACTTTCCTACTTTCCTAGCAGTCAACTTTTCCCTCTTCTGAGTGTACTTGTTCGGCTAAGTACATGGCATTTTCATTTTTTCCCAACTTAGGCCACTCATACTTCACGTAAGTATTAAACCCTTCCACTGGTACATTCAGAATTTTCCCCAATATCTTAGCATCAAGAACGAGGTTCACTCCCCTAACTTCAGTACTCACTATTTCATTCTCCAGAACTTTGAAATTCATGTAAAAATGAAGCAGTGCTTCACCATACATGATGGGGAATGTGCAAAGAAAAAATGTGTCCACCCCTGAACCTCCAACTTCTCCAGCAGCTCCTTCATCGCAAACATTGTCACCACAGCGGGGTCAATCACTATACCCTTCAGCAACATCAACCTAGAAAACCACTCCTCTCTGTAAACAATGTCAATGTTTCTCTTAGTCTTTTTTCTGCATTTCGAACTGGTTCCTTTCACTTCTGGGTTAGAGACTGCAACTTTTCTCTTTTTGACAGATTTTTTGGGGAGTGGCTGAAGATGATTCAGCATTGTTCTTCCCTTTTCTTTGAATAAGGACTTCCTCCTCCTCTTCTTCCTCTTATTCATCCTCTTTTTTGCTCACCAAATCAATTTTCTCTACATCACACTCATCAATTAGTCTGAACCCTTCTCTTTCTTTCTTCTTTTTCCTGCTCTCCTCCAACGTTTTCTCAAGTGCTTTCTTTCGTTTTCCTCTTGTTACAGGTGTTCTAACCCCAAATTGACAGACCCAATATGCAAGTTTGCTTTCTTTGCAATAGCCTTCACCCTCTTGGTGACAATTTTCTCTTCAGCTTGCTTTTTCTCCCTTAACTTGGCAATCAGATTCACCAGGGCCTCATCATCACTACCTTTTTTCAAAACTTCTACTTCTCCTTCCTTTTTTTCTTCTTCCTCGGTGTCAGTCCAGTCAAACAACTTATATTTTTCAGGGTCAGTATTAAAGACCCGTTTCTTAAACTTGACTTGCCTCTTGCTCAGTCACAACTTCAACATCTCCTATTGCAACGAGTTGTCCCTCACCAGCAGCAGAAGAACTTGGTTATTGTCCAGGGGCTTCTTGTGCTTCTACTACAGTACTGATACCTTCCCCAGGTTCTCCCACTACTTCCTCCGGTGTCTCCTTACTCACAATATCAGCAATACCTTCACCCTTTTTTCTGTAACCACCCTACTAGACACCACTATTTCTTCTTCCTGAATCCTAGCATCACCTTCCACATCCGGTTTTTCACCAGTAGCTACTTCTATGTATACAACGTCAACCTCTTGCACATAGTCGATATTTGCTTTTCTCTCAATTTGTGGCTCCTCCACAACATGAATTCCACTCTCAGACCCTTCACCTTCTTCTTCGTTAGAATAATCAACTAAACCAATGAAGGATTTTGGGGCTTTCGATGGAGAGGAGGTTCTTGGATAGATTGGGTTTAGATGGTTATGGAAACATGTGTAGTGGGGTTAGGTTTTCAGTTTTTGTACTAGTCTTAGAGGGAATATTGCTAGGTGAGTATTCCATTGCAGTGGGATTTAATGATTATGTAGGAAGACGAGAACTAGAGTTTCTTCTTTTGTTAAGAAATTGAAATTTGCTTTTACATGTTTTGATCAGAATAGGGGGAATGTGGAGAAGAGAGGGTTTTATAGGGGATGATTTGACAATTTGTTGGCCTTGATTTTTCCTTTTAATTGATCCTAATCCGGCTCTAATTCGGAGAGAAGGGGTAACTGTCATAATTTTAAAATTTTTAAAAGTGGCGATTAGGTGATTTAATTGGGCAACAAAGATGTTTGGAGGTAGTTTAGGAAACTGGTCCTGATTGCATGCAGACTGGAGTTAATCATGATTACCCTATGACTTGACAATTTTGGAACATGATCCACTTTTAATTTACAAGTGTTAGAAGGACTGATTCATGGAGTGTAACAAAATAGGTGAGAGCCATGTTTAAATGATGTGGCCGTTTAACGATTAAGTGCAACAATAAATTGGAGAGGGGTACTCAACTTAACTTGATGCCCAACTCATGTTGCACAACTCTCCAAAAGTATGAAGTAAATTGCGTGCCACAGTAGGAAATGATAGAAATGGGCACACCATGTGGTCGAATAATATCTCTGATATGGATATGCGCCAACCGCTCTAAAGTGAAGGAAGTCATCATCGAGATAAAATGTGGGGACTTGGTTAATTGGTCCACAATGACCCAAATGGTGTCATACTTCTTCAAGGTCTGTGGTAAGTCAACCACAAAGTCCATAGTGATGCGCTCCCACTTTCACTCCGTTATCACCAACTTCTGAGTCAAACCACCCGATTTATGATATGCATACTTCACATGTTGACAATTCAAACACCGAGATACATGTCCAACAATGTCTTTCTTCATATTTCGCCACCAATAATGTTGCTTCATGTTACGATACATCTTTGTGACACCTAGGTGAACAGAATACCATGAGTTATAAGTCTACTCAAGGATCAACTCTCTCAAACCATCAACATTAGGAACACAAATCTGGCCCTGAAAACACATAACACCATCATCCCAAATCACAACCTTCTTAGCACCACCCACTGAACTATTTATTTCAATACCAACAAGTGGGGATCATCAAACTGGCGTGCCTTGATATGCTCCAAGAAAGATGAATGCTACACAAGTCTCCGAAATATCCAACCTCATGAACCTATTAGCCAAGGCCGGAATATCTATAGCCAATGGCCTTTCCACTTCTAGTATAAATACCAAGCTACCCATGGTCTCTAACTTTCTAATCAAGGCATCAACCACCATATTATCCTTCCCCGAATGGTACATTATGATGATATCAAAGTCTTTCAATAACCCCAACTATCTCTGCTACCTCAAATTAAGATTCTTTTGCTGGAATAGATATTGGAGACTCTGATGATCATTATAGACCTCACATGGAACGTCGTATAAGTAATGTCTCAGAATCTTGAGCACATGCACAATGGCTGCTAACTCCAAATGATGCACAAGGTAGTTCTTCTTATGGATCTTCAACTGACGATATGTATAGGCAATCATTCTACCAGCCTACATCAATACTGCGTCAAGTCTAATCATGATGCATCATAATACACAGTCTAAGACCTCGAACCTATGGGTAACACAACATGGGGCTTTAGTCAAGATAGTCTTAAGCTTCTAAAATATCTCCTCACACTAGTCAGACCATCTGAAAAGAGCACATTTCTAAGTCAACTTGGTCAATGGGGCTGAGATAGATGAAAATCCCTCTACGAAATAGCGATAGTAGCCTGCCAAACCCAAGAAGCTTCGTATCTCTAGAGTTGAAGTGGGACCTGGCCAATTATGAACTACCTCAATCTTCTTAAGATCCACCTTGGTACCATCAGAAGACATAACATTGGACAAGAAGGCAACTGAATCCAACTAGAACTTATACTTTAAAGGCCTGGCATAAAGCTGACAATCTTTCAAAGATTGAAGTATAATTCGCAAGTGATGCTCATGCTTCTCTCTACTCTGAGAGTAAACCGGAATATAATCAATGACGACAATCACAAAGTAATTCAGATAAGGATTGAACACTTTGTTTATCAAATTCATGAAGGTTGCTGGAGCATTAATCAAAACAAATGACATCACCTATAACTCATAATAACCGTAATGAGTGCTAAAAGTTGTCTTAGCGACATCCAATGCCATAATCTTCACCTAATGGTAGCCAGATCTCAAATTAATATAGGAAAATACCTTGGCACCATGAAGTGGGTCAAATAAGTCATCAATCCTAGGCAACAGATACTTGTTCTTGATGGTAACCTTGTTCAACTACCGATAATCAATGGATATCCTCATCGATCCTTCCTTCTTTACTGTTAGTTTGTATGGGTCCACCAAACTGCAGAATACCTAGTCCTCTACAAGATTCTACTGAGAATGCTAATAAAATAGTATGTAAATAAAGCAGAGGATTTCTACGTGGAGAAATCCCACACAAGGGGATCCAAAAACCACGACCTATACTTGAAGGCTTTTAACTTCACTAACTTGTAATCTATCCATTACAAGTCACTTTACAATAATTCTTATTGCAAAGGATTTACTCAACTAACTTGTGGTACTCTTAACACAAGCCACTTTGCGACTTCCTAGTTACAAAGGCTTTTTCTAACTTGTGATGCTCTCACCACAAGCCACTTTGTAACTCTACAATTACAAAGACTTTTCCTTATGACTAAATCTAGTCACAACATAAACTTAAGGAGTTTACAGATTTTTAAGAGGATTCCTAATCAAACGCTTCTAGGTAAGCAGTTTAGGAGATAAAATAAGCACAACAACAAGGTTACAACTCAACTAAGACAACAATAGGCTATCTTTTAGGAACTGGTCCGTAGTTGTGTTCAACCTTGTTCTTCAAGCTTGTGAGGATTGATTTCTTTGTTTTTGAAATAAACTTGAATGAGAAACAGAAACCTTCTAGTGATGTTTTGTATAAAGCTCATTATGGGTACATCTTGATCACATCACTTGAAATGATGTGAGTATTTTATTTGGTTAGAGAATGAATGGGTAGACAGTGCAGTGCGGTAGAAACAGTACCATCAATCACTTCATTTGCAGTTGTGTCCAATTAACTCTGTACTTCTATAAGGAAACCACAAGAGCATCAGGTCCTTGTGTGGGTTCATAGCTCATGAAGCTATAGCAGTTCACCTTTAGCTGGAATCCGTTAAAGCTTGTAGCAGTCCAAGCAGGTCAGGTTCCCTATCTGGTTCTTAACAGTATGTTTGTTAGATCATCGAAACATAAGACAATAGTATTTAAAATCTATCAATTTATTCATTTTTGATGATGACAAACTTAACATTTATAAGCTATGGAATTAGGGCAACACCAATTTTAAAGTATCAGGGAACACAGAGAGTTCCCCTTGAGACTATGCCTTATCATAACATGCATGATCAGAGCAGTAAGAACCAGTTCCCCCATGTGTGATCCCCCTGAGCATTATTTTTTCTCTTTTTGGCATCATTAAAAAGAATAACAATACAAAAAAGTCCAGCGAAGCTAACTCATGCCATATATGTGCACACAATCATGATAGAGAATATAACACAAAGAGAGAGTACTGACATAATAAAATGAGGATTGATATTAATAAAGATTTAATATGCCTCTGCCTTTGAAAAAGGAGAGAGGCAATATTGGACTTGTTAACAGGAGTAGTAGTGTTTCATCCTAACCACCAAAAAAAAGAGAACACAAAAAAAAATCTGCCAAATAATCAACAAAAAGAAAAAAGAATATAACAAGCATATCAAGAAAACTGGTCACTGAAGGAGTACTTAGGGGGCATTGGGAGTAAAAGGCTTGGTAGCTGCAGCAAGTGTCTGGAGAATGAGGTCTATTCGGGCGTTTGCCGACTTTTGCTCATTGAGCAGTTCTACTTTAAGGTTCTCTACTTGCGCCTTGAGATCAACATTCTCCTATGTTAAACGAGCCACTTCATCATTCGACATGAGAACCCCTCGGGCTTGCTGACCTTCCAGGATAACATTCATGGCCTTCAACTGATGACTATTCTAGGAATTAATAAGTTGAGAAACGGTTGATGTACTTCCTACCCCACATACTTTTCCACACACTCGCACTCTTCCAAGGTTATCTATGGTAAGGTATACTTTTGAGTCCCCACTTTACCCATTCCCAGTGGGACTTTAAAGAATTTGAACACTGGAGTAAGCAGGAACCACTAGGGAAGGCCATGATTACCGTCCTTGAAGGTGGAAACCTTTTGCATGTGTTCAATCATAAGAGCAGGCAGACTCACATGATTGAAACCGTCCAGTTGCTCCATTAGGAATAGGTCAGACTTAGAAGTCACTGACCTCCTTTCAGATCGAGGTAATAGGACTTTGTTAACCAATTCAAACAGTAGCTGGTAAATAGGGAGTAGAGCTTTCTTATGGATCTGATCCCCTTTCTGATTAGCAATGTCTTTTACCACTGCATTTCTGAAGTTATATTGACATACATCTCGTACACTCGACACACCAACTGTAGGAACTTTTAAAATCTCTCCAAGAAATTTTACATCAAAGACGATGTCCACCCCATTGACCAAAGCACACACATGGTCAATGTCAACTGGAAAGAGACTAGTGAAGAAGCTTTGTACCTTCTCCTCATACACCTTAGGTGCATCAATGTAAAATAGATGCACCCAACATTAAAACTTGACCATTTCCAGAATTTGATGCATTCCATCCATCTCAGAGATTGCTGGGTCAAACATACGACCCAGTAGAACTTTTTGATACCTCAGGCGTTCAGAGCCAAGGCTAACTTCACTTCTCATTTTCTTCACAGAACTAGGTTCTTTAAAAGCTTCAGACTTGCGTTTCCCAGACTTCTCTCCACTGACTTTGCCTTTTCCCTTGGACTTGACTAGTACATCCTCATCAGACATAGAAAACTCACTCACTACCTCCTTTATCTTAGACTTAGATGTTGACCCTTTCTCTATTTAATTAGGCTTTTGTTTTTTCGAAGACAGCCTAACAAGTGTACCAGGTTCCTCTAGGGTTCCCTCTTCTACCTCGACTACAGGGATCACCTCACCACTTACCGGTACACTATCCTTCACCAACTTTCTTCTTTTCTTCTTACTACTTTTCTTGCTCTTCTGGAGAGCAGAGTCATAGGCCACTTTGACTTTAAGCCTGGTAGTAGGTCATTTGATTTCAGACTCAGGGGTGGACACAACCCTTCTCTTACTTATGAATGTATCAAGAGCCTCATTATCTAGGTCTTTTTCATCACTGGATCTCATTTCAGGTGCTTGAATTTCCAGGGGCACAACATCGAATGCAGGAATGACACTGTCCTGGGGATGAGATCCCTGACCTGGGTCCTCCGCAGAGGGATCAGGTTCCTCATGTGATACCCCAGTAGTATCTGCTACTACATCCCCTTCAACAGCCACAATGGCCCTTTCTTCCTCCAAAATGTGTGTCTCATTTTTTTGGGATGTAATTTCATGCAATACACCATCAGCGGATACTACAAACACAGTTACAACATCTTTCTCTTCCTCAATCGGTGTTTCCACAACCATGGAATCAGTAGCAACGATGGCGAAACCCTTTGTGACCTTAGTATTTTGACTTTGTTCTCCACTTAGGGTTTGACTGGTGGGAACAACAGACGATGGGGAGAATGAAATAGTAGCTTCTAGGGTTTCTGAGTTGGGAAAAGATTGGGGAACTAGGAAAGGTGTGACTACAGCAGCAAGAGTGATAGAAAGTGAGGAAGGCTCAGTCAGAACGAAAGGTTCCATAAAGGGGTCAGTGGTAGTTACAGCTGAGGCAGAGAGATCGAAAGTTTTCTCAGCCATTGAAAGAAGTGGTGTGACGGTACTTCATTTTTGGGTGATTCTAGTGTAGGCCTTATGGTTAAGAAGAGTATAAGAGAGGATTTTTAAAAGGAGAGGATAATTATGAAGGGAGAGGAATAAGCATCAGTTCTGAAACGGCGGTTGGGCGTGGAGAATTGCAATGTTTCAGAGAGAGATGGACCGTTTTGAATAGAAGGGATGTGACAGCAGGATCTAAAAAACTGATGACATGGAAGTTGTATTTTGTACCCTTTTTAAGACGTGTATTAAAAGGATGCACAAAGCTAATAATCTTTAGTACAAGAACCTAGTTCTTGAATTTTTTTTCTTCCTTTTTTTCCTTTTTGTTTTGAAAAGAATCAATCCTCTTTTATCATTCATGCACTACATCTATCGCCTCTATGCTTATCATGTGTGTTTACCTGCAACGGTATTGAAGTGAGTTAGACATGGCCAGAAAACACTTTGAGCCACTTATTTCTTAGGGGTAAGAGCCAGCCAAAAAGGAATCAGGTTCTTAATTTGGCTTTAACAGTCCTAACATTACTCTGTTTCTTTCAAACTGTTCTCTACTTCGTGCCTTGGTGAAAAGTGTCTGCAATTTGATCTTCTGTACTGCAGAACTTCATACATATCAACAATTTCTCCACATTGTCTCTCAAAAAATGATGTCTCATATTAATATGTTTTGTCCTTTTATGTTGAACTGGATTCTTGGCCATGTTGAGTGCACTGATATTATCACATAGAAGGGGCACACTCTCAGTGAGTACCCCAAAGTCCTCTAGTTGCTTCTTGATCCGTAGAAGCTGAGCACAACAGGATGTTGCAGCTACATATTCAGCTTCAGCTATTGAAAGAGCCACTGAATTCTGCTTCCTTGTACCCCAAGAGATAAGACATGAACCTAAGAAGTGAGCCATTCCAGAAATACTTTTTCTGTCCACAAGAAAGCCTGCATAATCTGCATCAGCATACCCAATCAAATTAAAACTGTTACCTGATGAATAATACAGCACTAGGTCCTGTGTTCCTTTGAGATATTTTAGTATTCTTTTGGCATCCTTCAAGTGAGATTCCTTGGGATTTGATTGAAATCTAGCACACAGCCCCATGCTGAAAAATATCAGGTCGACTGGTAGTGAGATAAAGGAGAGACCCAATAATGCCTCTATTCATTGTTTGATTCATAGGAGATCCAGTTTCATCCATGTTCAGTCGAGTGGCAGTTGTAATGGGAGTATCTATCACCTTTGATGCTTCCATGTCAAACCTCTTCAAGAGTTCCATGATGTATTTTTGCTAACAAATAGAAGTACCCTTTGGGAAATATTTTACTTGAAGACCCAAGAAAAAGTTTAATTCTCCCATCATGCTCATTTCAAATTCACTTCCCATAAGTTTTGCAAATTCTTCACACAGAGAGTCAACTGTTGCTCCAAAAATGATATCATCAACATAAACCTGAACAATGAGCAGGTTCCTTCCTCGTTTCTTTAAGAAGAGAGTGTTGTCAATTTTCCCTCTTTTAAAACAATTTTCTAAGAGGAATTTTGACAGTCTTTCATACCAAGCTCGAGGAGCCTGCTTTAGCCCGTACAGAGTTTTGTCTAGTTTTAACACATATTCAGGGTGTTCATGACATTCAAACCTTGGGGGTTGCTTTACATAGACTTCTTCCTTAAAGAGTCCATTCAAAAATGCACTCTTGATATCCATTTGGAACAAGGTGAATTCCATATGAGATGCAAAAGCGATTAAAATTCTGATAGCTTCCATGCGAGCCACTGGAGTAAACGTTTCATCATAGTCAACTCCTTCCTCTTGATTGTAGCCTTGGACCACTAGCCTGGCCTTGTTCCTTGTGGTAATTCCCTATTCATCGAGCTTGTTTCTGAATACCCACCTAGTTCCTATAATGGTTTAATCTGGGGGTCTAGGTACCAAGTGCCACATGTTGTTTCTCTCAAACCGATGCAATTCGTCTTCCATGGCTGTAATCCAATCTGCATCTTTCAAGGCTTTCTTGAAGTTTTTGGGTTCTATATGGGAGAGAAAGGCTGAGAAGGCAAGTGAATTTTTGGCTCTTGACCTGGTTTGTACTCCGTAATCTAGAGGACTGATGATGTTGTCTATATGGTGAGAGCTTTGGTGTCTCCAGTTAGACGCCTGAGGTTCATTCTGAGAGGAGGAAGGTATGTTTGGCTGATTTTCCTCTATCCTTCTCTCAGGTGCTAGTGGAGTTCCCTGAACTGCATCAACTACCCTTTCTTCAGCTTCAGTGGTTGTAATTGAAGTGTTTTGTTCTGTTGATGATGAGGCAGCGTTGTCTTCATTTGGATCCTTTACCTGACTCATCATATCTGCCTTTCTGTTTGTCATGTTAATGACTTCACCAGGAAAAAGTAAGGGTTCTCCATCTTGATCTTCCTCAGCACTCTTCTCAAATGATGGATAGGATTCATCAAAAATAACATGGACACTTTCCTCAACACATTGAGTCTGCTTGTTATATATCTTGTAAGCCTTGCTTTGAGAAGAGTAACCAAGAAATATTCCTTCGTCACTTTTGGCATTGAATTTATCAAGCTGATCCTTTCCATTGTTGAGAACAAAGCATTTTCATCCAAATGTTCTTAGGTAAGTTAGCTTGGGTTTTCTTCCATTCAACAATTCATACGGGGTCGTGTTAAGAAGTGATATGATCATGCACTTGTTCACTAAGTAGCAGGCAGTGTTGATAGCTTCAGCCCAGAAGTTCTTTGCAATTCCAGTGTCAATCAACATTGTTCTTGCCATTTCTTCCAAAGTTCTGTTCTTCCTTTCTACTACTCCATTTTGCTTCGGAGTTCTGGGAGCTGAGAAGTTGTGAGTGATGCCATTTTCATTACAGAATTCATCAAATTTGACATTGTCAAATTCTGTCCCATGATCTGATCTAATGCATACAACTCTAGACTCCATCTTCACCTGGATTTTCTTCACAAAGGCCACAAACACTTCAACAGTTTCGTCTTTTGTTCTTAGAAATAGAGTCCATATGAATCTGGAATAGTCATCCACGATTACAAAAATGTATCTTTTTCTCCTCTATTTTGCACCCTCATAGGTCCACACAGATCCATATGCATAAGCTCAAGCGGCTTTGAGGTTATCACATCTCTTTTAGACTTAAAACATGACTTCACATGTTTTCCTCTACCGCAGGCATCACAGACTTTTGCATCTTGAATTGTTACATAGGCAATCCATGGATCAAGTCCTTCTGAATTAGTTTGTTCAAAAGTGAAAAGCTTGCATGGCCCAGTCTTCTGTGCCATAGTTTAACATCATCGTCAACAGCTTTCAGGCAACTCAGATCACCACTCTGTAAAGATTCCAAATAGCAACATAGATGTTCTTGTATCTTTTGGCCACCAGTACTATTTCACTAGTCACAAGGTCAGTGATTGTACATATTTTGGACAAAATTCCACCTTGTTTCCTTTATCACAGATTTGAGAAACACTCAGGAGACTGTACTTAAGCCCATTGACACAGTACACATTTTCACTAGAATGAGTGAGTAACTTCCCAACTTTTCCAACTCCAAGAATGTATCCCTTTTTACCATTGCCAAAGGATACACTCCCTCATTACAGGTCTTTTAGTGAAAGAAAGTTTGTGGTGTTCCCAGTCATGTGTTTCGAAAACCCACTATCCATGAATCATTGTTGACTAATTCCTTTCAATGTTCCCTGCACAAGAGATTAGGAGTTAGTTTTAGGAACCCAAACAAGTTTGGGTCCCTTGTAGTAAGCAAGAGGATGAATAAGATTTCTCTTAGTCCATGCAGGTAATGTGCGTTTTTTGTGAGTGGAACCTGGTCCCTCTTTTGTAGTCACGGTTTCAGCAACCACTTTGTCTTTCTGAACTGGTTGATTCTTGGCCCGGACACCTTCCTTGAAGTTCCCAGTGTTTCCACATCGGGTACGAGGCTAGTTATCAGAGATAGTGACATACTTACTGTGAGGGTTGTGAGGAGTTTTCTCCCTTTGGAACCCTGCTCCCTGCCTTTTTTCATAATCATTAGTAAGCAAGGCAGTGGTAGCTTCTAAGGACCAGGTCTACTTTAGAGACTTCTCAAGATCATTCATTACTCTTTCTAGATTGGTTTGGAGAAGCTCGTTTTTCTCAATTTCAGCACACATCTTAAATCTCAAAGCTTTCACCTCATTTTCAAGCCTAATGTGTTCCTCACTTGCTATCTCATTTCCTTTTTTAGCGCTTTCAGGTTTTGACTTAGTCCATGCTTTCACTATTGTTTCCCTTTGGTCTGCAATTTCTGCTAATAGATCACTCTTTTTTTTCTGAGGATTTCAATGGTTTTCTTATGGTCAGCAACTGCAGCCACTAAGTCGGCTCTAGTATGTTCAGATTCTTCTAATTCTAAGATCAAAGAATCCCTATCCTCTGCAAGACTATGAAAGGCAGTGATTAAAACATCAGCTAAAGACATGAGTTTTTTTGGAGAATAGAATTTTAGATTTCTCTGAACATCCCTGAAGTTTACCTCTTTGTTTCCATTGTCTTCATCGTCATCTGATTGAGCCATCAAAGCAAAAGTTGAGTCATATCCAATCTCCTCTCCTTCAACTGCCATCATGGAACTATCGCCAGTATTAGGTTTATCTTCAAACTATTTTTCTTGTGTAGTTTCCTCATGAGCTGTTTGCAAAGCTTCCCATATTTCCTTTGCAATGTCGCAGGTAGAGATTCAATTGTACTCTTTAGGTCCCATTCCGCATACTAGAAATATTTTTGGCACGAAAATTCTTATCCATAGCTTTCTTGTCTGCTTCAGTGTATTCTTTGCTGATTTTTGCCATTGAGAATGAAAATTCATCTAGTACCTTGATTGGAACATGAGGACCATCACAAATGATATCCCATAGCTCACAATCTTCAGCCATGATAAAATCGTGCATTCTAGCTTTCCATCACCAATAGCATTGTCCATTAAACTTGGGGGGTCGGAATATGGATTGACCTTCTTCAAAAATTTGGTGGAGCCTCCATGAGGATCCTTCCTAGGTATTAGCCTGATAAGAGGAACCTGCTCTAATACCAATTGTTAGTTTGTATGGTCCACCAAATTGTAGAGTACCTGGTCCTCTATAAGTTTCTACTGAGAATGCTAATAAAATAGTATGCAAATAAGGCAGAGGATTTCTACGTGGAAAAATTCCACACAAAGGGATCAAAAATCATGACCTACACTTGTAGGCTTTTAACTTCACTAACTTGTAATCTACCTATTACAAGCCACTTTACAATAATTCCTATTACAAAGGATTTACTCAACTAACTTGTGGTACTCTTACCACAAGCCACTTTGTGACTTCCTAGTTAAAAGGCTTTTTCTAACTTGTGATGCTCTCACAACAAACCACTTTGTAACTCTACAATTACAAAGACTTTTCCTTATGACTAAATCTAGTCACAACGTAAATTCAAGGAGTTTATGGATTTTCAAGAGGATTCCTAATCAAACGCTTCTAGGTAAGCAGTTTAGGAGATACAATAAGTATAACAACAAGGTTACAACTCAACTAGGACAACAACATGCTATCTTTTAGGAACTGGTCTGTAGTTGCGTTCAACCTTGTTCTTCAAGCTTGTGAGGATTGATTTCTTTATTTTTGCAAGAAGCTTGAATGAGAAAAAGAAACCTTCCAATGATGTTTTGTATAAAGCTCATTGTGGGTACATCTTGATCACATCACTTGAAATTATATGAGTACTTTGTTTGGTTAAAGAATGAGTGGGCGGATAGTGCAGTGCGGCAAAAACAATGTCGTCAGTCACTTCATTTCCAGCTGTGTCCAATTGACTCTGTACTGCTACGAGGAAACCACAAGAGCATCAAGTCCTTGTTTGGGTTCCTAGCTCCTGAAGCTGTAGCAGTTCACCTTTAGCTAGAATCCGTTAAAGCTTGTAGCAGTCCAAGTAGGTTAGGTTCCCTATCTGGTTCTTAATAGTAAGTTTGTTAGATCATCAAAACTTAAGGCAAGAGTATTTAAAATCTATCATTTGCAAACAACATAGCCGCACCCTAAGGTGAAACACTTGGTCAAATGAATCCTTTGTCAAGAAAATCCTGCAACTGATCCTTTAATTCCTTTAACTTGGCTGGAGTCATACGGTACAATAGAGCAGAAATAGGTTGAGTGTCCGGAACCATATCAATGCAAAAGTCAATATCTCTATTAGATGTCATGCCCAACAAATCTACAAGAAACGCCTTTGAGAACTCTCTCACCACCGATACTGAATCCACTGAAAAACCTCCGCACTAGAATCCTGTATGTAAGCCAAATACACTAAACTCCCCTTTTTAACCATACGCCGAGTTTTTTGATATGAAATCATCCTGCTAGTGAAATGATCGAGGATCCCTTTCCGCTCTAATCTAGGGAACCCTAGCATAACTAAAGTCATAGTCTTGGTATGACAATCCAAGATAATGTGATACGAGGCATATCCAACAATTAAAGATAAACTATAGTATCAAAATTATTAATAGTAACTACAAAAAATCGGTAGACCTGATCGACTACTATGGAATCTCCAACCGGTGTAGACACAGAAATAAGAACATCAATAGAATCACGAGACATACTCAGGTGCAAAGAAAAATATAAAGACACATAAGAATATGTAGAACCCGGATAAAACAACATGGAAGCATCTTTATGACAAATTAAGAAAATACATATAATAACAACATTAGACGAATCCACCTCAGGCCTACCTAAAAATGCATAACAACGACGTTGAGAACTACCAACTTGTCCTCCACCTCTAGCACAACCTCTCACTGACTGGCCTCTACCTCTAATTGGTTGGCCTCAAACTCTGGCTATCTGACCCTCGCCTATAGCTGGCTGAGCAGGTGGTGAAGCAATCGGTGTCAGAATTATGGTACTAGTATTTGCTGCGGTATATTGCTAAGCGATCTAGGACAAAACCTTGTGATACCTCAGATCCCCATACACATAGAAAGCCCTCTATTGACGTGGCTGCTGAACTTGGAGTTGTCCTTGACGACCCAAATAACCACCATGATAACTCTGTATTAGTGGTGCACTAATAGGAACTGGACATGCAACATATGCTAGCTACTCGGAACGAGGTCCGTAAGCATTGTGGATTCTTGATGAACCATGTGTGACCTGTGGTGCTGACTGCACCATCGTGATAGAATTGCCTCTACAAAGGAACCTCTACTTCCACACGAGGCACCAACAAAACCTCTAACATGATTGGGCCTCTTGTTAAAGGTCATCTCTCGTGCCTGGCCTTTAATGCGCTCTATCATCCTGGTAATCTCCACTACCTGAGTGAAAGTAGATCACCCTCAGCATCCCTGGCCATCTGAAGTCCGATGCCATAGTTAAGAAGCCTCGCACCTTTTTCTTCTCAATAGGGATCATGATGGTTGCATGGCGTGACAAATCAACAAACCTAGTCTCATACTGGGTAACGATCGTGCTACATGCTGAAGGCGCTCGAACTGGCTGTGCAGCTAATCTCTCTGAGTGAAGGGAATAAACTTCTCCAATAACAAGTGCAAAAATTGAGTCCATGTGAGAGGACGTGATCTCGCTGGCCTGTCCAACTCATAAACCTTCCACCATCTCATGGCTGAACCATGCATTTGAAAGACGGTGAAATTTATTCCATTGGACTACAGTAGTCCCAAGTTGCACAAATCTCATGTCAACGATCCAAGAAGTCCTTGGTATTTTCTAAAGGTGCACCGCTAAAGTGAGGGGGGATAACTTGACAAACCTGTCCAACCTCTTTAGCTCATTAGCTCACATTGCGGGCCTGTCCCCGGGTTGTGTAGCAATAATAGAGTGAAGCACCCCAACTGGTAGAACTCCCAGGGTCTGATAACTATAGGATATTTGATCCAGGGTATGAGTAGAGGGATTGCAAACTCCTCCCCTGGCTTGAGAAGTGGCTGGTGCCACAAGGAACACACCGGCCTGAACCATACTCTCCATGAAGCAAACCATGCAGACTAAAGCATCCTGAAATAATGGGGTAGCAATGAACCCCTCTAGGACCTGAGTTAGGCCTACCGGATCAATATGAACTTGAATCTCATTATCCCGAGCTATCTAGAGCTCGACTACGGATGCTGCTGCGTGTGCTTTAGGTTGAGCTCTGCCTATACCCCTACCCTTGCCCCGGTCCCTACCCCTAGTAGTGGCTACAATCTGGGGCTCTGACTTCTGATCAACTGTAGATGAAGCACGTGTCCTCACCATTTGTGAGAGAATAATAGAAGAAAGATTGAAACTTTACGATAGAACAAGGTTGCACGATAAAGAGAGAAAGAAAGTGATGTTTCCTAAAGTTTTATAGCCTCTAGAAGATTAGTACAAATATCTCTGTACCGATCATCAAGACTCTACCAAGCTTGCTCATCATTTGTGACTCTTATGCAACCTAGGTCTCTTATACAAACTTGTCATGACCCAAAATTCCAACCTACAAGGTGGTGATGGGGCATAACACCGCTTCTTAGTCAAGCCAACACATAACGATAAATATATATAAAAAAAAAGAAACTAATGGTTAACCTAATAACGATAATATTGAGTAAAAATAACTTAGAAGCATACATAATAAGTCTAAAAATCAATACTGACGATCAACCATCCTAAGATGTGGAGTCATGAGTACATGAGCTACTAAATTTCATTAAATACATTGTCTTGAAATAAATACAATACTGTTTGAAAAATAAAACAATACAAGAGTAATGGAAAGTTAACTCTAAGGCCTACTAACGATATGTAGCTCTACATTAAGTCGCCTATCTAGCATCCACTAAGCACCTTTCAGGACTCCGCTGGTACTGATATCCAACTCTGCACAAGAAGTGAAGAAGTGTAGTATGAGTACACCTGACCCAATCTAGTTGAGCCTAACCCCGACGAGGTAGTGACGAGGGTAAGACAAGATATCTACATATAAACTTGTGCAATTAAGTAATAAGAAATAACAAGAAGACAAGTAAAATATCAAGTAAGATGACAAGATAACAACATGTGAGAGAGCTAATAAGTATACAATTAAAGGGATATAGAATGAGAAAATAAAGGAAGATACTACTAAAATAAACCACAACATATGCTTCTACAAACAACTCTGAACAAACCTTTCAAAGAAAATTGCAAAGCAACATAACCAAATCCTTAATCCGTATAGTAAAACAAGTACAAACAATACCAACAATTACTGTGACATCACCCTTCATATTTTTACACTCAACCTCACAAACAACGCATAATAGCAAGCACGAAAATACCCTTCGTGTACATTCTCTCTTCCTATATCAAGCACACAATACCCTTCGTGCAATGATATTGATATATATATATATATATATATATATATATATATATATATATATATATATATATATATAAAGACACAGAAATACCATTCGTGCAAAATGACTCTTACTCACTAGCACAGAAACTCCCTTCGTGCAATTCACACATCCTCACCAAACATCGCATATAACACAGTACCAAACAAGGTGAGAAGCATAAATAACATCAATTAAAGTAATTGAACCTAACTCGCCTTATGAGAATTTACCGTCACTTTTACACAAATAGCCAAATCAATAGTTCAACAATCTTAACGTCCAATTTCTGAATAAGCTCAACATAGCTAATAACATGGATAAGAGCAATCAAAGAGTTTCAATAATTATTTAGAGCATGGAAGACACAAAACATAAAGTAACATGGTATAAATAAAGCTAGTTCTACTTGCATGCTTATCCAATGGCAAACGCATCTTGCATATACGCTGCCCCCAATACATAGAACGCTTCGCAAATAAACTACACTACATCCTAATTTCCTCAAATCAAGGTTAGTCAAGACAGATACCTCTTTCCGGAATAAGATAAATAATCTAACATAGATTTTCCTTCAGAACAAGCTTCCAAACCATCCAAATCTAGTCAAATATTACTCAAATAATTCAAAACAAGCTTTATAAACTACAGCTAGTATCAAAAAGATTCGATCTTTAACATATTTAAAAAATTCGATAAAAGTCAAACCGGGCCTAATTAGTTTAACTAGTTTCACAAGAGGAACGAGAATAACTTGCCGACTAAGAGGTTAGTAAGAAACTTAATTTGAATCATTTGACCTCTTCAGAAAAAGTTGATAATTCTTCTTTAAACGGCTCGTCTTAGGAGGTCGAGAAAAAAAAAAGACTTTGATTTAAATAAAATAAAAACACTAGCAAGATTATTTTCTTAAATTTTTATATTAAAAAGAAGAACTAAAGTAATATCAATGTAAGTTAAAGGACAATGAAGGATATCTACTGAGTATTGATTTACCATCAAAAATGAAAAGAAGGCAAATTATTAGCATAAATGAATTTCCAAAAGAGAATATATAATTTGATTTTTAGATTACTTCAATTGGATTTGTACTAGCCTTTTTGGTTAAAAAAAAATCACATCCTCCTTCCACCCACATATATAAATCTATTAGACAAGCTTTTTCGTTTACCACCATTCTTTTCATGTTGCAAATACATACATATATAGAAGAAGTCTTTCTTTTTGGATGGAAGTCTTGTGACATAACATGAGAACTATGTTTCATATAAACATGGAAATTATAGCAACGATTTGTTGCATATCCAACTTAACATGAAAGCTATAAGCATCATAGTTTTCGTGTTATGTCTCTGATTTTCATCACAAAAAGAATGATGTTTTTCTGTTTATCAATATTAACGTGTTGGTCTATTTTCAGTTGTTCAAGTATGAGAGGTAATTAAGGAATTAAAACCAATAGTAATAATTCTACGTCTATATGTTATGGTGGAGATATCGCAAGCGAAGATTTATCTATCATGAAATTCGAGAATTATCTCTACTCCTCATCATTTATCTTTTAATTTTCTGATGGTGATTTATTAATTTTATAAGATGCATTTAATATTTTTCTCTTTTCTTGAGTAGATCAACCTTCGCAATATCGGTAATCACTGTAAAAAAATTCTTTAACAGACTCTTTGATTTTATCTACGCTAAATTTCCTCCTTAACTCTTGGGATTTTACCTCTTTTACGTCAATGGAACCTGTGAATTCATCGAAATTATTTAAACGCTTTTACGCAGAGATGATAAAATCATTTAAACAATTTTAACTTATTCCTACATTTTTTTATTAGTGCTAATGCTATTGACAATATCATTAATTGTTGTACAAAGTTCTTTTGACAGATATTTTTTTTTTACTTTCTGTGCCAACTCATATTGCCTCTTAAGCTCTACATTTTTTTATTTCTTCGCATCAACGAAACCAACTTGACGTGAATTCGACGAAACAATTATGCCTCATTTTCGATGTTTGCATACAAAAAAGTCCAAATGCACACACATATATATATAATTTTATTTGATTTAAGTTTAAAATCTGCTAAGATGAACCTCAAAAGATTTAAAAAATTTATAATATTTTAGGACGAAAAATGTAAACTTTCCTTTTAAAAAATCCACCAGTTTCTTAACCACTGAAAATATAAGGTAAAGTCATTAGGTAATTATTCTTGAGGAAAAGTTCATTAGTTTCACAAGAGGAATGAGAATAACTTGACGACCTCTTGAGAAAAAGTTGATAATTCTTCTTTAAAGGGCTCGACTTAGGAGGACGAAAAAAAATAGAGACTCTGATTTAAATGGAAAAAAAAACACTAGCAAGATTGTTTTCATAAATTTTTATACTAAAAAAGAAGAATTAAAGTAATATTAATATAATTTAAAGGCGATCACAGAGATCTATTGTGTAGTGACTTAGGTAAAGAATGAAAAGAAGGTTAATTATTAGCATAAATAAATTTCCAAAAGAGAGAATATACAATTTGATTTCTAGATTACTTCAATTGAATTTGTGCTAGCCTTTTTGGTCAAAAAAAAATAATTCACATCCTCCTTTCACCCACATATATTTTTCTATTAGGCAGATCCTTTCATTTAATTACCACCATTCTTTCATGTGGCAATCACACATATATAGATGAAGTCAGTCTTTTTCGGATGGAAGTCCAGTGACATACATGAGAAATATGTTTTATATATATATATATATATATAAAAGCAAGTGATGATAGATCTTTATAACGATTCAGCATGTCGTTTTGAGAGTTATAGTTCCAATCCCCTAATTACTGCTTCCCCCGTATCTTTTTCTGCTACTGTGACTTGCCGAGAGGTTTCGTTTTGGTTTTTGGAATGTTTTGGGATAATTAGTCCCTGAATGGAGGCTTAAGTTTTAGGATTTGGACCGTAGTCGGAACTGTATAAAGACGACTCTGGAATGGAGTTACGTCGATTCTGTTAGCTCCGTTGGGTGATTTTGGGATTAGGGGCGTGTTCAAATTGTATTTTGGAGATCTGTAGCTTATTTAGGCTTGAAATGACGAAAATTTAATTTTTGGAGATTTTGACCAGTAGTGGATTTTTTGATAAATGACGAAAGTTTAATTTTTGGAGATTTGACCAGCAGTGGATTTTTTGATATCGGAGTCGGATTTTGATTCCAGAAATTGGAGTAGTTTTGTAATATTGAATATGACTTGTGTGTAAATTTTGGGGTCATTCGGACGTGATTTGATAGGTTCGGCATCAGTTGTGCAAATTTGAAGTTTTAAGTCCTTTATGTTTGAATTGGAGGGTGGTTTGTGATTTTAGCATTGTTTGATGTGATTTGAGGGCTCGACTAAGTTCGTAAGGTGTTTAAGGACTTGTTGGTATGTTTGGTTGAGGTCTCATTGGCCTCGGGTGGATTTTGGGTGGTTAACGGACTAGTTTTTGGACTTGAAAGATAGCAGATTTCTGGTATTTTTGTTGCAGACATTCCCTACATCGCGTTCGCGAGAGAGGTCTCATGATCGCGTAGAGCATCCGGGAAAGGCAGCTAAGTTGTTCTTCGGTTTCGCGATGTGGTTCCCGTATTTGCGAAGATGTGGGACCTTAAGATTATGCGTTCGCGATAGGGTCCTCGCGTTCGCGTAGAGGAAGAGGCAGATGGAGCTTCAGGCACTAAGCCTACGCATTCGCGAAGGGGGTCCCGTGTTCGCGTAGGGTCAACAAGTGAAAGGTACGCGTTCGCGAAGGAGGAAAAAGTGGTCAGTGGAATTTAGTTATACGCGAATGCGAGAGAGTGGTCGCATTCGCAAAGAAGAAAATCTGGGCAGGCAGTATTAATTTCAAAAATGAGGGTTTGAACCCATTTTTCATCTTTTGAGCTATAGACCACGAATTTGGGCGATTTTTTGAGGGATTTTCGTGGATTTGATTGGTGTAAGTAATTCTTACTTGATTTTGGTTAAATCACATGATTACATCTTTAATTTTATCATCTAATTTGTGAATTGGGGTGAGAAATTTGGGAAAAGAGGAAGAACTCTTGAGTTGAGATTTTTAGGTTTTGATTGGGGTTTTGTTATCAGATTTTAGTAAATTTGGCATGGTTACATTCGTGAGTGAATGAGTGTACATATTTCGTTATTTTTACCCGATTTAGAGACGTTGGTCTGAGGAGGCTTTTTGGGTAATTTTTTTTTCCAATTTCTCTCTTTAGCTATGATTTTATTAGCTAGATTACACAACTTTGGAGACTTCAAGGTATATATGTCGTGTCCGCAGACTTCGGAGTCCCTTTCTACTCTTTCCCATGTCAAACACTTTTTGTTAGACTCTGGAGTACAGAGATATTGTTTGCATTCTGTAGTTTTTGATTCACGGTGTTTCAGGTCTTGGGATAGTTGTGTACATTTTAAGAGTGATTATTGTATATGTCAAGCGGCATCTTAAATGCTTATTTAAAATTTCTTATTAGTTGTTAGATTTTATACTTCCATTTTATTTTTCCGCAAGTGTTATTCTTACCTAATCGTAGAGAATAGGTGATGTCACGACAAATTCACGGAGGGAGAATTTGGGTCATGACAAGTTGGTATCAGAGCTCTAGGTTCATAGGAGTTGTGAGTCACTAGCCAATTTACTAAAGTCTCGCAAATCGGTACGGAGACGTTTGTACTTATCTTCAGGACGCTATGGAACTGTTAGGAAAAATTCACTTCATCTGATTCCTTGTCATGCGAAATTATTGACTTTGAAATTATAAACTTCTATCTTATATTCTCTCACATACGGTGAGGACACATACAGACGGGGTGACCAGGCACCCACGCACCCTGCTAGAGCCGCCCGAGGTCGGGGTCGGGGTAGGGGTCGAGGACGCCCACGTGGTGCAGCTAGAGCACCCGAGCGAGCTGCTACAGAGCCACTAGTACCTCTAATCGGAGAACAAGCACTCGAGACACCTACTACTATTACACTAGCTTTTCAAGAGACCCTTGCACAGTTCCTGAGAATGTTCGGTACTCTAGCTCAGACAGGGTTGATTCCACTTCAGCCAGCCACATCTCATGCTGGGGGAGGAGCACAAACCCCCGCCGCCCGAACCCTAGAGCAATGGGTTCAGGTTGATCAGATTCAAGAGGTTATGCCGGTATCACTTGTAGCCCGAGTTCACCTCGAGGGTAGGGCAATAGTTTTAGAGGGGGAGTAGCGTAGGCTCGAGAGGTACCAGAGTACCACCCTCTTATCTTCAGTGGTTTGGCGATAGATGATGCTTAGGGTTTTCTGGAGGGGTGCCACCGTATTCTCCATACAATGGGCATAGCAGAGTCGAGTAGGGTGTTTTTCACTACATTTCAGCTTCAAGGAGCAATCTGTTAGTGATGGCATGCTTATGAGTTGGGCAATCCGGCTGATGTAGCTTCCCTTACATGGACTCTGTTCTCGAACATGTTTTTGAGAAAGTATGTCCCTCAGAGCCTCAGAGACACATGGCGCACACAGTTTGAGCAGTTGCGCCAGGGTGCTATGACTATTTCAGAATATGCAATCTGTTTCAGTGACTTGGCTAGACATGCACCGGCGTTGGTTTCTACAGTTCGAGAGGGGATCTATCAGTTTATTGAGGAACTCCATCCTAGCATCACGACTAGAATGACTCGGAATTTAGAGATGGATATCTCGTATCAGTAGGTTGTGAGTATTGCAAGGAAAGTGAAGGGCATGTTTGCCCGGGAGAGAGAGAGAGGCCAAGAGGTCTCGAGAGTTTGGCCATTATTGAGGTGCCCTCACCCTAGCTATAGTTTGACATGGTAGGGGATATATGAGTCGCCCCGTTCATTCAGCTCTTCCAGCCGCCAGTGGTATTTTATCCCCTTCTAGGCCTCAGCAGCCTTAATATGCACCTCTAGTATCTAGTGTGCCTCCTACACGAGGTTTTATTACGGTCAGTCCAGCAGATCTCGCCCGATCAGCCATAGCAGCCACGTCCTCCTAGAGCATGTTTTTAGTGTGGCAACACTCACCATATGGTGAGGGATTTCCCCAGACTTAGGAGGGGTGCACCTCCACAGACTTCTCAGCCACAGCGTTCTCCACAGGGTCCCCAAGCTATAATTTTAGTACCAGCTGCCACTCCACCTACTCAGCAAGCTCGAGGTGGGTGTGGGGGAGGTAGAGGCCGCCCTAGAGGGGGATGCTAGGCTAGATACTATACCCTTCCTGCTCAATCAGAGGTTATTGCTTCTAGTTTTGTCATTATAGGTATTGTTACGGTCTGTCATAGAGATGCATCAATTCTATTCAGTGCAGGATCTACTTACTCCTATGTGTCATCTTATTTTGCCTCGCATTTGAGTGTATCTCGCGATTATTTAAGTTCCTTTGTTTATATGTCTACGCCTTGTCGGTCGTATTTGATTACTTTTAGTAGTTTCGAGACTAGAGCCGATTTATTGTTGCTCAGCATGGTAGATTTTGATGTTATCTTGGGCATGGACTGGTTGTCACCCCATTTTTCTATTCTTTATTGTCATGCCAAGACCGTGATGCTAGTTATGCCAGGTTTACCGCGATTAGAGTTAAGGGGTACCTTAGATTACCCTCCTAGCTGAGTTATTTCATTTCTTAACGAATAGTTGAGAAGGGGTGTGGTGCGTATCTAGCTTATGTAAGAGATGTTAGTATTGATACCCCTTCAATTGAGTCACTCTAGGTAGTGAGGGACTTCCCAGATGTGTTTCCAACTGATCTTCCGGGCATGCCCCCGACAGAGATATTGACTTTGGTATTGATTTGTTGCTGGGCACTCAGCCCATCTCTATTCCTCCTCATCGTGTGGAACCTCCTAGTTGAAGGAGTTGAAGTAACAGTTATAGGAATTGCTTGATAAGGGCTTCATTTGGCCTAGTGTGTCACCTTGGGTGCTCCTATCTTGTTTGTGAAGAAAAAGGATGGTTCTATATGTATACGCATTGATTATCGCCAGTTGAACAAAGTCACAGTGAAGAACCGGTATCCTTTGCCTCGTATTAATGACCTATTTGATCAGTTACGGGGTGACCGAATATTTTCCAAGATTGATTTGCATTCAGGTTATCATCAGTTGAAGATTCGAGAGCTAGATATCCCAAGGACTGCTTTCAGGACTCGGTATGGTCATTATGAGTTCCTTGTGATATCATTTGGGCTGAACAAAGACCCAACAACATTTATGCATTTCATGCACAGTGTATTTTCGCCTTATCTTGACTCATTTGTCATTGTTTTTATTTATGACATTCTAGTGTATTCCTGAAGACGAGAGAATCATGAGTAGCACCTGAGGACAGTGCTTTAGACCTTGATAGAAAAGAAGTTATATGCAATGTTCTCAAAATGTGTGTTCTGGTTAGATTCCATGGCATTTTTGGGTCACGTAGTGTTGAGTGTAGGGATCAAGGTAGATCCAAAGAAGGTGGAGGCAGTGTAGAGTTTGCCCGGGCCATCCTCAGCTATAGAAATCCGGAGCTTTCTTGGTTTGGCGGGTTATTACCATTGATTTGTTGAGGGATTTTTGTCTATTGCATCACCTATGACCAGGCTGACCCAGAAGGGTGCTCCATTCAGGTGGACAGATGAGTGTGAAGAGAGCTTTCAAAAGCTCAAGACAACTTTGTCTACAACCCTAGTATTGGTATTGCTTACTGGTTCGAGGTCTTATATTGTTTATTGTGATATGTCACGAGTTGGCCTTGGTGCAGTGTTGATGTAGGACCATAGGGTGATTGCCTACACATCCAGACAACTGAAGGTGCATGAAAAGAACTATCTTGTCCACGACCTTGAGTTATCTACTATTGTTCATGCCTTGTAGATTTTGAGGCACTATCTATACAATCTCCCTTATGAGATCTATACTGATCACTAGAGTTTGCAGCATCTATTCAAGCAGAAGGATCTTAACTTGCATCAGCCGAGGTGGTTACAGCTGCTTAAGGATTATGATATCACTATTTCGTACCATCTTGGGAAGGCCAATATGGTGGTATATGCATTGAGTCACAGGGCGGGGAGTTTGGGGAGCTTAGCATATTTTCCAGCAACAGACAGGCCATTGGCACTAGATGTTCAGGCCTTAGCCAGCTAGTTTGTTAGATTGGATATGTCTGAGACGAGTCGAGTTTTGGCTTGTGTGGTTTCCCAGTCTTCTCTTATGATCGTATCAAGGAGAGTCAGTATAATGACCCTTATCTGTTTGTCCTTAAGGACACAGTTCAGCACGATGATGCTAAGGAGATCACTATTGGGGATGATGTTGCATTTAGGATGGATGGCAGGCGATGGGTGCCCAATATAGACAGATTGCATGAGTTGATTCTTCATAACGCTCACAGCTCGCGATACTACATTCATCCGGGTGCTATAAAGATGTATCAGAACTTGAGGTAGCATTATTGGTGGCGAAGAATGAAGAAAGACATAGTAGAATATGTAGCCCAGTGTCTAAATTGTCAGCAGGTGAAGTATGCGCATCAACAGTCGGGTGGATTTCTTCAGAAGTTAGAGATTTTGGATTAGAAAGAGGAGTGGATCACTATGGATTTCGTTGTTGGGCTCCCACAAACTCAGTGGAAGTTTGATTCAACTTGGGTTATAGTGGATAGGCTGACAAAGTCAGCTCATTTCCTTCCTATGATGACTACCTATTCTTTCGAGCAGCTGGCTCAAGTTTATATCCGCGAGATTATCTGACTTCATGGTATGCCGGTATCTATCATATCTGACCGAGGCACGCAGTTTACATCATGGTTATGGATAGATATACAATAGGAGTTAGATATTCGGGTGGAGTTGAGCACAACATTTCACCCTCAAACGGATGGACGGTCTGAGCGTACTATTCAGATTCTAGAGGATATGCTCTGTGCGAGTGTGATGGAGTTTTGATGTTTTTGGGATTTGTTCTTGCCCCTTGTGGAGTTTGCCTATATAACAGTTATCGGTCCAGCATTCAGATGGCACCGTATGAGGCTCTGTATGGTAGGTTTGAGCGGGGCGAGGCCAGATTATTGGGCACATACTTGGTTTTGGATGCTTTGGAGAAGGTTAAGGTGATTTAAGGATAGACTTCGCACAGCCCAGTCCAGACAGAAGAGTTATACGGATCGGAAGGTTCTCGATGTTGTATTCATGATTGGAGAGCGGTTCTTGCTCCAGGTTTCTCTTATGAAGGGTTTTATGAGGTTCGGAAAGAAGTGAAAGCTGAGCCCAAGGTTCATTGGTCCATTTGAAGTGTTGCGACGAGTTGGGAGGTTGCTTATGAGCTTGCCTTACCTCCAAGTCTAGCAGGAGTTCATCCGGTATTCCATGTTTCTATGGTTCAGAAGTATCATGTGTTCAATTTCAACTCAATGAAGTTGGAAAAGGATCTATCTTATGTTGAGGAGCCAGTGGTATTTTTTGACAGGCAGGTTTGTAAACTGAGGTCAAAGAACATTGCATCAATGAAGGTTCACTGAAGGGGTCAGCTGGTCAAGGAGGCAACTTGGAAGAACGAGCAGGATATGTGCAACCGTTATCCTCATTTTTTAACCACCTCAGGTATGTCTTTATGATCGTTCGAGGATGAACGATTGTTTAAAGAGGGGGAGGATAAAGACTCAACCGGTCATTTTAAGAGTTATAGCCCTGATCCCCTAATGAATGCTTTCCCCCGTATATTTTTCTTCTATTGTGATTTGTCGGGAGGTTTTATTTTGGTTTTTGGAGTGTTTAGGGACACTTAGTCCCTAAACAAAGGCTTAAGTCTTAAGATTTGTATCATAGTCGGAACTATGCGAAAATAACTCCGAAATGGAGTTCCGCTAATTTCGTTAGCTCTGTTGGGTAATTTTAGGCTTAGGAGCGTGTCCGGATTATATTTTTTGGAGGTCTGTAGCTTATTTAGGATTGAAATAGCGAAAGTCGAATTTTCGAAGATTTTGACAGGTAGTGGACTTTTTGATTCGGTATGGGATTCTGATTCCGGAAGTTGGAGTAGTTTGTAATGTTGAATATGACTTGTGTGCAAAATTTGTGATCATTCGGACGTGATTTGATTAATTTGGGCATCGTTTGTGGAAATTTGAAGTTTCAGTTCTTTAAGCTTGAATTGGAGGGTGATTCGTGATTTTAGCGCTATTTGATGTGATTTGAGGGGTCGACTAAGTTCGTGTGGTGTTTTAGGACTTGTTGCCATGTTTTGTTAAGGTCCCGGGGGACTCGGGTGGATTCCGGGTGGTTAACGGACTAGTGTTTGGACTTCAAAGACAGCATATTTCTAGTGTTTTTGTTGCAGACATTCCTTCATCGCATTCGCGAGAAAGGTCTAGCGATCACATAGAGCATCTGGGAAAGGCAGCTGAGTTGTTCTTCATGTTTGCGATGTGGTTCTCGCATTTGCGAAGATCTGGGACCTTAAGCCTACGTATTCATGATATGGTCCTCACATTCATGTAGAGGAACGGGCAGATTGAGCTTCAGGCACTAAGCCTACGCATTCTCGAAGGTGGTCCCGCGTTCGCGTATGGTCAACAAGTTAAATGTATGCGTTTGCGAGTGGTCCCTCGCGTTCGCAAAAGAGGAAAAATTGGTCAGTGAAATTGTTTTATACGCGAACGCGAGAGAGTGGCCCCGTTCGCGAAGAAGAAAATCTGGGCAGACAATATTAATTTCAAAAATGAGGGTTTGAACCCGTTTTTCATATTTTGAGTTAAGACCACGGATTTGGGAGATTCTTGTAGGGATATTCATGGAGTTGATTGGGGTAAGTGATTCTTACTTGGTTTTGATTAAATCCCATTATTACATCTTTAATTTAATCATCTAATTTTTGAATTGGGGTGAGAAATTCGAGGAAAAGAGGAAGAACTCTTGAGTTGGAATTTTTAGGATTTGAATGGGATTTTCTTATCACATTTGAGTAAATTTGGTATGGTTAGACTCGTGAGTGGATGAATGTTCATATTTTGTGAATTTTACTCGATTCTGAGATGTGGATATGAGGAGGCTTTTTGGGCGATTTTTTCCAAGCGCTATCATAATAATCAATATAACCCCTGCATCGTACAGTCTGATCCCATAACTGTCACTCATCATCAGGCTCTCAGCCTCACTCAGCTATCAATCTCTCTAGTCTCACCCACGGGCTCACAATGTCATGAAAACTGACCCGGAACAATGATATGATGTATCAATAAGTAACAACTAAGACTAAGATATGATATGAATGTATGAATATGACTGAGTACGAAATATCAATGAAATCAGTGAGATGACAGCAAGCAGCGAACACTATGGCTCCTAACGATATCAGCAAAAGCCTAAGCATGATATCTACCATGATTGTCAGTTCAGTTACTTTATCACATGGTAAAATCATAGGTATCAACAAACAATAGGGCCACTATGTAGTTCCATAAATATGGAGTCACAATTCACCGGGTGTACGCCCACATTCCCGTCACTTAGCATGTGTGCCACCTCATCATCAATCACATAGCACGAAATTCGGGGGTTCATACCCTCGACACTAAGTTTAGAAGAGTTACTTACTTCGAACAAGCCAATTCCAATACCAAGCAAGCAAGCGATGCTTCAAGAATGCCATCACACGCGCAGCGACCTCCGAACGGCTCAAAACTAGCCAAAAGTTACTCAAGTATATCAATTAAAGCCCAAGGAAACAATTCCAAATGATAACGATTGAATCCTCAATCAAATCCCAAATCCAGCCAAAAATCACACTCGGGCCCATGACTCGAAACTCGACAAAACTCACAAAATCCGAAAAATCATTAGATTATGAGTCCAACCATACTAGTTTCACTCAAATCCGACTCCAAATCGGTGTTCAAAACTCAAAAATTCATATTATGAAACTTTAGGCCAACACCCCCAATTTACATTTTAGATTTCATCAACCAAAAGTTAAAATCGAAGATATATTCATGGAATATAATCAAGACCGAGTAGATAACATTTACCCCAATTTATACGGTAAAAATTGCTCCAAAATCGTGAACCCTTGTATTTATCATTCTGTCCAGCACTTCTGCTTCTGCAACATCGCTTCTACGACATGAGCTCCGCTTCTTCGGAATCCATAAGCCAAATGACCCCTCGCACTTGTGAATCAACATCCTCTTCTGTGCAACCAAACACACTCATATGCTAAATCTCGTTCCTGTGCCCAAGACCATCGCTTCTTCAGGGCCACAAATACGCCCCATCTTCCGCTTCTGCGATCTGTTCCAGCCAAGCCTTCTTGCGCTCCTGCGACTAATTGTTCGCATCTGCAGACTTGCGTCTGCGCCCATACTTCTGGAGATGCGGAAACACCAGAACTAGCATATCTACAACAATGCAACAAGGAATGAAAATGATCTAAACCTTGCCCGAAACTCACTTGAGCCACTCGGGACCTCGTCCAAATATACCAACAAGTCCTATAACATAAAACGGACCTACTCGACACCTCAAAACACACATAACAACATCAAAACAATGAATCGCAACTCAATTCAAAAATTAATGAACTTGAAACTTGAAACTTCCACAACTGATGCCGAAACCTATCAAATCACATCCGATTGACCTCAAATTTCGCACATAAGTCACACTCGACATCACAAACGTACTATAACTTCCGGAATCGGAATCTGACTTTGATATGAAAAAGTCCTTTCCCGATCAAACTTTTCAAAATCTAAACTTCCGCCATTTCAAGCCAAATTCTACTACGGACCTCCAAATAACAATCTAGACGCGCTCCTAAGTCCAAAATCACCCAACATAGCTAACAAAACAATCGAAATTCTAATCCGAGGTCCAATACTGTAAAGTCAAAATTGGTCAAACCTTTCAAATTTAAAGCTTCTAGTTGAGAATCATTCTTCCAAATCAAATACGAATAACCTGAAAACCAAAGACGACGATTCACATAAGTCATAATACATCATACAGAGCTATTCATGCCCGAAAACTACAAAGCGAAGTGCTAATTCTTAAAACGAGTGATGAGGTCATTACATCTTCCCCCACTTAAACATACGTTCGTCCTCGAACGTGCCTAGAGTTGTTCCAAAAGCCATCAAACCACTGTGTAACCTTACCATGCACATACCCCGGGGGTGATATCAAGTCACCCTATCCCAAATAGGTCTGATAACACAACATAACTGAAATTTCCTAATTTAACTTAGACCATAAGCCTTAGAATCCAATTTGCAACATCCAAAATTTCCATAAGTTTAGAATCTTATATCAACACATTGTACAAGTCTGAATAAGCTATATCAAGTCTTCACCATGACCCAAAATGTAATCACATGATATACCACGCGACTCAAATACTCATAGCGATATCTTCTAATCACAGTAGCTGCTCCAAATAATCTAATGCCGGTAACAAACCTCTTATCAAACAAACCCTTGTTATAACACCTTCATACACTGCCAATGATGAAATAACCATGCAACAACTCATAACCATTCACCAGGTCAACAGGTTGTAGAGCTCCCTCTCCTTCGACCAGAACTATAGTAGATTTCCAAGATAACTTTTGACATAATCCTTCCAAATATACCATAATCAAATCCAATAGTATCCATCCTAGGTTCAATGACTTCATCTCGTCCAACCCGTCCACTTCAGTGGCATAAAAAATCAATACAATCTAACACGATGACCCGTGCAACATTTGGCAACATTCCAAATGTACTCAATCATGAAAATAACTCAAACGAGAGGACTGTCCTACCAACTTAACAAGTACTACCACAACGCTATGCTAAGAGCCTAGCACACACAGTAGAACCAAAACACACGAATCCAGCATAATGGATCATATCTCAACATAACTTCACGGCAATGAGTGATCCGATCCAAACACTGGTCCATATAATCTACCTCGAGCTGCCTTGCTCAAAATCAATAACCACGCAAAATTCGACATCAAGTACCCAAAGTGCATTACCATAATCACATAGAGAAAATAACACAATACAAATGTTCGGAAAGAACATAGCCTACGCGCAATCAATCATGCAATACCCAAATACTCATCTCGCTCAAATTCCACTGTAAAGCCCAAATAGAACTGCACTATATGTGCATATAACAATCGAATCACAACCCCTCATGACATAGAAGAGTAACTCACAGATCATTTCAAAACACGAATAAGATCAACAATAACTGAAAGGAACATCTCTCAATAATAGCAGTTCGGAGTCAACAAATTCGACTCGGTGTAGAACACACATCTATATTGGGCCTACCAATGAACCCCAAATTCGGTCACCCACAATAGATAAATAACCCTCCGAAAGTCCACAATGAATGAATCACAACACATACTACTCTTTTACTAACCTTGGCTACATTTTCACAGTCCACAACCCGAAATAATCCACTCATGAGAACTACTAGTCTCCAAATCCATAGAACCTACAAATGCCATATCTGATCTCGACTCCACCGCCTGAATGTCTAACACTTCTCCAATACATAATCATCCCTCGAGGAATACTTCTACAATTCTTCTGTGCCACAAAAAAAAATTTGAGCATCAACAGTCGATCCACTAGAAGAGTGTCGTAATACCATAGAAGTATCCATAAATCAAAACACAATGCCCCTTTTGAAATATATACTCTCATCAAGCCATACCAGATAGCAATATCATTTACCTAGTTATCTGAAACTGCACATATTGCCTAAAGGCTCATGACCTTCCCTTCAAAACTGAAACGTGACCTTAAACATGAAAACCCCAATCATACACAACACACCGCATATACCATGTCATCATACGAAAAATATGAGAACTTTGTAGTCCACTCCAAGTCACAAGTAACTATATACTCAATTAGCCAAGAACTTTTCATTTGATCCCATCAAGGAGAAAATCGCAACACGCAACATGTCTCACACACCAGTAGGAAATATATATCTCAAATCGTGGTAGAAACCATCAAGAACTCTCTGAGACTATTTGAACTTAATTAACCATCAAGACTGAATCTCTCTAACTCAACCAAGCTACGCAAGCCGTTAAACACAATATTATCACCACAAAACACCTGTAGAAACTCACTACATCATAAGAACCAAAAGAGTCAATCACATATGTTACCATACCGATCCAACCCATTACCAAGATGTCCTCATTCTCAGAGTTCCTTCTGAATTACCCTCAACTTGATACTCCTCATCTCTAGAGCACCACTATCCTTAACCAAACTCAACCTATGAGACCCTAGCATAAAACCACACCGCCCTAAGGACAACAAGCCACTGAATTCCCTCAAAAGCACCCCAAAGCACTATAACCGATACACCCACTCTGAAGAGACCTTATGCGAATTTAAAGTTGTTTCTTTTACCTTTGTAATACTGAAATGTAGAATCCATAAGGCTATAGAAGTGCCACAAGTCTCGACACCAACCAATGAAAAATCTTAGACCCTAGCCATATACAAATCTTGAAAATTTCCAATTGTTACATTAAATCTTAAATCCGTTAGGACCATTCTAAAGAGTCTTGCACTCTGCTCAAATATCAACTAAACTGACCGAACAACATGTGCCCCATTAGCACAACAACAATCAAGGAAGTAATCCACACTCCTAAGCAACCGAGTGAATTCCATACTCCATGCACACTACGTTCTTTACATATAACAACTTTATCATTAAGTGTTTCCTATATACCTACAAACATTATACAACCCGTATCCAGAAATGCTTTACTCGAGTCATCCTCGAACTCAACCTCTGCCAGCCATAACTGATTCACCAGCATACCTCAGACTGAAACCAATACAACAGATAACCGTACAATCAACTTATCCATAGAAGACTCCCCCACTTGTCTCAAAGTCATAGATCAAAACACATAATAACTCATAATTCCCACACTCTATTATTGCCATAATACCGCAGTGCGATTCAACTAAATCCTTTATAATCTCATGTAACACAAACCATCTAATATCTCAGATTATCTGCAATTCTCGCATTCACCCTTATAACAGTCAAGGCAACTCTCATAAATGATCTAAACTCAAATTGAAAAACATATAATTCACTGGTAAAAGAGGACTCACTACAAAACAACATAGGGATCACTGAAACCTTAGGACACTCCGCTGGAGATAACCCACCTGCTTTGCCTCAAACTAATATCTCTTTATACCCTTCAACAGTCATAACTATTACGCAATCACTGAATCTTCCCAAGTCTGAACTCATATCACGACATTGAAAACATCACTTTGCTCTACAACCAAAAAACATGAAGTATCCTTTAACACACCCATAACTCGAGATTATACGTCAAATCAAGATAGAAATCAAGCACCAATTTACATCTCGATCAAATGCTTTTTGTAACATCCAAACCATCTGATCACTTCCTGCAGTCACATCATACTCGTTACATAGCCATCCAACCCCAAATTCCACCAATAGGGACACTACCGGACATATAAGTCCAAAAGCATATGCTCACATAACCAACATCCCTGCACTCAAGCTACAGTCAAAACGCGGCCTCAAGTTCTTCAGACTGACCCATCATTAGCATACCGAACTCATAAGATTGAGTAGAGCAAGATCTTAACTCTGAGGGGGGCGGATTTGAAGTTAGGATAGGAATATACCTAATCGCCTTGCTTGATTATTATACGAGAATTATTAATGCATTCTTGTTAATCCTAATTCTATAGGAATATAGGCGCTAGGTTAGCTTGAATAGGCGAGTGGTACTTCGGAAGAAGGCTACGAGCAATATTAACCATGTCAATCAATAAACTAGATAAATTAATTAGACGATTTAAGTGGAAAACTCAACGGGATTGTTAGCTAACCCATAGCTCTAGAATATTCACTTACATTGAATTTGTCTCTATAATTCTCCAACTTGTTTTCTTTAATCTCTTAATTTGTTACTTTAGATTAGTTTTAGTTAAATATTCATACATTATGATTCACTTGAATAGATTAATTATTTTTGTTTAATTTAGTTGATAGTTAATCACAAGTCCATGTGGATACGATATCTGGACTTACAATCATGTATTACTTGTTGACCACGTATACTTGCGTGTGCGTTTGGGAGCAACAATTAATAAGTCCAAAATACTTTTCATTTGAAGAAATTAAGATACACCTACTTATGAGGAACAAGAAGAACAAGAGAACTTGATAGGGCAAAGCGAAGGTAGATCTCTTTTTGCGCACGACATTTCAAATTTACAGAATCTTATGTTAAATCAAACTATGTCAAACAAATCGAGATAGATGAAATAGCTCATTTGGATGGTTGTTACTCATTGTGTTGTACTTTTATTATGAATCGGAGCAACAATAAAACTCTGGATCTAATTGTTTAAATTTTATTTATTATATTATTCAATTTATTGTTACGTAACAACAAAAGACCCATTATATGTTTTTGAAGTGATTGGAGCATTATGTTATTGATCTCTTTCCTATCTGTTTTTTCTTTTTTTCTACTTTTCTATTTAACTTTATCTTACAGTATTAGAATCTTCACCTCATATTTCAAGTTCAACTACGCTACCGTTTTTTATAGCTCTTTTATCGATATATTCTCCATCCACTTTTTTCTATTTTTGCTAAGACTATTTTTGTTTTAGGTGATAAATTTGAAAATAATGTTGTCTTAAATTATTTTTATAGTAATGTTTGATGAATCTAATATTTATAATAATTCAATGTATTTTAGTAAATTTAACAGTTATCATTCTGTTTTAGAACCCGAATCCGGGTTCTGAGGCCTTGAAAACCTTATTTTATTTTTCCTCGATTTGGGTGTGCAGTCCAGACACATTTCCGGAAAGCTTTTATGTGAAATTTTAAAAAAATATTGAATTTGGCCTTTAAATTGATTAAAATTGACTTCGGTCAATATTTTTGATAAACGGACTCGGACCCGTGATTTGAAGGTCCCATAGGGTCTGTAGCCCAAGAAAAGAGTTTTTAAAGAAAATTGTTTGCTAGAAAATATAAAGGTTTTTAGAAATTGAATAGTGTTGGAGCTTGATGGTATCAGGTCCGTATTTTGGTTTCGGAGCTTGGTACAAGTTAGCTATGATATTTAAGTTCTATTTGCAAAATTTGGTGAGATCAGAGTTGATTTGACGTGATTCGGACATCCGGTTGTGAAAATAATAAATTTGAAGTGTTTTTGAGGAAAAACATGAGTTTGAGATTAAATTCATAGTTTTTTATGTTATTTTGATGATTTTATTGCACGAGCAAGTCTGTGATATTTTTAGACTTGCGTGCATGTTTGGTTTGGAGCCCGAGAGCTCGGGTGAGTTTTGGATAGGCCATAGAGTGATTAAAACTTAAGAAAACTCAATTGTGCATCTGGTGTTTTGCACAGGCCTCTGATCTCACAAATGCAAGATTAGGCTTCGCAAATGCGAAGTCTGCCGGCCTAGAAAATGCGACAATATTGTCGCAAATGCGAAGAAAGCTTGGGAAGGCCAACCTCGCAAATGCGAAACTTTGGCCGGAATTGCGAAGGCCCCAGAAATCGCAAATGCTACGTATGTGTCGTAAATGCGAAGTTAACAGTAAATTCAAAGTGCGAACCCCTGACGCAATTGCGATAACTGCACCCTGTTAAGTGAGATTTTAAACGGGATTTTCACTTCATTCTTCAAAATTTCAAATCCTAAACTCGAAAGGGTGATTTTCCTAGATAAAGTTCTTCCCCAAATCATAGGTAAATGAATCTTAACTCTTTTTCTTGAATCTATTTCATCTTTTTACACGATTTTACTTCAAAATCTAGGGGTTTTCATGGGAAATTGTGTATTCTTGGGTAGAAATTAAGATTTTCTAATTTTGGGGATTTGGACCTCAATTTAAGATCGGATTTCAAAACCAATTGCATATTTAATTTCGTGAGTGAATAGGTAATCGAGTTTTGGTTTGAACTTCGAGTTTTGACGAAGCGGGTCTGGGGTCGGTTTTTGACTTTTTTGGGAAAAACATTGGGAAATCTATACTCATGCATTAGAATTGGTTTATTTAGCGTTAATTAATGTTAATCAGTTAATTATGACTAGATTCAAGTGGATTGGAATTGGAACCGAGAGGTAAAGCAGTAATTGAGGCTTGATTTTGACTGTGCGATCGAGGTAAGTGTTTGGTCTAACCTTAGCTTGAGGAAATAAGTATCGTTGTCTTATTTGCTACATGTTAGTATTGAGTTCGACGTATAGGCATGGTGACGAGTATCTATACGTTGATGTTCATCGTGCAACTGAGTCTTATATTGTGACCGTTATGTCTCTTATCATGTACTGTTCATGCTTAAAATAATGTTTCTCTATATTGAGCAAGTTTTATGATATTGTTGAGTATTTGATCATTGTTAAGTACTGACCCATGTTGAGACTTATTTCATGGAATTAACTGTTGAAAAGAGATTGGTTATAGCTGATTCCCTTGCCGGGATGTTATTATTTCTATTGTTGATTCCCCTGCCAGGATGTTAGTGTTCACTCCATTGCCGGGATGTATTGTTTCTATTGATTGGGTAAGAAAGAGTGTAACGCTCGAAGGGTGATTCCGTGCACGATATTGTGAGTGAGTGTTAATGCACTAAGGGTGATATCGTGCCGATATGTGAGTGTTAATGCACGAAGGGTAATACCGTGCCATGATTTGAGAGCTAATGCACGAAGGGTGATGCCGTGCCACGATTAGGAGAGTTAATGCACGAAGGGTGATGTCGTGTCGTTTCTATTGTTTCTTATGGTGAGAACAAGAGTAAAAGCATGAAGGGCGATGTCGTGCACGTGTTACTGTTTCATTATCCATGTTGATACAAATGTGGTGTTCATTATGCTTCTCTGTTGAACTACTGCTAGAATTTGATATTCCCCGCAACATGTTTCCCCATCCCATTTTTATATGTTATTTTTTGTTATTATTGTTCTGCTCGTATATGATTTAACTGAACAGGTTTATATGATTGTCGTGTCCTAGTCTCGTCTCTACTTCGACGAGGTTAGGCTCGACACTTACTAGTACATGAGGTTAGTTGTACTAATACTGCACTCTACACTTTTGTGCAAATTTTGGTGCCGGACCTTGTGAGTAGATTCGAGGTTGCTGCCTTCAGTCCAAGGAGACCAAGGTATATCTGTTGGCGTTCGCAGAGTCTGAAGTCCCCTTTCCCTGTTTTAGTTTCTTTTGTCTTTTCTATTTCGAGAACATTTGTACTTCTTTCAGGCTTATATTTTTAGTAAATCTTAGTTGTTCGTGAATTATGACACCAGATCAGTTGGGGTAGTTATGTATTTGAATTGTTGGATTGTTATATCACTTCCACATTTCATAATTATTTTGTTTGTTATTATATGTTCATGTTTGAGTTAATAATGATGGTGGTAAAACTGTAACTATTGGCTTGCCTAGCTTTCACGAGTAGGCGCCATCACGACTCCCGAAAATGGAAAATCGGGGTCGTGACACATTCAATACGACTATTTAAACCGAATACTAAAATATTATAAAACTATATAAAATGATACAAACACGTACATCGTGAAAATATGGGTAACAACCATCAAAACAAGCTATATATCGTGTAATTAATAAGTTGACTCATCATTGCTTTCACGTACAGTATTACGCAAGCACAAGTTCACAGTCTTATTTGATACATATAACTTATACTACTAGCTTTTAGCTTTAATTATAGGGATGGATTAGGAACTGTGATATGCTCAAAAAGTATTTTGGATATGCTATTTTCACTATCGGCGTTTTGAATTCCATGCCCATCTCCATGCAAATACATGCACTGTCCCGTTCTTGCAATATTCTTTGCAACTTCAACAAATGTTCCAGAAAATAACAAGTTTTCTCTCTGAGCTCTGTTCAACATTTCCCATGTCTCCTTTATCAAAAATTGTATGTGTTCTCTTGCCTCTTCTTCCGAAACACCCTTTTCGTTTATGTAACACTGAATTGACTTTGGAACATCCCCCCTTTTCAATTCATACTGAAATAAATATACGAGGAGAAAAATTATATGAGACATCGAGAATTTGCAACGTCCGTTTGTTATTTTTGAAGGCCATATATTTCATACTACTTTGATCCGAAAGGAAAATAAGGGCTTATTTTTCTAGAGGGATTTGAAACCTAATATATATATATATATATATATATATATATATATATATATATATATATATATATATACAGAGAGAGAGATTATTTCCCTTGTTACTATAGACCTATCCAAAATTGAATTTGAAATACAAACTCATTTCTTATTTTGAATATATATGTCATTATGAAGGTTTAAAATGTTATAACATTTATAAGAGGAGTTATATAAATTTCATGGGAAAGAAAGGTAAAAAAAGCATACCGGCGATGTCCCTAAATCATCAGCCAATCGAATAATTGTTGCAGACCAGCGAATTATGTCTGGGTACTTGCTTATTGATTCCAATTCCTCTTTGGTAATTGGGTTGGTGACTGAGAAGAATGCGTGGATTAATATCATAGGCATTGAAATTGAGATCCATGCGTTATCCATGTATTCTTGCAGAGTTGGCTTATGTCCATTATAGAACCATCTTGCTTCTTGTAAGTAAGTTTTGCATAACTCTGTCCACTAATTAATTAAAAAAATAGGAAATTAATAAAATAGGCATGATTTATCTATGGGGCTATAAATACAACGATATTATTCTTACTGGTTTTGTAAGGTAGGGTAGGACGTTGATATCCTGCTCTTTAAGAACTTCGTACGCCATTTCATTGATTGTGTTGAACAACGCAAGGTACATTACTTTCATGTAGTCCGGAAGTTGCTCCATTGCTCTTAGCTCCCATCTGAATTTATTATTATTTTATATTTTCACGTCAATAGAAAGGAGAACTAATAGAGGGCTAAATTAATTAGAGGAAGTAGGTGAAATTTGAACGTACGTGAAAAGGAGAAGCTAATTATTAAAAAAGAATCTTGAAAATATTTGTCGCTTGAGTCATGTTTTGTGTTACGCAAGATTATAATGAATTGTAGATACTTTAATTACCTTTCTACAGCATCAGTGAAGAGTTGTAACTCATGATAAGTCCCATAAATATCATAAATATCATCAATGGTTGAAACAAGAGCAATGAGCTTTGTTATCATTATTCGGCAGTGTCGTTGTTGAGGCTCAAATACTGTCCCTACTCCCCAGAAGAAAGACTCCACCAATCTGTCCCTTGAAAATGGCAACTTCTCTGCCAGGCATGTGTTCTTCCACCACCTTTAAATATAAGTAATTACTCATCAATGCTGAATGAGAAATTATAAAAAAAAAATTAAAAAAAAATTCTAAATAATTATGTAAAAATATTTGTTCAACCTATATGTGTTAACGATAGATATATTTGTTAGGACCGAAAAAAATCAAGTGTCATGCGGAAACTAGCAAAGTAAACGTGGAACGACGATAAATCACACAACAAAAGAGAAATCTATCAAAAGAGACATAAACATATAATGTGGTTCGGTCAACTGACCTACATTCACCGCGGAGATGAGCAATCCACTATAATAAAAGAAAGTACAAGATATCGAGAGAACAGTTTCACGAAGAGACAAACAAAAGTGACATACTAACACTTGTCCCGTAAAGTTCTCCCACTAAGCACGACTCTCAAACCTCATATAGCTATATTGTGGATGCTACCGAATAAGAAGGAATGTTGGAATTACATAATGAACACTTATAACGATAGATATATTATACATTAATAAATAGAGACAGAGAGAGATGTCTCACCTTGATACATCTCTTAAATCTTCTTGATGTGTTGCTTGAACAATGTTGAAGTCCAACTTGGCAAGCTCGAGCAGAAGAGGATTAGCATTTGGCATTTTCTCATAAACGTTTAAGTACCACCTTGTCTCTAATCTCAACATCATCCAATGCGAAGGGAGTTCCAACGCATGGTGGACTAATGTTGCTGTTACATTCTCCTCATTGTGTTCATAATTTTCAAGATAATTCTTCAGCTCCAGCTTTGTGACTATTGTGGCGGATTTCAAAGTGTTTTCTGTTTCTGTAGCAAAAAACGAAGCTTCGTACAATTGCAACAATCCTTTTAGGTCTTTACCATGACTTTCCTTGAAATTACCGTCCTCAATCTTGAAACTGTTCAATATATCTAAACAAGGAGGAAAAAATCTAAATATATGTGCAAATTTTTTTACGGAAGGAAATCTTTCATTATGAATATATATACACATAATATTTTGTCACAGAGACCGATTATTGGTAATCGTAGAGGTTATATATCTATAAAGATGGTTGTTATATATATAGAGGAGCGATTTTACAAAAAAAAAAAAAAAAAAAAAAAAAAAAGAAAGAAAAGTTATTACAATAAAGATGGATATTATTGTTAATAATTGGTAAAATGCTATTTTAGTGAGATTTGACTTTTATAATAAAATATAATTATATAGAGGTGTGACTGTTCTTTTTAAAACATTGGTAGCTCTATCAATTATGCATTAGTTATTCTTTCCTTACATTGGTAACTCCTGAATTGAGTAACTAATACTATAATAACTTAATTGTGGGTTAATTATACCTAACATTGAATTTTTCATTTAGATCTAATTTGTAAAGGAGTAAGTAACTAATATTTTTTGTACTTTCAAACTCTCAAAACTTAACCTTCTCTAAGTGTCCTTAATGACTTGATCTTCTGAAAATTGCCATGAAATATTGTGGATTTTAAGATATCTTATACATTATTATTTTATATTTCAAAAATTTTCTTTCCTTGTTAAAATTTATATTCAATTTATATTGTTGCTTAAATAAAATGGAAGGACTATATATTTACTTAATTTTTTTCAGCCTTTTCAAGTCAATTCTTTTTCTGTGCCTTATATATGTTAGTTTTTTCTTGCAGTAATCATCGTATTTTCTTTTAGTTTATATATGTTAAATTTGTGGTGCTTTTATTTTTATTTTTAATGTTGTGATAACTTATAACCCAAAAAAAAAAACTACTCCTAAGCCTATAAAAGGAACTGAAATTACTCAAAACTTTTAGCTAATTTACCTAAAAAAATTTAGAATTAATTATTATGTTAATGACAAACAAAAGTATCCCAAGATGTGAATGTGATGCAAAGTTTCTTCCTTTGAACACACTTAAAATAGGGTATACCTTGTGTCCTAAAAAATCAGTTTTTCCTAATAAATACACAAATTTAGTCCTAAATATTAGGAAAAAGAAATAAATGTATATTCCTAAAAAATCTGCACATATATGTATGTGACTCTGTGTATGTCCCATGTCAACATTTAGATGTATACAAGGTTGGCTTCCTCCAAAATTTTCAATCTTTTTATAAAATCACACAAAATTTGAGACTATTGCCTTACTGGTCTATGTTAAAAGACATAATATAACCAAAAGAATATAAGAGCATAAAAAAGGACCCCAAAACATGCACAGATGAACAGTAGGTACGTACCTTGAGAGATATCAAAACCATATTCTCTCAAGAGTTTAAATTTCAAAGCTGTGGCGTATAATAATGAATATTCTCCTGAGACTATGTTTCTGCCTTGCTGCTGTAATATTTGTTGTTGGTGTATGCTTCTCAAAATTTGAAAGATTTCATCCTTGAAGTGGTAACTCAGTCCAAGTCTTTGTAAGTTGTCAATCAGCTCCAGCTTCTCTAATTCTTCTCCATCAACATCATCCATCATCTTCAACTTCTTCCGCATTTCCTCCTTCAGTTCATTAAATCGCTTCGTATAGTTCTTTCCCTATATACGCAATTTTTTTTAAAAAAACTAAAATAATCATCACTAATTAATTTATTTGTGCTTCGCGCAATTAAATATACTTTTGTGAAAATTAGGAATTATAAATTAAACAATAAAATATAATGCAAGATATATATAAAAATAAAATCAAATGTAAAGATATGCTAAAAAATCATTAATGTGGAGAACTTTTTGAGGTTGTGTTCTTTTTACCATCCAAATGAAAGACCATTATAAACTGGGTATATGTACTAAATCATTAATGTGGAGAACTTTTTGAGGTTGTGTTTTTTTACCATCCAAATGAAAAACCATTATAAACTGGGTATATGTACTAAATTTTTATACAGCCCTCGATTAACTTCTTCACCAGAATATTAATTTGGTCTTTTATTAATTTTCTGAAACACATTATATGTTCGTAATTCCTATACTTTTTTATAAGGACATGATTGTACGCATGTTCAAAGTGCTTACCAAGTGAATGAAAATTTAATGTCTTCCAAGTAACTTGTTAGAGTTAACTATACCATCTTTGCAACCTTTATGAAAGTGGAAGAAATACTTCATATTGTCCACAAAAAACATTAACATAGGATACAAAAAGTATCCAAAATTGTCATGTAAATATTCTCAACTAAAATATAAATATATATTAATCCCGAATCTAGCGAAATCATTAAAGCTCAAATTATTCATATATTGTTTTCGAGCATAATACATAAAACAATAACATATTATGTTTCTCTCATGGGACAAAAAAATTATGATAAAAGGTCACCATCCTTTAAATAATGGTTAAACGTAAAAATCATTTTTCTTATTCTTTCAAGAATATTTTTTAAATATTAATATAAGCCTAATTCTTGTCTAACCTTGAAAATATTAATCGACATATTTTCATTTATATAATTAATCAACTCGTATATATGTCAATAGAGGTAACAACTATAACCATTAACCATATGATACTACTATTCATGCATGAAGTTAAGTTTAAATTATGCAATAGAGATCACCATTTTATGATTACATGTACCCTATTCCTTAAAGAAGTTAAGTTACAATCGGTAAGATATGAAAATTTTAACTCTAAATTAGTTAATTAAAGGAACAAAACCTGACGTTGATGCCATCAAAATTAATACGTACCTGTTTGCAAAATCTGACCCTTACACATTATATTTAATATAATGCCCTATTAAAGAACTAAAAATTGCATTCGTTGATTTGTTATAACACAAAAGTTCCAACAGGAAGAAGATGTTTTGAAAGGGTTGGAGTACAACTCTTTCAATTTTGAAGACCCGCATAATGGTTAAGATAAGTTTATATTTCACATAAAGAATATAATAGCATTCTGGAAAGGCCAAAAACTTGAGATTTACTATATGGATAAGCGTTCCTTTTATAGAACAAACGGTTATTAAACTAACTACTGTCTCAAACTGAAAGGGGTTGTTGTCTTTTTTAAAAAATAAAATAAAATTAAAATAGCATATAAATGGAGAAAATAGGAACCAAAACCAAAGAAATTGAGAAAAAGGATAAATGGGATTCCTAGTTTATAAGAGTTCCACATCACTGAGCAATGTCCCACAATTATATTATTATATAGATTTGATTAAATACTCACGTGATTCTGATCCATTAAAATACAGTATATAGAGATATTATCTTTAAGTAACAAGAAAGACTTAATCATAAGAGTCTGTACCACATAATCATTGCTAATGGATTCGATATATTCGAAAGGCCAGGTAGCAGGTTTGTAATTCCCAGAACGCCTATCGGTATTCATATTTGTGGGAATAGAGCTGTGACTCAATGGTGGTTCAGCTTTTGGACTAGTGGAATTAGCCGTAGAGAGGCTGCAGGGTTTGGCTTTTGATACAAATGATGTCTTTCTGCCACTGAAAAAGGAAAGAGAAGGAGCTGCAGGTCTTATGGAGGTGGCCATCAGTAGCATCTCTACTTTATTCAAGTTTGATCAAATTTTATGAGTGGAGAGATTTTTTTAATATGGTAATTGGATCCCCAAGCAGTTGGCATATATAAGGAATAATACATAAGCTGCTCTTTATACTTGTTAGAAAAAATTAGTTTCACACTTAACTTTATGGACGTTCTAATACCATTAGTATAACAAATACCACTCTAAAAGCTGATGTGGCGAAGAAATTAAATATAAAGAAACAGTGGGCGCGTAATAGTCCAAAGTAAAGCAAAAAAATCAGCCCCAGCCCCTCCTATTCTTCATCTTCATCACCCCCCCCCCCTCTTCACCCTACCGTCCTGTTCTTCTCCTTTCACACATTTTCCTTCTTCTAATCCTTTAAACACTTCTACATAGAAACCCTAGAGGCCTAAAAACAAAAAATTAAAAACTTTCCAGAAAAGAAAAAAGCCTTAATTCATAGTTTCAGTTTTTGTCACGACCCGAAATTCTCACCTTCAGAATCGTGATTGTGCCAAATATTAAACTTGCTAGGCAAGCCAACATTAGAACAATTTAACAATTTTCAACAGTCCAATTTGAATAATAAAAAAGAAACTGTAATAACTGCAATAATCTAAAATATAATGCGGAAAATCATAACAACTGAAATATCTAATACAACTCCAAGTGCACGAGCTACTAGAATAGTACAAATAAAGGTTAGAATATAACATGAAGTTGTCTGAGGGGAAAATACACAGCTAATAAGAAGGAAGGGGACTCTAGGGGCTACGGACACCGGGCAGATGTACCTCAAGTCATATCTTGAGCTAGGAGTGTCCAATTACAATCCCTTTGCACCGCTAGAAAGAAAATGCAAAGACCTGAAGTACCTATAAATTTCATGTCAAAACTCCTTTCGGGCTATCAACAAAAAATTCGCGACGTCGACTTAACTGCAGTGAACATTCATGTAACGACCCGATTGGTCGTTTTGCTTTTTAGAACACCGTTCCCCTAGATAAGACTTTCCGTACTTGCTTTTACTGATTTATGACTTGTGGGAATAGTTGGTTCGGGATTTGGAAGAGTTTGAGTTGAAATTGGAACACTTGGTTCCTTAAGGTTGGCTTAAAAGGCCAAGTTTGACTTTGGTCAACGTTTTGAGTAGACGGCCTCGGAATCCGAATTTGAAGATTCTAACAGGTTCGTATGATGATTTCGGACTTGATCATATGTACGGATCGGGTTTTGGATGATCCGTGAGTGTTTTGGCACCTAATAGTGAAAGTTGGTTCCTTAAGGATTTTGAAGTTCTTAATTATTTGGTTTGGAGCGGGTTTTTGTGTTATCGATGTCCGAACGAAGTTATGAGATTGGGAATAGTTCCGTATTGCCATTTAAAACTTGCACGCAAAATTTGGTGTCAATCCAAGTAGTATAGGTGTGTTTCATCGCATTGGAAGTAAATTGAAGAACTTGAAGTTCACAAGTTTGACTCAATTGATTTAGGAGGTGATTCTTAGATTTAGCGTTGTTTCGGGTGTTCTGAGGGTTCGAGCGAGTCCGTTTTATGATTTCAAACATGTCGGTATGTTCGGGCTGGGCCCGGGGGCCTCGAGCGTCAATCGGACGAGGCTCGAGTGAAGTTGGAAATTTTGGAAAGGAGCTGAAGCTCCATTTATCCGTCATAATCGCACTTGCGGTTGGTCAGCCGTAGGTGTGACACCGCAGAAGCGGTCGAAGCGTTGCATGTGTGGCCAAGAGGAAGGAGCCTAGGAACCGCAGATGCGGCTCCCTTCCCGCAGAAGCGGCTTCGTAGCAGCGACCCCCCAGACCGCAGAAGGGGTCCCAACCAGCTAGCCCAACTCCACATATGCGGACTCCCTCTCACAGAAGCGAGACCGCAGATGCGGTCCCCTAACCGCAGGTGCGGAAATTGTTGAAGTCAGTGCCTTCATTTAATATGGGAATGTGTCATTTTTGACACATTTCATCCATTTTTTGGGCGATTTTGGAGCTTCCAAAGAGAGAATTTCCACTTAGCATCTTGAGGTAAGTTATTTCTACTTATTTTGAGTTTAATACTTGAGTTTTGGGTAGATTAACACATAAAGACTAGTGAAAAATCATGGGATTAGAGTAAAACCTAGGGTTTTGATAAATATAAGATTTAACCACGAAATTTGTTATGGAATGAACTAGAAACCATATATTCTTGATCCTTAGGTTATAGAGAACAACTTTCTTCAAAATTTTCTGGAATCCAGGCACGTGGGCCCGGGGACGGATTTTAGGAAACTTGTGTTTAGGGTTGGGAAATTACTTTAATAGTTAGAATACGAACTTTTGAGCTTGTATTTACTAGTTCTTACCTCGTTTAAATAAATTTTGGATCGTTCGGCTCCAAATTGAGGGTTTGAACACGTTCTTGATATTGGAAGTACGCTTTGGAGCAAGGTAAGTCACCTTTCTAACCTTTTAAGAGGGAATTATCCCTTAGGTGAGTTAACTAATTATGTGATCCTAATTGTGGGGGCTACATACTTACGAGGTGATGAGAGTCCGTGCGTAGCTACTATTATGTTAATTGTTCGGGTAGTTTAGAACTCGTATCATACTATAATTGTAAATGTTTATATCCTTTTATGCTAATGAGATCACTTAGGACATGTTAGGGATTGGAAATAAATATATGTGAACGTATGCAATTTCTTGAGCACTTGTATGAATTTATTTAATAATGAATGTGATGTTATGTGCCTTCTTAATGATAATTGATATTGTGGATCGGATCGATCGCCTCGGTAGAAATAGATGCATCTATGGTTCGCGCCATTCGACCCTGTGGCAGTGCACAGTTTCTTTTCTGTTGGACCGCGCCGTATGACCTCGGTATAATGTGCGCATGATATCTATGTGAAATCTTATTCATGACTTACTTTGTTAAATTTCTTGAAGTGAAATTATTATAAGACATGACTGAAATTGATAGATTGTTTTCTGCAAACTCTAAGCTTGCTATTATGCCCATGTTATCCATACTTAGCGAAAATCTTTATTCATTATTGGTATTGACCTTAGTAAGTGTGAAGTCGACCCCTCCTCACTACTTCTTCGAGGTTAGACGGGATACTTGCTGGCTACATGTTGTTTATGTACTCATACTATGTTTCTGTACTTAATTGTACAGGATCTGAGGCAGGTACATCTGGCTACCATTCTGGTGCGCATTCTTGATCGTTGACCGAGATCCCACGGTGAGCTGCTCCCTTCCTATGCCGTTCAGTAGCATGATAGTGTCTCTCTTTGTTTTTGACTGTCTATTCTATTTCAGACAGTAGGATAGAGTTATTCTTTTATGTATTCTACTAGATGCACATATATTTGTGACACCAAGTCTTGGCACACACATTGGTAGACTATTCTTTTGGATTGTATAACTATTATTGTACGATGCTAATCATCACTTGTTTTAAATTCAAATTAAGAAATTATCGTAACTATTTTAGTAAAGTAAAACGAAAACTGATTAATATTTACGTGTTGGCTTGCCTAACAACGATGTTGGGCGCCTTCATGACCTGTACTAAAATTGGGTCATGACAATATGGTATCAGAGAACTAGGTTCACATAGGTCTCATAAGTCATGGGCAAACCTAATAGAGTCTTGCGGATCGGTACGGAGATGTCTGTATTTATCTTCGAGAGGCTATAGGGTGTTAGGAAACTACTTTTTATTCATTTCCTATCGTGCAGTGGTTGGTGTACTAAATTTCCCTCTTTTATTCTCTCACAGATGGTGAGGACGCACATGGCAGAGGTTCCAGACCCAGGAAAAGCTGCTCCCCCTGTTACCAGATGCCGAGGCAGAGGCCGGGAGAGCGCACCAGCCCGAGGTAAGGGATGAGGGCGTCCCAGAGCTGCTCCAATAGCACCACCAGCAGATCCTGCGGGAGATCCTATTATTGAGGAGTAGGGCGAGGTGCCTACAGCTGAGCCTAGCCCAGCGGACTTCATGACAACACCGGGCTTCCAGGAGGTCATGGGCCGTATGTTGCGGTTCATAGAAACTATAACTCAGGATTCTTTATTTCCAGTGGATCCAGCTACATCATAGGCAGGAAGGGGAGCACAGACCCCTACTGCTCAAGCTCCTGGTCATGCAGTTGTAGTGTATCAGGCTCTGGGTGCACTACCCTCTAATATGGCTCAGCCAGTTACTATAGTAGTGCCCGAGCCCAGACCAACTGCGGATGGTGATCCGCAGAAGCTATTGGACAAACGGACCAAACTACACCCTTTTGTCTTTGGGGGTGAGCGTCATGAGGATGCCCAAGATTTCATTGATAGGTGCAGGGATAGACTGCACAACATGAGGATGTGGAGTCGCATGGGGTTGACTTCACTACTTTCCAACTGGAGGGCAGGGCCCGTAGATGGTGGCATTCTAATGTTCTTTGCAGGCCAGCGGGTTCTCCTCCCCATCACTTGGAGTTAGTTCACACAGTTATTCCTGGACAGGTATATCCCACCCTCTGAGAGGGAAGAGCTACTGTATCAGTTTGAGCAGCTAGAGCAGGGTCAGATGTTTCTTACCCACTATGAGGTGAGGTTTTCAGAGTTATCCCGCCATGCACTGATGATACTTCCTACTGATGCAGAAAGGACGAGGAGGTTCATTGCAGGGTTGCATTCTGGCATTAGGGCCAACATGACTCGAGAGATGAAGATGGGCACTCCTTATCAGCTAATGGTAGAGATTGCTCGGAAGATTGAGGGCTACCGTCTGAGAGGTAGGGAACAGATGCAGCAGGAGAAAAGGGCTAGATTTTCTAGAGAGTTCAGAGGTGCCCCGGCTAGGGGTAGAGGTCATTTTGGAAGGGGTCAACCTAGCAGGTCCCCAAATTCAGCACCACCACTTGCTCGAGGTGCTCCAGCACGCCCCTATTTCAGTGCCATACTAGAGAGTTCTTACCGCCCGCCAGCTATTCAGGGTTCCTCCAGTGGGTATTCAGGTCCCCAGGTTCTTCTAGTTCCTATTTCAGTGCTATACCGGAGAGTTTATACCGTTCACCGGCTATTCAGGATTCTTCCAATGGGTTTATAAGCCATCAGGGTCAGCCATCAGGGTAGCAGGCCACCATACTGCGGGGTTGTTTTGAGTGTAGAGACCTGTTTCATATGAGGAGGTACTGCCCCAGACTTCGGGGTAAGGCAGTACAGCAGGGTCAGCAGCCCATGATTAAAGAACTGGTTGCCCAACCACCTAGAGGAAGGGGATAAAGTGGTAGAGGTCGTCCTAGAGGTGGAGGCCAGGCAGGGAGAGGTCAGCCAGCCACTGCTCAATCAGGTGGAGGCCAGCCAGCCGACGCTCCAGCCAGATTCTATGCCCATCCGGCCAGGCCAAATGTATTGGCCTTAGATGCCGTTATCACAGGTATTATTTTCGTATGTGGTAGAGATGGTTTAGTGCTATTTGATCCAGGGTCTACCTATTCATATGTGTCATCTCTGTTTGTTCATTTCCTGGTTATTCCTCGTGAGCCTTTGGGCACTCATGTTCACGTGTCCACTCCTATAGGGGATTCTGTGGTTGTGGATCGGATCTACCGGTCCTGTGTGGACACATTCTGTGGTTTCGAGACTAGAGTAAATCTCTTGTTGCTCGATATGATCGACTTTGAGGTAATCCTGGGCATGGATTAGTTATCTCTATATAACGCTGTCCTAGATTTCCATGCCAAGATTGTTATATTAGCAATGCCAAAGTTTCCAAGGTTTGAGTGGAAGGGTTCCACAGTTGATACTTCTAGTAGGGTTATCTCTTTTCTGAAGGCTCGACATATGGCCGAGAAGGGGTGTTTGGATTATCTAGCTTATGTTTGGGACACCACCGCAGAGTCTCCGACGATTGATTCAGTTCTAGTAGTCTGGGAGTTTGTCGATGTATTCCCTTCTAACCTTCCTGGCATGCCACCAGATTGTGACATTGATTTCTGTATTGATTTGGCTCCAGGTACCCAGCCTATATCTATTCCACCGTAATGTATGGCTCCGAAAGAGTTGAAGGAGCAACTTGAGGAGTTGTTAGCAAAGGGATTTGTTAGACCAAGTGTGTCACCTTGGGGTGTACCAGTGTTGTTTGTAAAGAAGAATGATGGGACCATACTGATATGCATTGATTATCGCTGGTTGAACAAGGCTACCATCAAGAACAAGTACTCGTTGCTGCACATTGATGATTTGTTTGACCAGTTGCAGAGTGCTAGAGTGTTCTCTAAGATCGACTTGAGATCAGGGTACCATCAGTTGAGGATTCAGGACTGAGATATTTCGAAGACTGCTTTTCATACTAGATATGGTCATTATAAGTTTCTGGTGTTGTTATTTGGCTTGACTAATGCCCCAGCGGCATTTATGGACTTGATAAACAAGGTGTTCAGACCTTATATCAATTCCTTTGTCATCGTCTTCATTGATGACATCTTGATATACTCACGTAGCTTGGGGGAGCACGAGCAACATTTGAGAGTAGTGCTTTAGACCTTGCGAGAGCATAAGCTATATGGTAAGTTCTCCAAGTATGAGTTTTGGCTAGAATCAGTGGCATTCTTGGGGCATATTGTGTCAGGAAAGGGTATTAAAGTGGATCCCAAGAAGATTGAGGCATTTCAAATTTGGCCATGTCCTACTTTAGTGACCGAGATCAAGAGTTTCCTAGGGTTAGTAGGTTATTACCGGCGATTCATGCAGGTCTTTTCATCTATTGCATCACCCTGACTAGATTGACCTAGAAGGGTGCTCCTTTCTGCCGGTCCGATGATTGTGAGACAAGCTTTCAGAAGCTTAAGATAGCTTTGATTACAACGCCCATTCTTGTGTTGCCTTCCAGTTCAGGGATGTATACGGTATATTCCGATGCTTCACGCGTTGTCTTGGATTGTGTATTGATGCAGGAGGGGCGAGTTATTGCATATGCTTCACGTCAGCTGAAGATTCATGAGAAAAATTATCCTGTGCATGATTTAGAGTTGGCGACGATTGTTCATGCTCTTAAGATATGGAGGCATTATCTGTATGGGGTGTCATGTGAGGTATACACCGATCATCGCAACTTACAACATTTGTTCAAGCAGAGGGATCTCAAATTGAGGCAGCGTAGATGGCTTGAGTTGCTAAAGGATTGTGACATCACCATTCTTTATCATCCGGGCAAGGAAAATGTGGTCGGGGATGCCTTGAGCAGGAAAGCAGAGAGTATGGGTAGCTTGACATTCATTTCAGCAGAGAAGAGGCCATTAGCTTTGGACATCCAGTCCCTGGCTAACAGACTTGTGAGGTTGGACATCTCACAGCCCAGCCGATTTCTTGCGTGTGTTGTTGCTCAGTCTTCACTTTTGGGGAAAATCAAGGCTCACCAGTTCGAGGATCTGCATTTGGCAGTTCTCAGGGAGACGGTGCTACAGGGTAGTGCCAAGGGGGTTTCTATTGGCGAGGATGGTGTCATGCGACTCCAGGGTCACCTGTGTGTTCCAAATGTTGATGGCTTGATGGAGAGGATTCTAGAGGAGGCACATAGTTCGCGGTATTCCATTCACCTAGGTGCTACGAAGATGTATCGTGACTTGAGGCAGCATTATTGGTGGCGGCGAATGAAGAAAGACATAGTAAAGTATGTGGCTATATGTTTGAATTGCCAGCAGGTTAAGTATGAACACTAGAGGTCAGGTGGACTACTTCAGTAGATGCCTATCCCTGAGTGGAAGTGGGAGCGCATTACCATGGACTTCGTAGTTGGGTTGCCCCAGACCTTACGAAAGTTTGATGTAGTGTGGGTCATTGTGGACAGGTTGACCAAGTCGGCACACTTTATTCTAGTTGTGACTACTTATACTTCAGAGAGGTTGGCTCAGATTTACATTCGGGAGGCAGTCTGGTTGCATGGTGTGCCTATTTCCATCATATCAGATAGAGGCCCTCAGTTCACTTTCCATTTCTGGAGAGCCGTCCAGAGTGAGTTGGGGACCCGTGTTGAGCTCAGAACAACATTTCATCCTCAGAACGATGGACAGTCGGAGTGGACAATTCAGATTATGGAGGACATTCTTAGAGCGTGTGTGATTGACTTTGGAGGGCAGTGGGATCAGTTCTTGTCCTTGGCAAAGTTTGCTTACAACAACAACTATCAGTCCAGAATCGAGATGGCTCCATTTGAGGCTTTATATGGTCGGCGATGTCATTCTCCTATTGGGTGGTTCGAGCCTGGTGAGGCTAAGTTGTACGATACACACTTAGTGAAAGATGCCTTGGAAAATGTAAAGTTGATTCAGGAAAGGATTCGCACAGTATAGTCCAGACAGAAGAGTTACGCGGATTAGAAGACGAGTGATGTATCATTCATGATCGGGGAGAATGTTCTCTTAAAAGTCTCGCCAATGAAGGGTGTGATGAGATTCGGGAAGAAGGGCAAGTTGAGCTAAAGGTTTATTGTCCCATTTAAGGTGTTGAGGCGAGTTGGAGAGGTTTCTTACGAGCTTGCTTTACCTCCCAGCCTATCGGGAGTTCATCCAATTTTTCATGTGTCTATGTTTCGGAGGTATCACGTCAACCTGTCCCATGTGCTAGACTTCAGCACTATTTAGCTAGACGAGAGCTTAGGCTACGAGGAGGAGCCAATTTCCATTGTTGATAGGCAGGAGTGCCAGTTGAGATCCAAGAGGATTTCTATAGTAAACGTCCAGTGGAGGAGCCAACCAGTCGAGGAGGCTACCTAGGAGTCCGAGGAGGACATGTGGAGTAGACATCCACGCTTATTCGGCACTTCAGGTATGAATCTAAAGTCGTTCGAGGACGAACGTTTGTTTAAGAGGTGGCGAATGTAACGACCCGACTAGTCATTTTACTTTTTAGAACCCTGTTCCCCTAGATAAGACTTCTCGTACTTGATTTTACTGATTTATGACTTGCGAGAATGGATGGTTCGGGATTTGGAAGAGTTACAGCTGAAATCGAAACACTTGGTTCCTTAAGGTTGGCTTAAAAGGTGAAGTTTGACTTCAGTCAATTTTTTGAGTAAATGACCTCGGAATCCGGATTTGAATATTCCAACAGATTCGTATGATGATTCGGACTTCAGAATATGTATGGATCGGGTTTTGGATGACCCGAGAGTGTTTGGCGCCTAATAGTGAAAGTTAGTTCTCTAAGGATTTTGAAGTTCTTAATTATTTGGTTTGGAGCGGGTTTTTGTGATATCGAGGTCCGAACGGAGTTCTAAGATCGGGAATAGTTCTGTATTGCCATTTAATACTTGCATGCAAAATTTAGTGTCAATCCGAGTAGTATAAGTGTGTTTCATCGCATTGGAAGTAAATTGAAAAACTTGAAGTTCATAAGTTTGATTCAATTGGTTTTAGGGGGTGATTTACAGATTTACCATCGTTTCAGGCATCTTGAGGGTTTGAGTGGGTCCGTTTTATGATTTCAAACTTCTCGATATGTTCAAGCGTGGCTCGGGGGCCCCGAGCGTCAATCGGACGAGGCTCGAGTGAAGTTGGAAAATTTGGAAAGGAGCTGAAACTACAATTATCTACCATAACTGCACCTGTAGTTGGCCAGCCGCAGGTGCGGGACCTCAGAAGCGGTCAAAGCTTCACAGGTACGGCCAAGAGGAAGGATCCCAGGCTCCCTTCCCGTAGAAGAGGCTTTGCAGGAGCGTTTCCCAGACCGCAGAAGCGGTCCCAGCCAGCTAGCCCAGCTCCATATATGCAGACTCCCTCTCACAAAAGCGAGACCGCAGATGCGGTCCCCTAATCGCAGGTGCGGAAAACGTTGAAGGCAGTGCCTTCATTTAATACGGGAATGTTTAATTTTTGACACATTTCCTCCATTGTTTGGGCGATTTGGGAGCTTCCAAAGAGAGAATTTCCACCTAGCATCTTGAGGTAAGTTATTTCTACTTATTTTGAGTTTAATACTTGGGTTTTGGGTAGATTACCACACAAAGATTAGGGAAAAGTAATGGGATTAGAGTAAAACCTAGGGTTTTGATAAAAACAAGATTTAACCACGAAATTTGTTATGGAATAACGTAGAAATCATATATTCTTGATCCTTAGGTTATAGAGAACAACATTCTTCAAAAATTTCCGAAATCCGGGCATGTGGGCCTGGGGACGGATTTTAGGAAACTTGTGTTTAGGGTTGGGAAATTACTTTAATAGTTAGAATGCGAACTTGTGAGCTTGTATTGAATAGTTCCTACCTCGTTTAAATTAGTTTTTAATCGTTCGGCTCCAAATTGAGGGTTTGAGCACGTTCTTGATATTGGAAATACGCTTTGGAGCGAGGTGAGTCTCCTTTCTAACCTTGTAAGAGAGAATTGTCCCTATAGGTGAGTTAACTTATTATGTGCTCCTAATTGTGGGGGCTACATACGCACGAGGTGACGAGAGTCCGTGCGTAGCTACTATTATGTTAATTGTCTGAGTATTTTAGGACCCGTATCATGCTATAATTGTAAATGTTTATATCCTTTTATGCTAATGAGATCACTTAGGACATATTAGGAATTGGAAATAAATATATGTGAACGTATGCAATTGCTTGAGCACTTGTATGAATTTATTTGACTATGAATGCACCGTTATGTGCTTTCTTGATGATAATTGATATTATGGATTGGGCCGCTCACCTCGGTAAAAATAGATGCATTTATGGTTTGCGCCATTCAACCCTCTGGTAGTGCACAATTCTTTTCTGTTGGACCGGATCGTACGACCTCGGCATAATGTACGCATGATATCTATGTGAAATCTTATTCATGACTTAATTTGTTAAATGCCTCGAAGTAAAATTATTTTAAGACATGACTGAAACTGATATATTGTTTTCTACAAACTCTGAGCTTGCTATTATGCCCATGTTATCCATGCTTAGTGAAAATCTTTAATCATTATTGGTATTGACCTTATTAACTGTCAAGTCGACCCCTCGTCACTACTTCTTCGAGGATAGACTAGATACTTGTTGGGTACATATTGTTTGTGTACTCATACTATGCTTCTGTACTTAGTTGTACAGGATCTGAGGCAGGTACATCTGGCTACCATTCTGGTGTGCATTCTTGATCATTGACCGAGATCCCACGGTGAGCTACTCCCTTCCTATGCCGTTCAGCAGCATGATGACTTCTCTCTTTGTTTTTGACTATCTATTCTATTTCAGATACTAAGATAGAGTTATTCTTTTGTGTATTCTACTAGATGCCCATATACTTGTGACACCAGGTCTTGGCACACACATATTGGTAGACTATTCTTTTGGATTGTATAACTAGTATTGTACGTTGCTAATCATCACTTATTTTAAATTCAAATTAAGAAATTGTTGTAACTATTTTAGTAAAGTAAAACGAGAACTCATTAATATTTTATGCGTTGGCTTGCTTGAAAATGGTGTTGGGCGCTATCACGACCTGTAGTGAAATTAGGTTGCGACATTTCAGATTTGCGTACCTTCAGTGAAAATAATACAATCTGTTTGTGGTGTCAAAAAGTAGACTCGGAGATCTAATACTTAGATAAATTTCATAATAGAACTCCTTTCGTACTGTCAACAGAAAATTCGTGAAGTCGACTCAACTGCAGTGAACTTTCAGATTTGCGTACCTTTAGCAAAAATTATACAATCCATTTGCGGTGTCAGAAAGTATACTCGGAGATCTTAAACTTGTATAAATTTTATGGATGAAATCCTTTCAGACAGTCAACATAAAATGTCCAAAATTGACCTAACTGCAATAAACTTTCAGATTCGCGTACTTTCAGCGCAAAAGATCATCTTGACCTTGGAGTGTCGTAATTGCAATCCATTCGTGCCGTTAAAAAGTAAACTCAGATGCCTGAAGTATCTACGAATTTCATGGAAGAACTTTTTTCGATCTACCAATAGAAAATTCGCGAAATTGACACAACTGCAATGAACTTCTACATTCGCATCCATATAGAGGTCTTTGCGGCATAAGACCTTCTAGATTAGTCAAAGTTCCATATAATGTATTGCTTGACCCATCGAAACCCAAATTAGAAATTTCACAGTTAGGCCACATGATGGGGGAACAATTCACATTGCATTCAACTACGCAATGCTTTATGGTAGCATCTTGTTTTGAAGAAATGAAGTAAACTTGGAAAGGCATTCAAGACAAGATAGCGACAGTCTTTCACGTCAATTGCTTTTATGACTTAGATTCTTCATATAGGACAAAGTATAAACATTTTTCATCCTTTTAGTATCTTGACAATGATGTATCAGATCCTTGTAGCATTGAAGCAATGAAATGTCCACTTTGGCTCGACACAAATTGCCTTCTGTCTTTCTGCAATATGCGCCTATTTGAGTAATCAATGTGATGCTTCAGCTCGAATTTTGATGATCATGTCACGTTGAAACACATTTTTTAAAGCTTATGTGACTGAACTTAGATGAAACTCTAAGCTGCCTACGTACCTCGGTGAAGAGGATCAAGTCATAACGTAGTTCAAAATAAGTGAGTTTTTATTTTTATTTTTTATGTCCTAACTTTTTCCTAGGCCGCCTCTTTTGAGGTTTTCAACCTAGCAGAATATGTTTTTGCTTAGGCCACCTTTTTCAAGGTTTTTAACCTAGCGAATTTTCTTATGTCCTAACTTTTGCCTAGGCCGCCCCTTTCGAGGTTTTTAACTAAGCGGACTCCTTTTTTTGGGTGTCGTTCGCAATTTAGGCTCATGCAGGCTAGGAGAATAGCAACATGCAGTTTAGGCTCATGCATTAAGGAGCATTTATTCTTCAAGGATAATAACTCTTCAAAAATTTCCCATTGATAGGGTCAATTCTCATGCCATCTACATCAACCAACTTGTAAGCTCCACTTGAATAGGCTTCTTGCACAACTTATGAACCATCCCATTTTGAAGTGATTTGCCCCCGGATTTGTGAAAGGTGATAACAGGTCTTCTTACTGAGAGAACTTGATCTCCAACTTGGAAGGACCTCAAGAGAACCTTTTTGTTGAAAGCACGAGAAAGATGAGCTTGATAACATTCAAGACTTTATTGAGCTTCTATCCTTTTTTCATCAAGGTACTCTAGTTCTTCAAGGCACAAACGAGCGTTTTCTTCTTCAGTAAGACCTTCTTGGACAGCAAGTCGCAAGGATGGTATTTGACGCTCAAGAGGAAGAACTGCTTCGACTCCATAAACAAAAGAATAAGGAGTTGCTTGTGTCGGCGTGCGATGAGTTGTCCGATATGCCCACAAAGCTTCTTCCGTTCTGTCATGCCAATCTCTTTTAGACTTGGAGACGACCTTCTTTAACAAGTTACAAAGTGTTTTATTAAATGCTTCGGCTAGTCCAGTTGCAGCAGCATAATACATTGACGAATTACGTTGCTTGAAGCCAAAAAGTTCACAGATCTTGGTCATCAATGTGTTATCGAACGGTTTGCCATTATCTGTTATTATATAACTAGGAATGCTGAAATGATATATGATGTTCACTCGAATGAAGTTTGCAACATTCTCTTTCTTCACTTCCTTGAGAGCGACGGCCTCAGCCCATTTTGAGAAGTAATCAGTTGTAGCCAAGATGTATAGATGTCTTCCAGAAGATTTTGGAAATTGTCCAACAACATCTAATCCCCAAGCGTCAAATGGCCAAGATGCAATAGTAGGGTGTAACATTTCAAGTGGTTTGTGTATGAAATTTAAGTGAAACTGGAAAACCTTGCATCTTCGAGCATAATCTAAACAATCTTTCACTATTGTCGGCCAATAGTAACCCATCCTCTTAATGTGGAAATGGAGCTTCGACCCAGATTGATGTGGTCTACAAACTCCAAAGTGTGCCTCTTTTATATCTTGAGGTTCTTCATCTTCCTCTAAGTAACACAAGAGAACTCCCTCAAATGATCTTTGATACAAAGTGTCTTTGTAGTAAAGGAAGCGAGGGGCATGCCGTCGAATTTTGATCTTTCTCCTTGGATCTTTTTGAAGTATCCCATAACATAAGTAGTCGATCATGGTTTGTCGCTAATCAACCTTCTCAGCTTCAGCGATGGCTACCAAATGCTCAAGCTTTTTTTCTTCATCCTCATTCTCATCTGGCAGCACTATCCATTTTTGTCAGATAGTGATTTGTGTTAGGTCGGCAGAGTCAATGTCAAAGCTAGAGCAGCTAAGGCATCAGTTTTCTTATTTTTCTGCCTTGGCACATGCTGAAGATTTACATTGCCAATCCATCCAATCAATTTCTGCACATAATCATGATAAGGACGCAATTCTGGATTTTTGGCCACATAGCTACCTAGAAATTGATTGATCACTAACTTAGAGTCTCCAAAAATATGTAATTAGAGTTGTCTCATATTAACGGCCATCTCAAGCCCAAGTATAAGTGTTTGATATTCTTCAACATTGTTGGTGCAATGTTGTGTTAAGGTGAAGGAATATGGCAAGACTTCTCCTTGAGAAGTGACAAACACAACACCTGCGCCATCTCCTTCACGATGTGCGGCACCATCAATATACATTTTCATGGTGGTTGCACTTTGATGACCATTGCATCCTCATCAGGTAGTTCATCAGTCAACTCCCAGTCATTTGGAATTGACCTTTGGAATCTGCTAAAACTTGTCCTTACATAGCTTTTGTTGGGATGTACACAATCACGAATTGTTGAAATTGGAGGTACCACCTTTCCAATGCCAAACAGAACTTTTTGATCGGAGAATAGTTCAGCTCATTTGAAGTCATCATCCTACTCAAGTAGTAGATGGAATTTTCTTTACTTTCACCATTTGCTTGGGCCAAAAGGGCTCCAACTAACCTTTCTTGGGCTGCAATATATAGAATCAATGGCTTTCCTGGTATAGAGGCTGCCAGAACCAGAAGTTTCACCAAATAGGATTTGATGCTTTGGAATGCGTTGTTACAAGCTTGGTCCCATACAAAAGGTACATCCTTCTTCACGATACGGCTAAAAGGTTGGCACTTCCCTGCTACATTTGAGATGAATCTTCTAAGGTACGCCAATTTTCCTTGCAGACTTTTTAGTTCATGTATATTTTTAGGCTCGGGCATCCTCAAGATTACATCAACTTTTGCTTGATCTATCTCAATCCCTCAATGTCGAACAATAAAGCTAAGGAATTTTCCAGAAGTAACTTCGAAGGCACATTTTAACGGGTTCATTCTAAGTTGATATCTCCGGAGTCGTTCGACTGCAAGTGGTCTCCTCTCTTTCTTGATATCAACACTAAATCATCCACATAGCATTCCACATTCTTGTAGAGGATGTCGTCAAATATATTCTGCATTGACCTTTTATATGTGGCGTCGGCATTCTTCAAGCCAAAGGGCATTACTTTGTAGCAATAAATTCCTTTAGGAGTGCGAAATGCAGTAAACTCTTCATCTTTCGGTGCCATACATATTTGATTGTAGCCAGATGATACATCCATGAAAGACGTTGCCTCGTATCCGGTGGTGGCATCAATTATGAGCTCTAGGATGGGGAGCGGAAATTCATCCTTAGGGTATACATTATTGAGGTCTCAAAAATCGACAAAAACTCGAATTTGGCCATTCTTCTTCTTCATAGGAACAATGCTTGTAATCCATACAGGATATTTAACCTCCCAAATAAAACTAGCTTCGATGAGTTTATTTACCTCGGCTTCGATTGATGGGATCAATTCTGGCCTGAAGTGTCTTTGGGCTTGCTTAACAGGACGAGCTCCTTTCTTGACCGCAAGATGATGAACTGCTACTTTAGGATCTAAACCAGGCATCTCTTTGTAGCTTCAAGAAAATATATCTCTATATTCTTTGAGTAGCTCCACATAAGTGCTTTCTTCATTTGTGGTTAGTAGGGGACTTACATAGGTGGGCATGGAGTCTTCTGCAATGCCAAGGTTGACTTCTTTCAATACATCAACTATCATTTTAATTCCTTCTTCTGGTTCCAGAGGAGCGCCCATGACATCTTCGTCTTCTTGGGGATCACCATCATTAAATGATATATAGCTACACCAAGAGTCATCTCCCAAATTTTTGTCGACCTCCCTTATAAATGTAGTGTATTGCTCCTCATTCGCAGTAATGTGATATGAAGATCCTACACTTTCTTCATCTTCGTCATGCTCTCTAGTGTGGACCACCGTGCGAGTCTTCACTTTGAGTACCTCTCCGCATGAAATCAAAAGTTCTGATTGTTAGCTCATTCTAGAAGGGATCAGGCTTTGACACTTTTTGGAGATACTTTGGACTCTAGATGGCAAAGGACTTCTTATTTTTTCATAATTTCTTTGGGACTTGTTCTTCTTCCTTTTCAATGGACCCAACCTCTCAAATACAGAAGTTCTTGTAGTTGGTTCTCCAAGTCGATCAAAGACAGAAGGCCTTTTATTAGGACCAGCAGGTTTATCTTCTATCGTGATATAGTTAATACTTGCTCTTCTTATGGAGATGTGAACTGGTGGGGGTTGTTTATAACCCAGACCCTCACGTGATTGCTTCACCACATGCTCCTTATCCTTCATCGTGTTTTGTTTCCTGGTAGATTCAGGTGGGAGCTTCCCTAGCTTAGATGGTTCGTTGGGATCATATCCATCCTTTGCGAACAACCTGTAAGCATTCAGATCAAAACCTTCATTTGTGCTTTTCGTGGGGAGTGCCTTATTTTGAGGCACGTTAAGGGACACAAACTTTTCCATTAACTTTGAAGATAACTTTATGGTATCAATCTTCTTGATAGGGAGGGTTAGTTCTCTTAGTGCATCTCGTTGGAGGCTTTATGATTCTCCTTCATCTTTCTTCACTTTTGGGACGTAACGAAATAAAGGATCTTTTTCTTGCCTACAGTTGCAACATTCGTTTTGTGAGCCTTCGAAACTTGGTATGATTCTATTATAACTTTATCTTCACTACTTCAGCCCTTTTAGACACGATATTATCTACTTTCTCTTATTTGCTAGCAGAGGACCTATCTTTTTCGGATGATGAAGATCTCAAAGCATGCATTGGTGCACATGACACTTGGAGTGCTTGCTGTCCCAAAAGCTCTCCTTGCTTCGGGTGATTGGCCCTAGACTCCCCATAGTAGCGTTCAGGATACTTTCAACGTCAGAAGAAAACTTAGAGTCAACAACTTTTTAGTCGATCTTCTTTGAATTCATCTTAGTAATCTTAAATGTTGAGAGTTGAGAAGAGATGAGAGGTAGAGATAGTCCCACCTGGCGTGCCAAAATTTTAACAACTAAATTTTTCTTCTGAAAAATAATAATCAAGACAAGAAATATAACGATAAATATTATATTCGATTTCAAGTGATGGTGTTACAATCTCTAATATATCTCTAAATCTAAAGAGATGTAGTTCTCTGGTTCTTCTCCTCACGGACGATGGTTCAAGAGCCTGAGAGCTTGATCTTGAACTTGACGGATTTCAGATTTATAGTATGTTACGAACAATTTGAAGGTCGTCACAAACCAGGATTTGGTGTTGGATTATCACAAACGGAAGATTTGAAGCCCGCCTATGATTTGAGTTTGCCTTTGGAATTTGTCCCTAGACAACGATTGCAGATATGGATGGAGACCTTGTTGCTATTCTTCATATCTTCTTTAGCCTTTCCTTCTGCTTACATGCGTGTGTCTTAGCCTTCTCCTTTGACCCCTTTATATAGGTGTGGGGTGGAGTAATCTCCGAGAAAACCCTAATAGATCATTGGGCTTGAGGTTTATGGGCCGGTCCATCTGATAGAAGATCAACTGACGAGCTAGCCCAATAATACATTGAACTTTTATTTAAATCAATTTATTTTAGATTTAAATAATCAACCCGATTATACAAGCCCATAGTATCATTTGGACAAATATGTATTTAACATATGATAAAGTCCAAATTACTTGTGATTCAAATTTAATAAAATTTTAGTTGTCTGCAGGGTCATATTTTATAAAATATTTAGTCACCAAGAGAGCTACTGAAAACGAGGTTTCTAATGTATACTACTATATGTTTTCTACTAACTCAGTAAGAATAATAGGTTTTACATTTCAAAATCATTCAAGTGAACTCAATGTAAGCTGGAGAATGCTTTGGAGTTTAGTGATTTGTACCAATCATGAAAACTATAATTACAAGTTGCCATCCAATCCAGACATATGCATATTTGCTTGGCCGATCACGGCTATAATTGTCTATACGATTAATATCTGCAAATCCGTAAACTCTATATTTGGATGTCACATTGAAGCGTGAATTATAAACAGTAGGAAGCTCGAATTGATATTGTTTTCTCCGGATGGGTTGATTTTTATCTAAGAAATAACAATTGGGTCCATAAAAATAATCAAATAAATTAAAGATGTAAGTTGTTGTTTTTCGTTCTTCCTGAAAATGAAAAAGAAGCCATTTACTCAATTAGCAATAATTTTTTCTTAGACTTTTGGGCAGGAAATAAAGAAGGATAAGGATAAAGTGTCCCCTCAAGTCAAGAATTAGGGCCCTCCAAGTTTAACCAGTGAATCGATTTTTAGTACTACACATATTTTTGTTACAACAATAAACCAATTGTAATCCCACAAATTGGGTTTTGAAAAAATAGTGAGTACACAAACCTTACCTCTATCTTGAAAAGATTAGATAGTTGTTTCTGATAAATCTTTAGCTCAGGAAAAGATAAAAAGAGAAGTAGCAACAAGCATAACAACAACAAGATAATAACAACTGAAGCGAAATAAACAACAGGCTAATAAGAAAATACAATACTAACAGTAATACTCAGAGGCAGATGCACACTATACGTACAGCGGTCACCGACAGCTGGAAACTTCGACAAAAATACTATATATATTTGTAAATATTTTTAAGAAATAATAAGATATTAGTGTAGGCCACCTTACCAATTCTTATGAATAGTGATATTGAATGTCATGGTGACCCGCGACCGCCGAATCCTGGACCCACCATTGCTAATATTACTGGTATGGAGGAGAGAAATACTTGACTATCTACCAACATTTTACCCTAATTCATGACCTCCGTACCCTCCTATCAAGGATCATATTCTCGATAAGCTGAAGCAGCGTCATGTCCTGCCTAATCACTCTCCCCAATACTTCTTCGGTCTATCTCAACTTCTGTAATGCCCCGATAGGTCATCTAGAGTTTTACCTTAATTTTATATTCTGAAGCCTCCAATAGCTTCTTTAGGCCTTCCTAGATTTGTGTGCAAATTTCGATTTCTGTAAGACTTTTATGTTAAAAATTGATAAAATATGAAATTTTGTCTTAAAATTCATTTGAGTTGACTCTAGCCAACATTCTAAGCAAACGGGACCATACTCGTATTTTGACGGTCCTGGTAGGTTCGTATCGTAATTTGGGACTTGGGCGTATGCCCGAAATCGAATTTGGAGATACCTAGCTAGAGTTATCACTTTTTGTCGAAATTTTTAAGCTTAAAGGTTTAATGAATTCAAAGATTTGTCCAATGTTTGACTTTGCCGATACCGAATCCGTATTTTGATTTTGAAACTTGATATAGGTCCATTACTATATTTATGATTTATCTGCCAAATTTGGTGAGAAACGGAGTTGGTTTGGCATTATTTGGATGTCCGATTGTTAAAATAGAAATTCTAAAGTTTCATTGAAAATTTCATTTGATTTGGTGTCACATTAGTAGTTCTAGGTATGATTTTTGTGATTTGATCGCGGGAGCAAGTTCTTATGATATTTTTGGACTATTGTGCATATTTGGTTTGGAGCCCCGAGGGCTCAGGTGAGTTTCAGATAGGCTATGAAATGAATTTGGACGTAGAAAATAGGTGGTGTAAATCGGTTTCTGGTGCAGACCTCAGACCTCGTAATTGCGAGGTCAGGCTTCGTATTTGCGATGAAGCAGCGTCACTGTCAGCTTCATATTTGCGAGCTATTTCCTCGCAATTTCGAAGAATAGCTGGCACCATAGCTTCGCATTTGCGGACAAATTCTTCACTTTTGCGATGGGAACTTGGGGGAAGTTTGTTCATATTTGCGATCAATTAGGTCGTATTTACGGTAAGACCCAGTTCACATTTGCGAACAAATCATTGCAAATGTGATGATAGCAGAGATAGGGGACATTCACATTTGAGAGGCAAATGGCGCATTTGCAGGATTCGTAATTGCGAACCCCAGGTCACAATTGCAATATTTGCGCCTGATCAAAAGGTCACTACAACAAAAAGGGGTTTTAGCGGCAATAAAAAAAAGCATTAGCAGCAATAACAATAGCCATTGTATCATTTACCAGCTATTGATGTTTAGCCGCTAAAGCCGAGGTCGGTAAGCCTTCAGCGGCGTTTATCACAAAAGTTTGTAAAAGGTGTGACTTATTGCCGCTAAATATCATCTGATATAAGGGCAGTTGATTGCGACAATGGCTACTAAATCCAAGCTAAAACAGCTACTAATGTTCTTTTAATGTCCATTTTTATTGCCACTAAATTAAAAAAAAAAATATCGCTAAAAATCCATATCTTTAGCGGTAATTATTTTGTGGCAATAAGTATTAATATGCCTTTTTAGCATCTATTTTAATGGCTAGTAAGTTCAATTAAATTATCACTAAAAATCATCTTTAGCAGCAAATATAATAACTACAATATCCCCCGGGGAAAAATCTTAAATTTGTGCTAAAAGTGACAAGCTATAATGGCAATAGTTTGGCCACCATTAATCATAGCTACTACATTCATTCAAAATATTTTCAAATAACATAACATATTAATATTAATTCATAAAAACATAATGTATCTCATTAAATCTTAACAAATAAAAATATTTATCCAAAATATTAGTATCACAGTAACTTAAAAAATAAACTTATATTGTTTGAAGTAAATAGCTAATGTCATTATATATGACAAATCCCAACGGACAATAGTCTTCAAATAATTTTTGTAACTTTTCATCATGTTGAAATCTTTGACCCGCTAAATTATCGATCATCATACTGTATGACCTGAAATTATAAAATAACTATGTCAATAGATGAAATATATGAGCACAGTAGATGTACGCATAAGCAAGCAGATCTTCTTCTTCTACTTGTATCCATTTGTTGCTTCTGCAATGGACTATTTTGATCCACAGTGAACCAAAAGGCCAGAGATCATATCTTCTGTAAGTGAAACTACTAGTGCTCTTTAATTCAAAAGGCCAGAGATCATATCCAAATGTACGACATTCTTCTACTTTTAATTGAGCTAATAAATAATATTAATTGAGACCATACCAGGGAGTCCAGTACAAATCTGTCTTTATTACAAAATTTAGAAAGTTAACTATATCTATTAAGGCATCTTAAATTGTTTTAAGTTACACCAATAAACAAGGTCTGTTACACATTAGGACTTCAACATATGACTAGTCTCAATTGCACCATGAAAACGTCTGTGATTTTCTCCCTATCCTTTATCCCCACAATGTTTGCGGGGATTGTAAACCAAATCTTGCGCAAAGTTATTTGTCTTCCTACCAGTCACCTAAGGTAAGCTTTTTGGGAAATTTACCTAGCTGAGATCCAAGGATATCTGCCCAATATTATACATTTTGCCACATCATTTACAGGGTATAACATCCTTTTACTAATATTATGTGTGGGTGAATTTTCAGTAAAGGACTCTATAGTTATTGGAACATTTGGAAATCTTCCTTTTATAACTCATGCTTCAGAGTTTTCAGTAAGATTTAAATATACCAAATCAACACATCTGTTTCCCCGAACATGGCGGACGAACTATGGATCCTATCTAGTAAAGGAAGAAGAAAACGTCCGGCAAAAATATACTACGATAAAAAAGAAGAAGATTTCGTAATGATCTACAATAAAGAAAAACTCAAACAGTAGAGCGCTAAACGATAAAGATAAGTAGTCCCGTGAGATGGTGAAGTGTTTGCAGCAACAATCTGGGTGTATTTTCGGAAGACTTTTATATTAAAAATTGATAAAATATGAAATTTTGCCTTAAAATCCATTTGAGTTGACTCTAGCCAGCGTTCTGAGCAACCGGGCCTGAATTCGTGTTTTGACGGTCCTGGCAGGTCCGTATCGTGATTTGGAACTTGGGCGTACGCCCGAAATCGAATTCGGAGGTCCCTAGCTAGAGTTATCGCTTTTTGTCGAAACACTACAAGATTATGCATATACAGCTACGAAGTACGTCGTAGCTAAACATAAAAATTTCTGTGGTTAAACACTTTAGCTACAATAATTTTTTCGTAGCATCCTTAGCTAGAAGTAGTGTAGCAAAAAGTTAGCTGCAAACTTTAATATTTCTTGGCTAAGGATTAATACTTATTGCTACAAAATATTTTGTGATGTAGTTATATTAATAAAATATTTTTCCACGAAGAATATATATTTATAGCTAATTATTCTATTGTTTTGCCACGATAAATCAATTTTGCAGCTATCTTCTACTTTAGCCACAAAGGGATATACCGTGGCAAAAGATGTTATTTATTTAGGCACAAAATTCAAATATGTAGCTGTGTTCACATAATAAATTTGTATTATAGTATTTATATTTAGCTACCGATCCATAATTTCATAGCTATAAATCATCAAAATATCCTGATTAGATATTTTTATTATGTTTTATTTGGAGACTAAATTTTTTTTGTAACTACCCGGCCGGTCGTTTCATGAGTTACTACTCTGTTTCCCCTATTTCTGCTTCTTTACATGTTGTTCAGATGTATTTCATTGCATCGTATTGGTTAGTTTGGGTTCAGAGTTGTTTTGTAGAGAAATAAGACACTTAGTCTCCTAAGTTGCCCTTTTAGTTGGAAAGTCAACCGGAAGTTGACTTGTGTGAAAATGATCTCGGAATTTGGTTTTTATCGTTCGGATAGCTTCGTGAGATGATTTGGGACTTAGGAGCATGATCGGAATGCATTTTGGAGGTCCGAGATAGATCTAGGCTTGAATTGTGAGAGTAGAATTTTGGCGTTTTTCAATCGTTAGTGTAAATTTGGATATCGGGGTCGGAATAAAATTCTGGAAATTGGAGTAGGTCCCTTGTGTCATTTGTAACGTGTGTGCGAAATTTCAGCTCATTCGGATAAGGTTTGATAGACTTTTTGATCAAAAGCGGAATTTGGTAGTTTTGGAATCTTTTAGCTTGAATCCGAGGGTGTTTTATGATTCGATGGTGTATTGAGTATTTCGAGTGTTGGTAAAAGTTTGAATACTGTTATGTGACTTGTTCGAACTTATGGTTGAAGTATCGGGGGCCTCGGAATGAATTAGGATGATTTTCGAAAAAATTGGCTTTGGAAATGAGCAGCTGAAGTTGATGCCCCTATCATAACCACACCTGCGGATTGGGGACCGCAGGTGCGTGATCGCAAAAGCGTTGGGGAAGCCGCAGAAGCGGCCTGGGGCTAGAGGACCAGCCGTCCCAGGTGCGAAAACTTGAGCGCACGTGCGAGACCGCAGGTGCGGTTCGAGGAATTTAAGTGAAAACCACAGAAACGGAAATTTGACCGCAAAAGCAGTAGCACAGAAGCGGAAAAGGGAACGCAGGTGCGAAATCCCTGGGTCAGAAAGTATATTAGGTGTCCTTCGCGAATTTTTGCTAAGTTCTCCATTTTTTATTCGGGTTTGAGCTTGAGGGAGTAAATTGAAGAGGGATTTCGAGGGGATTTCGTGGAGGTAAGGTTTTTGGACCCTAAACTTGTTTTTATGATGGTTTTTAACTGCTTAAGCTTGAAATTTATGGTAATTAGTGGTTAAAATTGGGGGTTTAGTGCTTGGAAATTGGATACCTAAATTTAGGGATTTGAGGGGTCATTTTTTGTTAGATTTTTGTATTATTGGTATGTATGGACTCGTAGGAGGATAAGGGTTATATTGACGTGATTTTTATCGGTTTTTGAGACGTGGGCTCGGGGGTCGGGTTTTGCCAATTTCGGAATTTGTGTTGTAATTTGATTATTTTCGTATGGGCTTAGCTCCCTTAGCATATATTGATGTTGTGATGCTGTTTTTGGATAGATTTGACGCGAGTTGAGGCTGAGTTGAGAGGCAAGGGCGTCGCGGAGTAGTATTTCATCTGGTTTGAGGTAAGTAACCATTGTAAATCTAGACCCGAGGGTATGAAACCCCGACATTTTGTATTGTTTTGATAAATAAGGTGACGCACATGCTATGTGACGAGCGTGTGGGTGTGCACCGGTGGGGATTGTGACTCAGTTCGTCCCGGATCGGTTATTAAGCCGCGTATTTGATTTAAAATCTTATGAAATCCCTTATTTTTTGAGATTGATACTATATTTTAGGTAGTACGCCGTGTTTGGGCCTTGTGTCGATCTCTTTAGACCCTTAGAGGTATTTTTACTACTCTCCTCACTCTATTAGATTTGAAAGCATATCCTCAGTCATGTTTTACTCGCTATTTGTTTAAAACCGGTTTCATCACTCTATTTTTTAATATATGAAAACTGTTGAGCTGAGTTTCCTTGATTGTCCCTGATTTGCCCGAGTGACCGTGAGCTGAGAGATGTTGAAGGCCTAATGGTGAGGAATATATATATGGATCGGGATGCATGCCACAACGATATATCTTGGATCGAGCTGCGTGCCGCATCGATATGACGCTTGGGTTGTAGGAGCCCCTTCAGAGTCTATACACCCCCAGTGAGCGTAGTCGACTATAAACTATGGATCAGGCTGCACGCCGCAGCAATTACTATTATTATTATATTGATACCCAATTTTTCCCTATGTATTTTTATATATAAAATACTTTCAAAATAGCATGTACATATAAGCATGCCGAAGAGTTTTTGTATTATTTTTTCAAATTTTTAAAGATTTTAAAATCAATTTATTTTAGCAGTACAAAATTCATAATTATTCCCAAAATCATCAATTTTGGTGAATAATTTATTTTATTCCCATATTTATACCAAAAAAAATAATTAAGATAATTTTTGCATATTTTTTACAAATTTATTTGGTATTTTTAAAACTAAATTGCATATAATTGCAATTATAGCCTGTTCTACGATTGATAGCATTTTGCAACTATAAAATCGTTTCCAGTATTTTTAGATTAATATTTATATATTATTAACAAGTTCAATGCTTTTAATATTTTTTCAAATCATTTTAACTATTTTTATAAAATGAAAGAGGGGAAAATTGGCTATTTAACACATAGCCATTTCTATTTCAATTTTAACCTCAATTTAACCCCGAATTCCACCAAATTTAAAACGACCCAATTCTAATTTTAACCCGACCCTTTGACCCGTTTTCAGACCCGCCCGGCCTCCCCTTTAATCCTGGCCATTGATCATTCTGATCAACGGCCGTGATTCGTTCTTTCCTTTTTTAATTCCCATACTCCCTAACCCTAGATCATTTGTATCAAAGACGCCGCCTTTGAACTCTCTTCATCTCCCAAATCCTCTCTAGCCCTCCCCGAAACCCTAATCGATTCCCACCTACTTCTGTCATGTTTCTACCGGAATCCATGGCATTCCTGGCCATGGATGGCCTGTGCTCACTCTCTCTCACCATTAACCTAAGCCACTCGAGGTTTGAAGGCTGATTTCAATGGCTCCTTTTAGATCTGTAATGCCTCTCCGGCCATTTTCCGGCGTATTCGAGCAATATGAGTCTCTTCAACTCAGGATCCGACTTTCCTCAAGACCTTCTCATTCTAGGGTCTTCTCTATTGTTTTTAAGCCGTCTAAGGTTCTATACTTACTTATTTTTTCTTAGATCTGTGCCATGCCTGGTCTTTACTTGACGTCTTAAGATTTTTCCCCAAAATTTCCTTTTCAAAATCGTTCAAATTCAATTTTTAGGGTTTCTGGAAAGTTTCTTTAAATGTTTTCTAACTCCTTTGTTCTCTCTTTATGTGTGTTTATACTCATATCTTTATTTCTTATTATTCTCGAGTTTGCTCTCTTTTGTTTCTTTTCTGATTATGAAAGACCTTTCTGTTCTTTTTGTCACTCTCATGCTCACATGTTAACTTGGTGTGTTATTCCTCATTCTTTTCTATATGTGTTTAAGTTTGAGCTCTTTGATTTTGTTTCACCTTACTAAATTTTGTTGATGTTTCTGCTAAGCATGTTTTTACCTGCTTTGTTTAAAACTCATATCCTCTCTTTCTTCTGAATTCGTTTGTGTATGTTTGCCTCTCACAAGCCTTTGAAAGGGGCTTCTAATCCTCTCTCAATGACTTTAATTTCTCACCTCTGATTCTATTTGAAACTCTAAAGATTTGGGGATTTTCTTTGATAAGTAGTACTAGGGTTCCACTTTGGGACCCTAGGTTTGAAGACTCACTATGAGCCTGTAATCGAACTTGAACCCTTTTGTTTGTGACTCTGAAACTTTCAGTAACTCTTTTCTAGGGTAAACGGCTCTTTTGTTTGATTTAGGTGCTTTATATATGATAAAAAAACTCCTCTTTTAAAAGGTTTTCACAACCAAGTGATTGATTCCGAAATCCCTTTTAAAAAGGCTAATAATTCCTTACTGATTTCTTTTGATTGAACCTCGTTTACCCTACTGGCTATTTATTTTGATCTTTTTTTGTAGAAATTCTATGCTTGTGATGTTTTCCTTAAATACATGGTCTCGTGTATTCTTTCTGTAATTCTATACCAATGTTTGAATTACTTCTATAGTTATATGATTCTTTCCTTTATTACCTTGATTTCCTGTGATTACAATTAGATCCGGGATCCTCTTGATTGGTTTTCGAACTGATGCCCTATTTTTACTTTATAAATACCCTATTATTCCAACTTTCCTTAATTACCCACTATGTATTTGACCTTGTTTATGCACTATGTAATTTCTCTGCCCTAATCAGCCCTATTGAACTAATTTCTTTCCTTATTCTGTCTTGACTAACTGTTTGAACTAGACTCCTTAATTAAAGGATTCCAATTGTCTTAATTGACACTAATTGATTGCTATTTCCATATTTGTGCATCCTTTGCCTATGTATTACTTGTTTTCAAAACTATATAAAGACCTAGTCTTCCCTCTTTACACACACTGACATACATACGAACAATAACACTTTTGATTACTTACTGTCTTGCAATACTGTTTGAATTCAATACTTGGCTTTGCTTGAGATCTTTTGGAACTACTTTGTTTGCAACTTGGCTCTCTCAAGGCTACTGTTTTCTTACTTATTTTCCTTTGAAACTGGTATGTCTTTTATTTAATTTTCTGCCTCACCCCTATGTGTTCACTCTACAGTTTCAGACTTTTTGTTTACTTTACTGCTCATGTTCAGTAATTTATGCTAAATATTTTTCTTCCTTGCTTTTGTTTCTGTTATGAATCCCTACCCTTATTCCCTTCTATATGCCTGAGTTAAGGTCTTGGACTGACAGTATCCTAATTACTGCCTAGGTTATAACCTGATCCACAATGGATCCTAACTCTCAATGTTTGGCTAGCAGGTTGGTTAGGGGTGTGCCAACATTCCAATTGCTGGGCATGACCACCAGCCTGCCATGTCTCTCCCTGATTCCATTCCCCCTGTGCACTTACACTTATTCTTACACTTTTAAGTTCTGCCCCTCTCTTATGAGCCTTGCTTTGGGACCTTGAGTTCCCTCTAAACTTGAACATCTGAGGGCTGGCCTTTCCACACTGCACTATGTTCTTAATTCTGCAATGTTTTGGGGTGTAAGCATTGCCCGGAGTCCCTTTGAGACTCTTGGGAACTTTGACACACTCCAAATATTAGAAAGTCTTTTGGAAATCTGATCCTGGAAGTTGGTTCATCTCATATTGTTGGACTTCGAGTCTGAATTAGGCTATTTAGATGTAGCTAGAACTTTTGATGTAATTTTACTTATTTTTCTGATTCACTCGGGTCTGTAATAATTTGTAATAACTACGGGGTGTATAGTAAAAAATGGGGGAGGGTCTCTCATGTTATGCATATAGGGTAGACATCATGCTTTAGGTTCTATTTCTGCAATCACAACATTTTTTCGTTTATATATCTGCATTTAGAAATTCTGCCTATATGATTGTTTCATTATGCATTTAGAAATTCTTCCTATAAGATTGTTTCATTATGCATTTAGAAACCATGCCTATAGGTCTTTATAACTTCTGCATTACTGCATTTAGAAAACATGCCTATAAGTCCTGCATTTCTGCATTTTAGAAAACATGCTTATAAGTTCTGCATCTTAGAGATTATGCGTATAGGTTCTGCATATAGAAAACATGCCTATAAGTTTTTCTGCACTTCTGCATATACCCGCCGTTAGGCAAACAATCTTAGGCTTAATAATAACCAATCCATTCTAGATATCATGGCTATAGGGTTCTTGTATTTATGTAACTTTTGAAAAAACCAATAACACTTAGAGATCATGCCTATAGGAATAAATCAACTGAACCAGTCCCGTTTTGAATCTAAAACCAGTCTTAAAGTCTGCGGATCCTTTTTTATAAAACCAGCAAACTTTTTCCTTAAAATCAATACAGCTCTATTAGATGTCATGCCTATAGGCCTCACTTAGGCAAACTATTAGGTGATTAATTAACTGTATCAGTCTTTGATAACTACATCTAGACAAGGCTAATTCGGACTCCTCATCTGAGAAATATGTGATGAATCAGCCTATCCTGCGCCTTAATTTAATTCAGACCAAACCAATACTTGTAAGTCATGCTAAGTAATTTGCTGCTTTGAATGAGGAGGCCTACTTGAGCTTTAACTGCTATTTTTCCCCCCTTTAACTGCTATTTGTTATTGCTTGTCGCCTAGATTTTTATCCTTTCGAAAATTCTGGAAAAGCCCCAACTCCCTCCCCTTTAGGATTAGTAGTCTCAATGCCTCCGAGGCTGATAGGATCGGGATAGGAAATAGCATGCAATAAGCAATGATACCATTCTGCGCCTTAATACCTTAATGGGTTGGGAAGGGTAGATATGGAGATGATGACCGATGCACTAATATCTCATGTAGCCCCTCTTCCGATGAGTGATTACTGGATATTGCATTGACGTGATCCATATTAATCATATACCTAGGACCCCCCTCTATTTACCTGTCCTTATCTGCTTTCTTTAGAATTGCTTAAATCTTTCATAAATTTCTTCCCTCTTTACTGTTCCTCAAACGTTTTCAATTTATTTGCCATATTATATGCAAGCCCCTCTATTTGAGCCCTTGATTGCTTACTTGATTATGTGAAGTCACAATTGTAACATGGCCGGGAACCACACTAGTGGATCTTGAGGGGTTCCTAATACCTTCCCCTCGAGATAATTTCTAGCCCTTACCCAAACTCTGGTTCTTCAAACTCAAACCCTTCTTATTGTCCTAATGTACTTAATCATTAGGTGACGACTCTTTAAGTTCCAAAACCCAATTCCTAAAAGGGAATGAGTTGTCCTCCCAAATGTCATAAGCCCGATTTCGCGAGAAAAAGGGGGCACGACAGCGTGGCGACTCTGCTGGGGATATTTCTTTTAGGCTTTTACCATTTCACGTTATTTGTGACTTTACTGCTTCTTTGTTGCCTTTATTTAATGTCTTTATTTCCATTCTATTACGAAACTGACTTGGGTCCTTGTTTCTTTCCTTTAATGCTTTCTTTTACTGCTTTCCTTCAATACTGTTGTAATTATGAGCAATTATTGTAATCATTACTTTATGAACATGCAAATACATGACAACTTGTTTCATTCTTGTAATTGCATCCTCAACATCATATTTCACTTGTGCCAAACAAAATACCATAGCAACGCTTATAATGAGTGGTTGCGCCCTTCCGATATCATTACCCCCTAAATTTGGCAAAGGCGTATTTTGCGGTAAAACCAGTCGATCAACGGTGTAGTCGACGGTTCCGTGCCTTTCCCTCTTGAGTTGTTCCCTCAAGGGTACTAGTCTAATACCCCATAGAAACCTTACTCTGTTCAATTCTGTATGCATCACTATCGAATCTAGTCGAGTCAGTTATGTTGTCCACATAATGACTCTTTAGGATATCCTTGTCCAAAGTCCACTGGGTTTCCTTGGAACCCAAATGGACACTACCACGTTCTGTGCATTTATTTGGAGAACTAAATGCTTTTTATGCCAATTATTGATATTTAATAGTCGAGTCTTGTGGGGGTAAAGGACTAACCCTTTTTGTTTTGCAGAAAATGAAGAGCGAGGTACCCAACTTCGGTATGGTTAGCAAACCCTCACTCTTGCTAGCTTAGTGGAGGAATCTCCCATCAAGTGACCAAGTCAATGAATGGAAAGAGAAGACCACCAAGGCTAGCGAAAAGCTAGAATATCTAGAATACAGTCTGCTGGAATTGGAAGGAAAAGTGAGGAAAAGAACCATTGATTGCTAGAACGCTGAGGGAAACGAAGGAGAACGCTTGGCAAAGGCATTTTTACTGGAGAATCTACGTGAACTGGAGGATTTGATCAACGAGAGCATTCAACCTGGGAAGGTCCTTTTGGACCAAATAGATAGGATTCTTTTCTTTTTGCTTTAAAAATGTAATAAGGCCAATGACCATTAGTGACATTTTATTTTCTGCTATTTTAATGTCGTTTTGGGATTCGTCTTATTTCTATCATAAAATGAGGCATTTATCATTATAAGTTCTCCAAATTAACTTTTCGCTAGGACTACCTCGGGCACAACGAGGCTCCCAAAATAGGACGCAATTCATATTCTTACACTATGTGTTTAAATACTGCAACATTTTTCTTCTCATAATCCGCACTAACTTGCTTCCTTTTTGTTTTTACCTTTTGTTTATTCCCCTCCCCAAAGGTTAGTTCGTGCACTCTGGCATCATCATCTTACTCCACAAGATCCAAAGGCCCTTCTATACAAATTGTGAGTTGAGGAGCACGCCTCAACAATTGGTCCATCAGAACCACCAGGGCCCGGAAAGCTTTGGGGTAGCAAGGCTGAACAAAGCACCATGCATTATCTTTATTTTTCGCTAATTGACTTTCTTTCCGCATTTTTAATGTTGAAATAAGAGCTCCAATGTTCAAAACAATTATGAAATTTACCAAAGCATTTCAGTTTCTTATAAATCTTGCTCTTATTACTTTTTATCATTTACTTTATTTACACAGCATTACTATTACTTGTCTTGATGAATCGACGATTGTGACATGCAACGAGACAACGCAACAAACGGATATGGACTCAGAAGAAGATGATATACCAGAAGAGGTTGTTAAAGAGGTTGAGTATTTTGAGAACAGACCTAAGTCTAATTTGGACGAAACTGAGATTGTCAACCTGGGAGATGCAGAAAATGTCAAAGAAACACAAATCAGCGTTCATCTGTAACCATCAGAAAAGAAAAAGTGCATAGAATTTCTAAGGGAATATGAGGACATATTTGCCTGGTCTTATGATGACATGACTGGTCTTAGTAGATCTATTGTAGATCACAAATTTCCAACCGATCCGATATGCCCACCAGTAAAACAGAAGCTCAGGAAGTGCAAACCTGACATGAGTTTGAAAATCAAGGAAGAAGTCACCAAGTAAGTCAAAGCCAAGGTTCTTAGGGTAGTGGAGTATCCAACATGGTTAGCCAATATTGTGCCAGAGCTGAAGAAGGACGGGAAGGTCAGAGTCTGTGTCAACTATCGGGATCTCAACCAGGCCAGTCCGAAAGACGACCTTCCCTTGCCGAACATACACATTCTAATTGACAATTGCGCCAAGCATGAACTGCAGTCATTCGTTGATTGTTTTGCTGGGTATCATCAGATATGGATGGATGAGACACAGAGAAAACGGCTTTCATTACGCTGTAGGGGATGTATTGTTACAAGATGATGCCGTTCGGGTTAAAGAATGCTGGGGCCACCTACATGAGGGCCATGACTGCTATTTTCCATGACATGATACACAAAGAGATCGAGGTATATGTAGACGACGTCATCATCAAATCCAAGAGATCCAATGACCACATGGAAGATCTGAGGAAGTTCTTCAACAGACTAAGAAGGTACAACTTGAAGCTGAATCCCGCCATATGTGCATTCCGGGTTCCTGCCGAAAAACTACTTGGGTTCATTGTGAGTCGTCAAGGAATAGAACTAGATCCGTCAAAGGTAAAAGCCATCCAAGAATTGCCACCACCGAAGAACAAGAAAGAGGTTATGAGTTTCTTGGGAAGACTTAACTACATAAGCCGGTTCATAGCTCAATCCACTGTCATTTGTGAGCCAATCTTTAAGATGTTGAAGAAGGACGCCGCTACCAAATGGACTAATGATTGTCAGAAAGCCTTCGATAGAATCAAGGAATACCTGTCAACGCCACCAGGTTTGGTCCCGCCCGAGCTGGGTAGACCTCTATTACTCTACCTCGCAGTATTGGATGGAGCTTTCGGTTGTGTTCTGGGCAGCATGATGAAACGGGAAGAAAGGAGCAGGCCATCTATTATCTCAGCAAGAAGTTCACCCCGTACGAGGCCCGATATTCTCTATTGGAACGCACCTATTCTGCTCTGACTTGGGTAGCTCATAAGTTGAGACACTATTTTTGTGCCTATACCACTTACCTCATATCAAGAATGGATCCTTTGAAGTACATCTTTCAGAAGCCCATGCCCACTGGCAAGATAGCCAAGTGGAAGATCCTACTGAGTGAATTCAACATTGTTTACGTAACTCAGAAGGCAATCAAAGGACAAGCACTGGTCGATCATCTCGCTGAAAATCCTGTGGATGGAGAATACGACCCTCTAAAGACGTATTTTCCTGATGAAGAGGTATCTTTCATAGGGGAAGATATTGCAGACCCCTATGAGGGTTGGAGAATGTTTTTCGACGGAGCAGCAAACTTCAAAGAAATTGGCATAGCAGCAGTCCTAGTATCAAAAACCGGCCAGCATTATCAGGTATCTGCCAAGCTCAGGTTCTCATGCACCAACAACATGACCGAGTACGAAGCCTGCATCTTAGGGCTTAAGATGGCCATTGACATGAACAATTAGGAATTGCTAGTGATCGGAGATTCAGACCTACTTATACATTAGGTCCGAAAAGAATGGGCAACCAAGAACTCCAAAATACTCCCTTATCTGCATCATGTACAGGAATTGAGGAAGAGGTTCACAAAGACAGAGTTCCAACATGTTCCCAGAGTTCAGAATGAGTTTGCCAATGCATTGGCTACCCTATCGTCCATGATACAGCACCCAGACAAGAACGTCATTGATATTATTCCGGTAAAGATCTATGATAAGCCAGCTTACTACACTCATGTAGAAGAAGAAGCGGACGGAAAACCTTGGTTTCATGATATCAAAGAATATTTGACGAAAAGAGAATATTCAGAACTTGCAAATCCTACTCAGAAACGCACACTTCGAAGATTATCTAACAACTTCTTTCATAGCGGAGGAATCCTGTATAGGAGGACTCCTGATTTGGGGTTACTAAGGTGTGTCGATGCAAAGGAAGCATCCAGGCTATTGGAGGAAATTCATGCAGGGACCTGCAGTCCGTATATGAACGGCTTTGTCTTAGCCAAGAAAATACCCCGAGCTGGTTATTTTTGGATGACTATGGAAACGAACTGCATCTAGTATGTCCAAAAATGCCATCGCTGTCAGATACATGTAGACATGATAAAGGTTCCTCCAAATGAGCTTACTGCAACAAGTTGCCATGGCCGTTCGCCGCTTGGGGAATGGATGTTATCAGACCTATCGAGCCTGCCGCATCAAATGGGCACAGGTTCATTCTAGTGACAATTGATTATTTCACCAAATGGGTTGAAGCAGCATCTTACAAAGCAGTGACTAAGAAAGTGGTAGCAGATTTTGTCCGCGGCCGTATTGTTTGTCGATTCGGAATTTTGGAGTCAATCATCACTGATAATAGTTCCAATCTCAACAGCGACCTGATGAAAGCCATGTGTGAAACCTGCAAGATCAAACACAAGAATTCTACAGCTTACAGACCTCAGATGAACGGAGTTGTAGAATCCGCCAATAAGAATATCAAGAAGATACTAAGGAAGATGGTAGAAAAGCATAAGTAGTGGTACAGAAGCAGTCATTCCCGCCGAGGTAGAAATACCCTCCTTAAGAATCATACAGGAAGCCGAACTTGATGATGCAGAATGGGTAGAGAGTCGCTACGAGCAGCTAGCTCTTATAGACGGAAAGAGAATGAATGCAGTTTTCCACGGTCAGCTCTATTAGAACAGAATGTCCATAGCCTTCAACAAAAGAGTCAAGTCGAGACAGTTTACACCAGGGCAGCTGGTGTTAAAGAAGATTTTCCCACATCAAGAGGAAGCCAAAGAGAAGCTCTCTCCCAACTTGCAGGGTCCATACATGGTTCACCGGGTCCTCACCAGAGGAGCCCTCATACTTGCAGAAATGGACGGTGAAGTTTGGCCGAAGCCGATCAATTCAGATGCACTGAAGCAATACTATGTGTAACTTTTATGCTTTCCTGATATGATGTAATTTGAACTATGCCTGACCTGATTCACGTTTAAGAGTGGATACATAGGCAGCCCTATGGGTTCGGTCATAATTCAATAAAATTTTCATTTCCCCCCGCTATTGGAAACTGGGGCAAAATTTTGAGGAGGACCCTCAAAATTCCGGAGCGAGAGAAGTTGCAGTATCTTGGACCACATCGCAGTCGTCGGTTCATCTAAAGAAAATCATTCTTAATTATGCACTTATATTATGATTTTACTAAATCATGCATGTCTGTTACCAAAATTGCTTCGTTTAGCAATGCTACCCCAATGATACGCCCAATATCATCGGAACGGAGCCGATAGGTCAAGCAGAGCCAGCGGGAATACGAACTAACCTCCCCTCTTTAAAAAACTCACGATTTTTGTTTGAATGCAGGCACTTGAGTTGCAAAATCATCAAATATACTATACACTCAGGAGACTCACATTGCTCAGGAATATAACTCTCAGAACCGTTGCACTTACTCTCTGCTGCTATCCGCACGCAGTGCTACCAGCAGACATAGTATCCCCAGCAGTCGCAATGCCTCGATCCGCTATCAGCTAAGAAAATTCCATCATTATTTTGCCCTTTTTACTCCTTGCATAAGGCTACCTTTCTGCCTTCCGAGACTAAGCATTGTCTCCATCTGCATTTCTCTGCATTGCATAAGGCTACCTTTCTGCCTTCCGAGACTAAGCACTGTCTCCATCTTGTATTTCTCTGCATTGCATAAGGCTACTGTTCTGCCTTCCGAGACTAAGCACTGTCTCCATCCTGCATTTCTCTGCATTGCATAAGGTTACTATTCTGTCTTCCGAGACTAAGCGTTGTCTCTATCTGCATTTCTTTGCATTGCATAAGGCTACCTTTATGCCTTCCAAGACTAAGCAGTGTCTCCATCCTACATGGCTGAAATATCGCCACTTTATCCCTCTTGCATGGCTAAAATATTGCCATCTTTATTTATGTCTTGCATCGGCTGAAATATCACCACCTTCTACATTTCACGGGCTGAAAGATTACCAAATTGTCAAAAGGCATCATTGTTCGGAGGCACCATTTGCATAGCCCGAGAACGCCATGCCATGGCCTGAGGACTCCATTTTACCTCTTGCATATCATTATTCAAAGGCATCATAGTTCGGAGGCATCATTCTCATAGACCGAGAGCATCATTTCATAACCTGTGATTCCTTTATCATACACTTCATGGCCCAGGATGTCATCCTAACCGTCCAAAGACAACATTCATGGTTCAATGGGAACTTGAATCACGTTTAAATTTATGCACAATATATGCTCATTCACAGGTAAACCGGCTGGCAACGACCGTCTTAGCTGGAGCGATCTCGCTCTAGTTCCCGCAGCTTATCAGAATTTGACTATCCTTCTCAACCCGAACATCGCGTCCGCTTTTTGAAATCTCCATCGGCATATTCCGCCAATGGATCCTGAACTACATATGGCCTTATTCCTATAAGACCAGGGATATGTAGGAAGCTCAGGAACCAGAGCTCGGTCAAAATTCTTCAAATCGTTGCATTCGGTCAAAATTGGCCATCATATCTTTACCTGACAACTCTTTCATCCTTCCCGGGTAAAGAGTGGCAGCTGTTAATACCCAATTTTTCCCTATGTATTTTTATATACAAAGTACTTTCAAAATAGCATGTACATATAAGCATGCCCAAGAGTTTTGGTTTTTTTTTCTAATTTCTAAAGATTTTAAAATCAATTTATTTTAGCAGTACAAAATCCATAATTATTCCAAAAATTATTAATTTTGGTGAATAATTTATTTTATTCCCATATTTATACCAAAAAAATAGTTAAAATAATTTTTCCATATTTTTTACAAATTTATTTGGTATTTTTAAAACTAAATTGCATATAATTGCAATTATAGCATGTTCTACGATTGATAGCCTTTTGCAACTATAAAATTGTTTCCAATATTTTTAGATTAATATTTATATATTATTAACTAGTTCAGTACTTTTAATTTGTTTTTAAAATCATTTTAACTATTTTTATAAAATGAAAGAGGAGAAAATTGGCTATTTAACACATAGCCATTTCTATTTCAATTTTAACCTCAATTTAACCCCCAATTCCACCCAATTTAAAACGACCCAATTCCAATTATAACCCGACCCTTTGACCTGTTTTCAGACCCGCCCGGCCTCCCCTTTAATCCTGGCCGTTGATCATTCTAATAACCGGCTATGATTCATTTTTTCCTTTTTTAATTCCCATGCCCCCTAATCCTAGCTCATTTGTATCAAAAACGCCGCATTTGAACTCTCTTCATCTCCCAAATCCTCTCTAACCCTCCCGAAACCCTAATCGATTCCCACCTACTTCTGTCATGTTTCCACTGGAATCGATGGCATTCCTGGCCATGGATGGCCTGTGCTCACTCTCTCTCACCATTAACCTAAGCCACTCGAGGTTTGAAGGCCGATTTCAATGGCTCCCTTTAGATCTATCTCAGATCTGTAAGATCTATGGCCTCTTCTGCCATTTTCCGGCGTATTCGAACAAAATGAGTCTCTTCGACTCAAGACCCGACTTTCCTCAAGACCTTCTCATTCTAGGGTCTTCTCTGCTGTTTTTAAGCCATCTAAGATTCTATTCTTACTTATTTGTTTCTTAGATCTGTGCCATGCCTGGTCTTTACTTGACGTCTTAAGATGTTTCCCCAAAATTTCCTTTTCAAAATCGTTCAAATTTGATTTTTACGATTTCTGGAAAGTTTCTTTAAATGTTTTCTGACTCCTTTGTTCTCTCTTTATGTGTGTTTATACTCGTATGTTTATTTCTTATTATGCTCGAGTTTTCTCTCTTTTGTTTCTTTTCTGATTATGAAAGACCTTTCTGTTCTTCTTGTCACTCTCATGCTCACATGTTAACTCGGTTTGTTGTTCCTCATTCTTTGCTATATGTGTTTAAGTTTGAGCTCTTTGATTTTGTTTCACCTTACTAAATTTTGTTGATGTTCCTGCTAAGCATGTTTTTACCTGCTTTGTTTAAAACTCGTAGCCTCTCTTTCTTCTGAATTCGTTTGTGTATGTTTACCTCTCACAAGACTTTGAAAGGGGCTTCTAAGTCTCTCTCAATGACTTTGATTTCTCACCTATGATTCTATTTGAAACCCTAAAGATTTGGGGATTTTCTTTGATAAGTGGCACTAGGGTTCCACTTTGGGACCCTAAGTTTGCAGACTCACTATGATCCTGTAATCGAGCTTGAACCCTTTTGTTTGTGACTCTAAAACTTTCAGTAACTCTTTTCTAGGGTAAACGAATCTTTTGTTTGATTTAGGTGCTTTATATATGAGAAAAACTCCTCTTTCAAAACGTTTTCACAACCAAGTGATTGATTCTGAAATCCCTTTTAATAAGGCTAATGATTCCTTACTGATTTCTTTCGATTGAACCTCCTTTACCCTACTGGAAGTTTATTTTGATCTTTTGGGTAGAAATTCTATGCTTGTGATGTTTTCCTTAAATACATCTTCTCATGTATTCCTTCTGTAATTCTGTACCAATGTTTGAATTATTTCTATACTTATATGATTCTTTCCTTTATTACCTTGATTCCCTATGATTACAATTGGATCCGAGATCCTCTTGATTGATTTTCGAACTGATGCCCTATTTTTACTTTATAAATACCTTATTATTCCAACTTTCCTTAATTACCCACTATGTATTTGACCTTGTTTATGCACTATGTGGTTTCTCTGCCCTAATCTGTAATATTTAACTAATTTCTTTCCTTATTATGTATTGACTAACCGTTTGAACTAGACTCCTTAATTAAAGGATTCCAGTTTTCTTAATTGACACTAATTGATTTCAATTTCCATTTTTGTGCATCCTTTGCCTATGTATTACTTGTTTTCAAGTAATAGTCTTCCCTCTTTACACACACTACCATACACACGAACAAAAACACTTCTGATTACTTACTGTCTTGCAATACTGTTTGAATTCAATACTTGGCTTTGCTTGAGATCTTTTGGAACTACTTAGTTTGCAACTTGGCTCTCTCAAGGCTATTGTTTTCTTACTTATTTTCCTTTGAAACTGGTATGTCTTTTATTTAATTTTCTGCCTCACCCCTATGTGTGCACTCTACAGTTTCAGACTTTTTCTTTACTTTACTGCTCGTGTTCAGTAATTTGTGTTAAATATTTTTCTTCCTTGCTTCTGTTTCTGTTATGAATCCCTACCCTTATTCCCTTCTATATGCCTGAGTTAAGGTCTTGGCCTGATAGTATCCTAATTACTGCCTAGGCCATAACCTGATCCACAATGGATCCTAACCCTCAATGTTTGGCTAGTAGGTTGGTCAGGGGTGTGCCAGCATTCCAATTGCTGGGCATGACCACCAGCCTGCCATGTCTCTCCCTGATTCCTTTCCCCCTGTGCACTTACACTTATTCTTAGACTCTTAAGTTCTACCCCTCTCTTATAAGCCTTGCTTTGGGACCTTGAGTTCCCTCTAAACTTGGACATCTGAGGGCTGACATTTTCACACTGCACTATGTTCTTAATTCTGCAATGTTTTTGGGTGCAAGCATTGCCCCGAGTCCCTTTGAGACTCTTGGGAACTTTGACACACTCCAAATATAAGAAAGACTTTTGGAAATCTGATCCTGGAAGTTGGTTTATCTCATATTGTTGTACTTCGAGTCTGAATTAGGCTGTTTATATGTAGCTGGAACTTCTGATGTAATTTTACTTATCTTTCTAATTCACTCGGGTTTGTAATAATTTGTAATAACTATGGGGTGTATAGTAAAAAACGGGGGAGGGTCTCTCATGTTATGCATATGGGGTAGATATCATGCTTTAGGTTCTATTTCCGCAATCACAACATTTTTTCGTTTATATATCTGCATTTAGAAATTCTGCCTATAAGATTGTTTCATTATGCATTTAGAAACCCTGCCTATAAGATTGTTTCATTATGCATTTAGAAACCCTGCCTATAAGTATTTATAACTTCTGCATTACTGCATTTAGAAAACATGCCTATAAGTCCTCCATTTCTGCATTATAGAAAACATGCTTATAAGTTTTGCATCTTAGAGATTATGCCTATAGGTTCTGCATATAGAAAACATGCCTATAAGTTTTTTTGCACTTCTACATATACCCGCTATTTGGCAAACAATCTTAGGCTTAATAATAACCAATCCATTCTAGATATCATGGCTATAGGGTTCTTGCATTTATGTAACTTTTCTAAAAACCAATGACACTTAGAGATCATGCCTATAGGAATAAATCAATTGAGCCAGTCCCGTTTTCAATCTTTAACCAGTCTTAAAGTCTGCGGATCCTTTTTTATAAAACCATCAAACTTTTTCCTTCAAATCAATACAACTCTATTAGATGTCATGCCTATAGGCCTCACTTAGGTAAACTATTAGGTGATTAATTAACTGTGTCAGTCTTTGATAACTACATCTAGACAAGGCTAATTCGGACTCCTCATATGAGAAATACTTAACGAATCAGCCTATCCTGCGCCTTAATTTAATTCAGACCAAACCAGTACTTGTAAGTCATGCTAAGTAATTTGCTGCTTTGAATGGGGAGGCCTACTTGAGCCTTAACTGCTATTTGTTCCCCCTTTAACTGCTATTTGTTATTGCTTGTCGCCTAGATTTTTTATCCTGTCCTTTTCTGCTTTCTTTAGAATTGCTTAAATCTTTCATAAATTTTTGCCCTCTTTACTGTTCCTCAAAGTTTTCAATTTATTTGCCATATTATATGCAAGTCCCTCTATTTGAGCCCTTGATTGCTTACTTGATTATGTGAAGTCACAATTGTAACATGGCCGGGAACCACACTAGTGGATCTTGAGAGGTGCCTAACACCTTCCCCTCGAGATAATTTCTAGCCCTTACCCAAACTCTGGTTCTTCAAACTTAAACCCTTCTTAGTGTCTTAATGCACTTAATAATTAGGTGGTGACTCTTCAAGTTCCAAAACCCAATTCCCAAAAGGTAACGAGTTGTCCTCCCAAATGTCACAAGCCTAATTTTGCGAGAAAAAGGGGGCGCGCCAATTATTATTATTATGAGACATCTATTGAGCCGGAGTGCTGAATGTTACTACCGATTGACAAGAGCTCAGTCACGAGTAATTGAGAGACTTACCCGATAGGCTATACTTATGAGTGATACCTGGCCTAAGAGGCTTGTCTGTGACATTTTGATGTTTTTCACACTTCTTTTATACTGAGCCACTTTTGAAAAATGTTCAATCAATGTTTTCAAAGAATTTTAAAATGAAACTGGAGTTTTACGAGATAACTGGCTATTAAATTGCAAGATTTGACTTGATACTTCTGTTGAGACTTCTTATGTGATTTTAACTGCTCGTCACTACACTCAAACTTTATTTATTTTAGTTACTTATTGAGTTGTCGTACTCACGTTACTCCCTGTCCCTTGTGTGCAGATCCAGATGCCTGAGCATCAGAGTGAGAGCTTCCAACACTCTCAGAGTTTTCCGGAGATCGCAAGGTAGCTGCACGGCGTTCGTAGCCCTGCCTTCCTTATTCCTATCTTAATATTTTGTTATTTAAGACTATTTGTATTATTCAGACAGTTTTGGGTTGTATTTATAAGCTCATGACTAGTGACACCAGATTCAGGCTGTGTTAGTGTATTTCATATTGTTTTCCGCACATTTCTATTGATTTATATATTACTCATGGTAAGTGTTGTATTGGCTTTCCTAGTACTGTGATAGGCACCATCATGACCGGGGTATTTGGGGTCGTGACAAGTTGGTATTAGAGCCTAGGATACATAGGTCTCGCGGGTCATGAGCCAGTTTAGTGAAGTCTCGCAAATCGGTACGGAGACATCTGTACTTATCCTCGGGAGGCTGTAGAACCTTTAGGAAAAACTTCACATTCTTGAAATTCCTGTCGTGCCAATCTGTTGATTCTAGTACTAAACTTTTGTTATTCTATTCTCTCACAGATGGTGAGGACACGTGCTACCGGTCAGGATGGATGACCACCAGTTAGGGCCACTGGAGGTCGAGGTCACGGCCGAGGTCATGGTAGCGGCAGGGGTGTAACCCGCATAGTAGCTAGGGCAGAACCTACAGATCCACCAACCTTCCCAATTAAAGATCAGGTCCCATTTATGGATGCTCCAACAGCACCATCTCTAGCACCGGCTGTTCCTATTGTGATTTCAGGCCTTCAGGAGGCCCTAGATTAGATTCTATCAGTGTGCACTGGTTTGGCACAGGCGGTCTGAATTACTACGACCACAGCTACTTCTCAGGCAAGAGGAGGTACTCAAACTCCCGTTGCTCGCACACCTGAGCAGGTTGTGTAGGGACTTCAGATGCTGGGGGCACCTCCAGCCCAGCTGGTTGCACCAACCCAAGATTATGTGGTATCGGTTATGCCTGACGACGAGCAACATCGAATGGAGAGGTTTGGTAGAATTTAGCCTCCGACTTTCAGTGGTACGGAGGGCGAGGATGCCCAGGCTTTCTTGGACAAGTGTCAGGGGATTCTTCGCACAACGGGTATTCTGGAGACCAGTGGGGTCCCATTTACTACATTTTAGTTTTCTGGAACTGCCTTTACTTGGTGGGAGGCTTATGAGTGGCGTAGGCCTATTGATGCAGCACCCCTTACCTAGCAGCAGTTCTCCGTTCTCTTTTTGAAGAAGTATGTGCCACAGTCTCACAGAAAGAAACTATGCAGGCAGTTCAAGCAGTTGCATTAGGGAGATGTGACTGTGACATAGTATGAGATGAGGTTCTTAGAGTTAGCTCATCATGTTGTTTGGTTGGTTCTTACGGACAGAGAGAGTATTCGTAGGTTCGTTGATTGCTTCACATATCAGCTTCGGATGCTCATGACTAGGGAGAGGGTGTCAGGTGCTACTTTTGAGAAGGTTGTTGCTATTGGTTAGACATATGAGGAGGCAGTGTCCTCGTTTTCTTGAGAGTATGTCTCAACAGAGGAGCCAGCCCTCGGCTTCAGCTCCAGTTACTTCACCACCCGCTCAGGCAGCTAGGTGTGAGGGCTAGTACGCTAGAGGTCGCCCCAGAGCGGGAGGTCGATCAGGTGGTGGTCAGGCCCGTTTCTATGCACTCTCAGCCAAACCAGATGTTGTTGCTTTAGATATTATGATTACAGGTGTTATTTCAGTCTGCCAGAGAGATGCCTCTGTATTATTTTATTCTGGTTCCACTTTTTCATATGTGTCATCATACTTTGCTCGTTATTTGCATACGTCCCGTGAGTCTCTTGTTTCATCTATTCGTGTATTTACTCCGGTGGGCGATACTATAGTTGTGGGCCATGTATACCAGCCGTGTGTGGTGACTATTAGGGGTCTGGAGACCCGAGTGGACCTATTGTTGCTTTTTATGGTGGACTTTGATGTGATATTGGGCATGGATTGGTTATCTCTGTATCGTGCTATATTTGACTGTCATGCTAAAACAGTGACGTTGGCTATGTCGGGTGTGTCACGGATTGAGTGGCGAGGTTTGACTGATTTTTCCCCAAGTAGGGTGATTTTGTTATTGAAGGCCCAACGGATGGTTGGGAAAGGTTATCTTTCATACTTAGCCTTTGTGAGGGATGTCAATGCACATACTCCTAGTATTAATTCTGTTCCTGTTGTAAGGGATTTTCCCTATGTGTTTCCTGCAAACCCGCCGGGCATGCTACCAGACAGGGCTATTGATTTAGAGTCGGGAACTCAGCCTATTTCTATTCCATCGTATCGTATAGCACCGATGAAGTTGAAAGAGTCGAAGGAGCAGCTTTAGGAACTCCTTGATAAGGGGTTCATTCGGCCTAGTATTTCGCCATGGGGTGCGCTTGTTCTATTTGTGAAGAAGAAGTATGCCACTATGAGGATGTGCATTGATTACAAGTAGTTGAACAATGTTACAATTAAGAACAGATATCCTTTGCCTTGCATTGATGATTTATTTGACCAAGTTCAGGGAGATAGGGTATTCTCCAAGATTGATCTCCGTTCAGGATACCACCATTTGAAGATCAGGTACTCGGATATTCTTAAAACAGCTTTCAAGACCCGATATGGTCATTATGAGTTCCTTGTGATGTCTTTTGGCCTGACCAATGCCCTAGCAGCATTAATGCATTTGATGAACAATGTGTTTTGGCCCTATCTCGACTCGTCCGCGATTGTTTTTATTAATGATATTCTGGTATACTCGCGTAGTTAGAAGGAGCACGCAGAGCATTTGAGAGTTGTGTTGTAGAGAGTGAGGGAGGGGAAACTTTATGCAAAGTTCTCCAAGTGTGAGTTTTGGCCCAGTTCAGTGGCTTTATTGGGCATGTGGTGCCGAGTGAGGGTATTCAGGTTGATCCGAAGAAAATTCGCAGTTTTCTTAGTTTGGCAGGTTATTACCGTCGGTTCCTTCAGGGGTTTTCATCCATTGTATCACCCTTGACCAAATTGAATTAGAAGGGTGCTTTATTTAGGTGGTCGGATGAGTGTGAGGCGACCTTTCAGAAGCTCAAAATTGCCTTGACCACGACTCTAGTATTAGTTTTGCCATCAGCTTCAGGTTCATATACAATGTATTGTGATGCTTTGAGAGTTGGTATCGGGTGTGTGTTGATGCAGGAGGGTAGAGTGATTGCTTATATTTCTCGTCAGTTGAAGCCCCATGAGAAGAACTACCCTAATCATGATTTGGAGTTGGCTGCCATTGTTCACGCATTGAAGATTTGGAGATATTATTTGCATGGTGTGTCTTTGAGGTATTTACTGATCATCATAGCCTCCAGCACTCGATCAAACATAAGGATCTCAATTTGAGGCAGTGAAGATGGTTGGAGATGCTAAAGGACTATGATATTACTATCTTGTACCATCCGGGGAAGGCCAATGTAGTGGTCGATGCTTCAAGTAGAAATACGGAAAGTATGGGCAGCTTGGCGTATATTCCCGTTGGGGAGAGACCCCTTGCTGTAGATGTTCAGGCCTTGGCCAATCAGTTCGTGAGGTTGGATATTTCGGAGCCCGGTTGGGTATTGGCTTGTCTGATTTCTCGGTCTTTATTATTTGATTGCATCAGAGAGCAATAGTATGATGATCCTCATTTGCTTGTCCTTAAGGACAGAGTTCAGCACGATGATGCTAGAGATTTGACTATTGGTGATGATGCGGTATTAAGGATGCAGGGCCAGATATGTGTGCCCGATGTAGATGGGTTTTGGGAGTTGATCTTAGAGGTGGCCCATAACTTGCAGTATTCCATCCATCTGGGTGCCGCGAAGATGTATCAGGATTTGAGACAACATTATTGGTAGAGGAGAATGAAGAAAGATATTATGGGATTTGTAGCTCGGTGCCTCAATTGTCAATAGGTGAAATATGAGCATCAGCCACTGGGTGGCTTGGTTCAACAGATAGTGATTCCAGAGTGGAAGTGGAAGCGGATCACCATGGACTTTATTGTTGGGTTCCCACGGACTTTGAAGAAGTTCGATGCTATTTAAGTGATTGTGGATCGGCTGACCAAGTCCGCACACTTCATTCCTGTGTGTACTACCTATTTCTCAGAGCGGTTGGCAGAGATCTATATCCGAGAGATTGTTTGCTTGTATGGTGTCCTAGTTTCTATTATTTCATATAGGGGTACTCAGTTTACTTAACAGTTTTGGAGGGCTGTACAGCGAGAGTTGGGTACTCAAGTTGAGTTGAGCACAACCTTTTACCCTCAGACGGATGGGCAGTCCGAGCGCACTATTCAGATATTGGAGGACATGTTGCGCGCTTGTGTCATTGATTTTGGAGGGTCGTGGGATCAGTTTCTATCGCTTGAAGAGTTTGCTTACAACAACAACAACTATCAGTCGAGTATTCAGATGGCTCCATATGAGGCTTTATATGGGAGACGGTGTAGATCTCCAGTTGGTTGGTTTGAGCCGGGTAAGGCTAGGCTTTTGGGTACAGACTTGGTACAGGATTCTTTAGACAAGGTGATGGTGATTTAGGAGAGGCGTCGTACAACACAGTCACGATAAAAGAGTTACACAGACAGGAAGTACAGGAAGGTCCGTGATGTGTCTTACATGGTTGGGGAGAAGGTTCTACTGAAGGTTTCACCCATTAAGGGTGTTATGAGATTTGGGAAGAAGGGTAAATTGAGTCCTCGGTTCATTGGGCCTTTTGAGGTGCTTCGGAGGATCGGGGAGGTGGATTATGGGCTTGCATTTCCACCTAGCTTGTCGAGTGTGCATCCAGTATTTCATGTTTCTATGCTCCGAAAGTATATTGGTGATCCATCTCATGTTTTGAATTTCAGCACGGTTTGGTTAGAGGGAGATTTGACTTATGATGTGGAGCCAGTGGCTATTTGGGAGCGTCAGGTTCGAAAGTTGAGATCAAAGGATATAGCGTCAATGAAAGTGCAGTCGAAAGGTCGGCCCGTGGAGGAGGCTTCTTGGGAGACCGAGCGGGAGATGTAGAGAAGATATCCTCACCTATTTGAGTCTTCAAGTATGTTTTTTGACTCGTTTGAGGATGAACATTTGTTTAAGAGGGGGAGGATGTAATGACCCAGCCGGTCATTTCATGAGTTACCACTCCGTTTCCCCCATTTCGGCTTCTTTACATGTTGTTCAATATTATTTCATCGCATCATGATGGTTAGTTTGGGTTCGGAGTGGTTTTGTAGAGAAATGAGAAACTTAGTCTCCTAAGTTGGCCTTTTAGTTGAAAAGTCTACCGGAAGTTGACTTGTGTGAAAATGATCTCAGAATTCGGTTATTATGGTTCAGATAGCTTCGTGAGGTGATTTGGGACTTAAAACCGTGATCATAATGCATTTTGGAGGTTCGAGGTATATCTAGGCTTGAATTGGCGAAAGTAGAATGTTGGCATTTTCTGGTCGTTAGTGGAAATTTGTATATCAGGTTCGGAATGGAATTCCTGAAATTGGAGTAGGTCCGTTGTGTCATTTGTGACGTGTATGCAAAGTTTCAAGTCATTCAAACGAGATTTGATAGACCTTTTGATCAAAAGCGGAATTTGGTAGTTTTGGAATCCTTATGCTTGAATCCGAGGGTGTTTTGATGATTCGATGGTGTATTGAGTGTTCAGAGGGTTGGTATAAGTTTGAATAGTGTTATATGACTTGTTCGAACTTTTGGTTGAGGTACCGGGGGCCTCGGAATGAATTTGGAAGATTTTCGAAAAGTTTGGCGTTGGAAATGAGCAGCTGAAGTTGGTGCCCATGTCATAACCGCACATGCGGATTGGGGACCGCAGGTGCGTGATCGCAGAAGCGTTGGGGAAGCCGCAGAAGCGGCCATGGGCTAGAGGATCAGAAGTCGTAGGTGCGGAAGCTTGAGCACACCTGCGGAAGGTAAAGCGCAGGTGCGGTTCAAGGAATTTAAGTGAAAACCGCAGAAGCGGTAGTTTGACCGCAAAAGAGGTAGCGCAGACGCGAAAAAGGGAACGCAGGTGCGAAATCCCTGGGTCAGAAAGTATATTAGGTTTCCTTTGTAAATTTTTGCTAAGTTCTCCATTTTTATTCGGGTTTGAGCTTGAGGGAGTAAATGGAAGAGGGATTTCGAGGGGATTTCGTGGAGGTTGGACCCTAAACCTGTTTATATGATGGTTTTTAACTGTTTAAGCTTGAAATTTATGGTAATTAGTGGTTAAAATTGGGAGTTTAGGGCTTGGAAATTGGAGACCTAAATTTAGGGATTTGAGGGGTCACTTGTGGTCGGATTTTTGTATTCTTGGTATGTATGGACTCGTGGGAGAATAAGGGTTATATTGACGTGATTTTTATCGGATTCCAAGATGTTGGCCTGGGGGTCGGGTTTAGCCAATTTCGGAATTTGTATTGTAATTTGATTATTTTCGCATGGGCTTCGCTCCCTTAGCATATATTGATAGTGTGATGCTGTTTTTGGATAGATTTGACGCGAGTTGAGACCGAGTTGAGAGGCAAGGGTGTCGCGGAGTAGTATTTCATCCGGTTTGAGGTAAGTAACCATTGTAAATCTAGACCTGAGGGTATGAAACCCCGGTATTTCGTATTGTTTTGATAAATAAAGTGACGCACATGCTAGGTGACGAGCGTGTGGGCGTGCACCGGTGGTAATTGTGACTTTTCCATCCCGTAACGGTTATTAAGCCGCGTATTTGATTTGAAATCTTATGATATCCCATGTTTTTTGAGATTCATACTATAATTGGGTTGTACGCCGTGTTTGGGGACTTATGCCGGCCTGTTTAGACCCTTAGGGGTATTTTTACTACTTTCCTCACTCTATTTGATTTGAAAGCATATCCTCAGTCATGTTTTACCCGCTATTTATTTAAAACAGGTTTCATCACTCTACTTCTTAATATATGAAAACTATTGGCCAGAGTGACCGTGAGGTTAATGATTGAGAGATGTTGAGGGCCTAATGGTGAGGACTATATATATATATATATATATGGATCGGGATGCACGCCTTAGCGATATTATATATATGGATCGGGCTGCATGTCGCAGTGACGATATACATATGGATCAGGCTGCACGTCGCAGCGATAAATCTTGGATCAGGCTACGCGTTGCAGCGATATGACGCTTGGGCTGTAGGAGCCCCTCCAAAGTCTATACACCCCCAGTGAGCGTAGTCGACTATAAACTATGGATCGGGCTCACAGCGCATCGATTACTATTATTGTTATTATTATGAGACATCTATTGAGCCGGAGTGCTAAATGTGAGTACTGATTAACGAGAGGCTATACTTATGAGTGATACCTGGCCTGAGAGGCTTGTCGGTGATATTTTTATGTTTTTCAATCTTCTTTTATACTGAGCCTCTTATGAAAAATGTTCAATAAATGTTTTCAAAGAATTTTGAAATGAAACTGGAGTTTTACGAGATAACTGGCTATTAAATTGCAGGATTTGACTTGATATTTCTATTGAGACTTCTTATGTGATTTTAACTGCTCGTCACTGTACTTAGACTTTATTTATTTTAGTTACTTACTGATTTGTCGTACTCACATTACTCCCTGCATCTTGTGTGCAGATCCAGGTTCCCGAGCATCATAGTGAGAGCTTCCAGCACTCTCAGAGTTTTTCGGAGATCGCAAGGTAGCTGCACGACGTTCGCAGCCTGTCTTCCTCCTTCCTATCTTAGTATTTTGTTATTTCAGACTATTTTTATTATTCACACAGTTTTGGGTTGTATTTAGAGGGTCATGACTAGTGACACCAGATTCGGGCTGTGTTAGTGTGTTTCATACTGTTTTCCGCACATTTCTATTGATTTACATATTACTTATGGAAGCTTTGAGACTTAGTCGGTTTTAAAAATTAATTTTTATAAAAGAAATTCGATGTAGTAAGTGTTGGATTATCTTGCCTAGTACTGTGATAGGCGCCATCACGATCGGGGTATTTGGGATCGTGACAAGTTGGTATCAGAGCCTAGGTTATATAGGTCTCGCGGGTCATAAGCCGGTTTAGTAGAGTCTCGTAGATTGGTACGAAGACGTCTGTACTCATCCTCTGGAGGCTATAGAACCTTTAGGAAAAACTTCACATTCTTGAAATTCCTGTTGTGCGAATCTGTTGATTCTAGTACTAAACTTCTGTTAGTCTATTCTCTCATAGATGGTGAGGACACGTGCAACCGATCAGGACGGATGACCACCAATACCACCCGTTAGGGCCACTAGAGGACGAGGTCGTGGTAGGGGCAAGGGTGTAGCCTGCACAGCAGCTAGGGCAGAACTTGCAGATTTACCAACCTAACTAGTTTAGGATAAAGTCACAGTTATGGACGCTCCAACAATACCAGCTTCGGCACTGGCTGTGCCTATTGTGATTCCAGGCCTTCAGGAGGCCCTAGCTCAGATTCTATCAGTGTGCACTGGCCTGGCCCATGCGGTCTCAGTTACTACGGCCGCAGCTACTTCTCAGGCTGGGGGAGGTACTCAGACTCCCGTTGCTCGCACACCTGAGCAGGTTGTACAGGGACTTTAGATGCTGGGGGCACCTCCAGCCTAGCCGGTTGCACCAGCCCAGGATTATGTGGTACCGGTTATGCCTGATGACGAGCAGCGTCGATTGGAGAGTTTTGGTAGACTTTAGCCTCCGACTTCCAGTGGTACAGAGGGCGAGGATGCCCAGTCTTTCTTGGTTAAGTGTCAGAGGATTCTTCACGTAACGGGTATTCTGGAAACCAGCGGGAGGCTTATGAGAGGCGCAGGCCTGTTGATGCAACGCCCCTTACCTGGCAGTAATTCTCTATTCTCTTTTTGGAGATGTATGTGCCACATTCTAGCAGAAAGATGCTGCACAGGCAGTTCGAGCAGTTGCGTCAGAGAGATATGACTATGACGCAGTATGATATGAGGTTCTCAAAGTTAGCTTGTCATGTTGTTTGGTTGGTTCCTACGGACAGAGAGAGGATTTCGAGGTTCGTTGATGGCCTCACATATCAGCTTCGGATTCTCATGACTAGGGAGAGGGTGTCAGGTGCTACTTTTTAGGAGGTTGTTGCTATCGCTCTCAAGATTGAGTCAGTATGTCGCAAGGAGCGAGATGAGAGAGAGGACAAGAGGCCTCAGGGATCTGGTAGTTTTGGTGGTGCTCCTTCGAGATGTCAGTTTTAGCACGATAGAGGTCGTCCATTCAAGCATGCTCCATCAGCTCGCCCAGACAATCGTGGGGCATCATCGGGCGATGGTTATCACAACTCGCATCACGACCATTCAACACTCAGTGCCCTACCAGCCCAGAGTTCATCTTGTGCTCCATCAGTTCAGGGTTCTTCCATGCCAGGTCCTTCTACTAGTCACTCTGGTGCTAGGGGTTCCCTTCAGTCCCCTTCCCCCACACCAGGGAGTTGTTACGAGTGTGGAGAGTTTGGACATATGAGGAGGCAGTGTCCTCATTTTCTTGAGAGTCTATCTCAACAGAGGAGCCAACCCTCGGCTTCAGCTCCAGTTACTTCGCCACCAGCACATGCAGCTAGGTATGGGGGTCATTCAGCTAGAGGTCACCCTAGAGAGGGAGGCCGATTAGGTGGTGGTCAGGCCTATTTCTATGCACTCTCAACCAGACCAAATGTTGTTACTTCAGATGTTGTGATTACAGGTATTATTTCAGTCTGCCTTAGAGATGCCTCTATATTATTTGATCATGGTTCCACTTTTTTCATATGTGTCATCATACTTTGCTCGTTATTTGGATATGCCCCGTGAGTCTTTTGTTTTATCTGTTCGTGTATCTACTTCGATGGGCGATACTATAGTTATGAACCGTGTATACCGGTCGTGTGTGGTGACTATTGGGGGTCTAAAGACCTGAGTGGACCTATTGTTTCTTTGTATAGTGGACTTTGATGTGATATTGGGCATGGATTGGTTATCTCTATGTCGTGCTATATTGGACTGTCATGCTAGGACAATGACGTTGGTTATGCCAGGTGTGTCACGGATTGATTGGCGAGGTTCGACTAAATTTTCCCCCAGTAGGGTGATTTCGTTATTGAAGGCCCAACGGGTGGTTGGGAAAGGTTGTCTTTCATACTTAGCCTTTGTGAGGGATGTCAATGCACAGACTCCTAGTATTAATTTTATTCCTTTTGTGAGGTATTTTCCCTATGTGTTTCCTGCAGACCTGCCGGGCATGCCACCGGAAAAGGCTATTGATTTTGGTATTAATTTGATGTCGAGCACTCAGCCCATTTCTATTCCACCGTATCATATGGCACCGGCTGAGTTGAAAGAGTTGAAGGAGCTGCTTCAGGAACTCCTTGATAAGGGGTTCATTCGGCCTAGTGTTTTGCCGTGGGGTGCGCTTGTTCTATTTGTGAAGAAGAAGGATGGCACTATGAGGATGTGCATTGATGACAGGCAGTTGAACAAGTTACAATTAAGAACAAATATCCTTTGCCTCGCATTGATGATTTATTTGACAAGTTTCAGGGAGCGAGGGTATTCTCCAAGATTGATCTCCGTTTAGGGTACCACCAGTTGAAGATCAGGGACTCGAATATTCTTAAGACAACTTTCAGGACTCGATATGGTCATTATGAGTTCCTTGTGATGTCTTTTGTACTGACCAATGCCCCAGCAGCATTAATGCATTTGATGAACAACGTGTTTCGTCCCTATCTCGACTCATTCATGATTGTTTTCATTGATGATATTCTAGTGTACTTGCGTAGTTAGGAGGAGCACACAGAGTATTTGAGAGTTGTGTTGCAGAGACTGATGGAGGAGAAACTTTATGCAAAGTTCTCCACGTGTGAGTTTTGGCCCAGTTCAGTGGCTTTCTTGGGGCATGTGGTGCCTAGTGAGGGTATTCAGGTTGATCCAAAGAAGATAGAGGCGGTTCAGAGTTGGCCCAGACCGTCCTCAACCACAAAGATTCACAACTTTCTTGGTTTGGCGGGTTATTACCGTCGGTTCGTTCAGGGATTTTCATCCATTGCATCAACCTTGACCAAATTGACTCAGAAGGGTGCTTTATTTAGGTGGTCGGATGAGTGTGAGGCGAGCTTTTGGAAACTCAAAACTGCCTTGACCACGGCTCCAGTATTAGTTTTACCATCAGCTTAAGGTTCATATACAATGTAATGTGATGCTTCGAGAGTTGGTATCGGGTGTGTGTTGATGTAGGAGGGTAGAGTGATTGTTTATGCTTTTCGTCAGTTGAAGCCCCATGAGAAGAACTACCATGTTCATGATTTGGAGTTGGCTGCCATTGTTCACACGTTTAAGATTTGGAGGCATTATTTATATGGTGTGTCTTGTAAGGTGTTTACTGATCATCATAACCTCCAGCACTTGTTCAAACAGAAGGATCTTGATTTGAGGCAGCGAAAAATGGTTGTAGCTGCTAAAGGATTATGATATTACTATCTTGTACCATCCGGGGAATGCCAATGTAGTGGCCGATCCTTTGAGTAGAAAGGAGGCAAGTATGGGCAGCTTGGCGTATATTCCTGTTGTGGAGAGACTCCTTACAGTAGATGTTTAGACCTTGGCCAATCGGTTCGTGAGGTTGGATATTTCGGAGCCCAGTTGGGTATTGACTTGTGTGATTTCTCGGTCCTCTTTACTTAATTTCATCAGAGAGCACCAGTATGATGATCCTCATTTTCTTGTCCTTAAGGACAGAATTCAACACGATGATGCTAGAAATGTGACTATTGGTGATGATGGGGTATTGAGGATGCATGGCCGGATATATGTGCCCAATGTAGATGGGCTTCGGGATTTGATCTTAGAGGAGGCCCATAGCTCGCGGTATTCCATCCATCCGGGTGCCGCGAAGATGTATCAGGATTTGAGACAACATTATTGGTGGAGGAGAATGAAGAAGGATGTTATGGGAATTGTAGCTTGGTGCCTCAACTGTCAGCAGGTGAAATGTGAGCATCAGAGAGTGGGTATGCTTTAGCAGATAGTGATTCCAGAGTGGAAGTGGAAGCGGATCACCATGGACTTTGTAGTTGGGCTCCCACGGACTTTGAAGAAGTTCGATGCTATTTGGGCGATTATGGATCGGCTGGCCAAGTCAGTGCACTTCATTCCTGTGTGTACTACCTATTCCTTAGAGCGGTTGGCAGAGATCTATATCCGAGAGATTATTTGTTGCATGGTGTCCCAGTTTCTATTATTTCAGATAGGGGTACTCAGTTTACTTCACAGTTTTAGAGGGCGGTACAGCGAGAGTTGGGTACTCAGGTTGAGTTGAGCACAACATTTTACCCTCAGACGGACGGACAGTCTGAACGTACTATTCAGATATTGGAGGACGTGTTGCGCGCTTGTGTCATTGATTTTGGAGGGTCGTGGGATCAGTTTCTACCGCTCGCGGAGTTTTTTACCAACATAGTACATGTCTAATAATGACGGGGAAATGCTATTGGTACAGTGGTCTAATGGCTAAGTATGGATTTGTACTATCCTTGCAGACATGTTAGTTCTAATCACGTGCCCTCGAGAATTTCCCACCTTTCCATGACGGTCGTCGATTTTCATGCTGCCTCGAGGTATGCTATGATGAGTATTCGATATACCCTCTCGAGGCGAGTGCTTTGGGGACGAGCCTTATATCGTGCATCGAGCCTATCGAGGTCGGGCTTGAACTACCATAGAAACCTTAAAATCGGTCTTCCCTGATTTTGACCGTATATTATGTTATACCTTGTAAATGATGTGACAAAATGTACAATCTTTGGCAAAATGTACAATCTTTGGCAGAATTTGACCATATAAAAGTAGAAGAATGTCGTACATTTGGATTGCACTTGTTTCCTGAACATAGAGCACTAGTAGTTTCACTTACAGAAGATATGATCTCCGACCTTTTCGTTCACTGAGGATCAAAATAGTCCATTGTCGAAGCAACAAATGGATCCAAGTGAAGAGAAGAAAGAATTTTAGATCTTACGGTAGATAAGATGAAAAGCTATGGTTCATCAATTCTATAAGCTACATTACCGTGTGATGGTAAAATTTGTCAAATCAAAATGATCTTTTTCTTGCGAAAGTAGGACTTCAGATATCTTTTTCTTGGGTAACCATATTATCCATGACTTCTTGCTCATATGATCACTTTTTGTAGAATTCTTAGTCTCTAACTTGAGGAACCCTCAATTTGAGGCTTTACAAATGTAAAATTTAGACTCATTGGTTATCCATTGGTTACCCATTTTCTAAATGGATAATATGGGTGGTTAACTATTTTCTTTGAACCATTTTGCCACCACTAGATTGCACCAATGGTTATTCAAAAAGTTAAAAAAATAAAAATAAAATCAATTAGCTTTACCATAATTTATTGTCTCAGAATTGATGATTTATAATACACTTCCCTATTAAGTCTTCATAAATCAAAATTACGAGGACAACAACAACTATGCTCACTACAAAGAACAAAGTTAGCAGCAACTATGTTCCCTACATCAATTACCCTTGACATTTTTGAAACAATCAGTTATTACTTGTTGCTCTCTGAATTAAGTAAAAAATTTCATCTATTCATTTGTTAAATATTATTACATGTCTTTCCAACTTCTTATATCTCTTTCCTTCATAAGATTGCAGCAGCTGAATCATATGACTTTGATAATTCACTATAAATAGAACATGGAAACTTGGATACATTGAGCTTGTTTTGAGACCAAAAAATTCAACTGTTATTCTACTGTTAAAAAAACTTTAGCTTGGGCCAGTGTTTTGACAACACAAAAAATGAGGTTTATAGAAGAACTGCATCTTCTTCTTAAGTGAAATCCCGCCAGGTATTGCATCAAGTTTATATGTTTTTGCTGTCTACATTGGTGTGATGATCTATGTATTGCGTTCCTCTTATATTTAGTGATGGGTGTGATGATCTATGTATTGCGTTCCTCTTATATTTAGTGATGGCTAGTAGAAGAAGAAGATTTGCTTGCTTATGCGTACATCTACCATGCTCATATATTTCATCTATTGACATAATTATTTTATAATTTCAGGTCATACACTATGATGATCGATAATTTAGCGGGTGTTGATACCCAATTTTTTCCTTCACATATTTTAATACATATATGTACTTTCAAAATAGTACATATGCAGTTATAAGCTTGCATAAGTATTTTTATAATTTTTTCTACAGTTTTAAAAGCTCCAAATCAATTTATTTCTCCTCTTTTTTATTATATAAATATCCAGTAATTATTCTTCAAATTACTTTTATGATGATTTAGCCATTCAAATTCATTATTTATGCTAACATAGTGTTTAAGTCTTTTTGTGTATTTTTTCGTAATTATATTTACGTTTTTAAGCTAAATTGCACATTTTTGCGAAAATAGCCCATACTAATGTATAATTACATTATTTATGCACAAAATGCTTTTCTATATTTTAAAATGTTAAATAACTATTTTAAATTATTTTAGTACCCAAAGATATTTTTGGTACTCATTTATTATTTTTTATAAATTATTTAATAATTAAAAGTGGCTATTTAAAATTCGGCCCTATTTTTATTTTAATTTTGGTCCTAATGTGACCCAATACGCAGCCCAATTTTAACCCAATTATACCTAGCCCAAACCTAATACCCGATACGACCCTAAAACTCTTTCAATCTCGGCCATTGATCACAGAGATCAACGACCACAATCCACTCTTTCCTTTTTTTAGTTTCAAACGACCCCTAAACCCTCACCATTTCTCACACACAGCCACCCTTGAATCCCTTCCTCTCTAGTACTCTCTGAAACCAACCCTAACCCTAATCGCCGTCACCCAAAATCAACCCCAAACCTTGGAATCCCTGTCCGATCTATGACATCATATGGCTGTACGAAGCTACTTGTCTCATATCCCCTTGGTTGTTCGATTACGTGGTTTTTATGGAAGAACCTTGAAGAGATCTGGCCAAGATCTCGTTCAAAGCTTTTCAAGGGTTCGTCTATGGTTTGGGAGTGATTTCTATTGAAGTTCCATGGTTCATATCTCTGGTTCAAAACCAGGTTCTCTTTGCCCCTCCCCTTTCTCCTCAAAACCCTAATCTTTGGCCATGAATCCGTCTAATCTTTGTAGATCTGGAAGGATTCTGAGTTTATCAATGACTTTTCTTTAAAGATCTCCTATTTTTTTACTGTTAACCTATTTTAGCACTATATCTTGGGTCCTTTGCTATCTACTACTTGAATCTCTGCATACATGAAAATATTTTCAATTTTCTGTGATTTTTCTTTAAGTTTCTTTTATTCCTCTACTACTGACCAATTTTAAACACTATAATACTTCAGGTTTTCGTATGACTATGGTTTCCCGGATTTTTTTTTTTCTCCAAAACGTTTAATGGTTTTATGTGTTTAATCTTCTGTTTTTTGTGTGTTTTGACTGACTTCATGAAGATTGCTTTAACCCTAACTTGTTTATGCTAAAAGCCCTAACTTCTCGACATTATTGTTTGGTTTCTGAGTTTGTCTAGATTACTTGGGTACTGACTTTGCACTATGCTTTGGTTTCTGTGATTCTTCTTAGCCTAATTCGATGTCTTTTGATACTAATGTGCTTCTATTGATACTTTTGGTTCGACTCTTCTACTGATCCTATATGTCTGTGTTCATTTTTACCTATTCATGGTAAACCTATACTTTTCCCCTTAAATTAGTGATTGATTTGGATTCTTGACTTATCAATTTGTTTTGTTAAGATCCATTCCTGACTATTTCCTTATTTATAATCTTGAGCCACTTTCTTACCTTGTTTAATTAATTGTGATATTTACTGATTCTTTACCAATCATTTCCTTAATTAAAAATCTGTCTATTTACCCCTAATTGCTCGTTGATTTCTTTCCTTAAAAGTGTTCTGTCTTTATCGTCGGTTGATTACCCTTAATTAAGGGAAAATTATCCTAACTTATGTATAATTGATTCTGTGACTTCCTTAATTGCAGAAGGGTTGATTACATTTACCTTATTTTTCCTTGATCTTAACTACTATATGTATGCTCTCTCATTAACACACACAGACACGAACACAGTAGTTCAAAACCCTCTCTCACACAAAAAAAAACATTCTTCTGCTCTCTCTTTTTCTCGTTATTTGCTATTGTTCTAAGTCAGCCAGCTGCAAGCCAGGGATGATTGCTCTACTCTCTTGCCCCCTCACTTTGTGTTTACTTCTTTACTGGTACGTTCTGATTTCAATTCAAGTTTCAAAACAATGTGTTTCTTTTACTGCTTCATTTCATCTTGTTTCTAGTATGTTTTCACGTATGGTTCTGTTGATTCAACTTGTAAATGATATGTTTACTTCATCACTTTATCAGCATGCTTCTGAATGTCTCCCCTCCCTTAGACTCATCATGTGCATAAAATTGTTATTCCCCTTCCTAATATACCCCAATGTGGCCCTTCTTTACTTGTGTTTGCTTTGATTTCTAGCATAAACCTCTCTGTGCAAAAATACTTGGCTATCCTCAAGTTACATAATTCTGTGTTCTCTAACTCCTCAGCATATTGCTGATTCTATACTTGAGCACTCTTGCAACTATGTGTTTACTTATGTAACCTATGTGTCCCCAAACCCCAATACCCCTGTTGGTGACTGCTGAACTAGCCTTGGTCCTATGTTCCTTGATTATGTGTGAACCTGTTTTGGGTGTTGTGTTTGGACTATTGCCTGTTACTCTACTCTCTTTCCAAAACTGTCCTATTGAACAACTCCATCTGTTGTTTTACAAAAATATTTCAAACAAGTCTTTTTTTATTAACTGTTTTCCGGCTTAAATCTCTTCAAAACTATGTCAAGCACTGTCACTCTACTCTTAGACCACTAAGTTCTGCCCTTTTGTGTGAGTCTTGCCTTGGGACCCTTGAGCTCCCTCTGAACTTGGACATACAAAAGCTGTCCTTTCCACACTGCACTTACTTTGTCTTGGCTATGAAATCTAGGTGTGAGAACTGTCCGGGATCCCTTGAGGTCCTTGGGGAACTTGACACATCCGGATATGATAAAGGCTATGGAACAATATTGGCATTTGAGATGATTTATTACATAACTCAGAGAGGAAGTCCTAATCAGGTGCTGAAAATCTGGGCCTATTTTCAGGCTCTCTATAGTGTAACTTTTATCTTTCTTTTCTACTTATGTAATTCATTTTAGTATTGGTTTGTAATAATCTATTGTAAACAAGTATTGGGGCTGGCTAGTGAAAAGGGGAGGGTAGTTATATATGCTATCAACATCAATGGGTAGAAACCATGTCTTAGATTTACATTTCCTATTTGTGCATTAGAATCCATGTGTAAGATCAACCCATTCAAAGCATTTCATGCATTAGATACCATGTTCCCAGGTTTACTGTTTCAACATCTCATTTGGAATCACTTTACCACTTAGAAATCCTGCTTTAGGCTAAATAACAGCATTAACATAAAACTGTTGCTCCTGCACGTCTTGAAGTCATGTTGTAACTCTTTGGGCATTTAGAAATCATGCTTTAGGAATTCTGCAATCATTCTGCATTTTTTCATATGTGCACGTTTGATACCCTGTTTTAGGATCTCGTTCACACTCCCTCAGTCACACCTAGTTAAACTACTGATGCATGAAAACGGACATAAAACAGTCTCAAGTTTGATTATCCTGTTTAAGTGAAACTGGTCACAATCCCTGCATGTCTTTGCAACCTTTAGACCAACATGTTTTAGGTAAAATAACTTCCAAACTGTTTTTTAATAATTCTGGCAACTGTTGCATATTATTTTACGCTTAGGCAAGTCTTAGGTAATTAACTTTAAAATAAAAACCAGAATCGTCTTTGTGATTAATGTTTAACTGTCAGCATGTTAAAATCAGTAGGCAAGCTTGATTAAGACTTCTTCTCTGAGTCATATAATAAATCTGACTCTGTTGTTATCACTTAGATACCATATTTAGGATCTGAATTTAAACATTAATTATGTATGAGTCATGTTGTTTATGTGTACTATATGTGGAGGTATATCTGAGCCTTTCATTTGTCTTCCATGCTCCTCTTAATTAAAGTCCTACTTGTTTATTATATGTCGCTTTAATATTTTACCTTTAAACTTGAGGGTCTGCCTAGAACCCTATTATTATAGGATAATAGTCTTAAATTCCTCAGGGACTGATAGGAATGGACGGGTAACAACATGCAATAGGGGTCGAGACCAACCCTCGCTTTAATTACTTTCAGAGGGCGGAAAAAGGTAGATATGGATATGATGATCGGTGTGTTAATACCACGTGTAGCCCCTCTTTGAGGAGTGTCATACCGGGTATTTCATTGATGTGATCCATATTATAAACAAACCTAGGATACCCCCCTTACATTCACAAATATGCTTATATTGTATTTCTTTTCAAAATTTTGCTTTTCACTAACTGTTTTTTCGAACACCTTTGTATTTAAAATTAAATCCCCTACAATTTGATCCATACTTGTTTATCTGCTAATTGTACAAATTTACAAAAATTATTTGGCCGGGACCCACACTAGTGGATCCTGAGGGGTGTCTAACACCTTTTCCTTAGGATAATTTCAAGCTCTTACCTTGTCTCTGGTTACCAAACGTAGTTATAAATGAACCCTATAGGTGCCCAAACGCATCTTAAATCGTTAGGTGGCGACTCTTAAAAAATGCAAACCCCCTTTCCCAAAAGGAAAGAGTTGCCCCAACCAAAATGTCATAAACCCGATTTCGCGAGAAAAGGGGGGTGCGACAGCGAGTCAAAGATTTCAACATGATGAAGAGTTGCAAAAATTATTTGAAGACTATTATTCGTTGGGATTAGACATATATAATGACATTAGCTATTTACTTCAAATAATATAATTTTTTTTAAGTTACTGTGATATTAATATTTTGGATTAGTAATTTTGTTTGTTAAGATTTAATGAGATACATTATGTTTTTATGAATTAATATTAATATGTTATGTTAGTTGGAACTATTTTGAACGAATATAGTAGATATTATTAATGGTGGCTTAACTATTGTCATTATAGCTTGTGACTTTAAGTGCGAATTTAAGATGTTTCCATGGGGGATATTATAGCCATTATAATTGCTGCTAAAGATGACTTTTAGGGGTACTTTAATTGAATTTACTTGCCATTAAAATGGATGCTAAAAAGGCATACTAATACTTATTGCCACAACATAACTACCGCTAAAGATATGGACTTTTAGCGACATTTTTTTTTTGACTTTAGTGGCAATAAAAATGGACATTAAAAGAGTATTAGTAGCCGTTTTAGCTTAGATTTAGCTAAAATAACTTATATGTATTACTCTAGAAGCTCGTGCACTTGTGACACCAGGTTCATGGATTTGTAATAGATGTTTGGCTGGTTTAGCTTCTGCATTTTCACTTAGAATATTTCAGTTATTTATTAATGCTATCATTTAAACTGTTAAAAAAAAAATTGTTCTAACATTAGCTTGCCTAGTAAGTGAAATATTAGGTGTCATCACGGTCTGAAATTTTGGATCGTGACAAATTCAAAAGGTTTTTTGAGGACCCATATAATTGAACTAGGCAACGGACAAAAGTATAATAGTTAGTTCAGAAGATTTTAGAGTATTGACTCTGTAATATGCCACGAATAGAATAGGAGCTAAGATTCGTCTATAGCTATGCAAGCAAGGTGTTGGCGTCGATCATGATAGCATTCTTTATATATAAGGAAAATACATAAGATGCAACTTGTATTTGTACGAAAAAATTAGTTTCACAGTTAACTTTTTACGGGTGTTCTAATACCATCCTATTCTTATTTTTAATGTAACAAACACCTCCCTAACACACATAACCAGTCACATGGTGGGAAGTGTTCTACACTCGCCTCTACGTCATTGCCATGTCACCGCCATGTCAACACTATGTCAGATTTCAAAAAGATTATTTTTCATATCACCCAATCCTTTCTTCTCATTATCCACCACCAAACCTGCCAAACCACCACTAGCAAAATCGTCGCACTACCACAACCACAATCACAACAAATGATTCATTCATAAAAGTGGCTATCTTCCATTGAACTTCTAACATTTAGATAGGAGAAAAAAAACTAAATTGCAACGAGAGAAATAGTGTCCTTATTCCCATGGATCATCCTCTTATTCTGAAATGGGTAAAAGTTCCAAGCATAAAATGAAAATTTTGCTAGTTAGTTATATAAAGAATTTAATTCTGTATAATTTTACGCTAAACTTCACCATGAAACAATAATAATGACACGGCATCATCCTTCATATTTTTACTCTCAATCTCTCCATAAAATAATAAATACAGTACAACATTACCCTTTGTGCTTTTACACTCAATTTCATCATGAACAATAGATATAGCACGACATTACCTTTCGTACTTTAACTCTCAAAAAAGGCACGACATTACCCTTTGTGCTATAACACTCAAATACAACACGACATCACCCTTCGTGCTTTAACACTCTCCCTTTCCATATAACAATGAACTTATAACAAAATGGAGATAGAATAAGCAAGAATAAACCTTATGTCAACAACGATTTCACAACACTTACCAATGAATTGGAGAAGAAGAACTCTTGGAAAATCACCTATAGGGTTTCTACGTTTGAAAATTTTGAAAGAATGAGAGAATCTCGTCTAACTTAGCTTTTGACCAGGAGCAGCTATCGCAATTGCGAACCTTTCAAATGCGACATTTTCTTCGCAAATGTTAAGGCCCACCATCTATGCTATCATCGCATTTGTGCTGATTTGTTTGCAAATGCGAACTGGGTCTTATCGCAAATGGGACCTAATTGATCGGAAATGCGAACAAACTTCCCCCAGTACCCATTGCCAAAGCGAAGAATTTGTTCGCAAATGCGAACCTGTAGTGCCCAGCTATTCTTCACAATTGCGAGAAAATAGCTCGCAAATGTGAACCTGACAGTGAGGCTACTTCATCGCAAATGCGAAGTCTGACCTCGCAATTACGAGTGCTAAGGCCTGTACCAGAAACCGATTTGCACCAACTGTTTTCTTATTCCAAATTCACTCCGTAGCCTATTAGAAACTCACTTGATCCCACGAGGCTCCAAACCAAAAATACACACCAGTCCAAAAATTTCATACGAACTTGCTCCCGCGATCAAATCACAAAAATAACACCTAGAACTACAAATCAGACACAAAATCAAATGAAATTTTTAATGAAACTTTAGAATTTATATTTTAACAACCAGACGTCCGAAACATGCCAAACCAACTCTGTTTCTCACAAAGTTATGTAGATAAGTCATAAATATAGCAACAAACCTATATCGAGTGTTTGAACCAAAATACGGATCAGGTATTAAAAAAGTCAAATATTGGTAAAATATTTGGATTCATTAAATCTTTAAGCTTAAAAATTTCACTACAGCATTATGTATCTATAGCTACAAAATCTTAGCTACGAATTTAAAAATTTATAGGTAATACCTAATAATAGCAACAAAAATTAGAATTATGTGGCTATATACAAAATTTTAAAATTTCTTTGCCACGAAAATTAAGTTGGTAAAGCTAATTCCTCATATTACCTATAATTTCTAACAATCGTGGATATAACTACCTTAATTGCTACAAATTTATTGCTACAAATAAATTTGTGTAGCTAATCATAAGTTTTTGTCACGCATCAATAGTTACTATAACAATAGTAACCTATGATGACCCAAAAGGTCATCACTCGTTTTGAAAGTAAATTTTGTATTCTGAAGCCTTAAAACCCTCATTTTACCTCGCCTCGATTTGCGTGTGTAGTTCGGTCGTGCTTCCGGAAAGCTTTTATGTGAAACGTTGGAAAAAATAATGAAATTGGCCTTTAAATTTATTAAAGATGACTTTGGTCAACATTCTTGGTAAACGGACTCGGACCCATGATCTGACGGTCTCGTAGGATCTGTAGTAAAATATGAAACTTGGGCGTATGTCCAAAATCGAATTCCGGGGTCCCAAGCCCGAGATAAGAATTTTTAATGAAAATTAATTGCTGGTAAATATAAAGGCCTTTAGAAGTTAAATGATGCGATTTTTTGATGGTATCAGGCCTGTATCTTGGTTTCGGAGCCCGGTACAAGTTTAAAATAATAATTTAGTTGAATTTATAAAATTTGGTAAATATCGGAATTGGTTTGGTATAAATCGGACGAATAGTTCAGAAAATGAAAATTTTGATGTTCTTGAATAATTTTATGAATTTGAGGTTGAATTCGTAGTTGTTGATGTTATTTTGATGATTTGATCGCACGAGCAAGTATGTATGATGTTTTTAGACATGCGTGCGTGTTTGGTTTGGAGCCCCGAAGTCTCGGGTGAGTTTTCGATAGGCTATGAAGTGAAATTGGACTTAGGAAGTTTCAGATTTTTCATCTGGTATGTGTTGTAGGCTCTGATCTCACAATTGCGAGCTCAAATGTCACAATTGCGAGCCCATCAGGACTAGAAATTGAGAGGACTTCATTGCAATTGCGAGGAAGTCTGGCCAGACTTTGATTGCATTTGCAATCTTCCCCTTCGCAATAGCGCAGTCATCAGGGGAGGTCAGTCATCGCAATTGCGACTAATTGTTCGCAATTGCGAAGAGAACATGGTAGGCCTACCTTCACATTTGCGAATCCTGGGCTGAATTTGCAAGTTCGCATTTGCAAATCTGTCATCGCAAATGCGATAACTGCACCTGTGTAAATTATAACTTAGACGAATTTTTCTTCATTTTTCCAACTCTTTCAAACCCTATGCTCTCTTGGGCGATTTTCCAAAGAAGGGTTCTTTCCAAATCATTAGTAAGTCATTTCTTTTAATCTAATCCAACTTTTTACAAGATTTCATCACAAAATCTAAGGTTTTTCATGGGAAATTGGGTATTTTTGGGTAGAAGTTAGGATTTCCAATTTTTTGGGGATTTGGACCTCGATTTGAGGTCCGATTTCAAAACAAATTGTATATTTGAGTCATGGGTGAATGGGTGATCAGGTTTTGGTTTGAACCTCGGGTTTTGACCAAGCAGGCCCGAGGTCGGTTTTTGAATTTTTTGGAAAAATATTGGGAAACATATTTTCATGCAGTATAATTGGTTTATTTAGCACTTATTAATGTTATTAAGTAAATTGTGACTAGATATAAGAGAAATCGGAAGTGGAATCAGGAGTTAAATCGGTAGTTGAGGCTTGATTGTGTTCTTGACACTGAGGTAAGTGTTTGGTCTAACCTTAGCTTGAGGGAATAGGAGTTGTGGTCTTATTAGCTAATGTATTAAGTGTTGAGTACGACATATAGGTGTGGTGACGAGTATCTATACGTTGGTGTCAAGCATGCCCGTCAGTCTTTTACTATGATTGTTGTGACTCCGTTATGTATTGTCCATGCTTAATATGACGATTATAAATGTTGAACAAGGCTTATGAAAGTATTCTTGGTAATTTGCCATTGTTGAGTATCGGCTAAATTTGAGACTTATGTTGTGAAGTGATTGTGGAAACGAGATGAGATATATTGTTGATTCCCTTGCCGGGATGATAATGTTTATGATATTGTTTCCCTTGCCGGGATATTGTTGTTATACTATTATTCCCTTGTCGGGATTATTTTGTGATTGGTGTTGATTTGTATATTGGGATCGAGTTGCACACTGCAATAATATTATATGGGATCGGGTTGCACGCTGCAACAAGGAGTAATAAGGGTGGACATGTGGGGTCGGGTTGCACGCCGCAACATCATTATATGATTGGGATCGGATTGCATACCGCAATAGTATTATATGATTGGGATCGGATTGCATGCTGTAATAATATTATATAATTGGGATCGGGTTGCATACCGCAACAAGAAAGAATAAAAGTGAATATTGTTTTTATGGTGAGAACGAGAGTAAAAGCATGAAGGGTGATGTCGTGCACTTGTTACTGTTTTTCCTTATTCTTGCTGATATGAAATTATGGTGTTCTTTATGCTTCTATACTGAAATTCTATTAGTACTTCATATTCCTTGCAGCATGTTCCCCCTTCCCATCTTTAACTGTTAGTTTCTGTTATCATTATTTGTCGTATATGATTTAACTACACAGGTTTATTTGGTAGTCTTGTCCAAGCCTCGTCACTACTTTGTTGAGGTTAGGCTCGACACTTACCAGCACATGGGATCGGTTGTGCTGATACTACATTTTGTACTGTGTGCAGATCTCGGTACTGGAGCATTTGGACCATAGTGAGGTTGCTGCCTTTAGTCCAGCGGAGACCCGAGGTAGTCATATAGACGTCCGCAGGCCTTGGCGTCCCCTTCTATCCTATTTCCTTATGTTCTTGCTTATTTCAGAGACATATGATAACTAGGGATTATGATGTATTTTACACTCCTTCTTGCTTAAGTTTTAATTAGAAATGTGTACAAAATAGTCCCAAAGGCTCACAAGTTGTGCTTGATTGCAGGTTTGATCAACAAGGTGACAATGTGTCAAAAACCAGCTCAAAAGGATTGAAATTTGCACAAGTACCAAGACAAGACCAAGCTCAGTCAAACAGGGCCAGTGCGGCTGCACACTATTTTGTGCGGTCCGCAAATATGAAGATTAGAGAGTATGCTTCTCAGTCAGCCAGGCAATGCGGCCGTAAAGGACTTTGTGCGGTCTGCATTGATTCCACTGTATCCGCACTCGATTTTGTGCAGTTCGCAGAGCTCAAATTTAGAGAAGTGACACTCTGGAGGAACTGGACAATGCGGTCCGCGGTCTATTTTGTGCGGACCGCAATAGAAGCCACCCTAGCCGCGGTGCATTTTGTGCGGTTTGCGGTGGCCAACTTCATAGAGCAGAATAGTCGAGCCAAGAGCCTTAGTGCGGCCGCACTCGATTTTGTGCGGTCCGCACTAGCCCCTAGGGGTATTTTTGTCCAAAAATTTTAGCCTAGTATAAATACTTTCTTTTCCCATTTTTAGGTCATCAGATAGATTTTGGGACAGAGCTGCGCTCGTGACTCTTTCTCTTTTACCATTTTGAGTAATTTTAGCTTGGTTTCAACATTGAATCTTCAAGTTTTATCTAGTAATTAATTATTAGGGGCTTTTCTTTATCTGTTTCTTTGTTTTCTTCTATAATTATGAGTAGCTAGACCAATTAGCTAGGGTTGTGGCTCAACCCTAGTATGGGTAATTGATGGGTCTTTTGTTTTGATGCTTGATTGTCTATGGGTGTTTGATATTTGGGCTAATTTAGGATTTTAATGTTGAATTAGTGGTTGCAAACACTATTTTATACCTAGTAGACTTTGGCTCTTCTTAAGAAAGAGAGTCTAAGTCCATGAAATTGGTCCAACAAGGAATTGGGGCGTACTCAAGAGATTGATAGCCCCAATTAAAGTGTTAAATCCAGAGATAGTAATACCCGACTTGAACCTCAATTGCTTGCACAAATTTGCATACCCAATTAGTCTTGAGAAAATCAGTTCGGGCAAAATCACTCGAACTATCGAGAGGTATAGAGTGAGTAGAATCGTGCAATGGTTATATCATACTCCCTAAATGTGACAGTCTAGTTTTAGACTCAAGAATCCGTCAATTAGCCACCTAGGAGCAAGTCACTACACTAGTGCCTTTTATCTGTTTTAACAACTCTCAATAGTTTAATATTAGCTTAACTTAGCCTAATTTAGCATTGTAGTAGTATAAAATTAGAATTAATATCAAAACCAAAAATGCTTAGAAGTGCAATTAGGAACAAATACACAACTCTACTTTAGATATAAACTCAACTCCAATATCTAGCTCCATGTGGAAATCGTTCCCGACCTTCTTGGGTAAAAGTTGCTTCGACCTCTATTGCTACTTAATAGTAGTACAGGGTTGGCCTCGATCACTTTTTGGCATCGTTGCCGGGGAGCTAATGGTTTTGGCTATCTATCTAAATAGTTTTGTGTATTGTTCTTCTTTACTTCTGTGTTACTAATTTGTTTGTGTCACAACTTCAGGTGCAAAAATGGCAGCGAATGCTAATGAACCTCTTGGAAATGTGGTTGTGGGGGAGGAGGTAGATGATGTCGGAGATGATGAGGTGCCTTTTGTGCCTCAAGGACAACGTAGAGGCCACCAGGACAATGCTAATGCCAATGATAGTATTCCAGACCCGCTTCCGCCACCTCCAAGAGTGGCTCCTTGAGTGCTTCCAAACCAATGCTATGCAAGTGCAATTGTCCCACCCCGGATTCGGGCGGGCAATTTTCAAATTACCAATATGATGCTGACATTGATGGAGTAGCGTGGGTATTTCACGGGCACTGCCAATCAAAATCCTTACAAACATCTCAAGGGGTTCGTGGATACCTGTTGGGGGAGCAAGCAAACAAATGTGTCCGAAAATGCACTTTGGTTGAGACTCTTTGCATTTTCACTTAGAGGGAAGGCATTGGATTGGCTTAAGCGACTTCCTAACCATTCCATCACTACTTGGGATGAATTGAAGGACAAGTTAATTGCAAAACTTTTCTCACCGGGGCATATGGCAGCATTGAGAGATGAGATCTTTGCTTTCAAGGAGGAGCCCACCGAACCTTTGCATGAGATTTGAGAGCGCTATAGAACAATGTTAAAGGAATTCCCCAATAATGATATGACTGAGGCGATGATCCAACGGACTTTCTATCGGGGCATTAACACAATAAACCAGTAAATAGTGAACCAACTTGTTGGGGGCAACTTCATGAAGTTGTCTTATGATGAGGCTTGTGACATTCTTGACGAGATGGCTCACACTTCTTCTTCTTGGCAAAGTAGAGACAATGTGCCCCAGGGTGACCCCACGGTCACTCATTTGCACAAAGAGTGACATGATCATGGGCAGGCTATAGCTGAGTTGACAACTATGATGAACAACTAGCAAAGGCACAATTGCAACAAGTTCAAAATCCTCGCCAAGTGAATGCTATGGAAGGTGTCAACATGCTAGTCAACAAAAGAAGAAAAAGAGGTCAACAGAATCAAGGGAATTTGGAGAAATTTGAAATGATTGTGGTGGATTTCAAGATGATGGTTATGATGGGCAGAATGAAGAGGCGCAATATATGAACAATTATCAAGGCCAAAGGGGCAATTCTTCCAACCAACAACAATTGAGACCCGAAGGCAATTGGGGCAATCAACAACAACAAGGCAATGGTAATTGGGGGAACAATAATTAAAACTCCAACTGGGGCAATCAGAATAACAATCAGAGCAATTAGGGTAATTGGAATGGTAACAACAACAACTAGGGTGGTAACAACAATCAAGGTGGGTGGAACAATGGAAATCAAGGAAACCGGGGGCAAGGATTTCAAAGGCCTCCAATGAACCAATAACCGAACAATCCGCCCCATTTCCATCCTAAGGTCCGAGTTCTTCTAACAATGATATGGGGAGAATTGAAATGATGTTCGAACAAGTGATGAAGAAGAATGCGAATTCTGATGCTCAGTTGTCTTCCTACAATACTTCCATTAGAAACTTGGAGGTTTAGTTAGGTCAAATCTCATAGTCCTTGAATACTCACCCTAAGGGGGCTCTACCAAGTGATACGGTAGTAAACCCAAAGGGTAGGAACAATCATGTTATGATGGTAACTACAAGGAGTGGACGAGGCGGTGATGTGAATGCCTCCAAACAAAAGAAAATTTTGAATGATGATATTGAGTTGCAAGAAGATGAAGTTCCTTTGGTGGTTGAAAGTGTGATTGATGAGAATGTGAATGAAGAAGTGAGGATTGATATTCAAGATGCCGAGGTGTAAACTCAAAATGACGTGAACCCGTCTAGGGAACACATAATAGACATGCCGGAGCCGGTTTTGCCTAAAGCCAAGGCTCCTTTGCCAAGGCCACCTCCACCTTATCCTTAAAGGCTCGCAAAGCAGAAAAATGAGAATCAGTTTAAAAAGTTCATTGATATGATGAAGAGCTTATCTATCAATGTGCCTTTGGTGGAGGCTCTTGAATAAATGTCGGTCTATGCTAGATTCATGAAGGACTTGGTTACGAAGAAACGGTTCATAGATTGTGAAACTATAAAGATGACCCACCAAGTTACTAGCCCCGAAGCTTGAAGATTCCGGTGCTTTCACCATTCCTTGCACCATTAGGAGTGCAGACTTTGCTAAGGCTCTATGTGATTTGGGGGCTAGTATCAAATTGATTCCTACTCAGTTTTCAAGACTTTGGGTATTGGGCAACCGGGGCCGACATCCATGAGATTGCAAATAGCGTATAGAACGATGAAGTGACCATTGGGTATTATTGATGATGTGCTTATCCGGGTGGACAAATTTATCTTGCCATCTGATTTTGTGATCTTGGATTGTGAGGTGGATTATGAAGTTCCAATCATTTTGAGGAGACCTTTCCTTGCTACTGGGAAGGCCTTAGTTGATGTGGAAGCAGGGGAACTCACCTTCTGGGTGGGTGATGAAAAAGTAGTCTTTCATGTGTGCAAGTTAATGAAGCAGCCCAACAGTTCCGTGGTGTGCTATTTTGTGGACCTTGTCACGGCAGTGATAGTTGATGATACTAGTGCAATGATCAATGTGGAGGACCCGCTAGAGGTCGAATTGTTGAATCTTGATGTCAATAAAGATGAAAGCCGAGTGGAGTGTGGGAATGCTTTACATGGGATGAGATCTTACTCTTATGAGCCTAGAAAACTATCTTTGGACCTTGAGAATAGGAAGACTCCACCAACAAAACCTTCAATTGATGAACCTTCGGTGTTAGAGTTGAAATCGTTGCCTCCGCACCTCAGGTTTGAGTTCTTAGGCTCTAGTTCTACTTTGCCAGTTATTCTTTCTTCTTGTCTTACTAACATGCAGGTTGATGCCACATTAGCGGTGCTTCAAAAGTGGAAAAAGGCAATTGGATAGACTTTAGCTGATATTCGGGGGATAAGCCCCACATTTTATATGCACAAGATTATTCTGGAAGATGATGCAAAGCCCTCCTTGGAACATCAAAGGAGGTTGAACAAGGCAATGCAAGAAGTTGTGAAAAAGGAGGTGATCAAGTAGTTGGATGTAGGGGTTGTGTACCCCATCTTTGATAGCTCTTGGACTTCACCGGTGAAATCTGTACCGAAGAAAGGTGGCATAACTGTGGTTTCAAATTCACAAAATAAGTTGATTCCTACCAGAACTGTCACCGGTTGGAGGGTATGCATGGACTACCGCAAGTTGAATAAAGTGAACCGAAAGGATCACTTTCCATTGCCTTTTCTTGATCAGATGTTAGACCGACTTGATGGGCTTGCCTTCTACTATTTCTTGGATGGGTATTCTGGGTACAACCAAATATTGATTGCTCTGAAAGATCAGGAGAAGACCACATTCACTTGTCCATATGGCACCTTTACCTTTTCTCGTATGCCTTTTGGGTTGTGTAATGCACCGACTACATTTCAGCGGTGTATGATGGCCATTTTCGCCGATATGGTGGAAGACATTTTAGAGGTGTTCATGGATGACTTTAGTGTTGTGGGTGATTCATTTGATGAGTGTTTGAAGAATCTTGATAGGGTTTTGGCCTGTTGTGAAGAAACCAATCTTGTTCTTAATTAGGAAAAATGCCACTTCATGGTGGAAGAGGGCATATTTCTTTGGCATAAAATTTCAAAGCATGGTATTGAGGTAGACAAAGCAAAAATTGATGTGATTTCAAGGTTCCCTCCCCTACCTCTGTCAAGGGAGTTAGAAGTTTTCTTTGGCATGCGGGGTTCTACCGGAGATTTATCAAAGACTTTTCGAAGGTAGTCAACCCCTTATACAAGTTATTGGAAAAAGATGCTAAGTTTGTGTTCGGTGAAAAATGTATGCAAGCCTTTGAACTTCTTAAGCATAAGTTGACCACCACTCCTATCATTACCGCACCTAATTGACGCTTTCCCTTTGAGCTCATGTGTGATGCGAGCGATGTTGCGGTTGGGGCGGTTTTGGGTCAAAGAGTGAACAAAATGTTTCATCTGTTGTACTATGCGAGCAAGACAATAAATGATGCTCAAGTGAACTACACTGTGACCGAGAAAGATCTTTTGGCTATTGTGTTCGCAATGGAGAAATTTTGGGTGTATCTCATGGGTGCTAAGGTCATAATTCATACCGATGATGCCGCACTCCAGTACTTGATGACGAAGAAAGACTCCAAAGCTAGACTAATGTGATGGGTCTTGTTACTTCAAGAGTTTGATTTGGAGATTGTGGACCGGAAGGGTAGTGAAAAGCAAGTGGCGGACCACTTGTCCTGCTTGGAGGAGGAGGGGAGGCCTCATGATGGCCTAGATATCAATGATTCATTTCCCAACGAACAACTCCTTTCGGTGTCGGTAAATGGTATGCCATGGTTTGCGAACGTTGCTAATTTCCTTGTGACTGGCATAATCCCGTGTGAGATCTCTTCTAACCAAAGGAAGAATCTCAAACGGGATAGTTTGGATTTCTATTGGGATGAGCCGTACTTGTTCAAGATTTGCACGGATGGTGTTATCCGAAGGTGTGTCTCGGAGGAAGAGCAATTGAGTATCTTGGAGGCTTATCATTCCTCTCCCTTTGGTAGCCATCATGGCGGGGTGAGGACGGCTTCCAAAGTTCTTAGTTGTGGGTTTTATTGGCCAACTTTGTACAAAGATGCAAGTGAACTTGTGAATAGGTGTGAAAAATGTCAAAGAGCGCGGGGAATTTCGAAGAAAGATGAGATGCCTCTCAATACCATTCTTGAGGTTGATATTTTTGATGTATGGGGCATTGATTTTATGGGTCCGTTTGTTAGCTTGTGTGGGAACACATACATTCTTGTGGCAGTTGACTATGTTTCAAAGTGGGTGGAAGCCGTAGCTTTGCCTAACAATGAGGCCCGGAGTGTTGTTGCATTTCTCAAGAAGAGCATTTTTACATGGTTTGGCACTCCTCGTGCAATCATAAGTGATGGGGGGTCTCATTTTTGCGATAGAGCTTTTGACACTTTGCTTGCAAAGTATGGTGTCAACCACAAAGTTTTTACTCCTTATCATCCTCAAGTGAGTGGCCAAGTTGAAGTCTCAAATAGGTAAATCAAGAATATATTGTCAAAGACGGTCAATGCAAACAGGACCGATTGGTCAAAGAAGTTGGATGATGCTCTATGGGCTTATAGGACTGCTTACAAAACTTCGATTGGTATGTCTCCGTACCGGTTGGTGTTTGAAAAGCTTGCCATCTACCGGTTGAGTTAGAGCACAAGGCCATGTGGGCTTTGAGAAAGTTGAATCTTGAATGGGATGTGGCAGCAAATCTTCGTGTGGAGTAGCTTAATGAACTTGATGAATTCTGATTCCATGCCTACTCCAGTTCATACTTGTACAAGGACAAGATGAAGTACCTTCATGATAAATATGCTCATGGTAAGGAGTTCAAAGTCGGTAATCTGGTTCTCTTGTTCAACTCTCGGTTACGTCTGTTTCTGGGAAAGCTTAAGTCAAAATGGAGTGGACCTTTTGAAGTGGTATTTGTGGCCCCGTTTGGTGCACTTGATTTGAAGAACAAAAATGGGGAAGTTTTCAAAGTGAATGGGCACAGGGTCAAGTACTACTTGGGAAAAATGATGACAGCCACGTGTGCACTTCTTCATCTCAAATGATTTGATGGTAACCTGCGTCATGCCGCGACATTAAATCAAGCGCTTCTTGGGAGGCAACCCATGTGTTTTTCTTTGATTTTCATTGTAGTGTAGGATTTATTGTTGGACTGACTGGTTGTGAGGTGTCGTAGGATTGTGTTGATACAGTGCAGGAAAAAGTTGGAAAGTGATCACTCTCTAAAGTTGTCAATGCAGACCGCACTCATTTTGTGCGGCCGCAAAGACCTTTGTGCGGGGGCAAGATATCAATGCGGACTGCACTGGTGATTTGAAAAAAGTTGGGGTTCTTTGAAGTTTACCACCACGGCTGCACTGCATATTGTGTGGTCTGCGGTGGTCCATTGTGGCCGCATTTTATTTTGTGCGGTCTGCATTGGTCAATTTATCAGTGCCCTTTGGTTTCGAGCACCGCGGACCGCGGTGCCATTTTGTGCTGTCCGCGGTGGGCAGGTAAGCTGGGCCCCAGGACCTTTTTCTATAAATACGACTTGAGGCCCTCCTTTTGAACTTTTTGATCCTTTCACTCTTAGAGCATAAAAATCATTGTTCATCTCTCTAATCTGCACGTTTCTAACTGCTCAAGTTCATTACTCAGCATTTCATCTATTTCTAGTAACATTAACTTCTTTTTAGTTGTTTAATTTATTTATTTTCTTTTAATTTTTGTTTTTCTTGTTTCCTCTCCTTTCCCTGTCCGTATTTGTTTCAATATTATAGCTTAGGTTAGTTAATTTTTGTTTAAAGTAGGTTTAGGTAGTTAAATCACTGAACCAACACTTAGGAACTCATCAATAGGTGAAAAATTGAACTAAAATTGAATAAATCATGAACCCTAGGTTGGTGTGACTGTTGGGCATTCAATGCGGACCACGTTATTTTTTGTGCGGTCCGCAGTGCCCCTGTGTGGTCCGCAATGGTATTTTGTGCGGACAGCAATGACAAAGTTTTGAAAGTTGAGCATCTGAGGATCGCGGTCGCATTGGATTTTGTGCGGTCCGCGGTGCCTCAATGCGGACCGCATTGCCATTTTGAGCGGTCCGCGGTGCATAGTTTCAGAGCGTGGGTAGTCTGAACCCCACCTCTGTGCGGACTGCAATGGATTTTGTGCGGTCCATAATAGCCTCTTTGCGGCTGCACTGCATTTTGTGCAGTCCGCACTCTGCAAATTTACACTATCTACAACATTTTTTTCTGTAACTGTGAATTTCGTTGTTTTTTTGGATACTAACAAAGTCTGAATGAATGTTGTTTGCAGACAATGGTAAAATCAAGAGGAAAAGGTGCTAAACAAGCAGGAAGAGGAGAGTCCTCCCGGGATGGGAAGCAAAAAATGATGAAATTGACCCCACAAGTCCGACAGAACATTAAAAACACAAGAAAAATCATAAGAGCAGCTGATAGAGCAATTGACTGGTAGGGGAATGATTATGAGCCCTCCCGGGAGGCATCTTCGGACTCTGTGCCAGAATATGTTCCTGATTGGCCGAAGAGACATAGGTTGACAGATACACCTCCAGCATCCCCCACTGCTCAAGCTTCAGTGCATTTATCTTATGGGTTGTCTGAGGGCTCAGCTGCAGCCAGTGGGGATGAGTACTCCACCTCTCCTACAACTTCATTATCCGGAGAGGGTTCAGTACCAGAATAAGGGGAAGAAGCAGTAGAAGGTAAGCCCCAAGTTGGTGGGGGTAGAGCGGACTAGGAACCCGGAGGTATGGGAGGAACGGTTTGTCAGTGAGATTGCCTACCACAAATTCAAAGAGTGGTTGCCATAAAAGATATTGACACCGGAGAGAAAAATTATCACCCGTGACCTTCTACCTCACAACCCAAATATGTTGAGGCAATTCAGAGACAGAGCTGGATGGGACTACTTTGTAGGGCATGTGGATGACGCCAATGAGCACTTGGTGAAAGAATTCTACACCAATGTGGCCCACATAAAAAAGGGTACCACAGTCACCAAAGTGCAGAATCTGAAAGTGAAGTTGGATGGCAAGACCATCAATGACTATTTAGGATGCATGGAGGAGGATGAGTCCCTATACTTGGAGAAGATAAAGTTGGGTGAAGAAGCTTGTCCATGGTTGGCGGAGTACTTGGCAATCCCAGGTACCACCCCCGAGTGGTTGACTGCGGGGGTGAAGATATTGTGGAGAACATTGTACTTCGAGGCGAAGGGGTGGGAAACATTTGTGTGCAGCATGCTAGATCCTACCCCCCATGACAACTCCCTCCCAATCCACCGGGAGATTCTAGTTGCATCTATCATGGCAGGGTACCCGATCAATATCGGGAATGTGATGTCCCGGGACATTACACGGGTAGTGAATGAGGGTGATAGGTCTTACCCATTCCCCCAACTTCCTGACGATGTATTTGGAGGACCTCAATGTGGAAATGCACAGATTTGATGTGAAGGTAAAGGCAAAGGCACCCTTCTCATGGTATAGCCTATAGGGTGAGGACAACCCTAAGGGCAAGCACTCCAAAGGGAAATCCACTACTTCAACTGGCCAGTTTGAAGAGCCAGTAGTGGTAGTGACTACTCCACAACCTCCTTCTACTACAGTAGATATGGCCCCAGGTCCATCCACCTCCTCAGCTCCAGACATACCCTCCACCACTGCCTATCCATTGGCTGCCCATTGTCTGAGCTAGGCCCTCACCAGTATCAATAACTGGATGCAGACAACTATTTCCAAGCTATCTATATTATCTACTACCATGGTAGCTCAGTTAGCACCTCCTCCTCCACAGGTCCCACAGACCATTGAGGACACTCTCAAGGATCTTTTAAACAACCAGAAGAAGATCCTTGAGAACCAGAAATTGCTCACAGACGTTGTTGATTCACATGGAAAAGCTCTCAGGGAGCTTGCTAGGGAGGCCAAGAAGATGAGGAAGACTAGGACTTCCAAAGAGTCGGTGAAGGAGTTACGGGTCGAGGTTGAGAGGTTGAAGGCAGATCACCTACCTTTAGATTTGCTACTACATGTCCCTGTGCCAGCAGCCCATCCCCAGCCAGAGCAGTCACAAAGGCCCCCCAAGAGGAAGAGGGTGATCCCCCAGTCCGATGATGCAGTTATCCAGTTGGCGGACCCACCGGAGACTTCCTCCAATCAGCCACAGGATGTAGCCCGGGAGCCTGTCTAGGTCCAAGCCCAGGTCCCAGCAGCAGAGCTACAGGTCACAGGGAGCCAGTCTCAGGTTCCCGAGCATAAAGAGGACCTAGGGACCTAGACAGAGGACCACATGCAGACAGACGGCCCATAGGGAGTTCCTTTTTCCTCTTTCCTCTAATTTTGGTGCTTATTTTGCTTAGTTGGCATTGAGGACAATGCCAACTTTCATTTGAGGGGGTAGGCCCTACTTGAATTTGGATGACTATATATATGAATGGTTTCTTTCTTTCTTTCTTTTTTAGCTTTGGTATGTATATAATTTCAGTATTTGATTACATGTTTCGCACTTTTTACCTTGGGTTTGTATATAAAAGTTATGTTCCATTGTATATATTCATCTCCCCTATTGTATATTCGATTAAATCCCCTCTTGTACATATTCATTTTACTTTCCGCATTTTTCCTTTTCTTAGCTTCTTATTTTATGTTTGTAGCTTCTTGTTTTGAGTTTTTGCATTAAGCCTTTGGTTTTCTTAATGCACGGTTCTTTCCAACGTTGGAATTTGTGTGAGCCGAGTATCTCTTCTCGATGATGGATGGCATGACAACCTTCTTAAGGGTTTGAGTCTATTTTTCATTTCTTTTTTTCTTTTTAGTAGTTAGTTGGTAAGGGTACCTCAAGCAAAGCTTCACTTGGGCCTAACACATTTGCCTTTGATCTTATGGTCAAAAACAAACCGTTGTGTATAAGATGGTGTAAGTTGCGACCTTGAGACTCTTGTGTTGGCTTATAATCATCAAGTGGTTTTTCGAGACCATTGTGTGCTCAAATTTCATCTAAGGTTGTTGTGGGCCCCCGACTCTGTGTCTTTAGAGATCTCATAGCTTGTGTGGTGAGAAATTTCATTGCAAGTCCAAGTCCCGAGCCATTGGTCTAGAACTTGCCCTCAATGTTTGTCTAGGCAAAATCCTAAGTGGAATTTGACTTGAGACATGATTATAGGCTCTCGTTGATCAAGACGATATCTTGAACACTTCCATAGCCTACCAATGATAAAATCCCTAGTCAACCTTTTTGAGCCTTAGACCTTTTTCCTTTAAAGAACCATGATACACGCCTTTACCCGTTCTAAAGATACCCTCTTTTGGTACCCAATCTCTCCTTAGCACATGACAAAAGTATAAGTTAGGGGGAGAGACGAGGATTGCAACAAAGTGGTAAAAAGGTATAAAATGAAGAAAAAAAAAGGCAATGAAAAAGAAAGAAAAGCAAAAAGACAAAAAAAATGTTCAATGTAGAAGTGAATAAAGGGATTCAATAAAAGCAAAGAATGAAAGGTGTGGAAAAAAGTTGAGAAAGGAGAAAAGATTTTAAATGAACAAGAAAGAGTGACAGTGTATCTCTCTAACTCCTCAGAAAGAAATGAAATGACTCAAAAGGTCGAGTGAATGTGTGGCAAAATAAAGCAAAAAAAAGTGCTAAAGGGAAGATGGAACCTACTTAGACCAAACATTTCCTACCCTGAACCAAAAGCCTTCACTATGTCTCCATAAAAGCCTTATATGATCTTGAGTTGAATGAAACTTACATTAGTGGTGACTCATATAAGGGTCAAGCATATGGTACTTAGAGCCAGACTTGTGACTTTTCCTTAAGAGAGATGAGTGTATTTCCATTAACCTCGTTCTGAGTGCTACTATCCTAAAGGTGAGGTTTGCTCAGGGAAAGTTGAGGATGTGTGAGTTTGGATTCCACAATGACCAAAGTAATAGAAAGGGTTTCTTTGATGTGTTGAGTCAACTCTTGATGCTCTTGTGTCGCACTAAATCCATGGTGTTTAAAAGAGTGAAGGTTGTTAATGATTCATGTGAATTGAGGGCAATTATTTGTCCCAATTGATGCTAGATAAGGTCACTTTAGGTCGGCTGAATTTTCTTGGAATTGACTCTTAAAGGGTGGGTCTTATTTTGTTGCTTGAGGAAAAACAAAAGCTTAAGTTTAGGGGAGTTGATAACTAGGGATTATGATGCATTTTACACTCCTTCTTGCTTAGAAATGTGTACAAAATAGTCCCAATGGCTCACAAGTTGTGCTTGATTACAAGTTTGATCAACAAGGTGGCAAGGTGTGAAAATTCAGCTCAAAAAGGAGTGAAACTTGCACAAGTACCAAGACAAGACCAAGCTCAGTCAAACATGGCCAGTGCGACTGCACACCATTTTGTGCGTTCCGTAAGGATGAAGATCAGAGATTATGCTTCTCAGTCATCCAGGCAATGCAGCCGCAAAGGACTTTGTGTTGTCCGCATTGATTCCACTGCGGCCGCAGAGCTCAAGTTCAGAGAGGTGACATCTTGGAGGAACTGGCCAATGCGGTCCGCGGTTCATTTTGTGCGGACCGCAGTAGAAGCCACCGCGGCCGCGGTGCATTTTGTGCGGTCTGCAGTGGACAACTTCAGAGAGCAGAATAGTCAATCCAAGAGCCTTAGTGCGGCCGCACTCGATTTTATGCGGTCCGCACTAGCCCCACATGGGTATTTTTGTCCAGAATTTTCAGCCTAGTATAAATAGTTTCTTTTCCCATTATTAGGTCATCAGATAGATTTTGGGACAGAGCTGTGTTCGTGACTTCTTCTCTTTTACAATTTTGAGTAATTTTAGCTTAGTTACAACATTGAATCTTCAAGTTTTATCTAGTAATTAATTATTATGGGCTTTTCTTCATTTGTTTCTTTGTTTTCTTCTATAATTATGGGTAGCTAAACCCATAAGCTAGGGTTGTGGCTCAACGCTAGTGTGGGTAATTGATGGGTCTTATGTTTTGATGCTTGATTTTCTATGGGTGTTTGATATTTGGGCTAATTTAGGGTTTTAATGTTGAATTTATGGTTGCAAACACTAGTTTATACCTAGTATACTTTGGCTCTTCTTGAGAAAGAGAGCCTAAGTCCATGAAATTGGTCCAACAAGGAATTGAGGCGTACTCAAGAGATTGATAACCCCAATTAAAGGGTTAAATCTAGAGATAGCAATACCCAACTTGAACCTCAATTGCTTGCACAAATTTGCATACCCAATTGGTTTTGAGAAAGTCAATTCGGGCAAAATCACTCAAACTACCGAGAGGTATAGAGTGAGTAGAATCGTGCAATGGTTATATCATACTCCCCAAATGTGACAATCTAGTTTTAGACTCAAGAATCCGTTAATTAGCCACCTAGGAGCAAGTCACTACCCTAGTACCTTTTATCTATTTGAACAACTCTCAATAGTTTAATCTTAGCTTAACTTAGCCTAATTTAGCATTATAGTAGTATAAAATTAGAATTAATATCAAAACCAAAAATGTTTAGAAGTGCAATTAGGAACAAATACACAACTCCACTTTACATAGAAACTGAACTCCAATATCTAGCTTCATGTGGAAATCGATCCCGATCTTCTCGGGTAAAAGCTGTTTCGATCTCTCTTGCTACTTAATAGTATCAACATACATGTATTTTTCTTTGTTCAGACCCTATTTGTAGTATTCTTATATAGTCCGTGAGATTGTGACACTAGTTCTGGGTGGATTATTGTTATGGAATCGTATTTGTATTAAGTTAAACTATTAGATTTTGTCTTCCACATTTTTATTCCGTTGTTGATCATATGTTAACTCATAATTGTTAAACGGTTTAGGAAAATGGGTAATAAAATTTGTAACACTCGGCTTGCCTAAATTTCATGAGTAGGAGCCATCACGACTCATGCGGGTGGAAAATACGGATTGACAAGTTGGTATCAGAGCTCTAGGTTTCTTAGGTCTCACAATTTTCTTAATAGAGCCTGAGGGATCGGTACGAAAACATCTGTGTTTATCCCCCAAAGGTTACAAAGTTAGGAAAAACATCACATCTATTATTTCTCAACACTAATTGAACTTCCACTATGTTATGTCGCTGATGGTGAGAACACGTACCGTTTCATTAGCTGACCAGCAACCCGAGCCCCCAGTAGTAGCTCCTACGAGGGGTAGAGGTCGAGGCCGTGCTAGGGCCCGAGGCAGAGGTAGAGCTCAGCCTAGAGCTAGAGAAGTAGCACCAACGGCGGAGCCTCAAGTTGAGTTTGACGATGAGGTTCCAACCCAGACAGTTCCAGCACGATCAGCTCAAGTCCCAGAGGGATTCATCGCCACCCCGATACTTTAAAATGCTCTAGTTCATCTAGTGGACCTTATGGAGAGCGTCACTTAGGCAGGCATATTTCCTATAGCACCAACTGTCTCTCATGTTGGAGGAGGAGCCCAAACTCTTGCTACTCGCACTCCGGAGTAGATGGCTCCCTAGTTTCAGACTCCAGCAACTCAACCAGTTGGAGTAGTTCAGCCGGGTATTGTGGCACAGATCGGTGAGGGGCCATCTATGTCTACTGATGCCTTATGGAGGTTGGACAGGTTCACCAAGCTTTTTACCACCACTTTTGGTGGTATATCTTCTGAGGATCCATAGGATTATTTGGACAGTTGTCATGAGCTGCGGAACATGGGGATAGTGCAGACCAATAGGGTCGACTTTGCTGCTTTTCATCTGTCTGGATCCACCAAGACTTGGTGGAGGGACTATTGTTTGGCTAGTCCAGTTGGGTCACCGGCTTTGACTTGGGATTAGTTTTCTCAGCTATTTCTGGAGAAGTTTCTTCCTATCACTCAAAGGGATAACTATCGGAGGCAGTTTGAGTGTCTCTAGTAGGGTTCTTTGACTATCACTCAGTACGACACTAGATTCATTGACTTAGCCCGTCATGCTCTTCTGATACCTCCCACAGAGTGAGAGAGAGAGAGAGAGAGAGAGAGAGAGAGAGAGGATATTTATTGAGGGACTCGTTCAGACTATTCGACTGCAGATTGTTAAGGAGACATGGAGCTAGATTTCTTTTCACGATGCGGCCAATGTGGACAGAAGAGTTGATATGGTCTTATCCTAGGGGAGTGGTCAGGGGTCTGACAAGAGGCCCCGTCATTCTGGCAGGTTTAGAGGTGCCTCATCTAGAGGCAGGGATTCTTTTGGTAGAGTCCATCCTTCCAGGAAATTTCATTCAGCACTACAGGCATCTCATGGAGCTTCAGGGGGGGAGGTGTGGTTCTTATGTACCTCCTTCAGGACAACCAGCTCTTATCAGAGCACCTCCTCTTCATAGCTATCATCATGGCCAACCGACCCGCCAGGGTCAGTCTCAATTTCCTCAGTCACAGCACTCAGGTGGATGCTTTGAGTCCGATAAGTGTGGTCATATCCGGAGGGCTTGTCCAAGATTAGTGGGTGTTCGGTTGCAACATCAGGGTTCTCGTGCCATGGTTCAGGAACCGAGTGTTCCACCGCCCGTCCAGCCAGCTAGAGGTGGAGGTCAGGCCGCTAGAGGTGGAGGCCATCCAGCAGGAAGCCGTCCTAGAGATGTAGTTCAAAGTGTTAGGGCCCAGCCCCGATGTTATGCTCTTCCAACCAGGCCCGAGGCTGAGGCCTCCGATGCAGTTATCATATGTACTGTTCTGGTTTGTAGTAGAGATATTTCAGTTCCATGTGATCTAGTATCTATATACTCCTACGTGTCATATTATTTTGCACCATATTTGGTCATGCCTAGTGATTCCTTGAGTGCCCATGTATATGTGTCTACACCGGTGGGTGATTCTATTGGGGTTGATCGTGTCCATCGTTCATGTAAAGTTGTGATTGGGGGTCTTGAGACCCGAGTAGATCTGTTACTTTTGGATATAGTTGATTTTGATGTCATATTAGGGATGGACTGCTTATCACCTTACCACACTATCTTGGACTGTCATGCCAAGTCTATGACTTTAGCCTTGTCTGGCTTACATCATTTTGGAGTTGAGAGGGACTCCTGGTCATTCCACCCGTAGGGTTATCTCATATAAGAAGGCTTGGCGTATAGTTGATAAGGGATGTTTGGCCTATTTGGTGTATGTTCGTGATTCTAGTGCCGAGGTTCCTTCTATGGATTCTGTGCCCGTTGTTCGTGAGTTTCCTGAGGTATTTCCTTCAGACCTGCCGAGTATGCTACCCGACAAGGAATAGACTATTGCATTGATCTGGATCTTGGCACTCAACCCATTTCTATTGCCCCATATTACATGGCTCCGCCAGAGTTGAAAGAATTAAAGGAGAAGTTGCAAGACCTGCTTGATAAAGGCTTCATTAGACCTAGTGTCTCGCCTTGGGGTGCGCTAATGTTATTTGTTAAGAAGAAGGACGGATCGATGAGGATGTGTATAGATTATTGGTAGTTGAACAAGGTCACAATTAAGAATAAGTATCCATTGCCAAGGATTGATGATTTGTTTGACCAGCTTCAGGGTGCCCAATTTTTTTCTAAGATCGATTTGAGATCTGGTTACTATTAGTTGAGGAATAGGGCGCACGATGTACCTAAGATAGCTTTTCGCACTCCGCACGGGCATTATGAGTTCTTGGTGATGTCATTTGGGTTGACGAATGCTCCAGTAGCTTTTATGGACTTAATGAACCGAGTGTTCAAGCCTTGCCTGGATTCCTTTATGATTATCTTCATTGACGAAATTTTGATCTATTCCCGCAGCCGAGAGGAGCATGAGTAACATTTTCGAGTCGTTCTCCAGACTTTAAGGGACAGTCAGTTATATGCTAAGTTTTCAAAATGCGAGTTCTAGTTGAGTTCAGTTGAATTCTTGGGTCACGTTGTATCAGTAGAGGGTATTTAGATGGATCCGAAGAAGATAGAGCCAGTCAAGGACTGGCCTCGACCCGCATCACTACAGAGATCTAGAGTTTCTTGAGTTTTGCGGGCTATTACCGTCGGTTTGTTGAGTGGTTTTCATCTATCGTAGACCCGATGACCAGGTTGACTCAGAAGGGTGCTCAGTTCAGGTGGTCGGATGAGTGCGAGGGAAGCTTTAAGAAGCTCAAGACAACTTTGACTACGACGTCGGTGTTGGTTTTGCCCATAGGTTCAGGGCCATATATAGTGTATTGTGATGCATCTCGTATTGGACTTGGTGCGGTGTTAATGCAGGATGGCAAGGTCATTGCGTATGCTTCGTGATAGTTGAATATCCATGAAAAGAATTATCCAGTTCATGATTTGAAGTTAGAAGCCATTGTTCATGCGCTGAAGATTTGGAGGCACTATTTATATAGTATGTCATGTGAGGTGTTCATGGATCACAAGAGTTTGTTGTATTTGTTCAAGCAGAAGGAGCTAAATTTGAGGTAGAGAAGGTGGTTGGAGCTATTGAAAGACTATGATATCACCATCTTATATCATCCAAGGAAGGCCAATGTGGTGGCCGATGCTTTGAGTAGAAAGTCAGTCAGTATGGGCAGTCTTGTATATATTCCGGTCGGTAAGAGACCGCTTGCTTTGGATGTTCAGGCTTTGGCCAATCAGTTCGTGAGGTTGGATGTTTCTGAGCCCAGTCATGTTTTAGCTTGTATAGTCGCTCGTTCTTCATTATTTGAGCGAATCAGAGATCAGTAGTATGATAATAGTTATTTGTGTGTCCTTAGAGACACAGTGCGGCACGGAGGTGCCAAGCAGGTTACAGTTGGAGATGAAGGAGTTTTGAGGATGCATATTCGTATTTGTATGCCTAATGTGGATGGATTTCGTGAGTTAATTCTAGAGAAGGCCCATAGTTCCTGGTACTATATTTATCCAGGTGTTGTTAAGATGTATTAGGACTTGTAGCAGCATTATTGGTGGAGGAGGATGAAAAAGGATATTGTTGCATATGTGGCTCGGTGTTTGAATTGTCAGCAGGTAAAGTATGAGCATTAGAGACCTGGTGGTTTTCAGAGAATTGAGATTCCTTAGTGGAAGTGGGAGTGTATCACTATGGACTTTATTGTTGGACTCCCACGGACTCAGAAGAAGTTCGATGTAGTATGGGTTATTGTTGATAGGCTGACCAAGTCAGTGCATTTCATCCCTATGGCAGTCTCCTATTCTTCAAAGAGGTTAGTTGAGATCTATATTCGAGAGATTGTTTGTCTTCATGGTGTGCCCGTGTCTATCATTTCTGACTGAGGTCCGTAGTTTACCTCACATTTCTGGAGGGTAGTTCATCTTGAGTTGGGCACACGAGTCGAGTTGAGCATAACATTTCATCCTCAAACGGAAGGACAATCCGAGCGTACTATTCAGATTTTGGAGGATATGCTCTGAGCTTGTGTTATTGACTTCGGAGGCTCGTGGGATCAGTTCTTGACATTAGCGTAGTTTTCCTACAACAACAGCTATCAGTCGAGCATCCAGATTGTTCCCTATGAGGCATTATATTGTTGGCGGTGTCGGTCGCCGGTTGGGTGGTTTGAGCCTGGAGAGGCTCAGTTGTTGGGTAAGGATCTGGTACAGGATGCCTTGGACAAGGTTAAGATCATTCAAGATAGGCTTCGTACAGCTCAGTCCAGGCAAAAGAGTTATGCCGACCGTAAGGTTCGTGATGTGGCATTTATGGTCGGAGAGTGGGTGTTGCTTCGGGTGTCGCCCATGAAGGGCGTGATGAGATTTGGGAAGAAGGGCAAGTTAAGCCCTAGATTCATTGGTCCTTTTGAGATTCTTGATCGAGTGGGAGAGGTGGCTTACAGACTTGCGTTGCCACCGAGTTTATCAGCCGTGCTTCCGGTGTTTCATGTGTCCATACTTTGGAAACATCACGGCGATCCATCCCACGTGTTAGATTTTAGCATTGTCCAGTTGAACAAGGACTTGTCCTATGAGGAGGAGCCAGTAGCTATTCTAGACCGGCAGGTTCGTCTCTTGAGATCGAAGAGTTTTCCTTCGGTTTGTGTTTAGTGGAGGGGTCAGCCTGTTGAGGCAGCAACCTGGGAGTCCGAGTCTGATATGTGAAGCCGATATCCCCATCTTTTCTAAGACTCAAGTACTTTTCGTATGTCCGTTCGAGGATGAACGATTGTTTTAGAGGTGGAGAATGTGATGACCTTGGATCATCACTTGTTTTGAAATTAAATTTTGTGTTCTGAGGCCTTAAAAACCTCTTTTTGCCTCACCCCAATTTGCGTGCACCATCCGGGCATGCCTCTGAAAAGCTTTTATGTGAAATGTTGGAAACAATAATGAAATTTGCCTTTAAAATTTATTAAAGTTGACTTTGATCAATATTCTTGGTAAACGGACTCGGACCCGTGATCCGACGATCTCGTAGGGTCCGTAGTAAAATGTGGGACTTGGGCATATCGCGGAATTTAATTCCGAGGTTCTAAACCCGAGAAAAGAATTTTTAAAAAAAATTATTTGCTGGTAAATATAAAGACCTTTAGAAGTGAAATGACGCATTTTCTTGATGGTATTGGGATTGTATCTTGGTTCTGGAGCCCGGTACAAGTTTAAAATAAATAATTTAGTTGAATCTATGAAATTTGGTAAAGATGGGAATTGGTTTGGTATAAATCGAACGTATAGTTGAGAAAATAGAAATTTTGATATTCTTGAGTAATTTTATGAATTAGAGGTTGAATTTGTAGTTGTTGATGTTATTTTGATGATTTGGTCGCACGAGCAAGTCCTTCTGATGTTTTTAGACTTGCGTGCATATTTGATTTGGAGCCCCTAGGGCTCGTGTGAGTTTTTGATAGGCTACGAAGTGAAATTGGAATTAGGAAGTTTCAGATTTTTCATCTGGTATGTGTTGCAGGCTCTGATCTCGCAATTGCGAGGTCAGATGTCACAATTGCGAGCCCATCAGGCCTGAAAATTGGGAGGACTTCATCGCAATTGCGAGGAAGTCTCGCCAGCCTTTGATCGCATTTTCGATCTTCCCCTTCGCAATTGCAAAATCGGCAGGGCAGGTCAGTCATTGCAGTTGCGACTAATTGTTCTCAATTGCGAAGAGAACATGGCAGGCCTACCTTCGCATTTGTGAAGCCCAGGCCGCATTTGCGAACCTGTCATTGCAAATGCGATAACTGCACCTGTGTAAATTATAACTTAGATGAATTTTTCTTCATGTTTCCAACTCTTTCAAACCCTAAGCTCTCTTGGACAATTTTCCAAAGAAACGTTCTTTCCCAAATCATTAGTAAGTCAATTCTAACTCATTTCTTTCAATCTAATCTATCTGTTTACAAGATTTCATCACAAAATCTAGGGCTTTTTTATGAGAAATTAGGTATTTTTGGGTAGAAGTTAGGATTTTCAAATTTTGGGGATTTGGACCTCGATTTGAGGTCCGATTTCAAAATAAATTAGATATTTGAGTTCGTGGGTGAATGGGTGATCGGGTTTTGGTTCGAACCTCGAGTTTTGACCAAGCGGGCCCGGGTCGATTTTTGATTTTTTGGGGAAAATATTAGGAAACCTATTTTCATACATTAGAGTTGGTTTATTTAACACTTATTAATGTTATTAAGTAAATTGTGACTAGATACAAGCGAATTGGAAGTGGAATCGAGAGGTAAAGCAGTTGTTGAGTCTTGATTGTGTTCGTTGCATTGAGGTATGTGTTTGGTCTAACTTTAGCTTGAGGAAATAGGAGTTATGGTCTTATTTGCTATGTATTAAGTGTTGAGTACGACGTATAGGTATGGTGAAGAGTATCTATACGTTGGTGTCAAGCATGCCCGTGAGTCTTATACTATGATTGATGTGACTCCGTTATGTATTGTCCACGATTAATATGATGGTTATAAATTGAGCAAGGCTTATGAAAGTATTCTTGGTAATTTTCCATTGTTGAGCATCAGCTCAAGTTGAGACTTATGTTGTGAAGTGATTGTGGAAACGAGATGAGATATATTGTGATTCTCTTGCCGGGATGATAATGTTTATGATATTGTTTCCCTTGCCTGGATGATAATATTTATGATATTGTTTCCCTTGCCTGGATGTTATTGCTTATTATATTGCTTCCTTTGCCGGGATATTACTGTTATACTATTATTCCCTTGTCGGGATTCTGTTGTGATTGGTATTGATTTGTATATTGGGATCGGGTTGCATGCCGCAAAATTATTATATGGGGTCAGGTTGCACGCCGCAACAAGGAGTAATAAGGGTGGACAGGTGGGGTCGGGTTGCACGCCTCAACATCATTATATGATTTGGGTCAGGTTGCACGCCGCAACATCATTAAATGATTGGGATCAGGTTGCATGCTGCAACAGTATTATATGATTGGGATCGGGTTGCATGCCGCAACAAGAAATAATAAAAGTGAATATTGATTTTTATGGTGAGAACGAGAGTAAAAGCACGAAGGGTGATGCCCTGCACTTGTTACTGTTTTTTCTTATTCTTGCTGATATGAAATTATGGTGTTCTTTATGCTTCTCCACTGAAATTCTGTTATTACTTGATATTCCCCAGAGCATGTTCCTCCTTCCCATCTTTAATTGTTAGTTTATGTTACCATTATTTGTCGTATATGATTTAATTGCACAAGTTTATTTGGTAGTCTTGTCCTAGCCTCGTCACTACTTCGCTGAGGTTAGGCTCGACACTTACCAGCACATGGGGTCGGTTGTGCTGATACTACACTATGCACTGTGTGCAGATCTCGGTACTGGAGCATTTGGACTACAGTGACGTTGTTGCTTTCAGTCCAGCGGAGACCCGAGGGTGGAAAATCCGGGTCGTATCATAACCTTTTAGCCACAATAAATTATTTGAAATAAAATAGTGTAGCTAAATGATTATTATTGCTTCAAGTTCAAAAAGGTTGTGGCGGTAATTAAAAGATATAGCTACAAATTTATTGCTATAATTGAATTTCGTAGATAATCATTAGTTTTTTGCCACGAGTTGAAATTTACTATAATTGTAGTAACTTTTTAGCCACAATAAAATATTTAAAATAAAATATTATAGCTAAATGAATATATTTGCTACAAGTTATAAAAAAATTGTGGCAGTATAGGTTGAATTAGCCACATTTTTCTTACTATAATAGAATTTTGTTGCTACTCATTAATTTTTGCTACGAATTAAAACTTAATATAGCAACATTAACCTTTTAGTAATAATAATTATGTAAATTAAAATGTTACCAAACAAATAATTTTGCTTCAAGTTATAAAACGTTATTTACAGTTAGGATTGTTACTACAATCATAGTATTTTAACCATAATAAGTTATATGTACGAAATTTCATAGGTGAATATTACTATTTAAATGATAAAAATAAGAGTTGCGCAAACAATTATCAACTTATGAAAATTCAATTTTAACTGTAAAAATTGGATTTTTCCAAAATAACAGAAAATATAGTAATTATATATAAGTTGATGTATTAATAAACATTAAGTATGCAATAGTTAATTTTGATAGATCATTTGTATGCCTAATTCTAGCCTCAAAACTTATCAATTTACTTTTTATTTATCAAACTCATATTTTATTTTATAGCAACTTGTTGTTTTTAATTTTATATATATATATATATAGTTTTAAAGTATTTTTAATAAGTACTTAGAATAATTTATATATCTAATGATTCATTTTTAAATACGTGCTTTGTGATGATTTTGGTGCATTTAGTTTTGATAAATGACTAAAGCTCCAAATACATACAATGAACATATTTAACACTACAAAAAATTTTATGATATCATAATTCATATTAATTTTTATATAATCTTCTTATAGATATTTCAAAGAATTACAAAGTTAATTGATACTTAAGTCCGTAGGAAGACTAATTATATTATTATTCTTATTAAATATAATGGAATTATAGCTAATTCGTGTGGATGACTTTTGTGTGTGTGTGTGTAATTAAATATACTTTCTTAATAAGTTTTTAATTGTCATTTTTAATTATAAATTGAATATATTTTTGATATGGAATTATAAATTGAATATAAGAATTGAGAATTAATTATGATAAAAATATATGAAGAGGATCATGTTTCTCTTGTGACTATTAGTTGATATTTTATAATATTTACATAATTCAATATTATTAAGTTTTACTTCAATTTTTTTATATGGTCGATAACTTGATATAGGAGTGTATAACAAAACTAACTAGTATAACTGTCACGACCCAAAATTTACTAAGGGTCGTGATGGCGCCGGACACCGCTGTCAGACAAGCCAACCATAAATACTTAATCAAATTCCTTTTTTAGAAATTTTGAAATCATTTCTTTTCCTTACATTAAACAATAAATAATGAACTTAACCGAGAAAGTAATGGTGTCTTTAACAAATTTAAATACTGAATAGTCTCATAGTCATCCCAGAACCCGGTGTCACAAGTGCATGAGCATTTATTGGACAATGAAATAAAATACAATAACTGTCCGGAATACAAATTGCACATAAACGAAAATACAGTACAATATTCTGAAGGAGACTCTGTTAGCTGCGGATCGTCTCACAAGATGCAGCTCACCTAAGTCTCCATATCAACCATGCCGCTGCGCCCAACTAGGCTACTAGCCACACATGAACCTGTGCAACAAAATGCACATCAAGTGTAGTATGAGTACGAAAATAACGTGTACCCATGTCACGACCCAAAATCTAACCTGTCGTGATGGCGCCTATCGCGGTACTAGGCAAACCTCAACTCAATATCTCAACACAATAAAACTTTTAAATAAAGGCGGAAGCAGTTAATATTAAATAAAACCTTTTAGAATAGAATATAACTCCAAAAGTACTAAACAATTCATCCCCAAAACCCAGTGTCACTGAGTGCATGAGCATCTAAATGATAATAACATCTGAATGATAAAATACTGTCTGAAAATATAGAACAGTACAACATGAAAGGAAAGGAGAGTCAAGGTCAGCGGACACCATGCAACTACCTCAATAGTCTCCTGAGTCTGACTCCTCAATCAGCAACTGCCGTGACCAGAAGTGTCTAGATCTGTACACGATGTACAGGGGGTAACGTGAGTACACCAACTCAGTAAGTAACAGAAATAAATAAGGAACTGAGAAGTAGTGACGAGCTATGCAAATACAGTTATCTCAATAACTTACAATAAGAATAGTCATACTTTCAATTTAATAGTTTAAGTCTCATCAGTGTGTACTCAAATAACCCAGATATCAAATATTCCATAAATATGTACAACAAGGATAAATAGCAACTAAGTGCAACAATTAACTGAAAACAAATACAGCCTCTCAAGGAAACAATCACTCAGCTCATCTCATAACTTAAATATCTCTGTGGAAATAACAAAACCAAATCAGTAATTTAATTCCAAACATCTCGTAAAAAAAACTCCAGTTCCAATGAAAGTTGTTCAAAATATTTGTTTAACATTTTTAATAGAGGCTCGGTATAAAGAAGTGTGAAGACAGTAATTTTAAAAAACAATCCCCTCGGGCAAAACATCTCGTATGTATGTATATATAGCCCCTCGGGCAAGCCTTTCAGTCCCTCATGACTCAACTCTCATCAATCAGCACTCACACTCAACAGGTACCTCATAATAATCGCTGCAGCGTGCAGTCCGATCCAAATATATAGTTGACTGCGCTCACTGGAGGTGTGCAGACTCCGGAGGGGCTCCTTCAGCCCAAGTGCTATAAACTGCACGGACAACTCACGTGCTATAATAATATCTGGATCCGCACGGACAACTCACGCGTTGTACGGACAACTCACGTTCATGGGTACTGTACACGGATATTGTTCATGTGTACTGTACACGGTATTATACTTGGATACTGTTCATATGTACTTACACGGGTAGTGTACACGGATACAGTTCACGCAGGTGCGGTTACTGTTCACACGTGCGAAAAATGCAAAAACTCAAAAAATTTCAGCAGCCTTTTATATCTGTTAACCTTCCGAAATCCACCCGAGGCCCTCGGGAGCTCGACAAAAATGCATCAACCAGTCCTAAAACATCATATGAACTTAGTCAAAACCTCAAATCACATCAAATAACGCTAAAACCGCGAATCACACCCCAATTCAAGCCTAATGAAACTGGGAGCGTCCAACTTCTATATTCGATGCAAAAACCTGTCAAATCAAATCCGATTGACTTCAAATTTTGCACACAAGTCATAAATGGCATAACGAAGCTATGAAAAATTTCAGAATTAGATTTCGACCCCGATATCAAAAAGTCAAATCTCCGGTCAAACTTAAGAAATCTTTAGCCTTATATTTCTAGATTCTGTTAAATGGCGATAATTTGATCGAGGGACCTTCGAATTCGATTTCTGGCATATAACCAAGTCTCAAATCACGATACGGAACAACCAGAATGGTCAAAACTTTTATCCGAGTTCGTTTCCTCAAAATGTTGACCAAAGTCAACTCAGTCTAGTTCACGATTTACTCCATTTTTTCCACATAAAAACCTTCCGAAAAATTATACGGACTGCGCACGCAAGTCGAGAAATTATTGATACTGTTTTTCAAGGTCTTAAAATACCGAGATGATTATTTAATTTAAAGATAACATTTTGGGTCATCACATTCTCCACCTCTAAAACAAACGTTCGTCCTCGAACGTACTAAGAATTATTCTCAGGTTACCAAATTGATGCTTTTACTTCTACACAAATATTCGCGATTGATCCCACATTGCCGCATTCGATATAAGTCCGACAACACCATTTCAATTGAGATTATTTCCTTTATCCATATTTGTAAACTTGAAGACCAAATTTCTTACACTCCAATAATTTCCAGAAAGGTCCGATTTTTATGTCAACATACGATATTTGTCTCGACTGGCTATAGCAGCTCGTGCCTATGCACCCATCAAATACGGGGTATTACATTCTCCCCCACTTAGGGTCATTCATCCTCAAATGAGAAGTAAAGCATGTCCTTAAACACATAATGCAACTTATCTCTTTCTTTGCACATCTCAATATCCCAAATTTTTCTAACTCTCAAATTTTTCAAAAATTTCGGCAGAGTCTCCCTTGTAATTGGGACTATCCACCTGTTAGAGTAACACCAAAACAACTCCAAACAACATGTCAACAATCCAACAAAGCACCACAAAGTATATATTAATAACGCTAATCTTCGTATTACAAGCACGGCATTATCACAATGATATCTTGACATGGAACACATCATATGTATGGCCATAACCACATCTCTGGTCTTAATGGTTGTTCATAAAAGATTACAACATCACCAATTAACCTCATGTTAACAAAAATTCCGTTTCAAACCTCCAGTTTACTAACAACAAGGCATGAAGATCTCATAATTACTTACATGAATTAACGAGTAACAATTTACATCCTTCAGGCACTCACCTCGTAGTCTAAAACTCAATAATTACAATACAAATCTGGCAAATTATGCACAAAGATATTCATACAAGAATTTTCTTTAAATAAGTCTAATAGGCATGCCACCCTATAAGTACTATAGTACAAATTTTAATTTCACAAAGAGAGCATTTAAACCATAATTTTTTTTCTTTCACCACAAGGACCCCATCCTTATATAACATCTACCGTAGCTTGTAGCCCGGTTTAAATATTTCACATTATATAGAACACAAGGATCTCATCCTCAACTCTGTACCACAAGTAATATGCATATTGTGCCAAATTGGAACGTTCCATTTTCTTCTTTTGAATAATTTTCCGTTTAACAAAATCACAACACATAATGATAGACATAGCTATCTCCATCGAATCTCCCAACAGGAGTATTCACATAAGCAGATTTCAGAATTACGAAGTTCACACATAAGTGGAACACAATAGGAGGACTTGCCTCGATACTCAGAAACGAATCAAGTTAAGAAATTTGTTACTTTATAATAATTCGAGACCGTACTTACAACGACACCATCTAGTGTTGCGACCTCAGCCATACCATAGAAAATATATCGACGGGTTGGGTCTCCACCTCTAGGAGTCTCACCTCCACCTCTAACATCCCGACCCCTACCTCTGGCTGGTCATGTAAGTGGAGTAGTAATTGTAATGGGGCACGTAGCGTTAGTGCTTTTATAAAATATGTTTCTCCCAAGTGTAGGACAATTTCCCCATGATGTGCCTAGTACTATCACATTCATAAAAATCCCTTTGAGGGTTCAACTGCTCATACTGAGCCTATGGTAGATAACTGGAATAACTATTATATGAAGCTCGTGTTAGTAGTGAATTAAAAGAACTTACTGGAGCACCCTGAGTAATCAAATATATTGACTGGGCTGGCCGGCTACCCGATTCCCTGTCATAATGATTTGTAGTTGTATAGTAGAATCCGCTGAATCCTTTAAAACCTCGAGACATATTGGTCTCCTTAGCTTCCTTTTTTCCTCATCCAGAACACATTCTAACATTTTAGCAATTTCTACCACTAGCCGAGATGAAGCATCAACCTGTAGCTTCCCGAGTTGTACAAAATTTCAATATCATAATTGAGTCCTTTAATAAGTCTGTGGACTCGCTCTGTGGATGTAAGAACCAAAGTAGGAGTATGACAACTAACTTATTGAACCTGATGACATATTCTGACACTGTCATAGTGACCTGACACAATCATTCGGACCACATATACCACATATTACAGAGAATCAGGGAAACAAACTCCTTCAAAAACATTTCTGAGAACTAAGCCATGTAGGTGGTGTTGTATTGGCTAGTCTGCCCTCTTCATAGGCTTGCTACAAACACCGGCGACTAATTTCTTCTTTTGCTATGTTGACTCAACACTGCTGAGCTAACCTATTTATTCATATACTCTTCGATTCTTCTTTAGGGTAACTCTTTCCCCTAATTATGCACAATGATCACAAAAGTATAGCTCCATCAAGATAAATCATGGCACGAACTACATAGTCCAGAAGATCGTCAACCACTGTACTTCCTCTGAAGCACCCCAAAATCTGCAACCTTGACTTCCACATTGAGCAAACCTTCTATAATTTTTGTAAAGTTGTTTTTCTAACTCCTTTAATACTGAAGTATTGAATAATTAAAGAGGCAGACATACTGTAAGTCCCAACCTTATCCCCTGCATGTCTCAGGCCTTAAATATGTGTAAATTATTGGGGACCCTTTCAGTATCATATATATATATATATATATATATATATATATACATTTCAGGTCAAAACTGATAACACATGACCATTTGATCCATTCATTGATAGTAGACATCCTCATTTGGCGCGAAGTCATAGGTCACAACGTTCGATAATCTACAATGTTGACCTTTATAACTTATATAAATCAACCAGACGCCAAGGTCCGTTGTACCCCTACATGATTCAGTGTTCAAAGAGGACTCTCTACAAAACAACATAGGGTTCACACATACCTCGACACACCCCGCAGAAGATAACCCACCTGCTTAGCCTCAAACTAGTATCTCTCTACATTCTTCCATAATCATACTATTACGTAATCACTTAATCCCCCTCTGAGTCTGAACTCATAACACAACATGAAGATTTACTCCGCTCCACAACTAAACTACACGAGAGGTCCTTCAACACACCCATAGCTCGAGGCCATATGCAAACTCAAGAAAGAAGTCAAACACCCAATAATATTTCTCAGCAAACTCTTCCCGTCACGTTCGAACAATTTGAACACATCTCGCAATCAAATCATACTAACTCCCTAGTCATCCAGTCACAAATCCCACTAGTAAGGACACAAATGGACATCTAAGTCCCAAATACACGTGCTCACACAATCAAAATCTCAGTACTCAAGCCATAGATAAAATCTGGCCTCAAGTCCTCCAGACTGGCCCAATATCACACACAGAAATCACATCTCGCACCTCATCCAGGGAATCACAAGATGTCGATGCATAGGAGATACCGAGCGCTCATGTACGCAAACAAATGCGTGGAAGGAATTCAAGAAATTATGCTTCAAGTTTAATCAATGTCGCACGATAAGAATTCAAGAACTGGAATTTGCTAAAGGGTTCTACAGCCTCTCGAAGATAAGTACAGACGTCTCCGTACCGATCCGCAAGACTCTACTAAACCTGCTTATGATTTGTGAGACCTATGTAACCTAGTGCTCTGATACAAACTTGTCACGACCCAAAATCTCAGCTGTCGTGATGGCACCTATCGTGGTACTAGGCAAGCCTCAACTCAACATCTTAACACAATAAAACTTTTAAATAAAGGCGGAAGAAGTTAATATTAAATAAAAACGTTTAGAATAGAATATAACTCCAAAAGTACTAAACAATCTATCCCCAAAATCCGGTGTCAGTGAGTGCATGAGCATCTAAATGATAACAACATCCGACTGATAAAATACTGTCTGGAAATATAGAACAGTTACATGAAAGGAAAGGAGAGTCAAGGTCAGCGAACACCATGCAGCTACCTCAATAGTCTCCTGAGTATGACTTCTCAATCAGCAACCGCCGTGACCAGAAGTGTCTAGATCTGTACACGATGTACAGGGGGTAACGTGAGTACACCAACTCAGTAAGTAACAGAAATAAATAAGGAATTGAGAAGTAGTGACGAGCTATGCAAATACAGTTATCTCAATAACTTTCAATAAGAATAGCCATACTTTCAATTTAACAGTTTAAGTCTCATCAGTGCGTACTCAAATAACCCAGATATCAAATATTCCATAAATATGTACAACAAGGATAAATAGCAACTAGGTGCAGCAATTAACTGAAAACAAATATAGCCTCTCAAGGCAACAATCACTCAGCTCATCTCATAACTTAAAAATCTCAGTGGAAATAACAAAACCAAATCAATAATTTAATTCCAAACATCTCGTAAAAAAACTCCAGTTCCAATGAAAGTTGTTCAAAATATTTGTTTAACATTTTTAATAGAGGCTCAGTATAAAGATGAGTGAAGACTGTAATTCACAAAACAAGCCCCTCGGGCACAGCATCACTCGTATGTATGTATATATAGCCCCTCGGGCAAGCCTCTCAGTCCCTCATGGCTCAACTCTCATCAATCAGTACTCACACTCAACAGGTACCTCATAATAATCGATGCGGCGTGCAGCCCGGTCTATATATATATAGTCGACTGCGCTCACTGGGGGTGTGCAGACTCCGGAGGGGCTCCTTTAGCCCAAGCGCTATAAACTGCACGGACAACTCACGTGCTATAATAATATCTGGATCCGCACGGACAACTCACATGTGCGAAAAATGCAAAAACTGCCCAGAAAATTTCAGCAGCCTTTTTATATCTGTTAACCTTCCGAAATCCACCCGAGGCCCTCGGGACCTCGACAAAAATGCATCAACCAGTCCTAAAACATCATACGAACTTAGTCGAAACCTCAAATTACATCAAATAACGCTAAAACCGCGAATCACACCCCAATTCAAGCCTAATGAAACTAGGAACGTCCAACTTCTATATTCGATGCAAAAACTTATCAAATCAAATCCGATTGACTTCAAATTTTGCACACAAGTCATAAATGACATAACGAAGCTATGAAAAATTTCAGAACTGGATTTCGACCCCGATATCAAAAAGTCAAATCTCCGGTCAAACATAAGAAATCTTTAGCCTTAGATTTCTAGAATCCGTTAAATGGCAATAACTTGATCTAGGGACCTCCGGATTCGATTTCAGGCATATAACCAAGTCCCAAATCACGATACGGAACTACCGAAATAGTCAAAACTTTTATCCGGATTCGTTTGCTAAAAATGTTGACCAAAGTCAACTCAGTTGAGTTTTAAAGCTCTAGTTCACAATTTAATTAATTTTTTCCCATAAAAATCTTCCCGAAAATTATACGGACTGCGCACGCAAGTCGAGAACTTTTGATACTGCTTTTTAAGGTCTTAAAACACCGAGATGATTATTTAATTTAAAGACGACATTTTGGGTCATCACAACCCAGTGAGTATCCCTTCTAATCTCGAAGAAGTAGAGACGAGAGGTCGCTTTGACACTTACTAGTGGTCCAATAGTAATATATTAATAATGCGAATAATCGTGGACTTATTAAAAACGACAGTTTCAAGTAAGTCAAGAAAACAATTAAGCATTCTTTTCTTATCTTAAGAAGTCTCCAAATTCGTAATCTATTATTTATCAATTTATCTCAGACCAGGGAGGCAAATCAGTTTATAAATCTCAAGCAAGAATTACGAGCATGCGCAAAACATGCCGAGGACGTACGGCCCGATCTAACAATATTTAAATTGTGCACTGTTAGAGGGTCGAATGGCACGAACCATAGATGCATCTATTTAATCTATCGAGGCGTTTAGCCCGTTCTGAAATTAAACACACAGACAGTCAATCAAGAAGTCATCAGGGAACAATTATCCAAAGAAAAGCCAATTCTGTTTTTTATAATCTAAGAAAATGAGTTTAATCCTTTCAGAAATTCATTTACTAATTCGATGTGATTTAAGCAATTCAAACTTTCAATAATTACAAATATTCCAAGTATAGCTTGCTTTTGGGTCCTAGACAACCCGTACTTAAACATAATAGTAGCTATGCACAGACTCTCGTTACCTCGTGCATACGTAACCCCCACAAATAGAAGCACAAATCCAATTAATTCACCAAAGTGGACAATTCCCTCTTACAAGGTTAGAAGGGAGACTCACCTCGCTCCGAAGCCCACTTTCCGGTCCAAGATTATGCTCAAACCCTCAATTCGGTGCGGAACAATCCAAAACTAATGAAATAGTGTATAAACTAATCAATACATGTTCAAAAATTCATATTCCAACTATTAAGGTGATTACCTAACCCTAAATGTAAGATTCCTAAAATTCACCCCCGGGCCCACGTGCCCGGATTCCAGAAATTTGCGAAGAAAGTTGTTACCCATAACCTTATGAAGTCAAATATATGATTTTTACCAAATACCATAACCATTTTTGTGGTCAAATATCATTTATATAAAAAAAAAAACCTTGGTTTTCATCTAAACCCTTGATTTCACCAATATTTACATGTTAATATGTCCATAATCTATGTATTAAACTCATGTTGTGTGGAAATTACTTACCTCAAAGTGCTAGGTGAAAACCCTCTTCCAAAAGCTCCAAAAATCGCCCAAATCCGAGACTGAAAACTCAAAAATGAGTAAAAATGGCTGACTCCCGTTTTTAGACATTCTGCCCAGGCAAGTCGCATGTATGAAATACGACATTGCCCGATTTTCGGACAAAAAATGAACTACTACCAGCCTTCAGTCAACAGACCATACCTTTCTGTACAAATGTCCAAATGATGATTAGTTTAACTTTCTAGAAACTAGAATCAAAGATCTATAACTTTCATGGTTTGCACATTTTTAGATTCCTTATAGATTTTGAGATATAAGCTTCCAAGTAGGCTCCTCGCATCAGAAATTTCTGGGGAAATTGCAGAACAGCTTTATCAGCCTTCATTCAGTCGATCATAACTTTCTGTACAAATGTCCAAATGATAAATGGTTTATCTTTCTGAAAACTAGAATGCAAGGGCTACAACTTTTTAATTTTGCAAATTTTTAGATTCCTTATAGATTGCAAGATATGAGCTTCCACAATCGACTCCTTGCATCAGAATTTTTCTGGCGAACAGCTGCAGCAACAGATTTCTCCCAAAACATGATACGAACTCGCTCAAGGCCTCAAATCACATCAAACAATGTCAAAATCATGAATCGCACTCCAATTCAAGCTTAATGAAATTTAAATTTTCAACAGTCTACTTTCGTTGCCTAAACCTATCAAATCACGTCCAATTGACCTCAAATTTTTCACACAAGTTATATTTGATATTACGGACCTACACCAACTTCCGGAATTGGATTCCGACCTCGATATCAAAAAGTCCACTTTTGTTCAAACTCCTATAAAACCTTCAAATTTCTATCTTTAGCCAAATGACTCCAAAATGACCCACGGATCTTCGAATTCACTTTCGATCGCGCTCCCAACACCAGAATCACCATCGGAGCTATTCCCAGACTCTCAATCCCAAACAAACATTGATAACATTGAAATGCACTTCAACACAAACTTATGAAATTCTTCCAAAAATGCTAACTTCCACAATAGGTGCCGAAACGTTACCGGGTGTTCCAAAACTCGATCCGGACAAATGCCCAAGTCCGAAATCATCATACAAACCTACTGGAACCTTCGAATCCCAATTCCGAGATCTTTTACTATAAAACACAATCTTAGTCAATTCTTTAGACTTAGAGCTTCCGAATTGAGGATGTTTTTTCCAAGTCAACTCCGAACTTCCCGAAATTCAATTCCGACCATGCGTACATGTCTTAATACCTAAAGTGAAGTTGCTCATGGTCTCAAACTGCTGAACGATGCGCTAAAGCTCAAAACGACCAGTCGGGTCGTTACATTCTCTCCCACATAAACATACGTTCGTCCTCGAACGTGCTGAGAACTACACTGATATAGTCTGAAATCACTGTTTAACTCCTCATGCACCTACCCGTGCTACCACAACTCAGTTGTGCACATTAGCTAGATTAATTCTGAAGATATTCCTTTTTTTTCAAGCAAATAAGCTTAGAGCCAATTCCAACACCCGGAATTCTCTGTCAGGCTTGCTTCTAATATATGAACACCGTATCAATCACTACATGAGGGACCAAAACATGACTACATGCCTTTGCTAAATTCTCGCCATGTATCACCTTATTCACAGGACCATAATAACATTCTCTGATCATAATAACCAACATTCCCCAAATCTGATGCTCGCAACGTACCTCATGATATACATATGTCTTGTTCCAACTCTCGCAATACCGCCACGACAGAAGAGATGTGTAGAAATTTATAACCAACTACCAAGTCAACAAATCATTGAGTCTATACTTCTGACAAGAACCATTACCTCATTCTGAACCAAATAATGATCTTTGCTCTTTAATATACTTTATATAATCTGACCACACTGATCCTAGATCCAATAATCTCGTCTCACCCATTACGAACTGCTCAGGCAATAAGCCACCCTGGTCATGATCAAAAGTCCCATATGATGCCATAATGTGAAAATAGGCTGCAAGCTCGAATGTGATACATAAGGAAAACGAACTCAGGAAGGGACTACTCAACTCACGCAACTAATATGAACTTTCCTTAGAAAATGGGAAACAAAACACATAAAAACAGGTATAGGGAACTGTACTCAACATCACACTGTTGAGGCGTGCAACTCGATCCAAACAACATGCCTATGGCGGCGTGCCATCCGATCCACACATAAAATTCACATAAGGAGATACACACCGAGCTAAATTGCTCATTATAACAAAATACCGAATATCGATCACAAGCACGCTAAGTGTATAATACCATCCTTGGGAAGACACATAGCGTCATAAGCTAACAAACTCAAGCACAACTGAGGTGCGATATATGTTCTGAAACTAAAGAGCCATCCTGCTCACATAACACCATCGCTACGCGGAACCTCAATACATAAGAAAATTATCGAGCCGTTCACAACTCACACGACACAATATAACATTACATGAAATAGCCGACGATGAAATAACATCCCACGTCTGCATACTCCTCCATAAGGGGCACTATGCTGAAATGAACACATCCGGCCTAATATAAAGCCCATATTTATACTTAAATCTATTCACAGACCTTAAGACGATTCTGATCGTACCGAACTAGGTCCATAATCTTTCCTGGATCCATAATAACCCCCTTTTTCCCACAACACACAAGAACAACCATCATAACCGAAGTAATCCTCCACAGTCTACAACCCAATAAATCGAGTGCCCTCCAGGCATCAATTCTCAAATTAACGATATCACCACAATCTTCATACTTGGTTTAATTCTTCGATCAATCAAGTGACTACATGCCACACTTATACAACCTTCCCGTGGAGCACGCTCCCGCGACCTTCTATAATAAATAACAAGTCTGTACATCTATACCAGCAACCACACTAACGCTAAAAAATGATTAAGAATCCACAACCAGGATGCAAAGCCTTTTTCACAAAACACTGATCTCAGGTGATGTTGAAGACAATGCCAGCTTACTCTAAACATTCATATCCCTTTCCTACTCATCCGAGATCCTGACATCCTTGTCAACACCGAATCGCAACCCTGATCCTCACTCTCAACTTCCATACCACTCACTGCACCCAACATGCTAATATGCGATAGCACAAGATCTTCATCATAACTCCTGAACCACTAATATGGTAAACACTTCCTCACCTGGAAACTTTTTACTTAACTCATTCCAAGAGGACTATAGCAACACATAAGTAACTTCTCATAACCATAGAACATTCAAGTCCTCAAGTAGTGGTCTAAACAACCATAACCCTTCCAGGATCCTCCTACACATAACGGGCCATAATACTTGAATACTTCCAAATATAATCAGCGGCTGTCGAGCCTTGCGGGCACTGCCACCACTATTCCAATTCAACTATGGCTGACCAATCTAACTTCCTCTAATTCATCCTTAACTTGCCTTAGAGATAATATTAGCTCAATTCCTTACATCACCAACCTAAATCGGCACTCATCTTGAGTGATCCCATTCCATGAGACTACATTATGTCCAAACCCATAAACCGCTTCATACCCTCCTTGCACGCACATTCGCATCTTTAACTGATGCACCCGTTCTGATAATCCCTCAATTAATCCGAAGTCTTTTTCTCTTTTTCCTCCCGATGCTACACTGCAAGTCGAAAAACATCATAGATCATTCTAGGCCTCTTATCATAATCTGCTACAAAAGCTCGATTCTTAACCATACTGTGTGCTTGAATCCTTAGGCACCGCATTGTTAAATCCTTTGAATTCACTAGGACCATTATTGAGAGCCACCCACCCTGACTTGGTCCTAAATATAATTAACTCCATGAATCTTTTAGCACATGAACACCCTCTTGACGAAGCACCCCACCGAATCATTTTCCTTGAAACCCGCATCTACACAAGGCATAAATTATGTACCCTTCCCCAAGTCTGAACATGAGTCAATAAGGCCAACTATAGCACACCTTTAACAATTTCTCTCCTCAAATTACCTCTTATGTTCCTTTCGCTTAGCTAAAATAACCCATCCATATGCTAATAACCTAAAATCTCACAAATAGATGACCATACAATCCAACTATAGGTGGTGGGACTCTCCTACTTACCTTGAAGCCACTATTACACAGCTCTGGTACCCACCAAGATTCTTTATCTCTTATTGACATAACCTTGCGCAAACCGCCAAATTCCTCAAAATCCTTCCGTTAGCATTTCATGAACACTCTGAATCTATAGGAATAATCACATATTCGACTTCTTACTGGATAGCCAGTAGGATTCTTCGCAGAAACTTCGCCAACCATGCGACCGCTGATCTGCTCACAGTAGATAACCCCTTATAGAAATTACTTGTCGTCATCTCCCAACAATGATGCAATGTACCATTACTACCAAATCAGTAACCCATCCTGAGCCCATGCTCATTCACTAGCTGAATGAATCCGTTCATTCCTCGTGGATATCTACTAAAATACATGATAATATCTCCCCATTTCAAAGTTATATTTTATCCTTCTTCATATCAAGCAGCTCATTTCCGTCATATCAAATCTCCCACCATATGCTAGCCAATATTTCATATTACGCTCGTAGACCCAATCACTGTCCACTAAAATTCCCAAACCACTCTAACTTTTCCTCAAGGTGTGTAGTTATCCTGCCACTGAACCTATATGCTATTCTGCCACTCTCCCACTTTGGGCAAACTCACTTCTTTAAGAAACTACTCAAATTTTGCTTCTTACACCTGGGCTTCTAGAAGTTTAACCACCGCATGACACTTCCCACATGTCCTTCCTCATCCTTCGCCGCCCAGTTTTTGCCTTAGATCAATATATATCTCTATAGCACTTGAACCAATAGACTGTTGCTAACTTTATACTTTTCCGAAGATCATGTTTTCTCGAGCCGTTGACATTAGAAACATTGACTCAATCCTGAACAATTATAGTCCAGTTGCCTTTCCTCCGCCGGGTATGAAATACCGAGTCTCTAAATCATGCACTAAGTAGGCCTCCTTTCAGGTCATTCACTGCCCCGATATATTGGTAAGTATCCTACCATCACAACAATACTGGGCGATAGCAACGCACGAATCATCAAAACATCAATGCCAAATCTCGAAACCTTAGGTAATACTGATACTGAGCTGAAATGACAGAACGACCTTCTGCAAGGTGACTATAATAGCCCAAACAACTACGCAGGGAGAAACATCCCGCACCATATCTATAGTACTATTATAATTCCTTAATACCTGATTTATAATAAATGCTTTGCGTTGCATAAGATTGAGTAGGAAGGAAACAGAGGTATAAGCCTCAAAGGAATCAAACTGCACGATGAGGAATCAAGAAGGAAAGTGTTCCTAATAGCCCTATAGCCTCTCGAAGATAAGTACAGACGTCTCCGTACCGATCCGCAAGACTCTACTAGACTCGATCACGACTCGTGAGACCTAAGGGAACCTAGTGCTCTAATACCATGTTGTCACGATCCAAAATCCACTAAAGGTTGTGATGGCGCCGGACACCGCTGTCAGGCAAGCCAACTATAAATACTTAATCAAATTCTTGTTTTAAAATTTTTGAAATCACTTATTTCCATACATTAAACAATAAATAATGAACTTAACTGAGAAAGTAATGGCGCCTTTAACAAATTTAAATACTGAATAGTCCCATAGTCATCCCAGAACCCGGTGTAAGAAGTGCATGAGCATTTATTAGGAAATGAAATAAATACAATAATTGTCCGGAATACAAATTGGACATAAACAAAAATATAGTACAATACTCTGAAGGAGACTTTGTTAGTTGCGGATCGTCTCACAAGATGCAGCTCACCTAAGTCCCCGTATCAACCATGCCGCTGCGCCCAACTAGGCTACTAGCCACAAATGAACCTGTGCAACAAAATGCACAGCAAGTGTAGTATGAGTACGAAAACAACGTGTACCCAGTGAGTATCTCTTCTAATCTCGAAGAAGTAGAGACGAGAGGTCGACTTCGACACTTACTAGTGGTCCAATAGTAATATATTAATAATGCGAATAATCATAGACTTATTAAAAATGGCAGTTTCAAGTAAGTCAAGAAAACAAGTAAGCATTTTTTTATCGTAAGAAGACTCCAAATTCGTAATCTATTATTTATCAATTTATCTCAGACCAGGGAGGCAAATCAGTTTATAAATCTCAAGCAAGCATTACGAGCATGCGCAAAACATGCCGAAGACGTACGGCCCGATCCAACAATATTTAAATTGTGCACTGCCAGAGGGTCAAATGGCGCGAACAATAGATGCATCTGTTTAATCTACCGAGGCATTCGCCCCATTCAGAAATTAAACACACACAGACAGTCAATCAAGAAGTCATCAGGTAACAATTATCCAAAGAAAAGCCAATTCTATTTTTTACAATTTAAGAAAATGAAGTTTAATCCTTTCAGAAATTCATTTACGATTCAATGTGATTTAAGCAATTCAAACTGTCAATAATTACATATATTCCCAAGTATAGTATACTTTTGGGTCCTAAACTACCCAGACTTAAACATAATAGTAGTTACGCACGGACTCTCATCACCTCGTGCATACGTAGACCCCGCAAATAGAAGCACAAATCCAATTAATTCACCTAAGGGGACAATTCCCTCTTACAAAGTTAGAAAGGAAACTCACCTCGCTCTGAAGCCCACTTTCCGGTCCAAGATTATGCTCAAACCCTCAATTCGGTGCGGAACAATCCAAAACTAATGAAATAGTGTATAAACTAATCAATACATGTTCAAAAATTCATATTCCAACTATTAAGGTGAGTACCCAACCCTAAATGTAAGATTCCTAAAATTCACCCCCGGGCCCACGTGCCTGGATTCCAGAAATTTGCGAAGAAAGTTGTTACCCATAACCTTATGAAGTCAAATATATGATTTTTACCAAATTCTATAACCATTTTCGTGGTCAAATCTAATTTTTATACAAAACCTAGGTTTTCATCTAAACCCTTGATTTCACCAATTTTTACATGTTAATATGTCCATAATCTATGTATTAAACTCATGTTGTGTAGAAATTACTTACCTCAAAGTGCTAGGCGAAAACCCTCTTCCAAAACCTCCAAAAATTGCCCAAATCTGAGACTTAAAACTCAAAAATGAGTAAAAATGGCTGAGTCCCGTTTTTAGGCATTCTGCCTAGGCAAGTCGCATGTATGAAATGCGACTTTACCTGATTTTCGGGCAAAAAATGAACTACTACCAGCCTTCAGTCAACGGACCATAACGTTCTGTACAAATGTCCAAATGATGAATGGTTTAACTTTCTGGAAACGAGAATCAAAGATCTATAACTTTTATGTTTTGCACATTTTTCGATTCCTTATAGATTTCGAAATATAAGCTTTCAAAGTAGGCTACTCGCATCAGAAATTTCTGGGGAAATTGCAGAATAGCTTTACCAGCCTTCATTTAGTCAATCATAACTTTTGGTACAAATATTCAAATGATGAATGGTTTATCTTTATAAAAACTAGAATGCAAGAGCTATAATTTTCACATTTTGCAATATTCGGATTCCTTATAGATTGCAAGATATGAGCTTCCAAAATCGACTCCTCAAATTAGAATTTTTCTGGCGAACAACTGCTGCAACCGATTTCAGCAACTTTTTTTTGTCCGAAATCCATTCCGTTATCCTTCCGAAATCCACCCGAGGCTCTCGGGACCTTAACCAACTATACCAACATGTCCCAAAATATGATACAAACTCACTCGAGGCCTCAAATCACATCAAACAACATCGAAATCATGAATTGCACTCCAATTCAAACTTAATGAACATTAAAATTTCAAACTTCTACTTTCTTTGCTTAAACCTATCAAATCACGTCCGATTGACCTCATATTTTGCACACAAGTTATATTTGACATTACGGACCTACTCCAACCTTCGGAATTGGATTCTGACCCCGACGTCAAAAAGTCCACTTTCGGTCAATCTCCTCTAAAACCATCAAATTTCTATCTTTAGCCAAATGACTCCAAAATGACCCACGGACCTCCGAATTCACTTCCGATCGCGGTCACAACACCAGAATCACTATTTAAAGCTATTCCTAGACTCGGAATCCCAAACAGACATTGATAACACTGAAATGCAGTTCAACCCAAACTTATGAAATTCTTCCAAAAATGCTAACTTCTACAATAGGTGCCGAAACGTTTCCGGGTCTTCCAAAACCCGATCCAGACATACGCCCAAGTCCGAAATAATCATGCGAACCTGCTGGAACATTCGAATCCCAATTCCGTGGTCGTTTACTCAAAAATCTAATCTTAGTCAGTTCTTTCGACTTAGAGCTTCCGAAATGAGGATTTTCTTTCCAAGTTACCTCCGAACTTCCCGAAATTCAATTTCGACCATGCGTACAAGTATTAATGCCTGAAGTGAAGCTGTTCATGGCCTCAAACTGCTGAACGACACGCTACAGCTCAAAACGATCGGTCAGGTCGTTACAATAACATATTTCATATTAAAAAAATTATACTTATATTTTTCTACAAAATTTAAATAAGTATGTAATTAATTTTCATTAGATTTGAATAAGAAATATCAAATGGTCATTGTACACTCAATTTAGATAAATAGAAAGTTGTATGTTTAATGATCTAATGTTATTTGAATAACTTACTAATTATCATAATCTAATTAAACACTAAAATTAAGAAGTTAATATAATTTAAATAGGGGTAAATTACAAAACTAACAATATCATATAGGAAAAAAAAAAGGTTGTAAGGAATATACTATATTATAGAATATCTTTATTTCATGCAAGTTGATTTTTCTATTTTACTTAGTGTAAATTGTGTATTTTTTTTTCATTTCCCATAGATAATTTTCTTACTTATGGTACTTGTTAGTACTTACACTTATCTTATTTATGGTATTTGTATTAAGAAATAAAAGGAAGAAAATATATATTAACTAAACAAAATGAATATAAAGGCCAATTGGCCCAAACCAAAATCCCCAAAACCTAATAAAATTATAAAAACTTCAACCTAAGCATACGTTCCTTTCCAGCCGCCAAACCCATTCCTCCCTTTTCCCGTTTTCTTCTTTTACAACGTCTTCTCTCTTCACACGAACGGAGCAAATCAACGGAATAACTGGCTATATAGTCCGACGCCTTCTCTCTTTTAAGGTATGTTTATATATCTATATTTTAAGATTTCTCAAACCCCATACACCTACTTGAGTTGTATTTTTGGATTTATATTCTAACAATTTGATGGTTATTGTGTCGTATTGTGATAGGTAATGAGTGGAACCTTTAAGATTATAGCCACAGTTCATCGAAAAGACATTACAAAAATAAGATAAAAATTCTTTCAATAGTTTTAAAAAAGCATACAAGTTTGTTTTCTTGTCTTGTTGCTTTGAATTTTTCCCTCTTGTTATATGCTAAAAATTATTTTATACATTTTCTCTCTTTGAACGTTCTTCTAGCATTTTTACAAGTCAAACTTGCATCTTAGTATTAACGTTTCTTTTGGTTCCCTCATTCTTTTGTACTAATTATTGTTTCTTTTGAATTTACATGGTGCATTTTAATCTATTGGATGCAAGAAGATCAAGGATTCATCCTTGATGCAAAGAGTGAAATTACTTCATCATTGGTTACAGAAGATCATCTGGTGGCAACATCTTCAGTCCCCAGATCAAATACTTCGTTAAATAACCTACTCTACTTTAGATAGGCAGTTGTATATTTTAAAATTAATTTTTAAAATTATTTAGATGACAATTTGTATAATAAAGTGATATTCAAAATTTATTGCTATGTGTTTCTATGGTTTGATCAAAGATGTATGGATATGAAATATTTGAAATTTTTCACAAAAATTTAGTAAGGTAAAAAAAAGAAGAGAAATAGCAATGCATATGATAGAAAACTTTATTATCACTAATAAATTATTTAAAAACAAAAATAAAATATAATAATGTCACGATCCTAAATACCCCGGTCGTGATGACGCCTATTACAGTACTAGGCAAGCCAATCCAACACTTACCACATCGAATTTCTTTTATAAAAATCATTTTCTAAAACCGATCAAGTCTCAAAGCTTCCATAAGTAATATATAAATCAACAGAAATATGCGAAAAACGGTATGAAATACACTAACATAGCACGAATCCGGTGTCACTAGTTATGAGCATCTAAATACAACCCAAAACTGTCTGAATAATACAAATAGTCTGAAATAACAAAATACTAAGATAGGAAGGAGGAAGACAGGGTTGCGAACGCCGTGCAGCTACCTTGCGATCTTCGAAAAACTCTGAGAGTGCTGGAAGCTCTCACTCTGATGCTCGGGCACATGGATCTGCACACAAGGTGCAGGGAGTAACGTGAGTACGACAACTCAGTAAGTAAAGTCTGAGTGCAATGACGAGCAGTTAAAATCACATAAGAAATCTCAACAGAAGTATCAAGTCAAATCCTGCAATTTAATAGCCAGTTATCTCGTAAAACTCCAATTTCATTTCAAAGTTCTTTGAAAACATTTGTTGAACATTTTTCAAAAGAGGCTAAGTATAAAAGAAGAGTGAAAAGCATCAAAATGTCACAGACAAGCCTCTCGAGCCAGGTATCACTCATAAGTATAGCCTCTCGGGCAAGCCTCCCAGTCACTCGTGACTCAGCTCTCGTCAATCAGTACTCACATTCAGCACTCCGGCTCAATACATGTCTCATAATAATAATAATAGTAATCGCTATGGCATGCAGACCGATCCATAATTTATAGTCGACTACGCTCACTGGGGGTGTACAGACTATGGAGGGGCTCCTATAGCCCAAGCGTCATATCACTACGGTGCGCAGCCCGATCTAATATATATCGTTGCAGAGTACAACCTGATTCATATGTATATCGTTGTGGCGTGCAGCCCGATCTATATATATAATTTCGCTGCGGTGTGCATCCCGATCCATATGTATATCTCAGTCATTAACCTCACGGTCACTGGGGAAAATCAGGGAAAATCAGGGAAACTCAGCCCAACAGTTTTCATATATTAGGAAATAGAGTGATGAAACCGGTTTTAAACAAATAGCGGGTAAAACATGACTGAGGATATGCTTTCAAATCAAATAGAGTGAGGAAAATAGAAAAATGCCCCTAAGGATCTAAACATGTTGGCACAAGGCCCCAAACACGGCGTACAACCCAAAATATAGTATCAATCTAAAAAAATACGGGATATCATAAGATTTCAAATCAAATACGCAGCTTAATAACCGTTACGGGACGGACCGAGTCACAATCCCCACTGGTACACGTCCACACGCTCGTCACCTAGCATGTGCGTCAACTTATTTATCAAAACAATACGAAATGTCGGGGTTTCATACCCTCACGTCTAGATTTACAATCGTTACTTACCTCAAACCGAATGAAATACTACTCCGCGACGCCCTTGCCTTTCAACTTGGCCTCAACTCGTGTCGAATCTATCCAAAAATAGCATCACAACATCAATATATGCTAAGGGAGCGAAGCTCATGCGAAAATAATCAAATTACAACACAAAAACCGAAAATAGCAAAACCCGACCCCCTGGACCACGTCTCGGAATTCGATAAATATTACGTCAATAGAACTATTATCCTCCCAAGAGTCCATACATACCAAGAATACAAAAATCCAACCACAAATGATCCTCAAATCCCTAACCATAAATTTCAAGCTTAAACAGTTAAAAACCATCATAGAAACAAGTTTAGTGTCCAAAAACCTTACCTCCACGAAATCCCCTCGAAATCCCTCTTCAATTTGCTCCCTCAAGCTCAAACCCGAATAAAAATGGAGAAATTAGCAAACACTCGCAAAGGAAACCTAATATAATTTTTTACCAAGGGATTTCGCACCTGCGTTCCCTTTTCCGCTTTTACGGTCAAACTACCACTTCTGCTGTTTTCACTTAAATTCCTTGAACCGCACCTGCGCTTTACCTTCCGCACATGCGGTCTCGCAGGTGCGCTCAAGCTTTCGCACATACGACTTCTGGTCCTCTATCCCCTGGCTGCTTCTGCGGCTTCCCCAACGCTTTTGCGATCACGCACCTGCGGTCCCCAATCCGCAAGTGTGGTATGACAGGGGCAACAACTTCAACTACTTATTTCCAAAGCCAAACTTTCCGAAAATCTTCCGAATTCATTCCGAGGCCCCCGGTACCTCAACCAAAAGTTTGAACAAGTCACATAACACTATTCAAACTTATACCAACCCTCAGAACACTCAATACACCATCGAATCATCAAAACACCCTCAAATTCAAGGCTCAGGGTTCCAAAACTACCAAATTCCGCTTTTGATCAAAAAGTCTACCAAACCTCGTCCGAATGACCTGAAATTTTGCATACATGTCACAAATGACACAAAGAACCTACTCCAATTTCCGAAATTCCATTCCGAATACGATATACAAATTTCCACTAACGACCGGAAAACGCCAACATTCTACTTTTGCCAATTCAAGCCTAGATCTACCCGGAACCTCCAAAATGCATTCTGATCACGCTCTAAGTCCTAAATCACCTCACGAAGCTATCTGAACCATAAAAACAAAATTTCGAGATCATTTTCACACAAGTCAACTTGTGGTTGACTTTCCAACTAAAAGGCCAACATAGGAGAGTAAGTTTCTCATTTCTCTACAAAACCACTCCGAACCCAAACGAACCAACACGATGCGATGAAATAAATCTGAACAACATGTAAAGAAGTAGAAATGGGAAAACAGAGCGGTAACTCATGAAACGACCGGTCGGGTTGTTACATCCTCACCCTCCTAAACAAACGTTCGTCCTCTAATGGGTCAAAAAACATACCTAAAGCCTCAAATAGGTGAGGATAACTGCTCTGCATCTCCCGCTCGGTATCCCAGGTAGCCCCTCCACGGGCCGACCTCTCGACTGCACTTTCACTAAAGTTATATCCTTTGATCTCAACTTTCGAACCTGACGCTCCAAAATAGCCACTGGCTTCACATCATAAGTCAAATCTCCCTCTAACCAAACCGTGATGAAATTCGAAACATGAGACCGATCTCCAATATATTTCCGGATCATAGAAACATGAAATACCGGATGCACACTCGAAAAAGCTAGGTGGAAATGCAAGCTCATAAGACACCTCCTCAATCCTCTGAAGCACCTCAAAAGGCACAATGAACCGATGACTTAATTTATCCTTCTTCCCAAATCTCATAACACCCTTCATGGGTAAAACCTTCAGGAGAACCTTCTCCCCAACCATGTAAGGCACATCATGGACCTTCCTATCTACATAACTCTTTTGTCTCGACTGCGCTGTACGAAGCCTCTCCTAAATAACCTTCACCTTGTCTAAAGCATCCTGCACCAAGTCTGTACCCAAAAGCCTAGCCCTACTCGGCTCAAACCAACCAACTGGAGATCTACACTATCTCCCATATAAAGCCTCATATGGAGCCATCTAAATACTCGACTGATAGTTGTTGTTGTAAGCAAACTCCGCGAGTGGTAGAAATTAATCACACAACCCTCCAAAATCAATGACACAAACGCGCAACATATCCTCCAATATCTGAATAGTGCGCTCGAACTGCCCGTCCATCTGAGGGTAAAAAGTTGTGCTCAACTCAACCTGAGTACCCAACTCTCGCTGTACAGCCTTCCAAAACTGTGAAGTAAACTGAGTACCCCTATCTGAAATAATTGAAACTAGGACACCATGAAAGCGAACAATCTCTCAGATATAGATCTCGGCCAACCGCTCTGAGGAATAGGTAGTACACACAGGAATGAAGTGCGCGGACTTGGTCAGCCGATCCACAATCACCCAAATAGCATCGAACCTCTTCAAAGTCCGTGGGAGCCCAACTACAAAGTCCATGGTGATCCGCTTCCACTTCCACTGTGGAACCACTATCTGTTGAAGCAAGCCACCCGGTCTCTGATGCTCATATTTCACCTGTTGATAGTTGAGGCACCGAACTACAAATCCCACAATATCCTTCTTCATTCTCCTCCACCAATAATGTTGTCTCATATCCTGATACATCTTCGCGGCAAACGGATGGATGGAATACCGCGAGCTATGTACCTCCTCTAAGATCAACTCCCAAAGCCCATCTACATTGGGCACACATATCCGGCCCTACATCCTCAATACCCCATCATCACCAATAGTCACATCTCTGGCATCGTCGTGTTGAATTCTGTCCTTAAGGACAAGCAAATGAGGATCATCATACTGGCACTCTCTGATGCGATCTAATAAAGAAGACCGAGAAATCACACAAGCCAATACCCGACTGGGATCCGAAATATCCAACCTCAAGAACCGATTCTCCAAGGCCTGAACATCTACTGCAAGGGGTCTAACCCCAACAGGAATATACGCCAAACTGCCCATACTTGCCGCCTTTCTACTCAAAGCATCGGCCACTACATTGGCCTTCCCCTGATGGTACAAGATAGTAATATCATAATCCTTTAGCAGCTCCAACCATCTTCGCTACCTCAAATTGAGATCCTTCTGTTTGAACAAGTGTTGGAGGCTACAATGATCAGTAAATACCTCACAAGACACACCATACAAATAATGCCTCCAAATCTTCAACGCGTGAACAATGATAGCCAACTCCAAATCATGAACATAGTAGTTCTTCTCATGGGGCTTCAACTGACAAGAAGCATAAGCAATCACTCACAATACATTATGAACCTTAAGCTGATGGTAAAACTAATACTGGAGCCGTGGTCAAGGCAGTTTTGAGCTTCTGAAAGATCGCCTCACACTCATCCGACCACCTAAATAAAGAACCCTTTGAGTCAATTTGGTCAAGGGTGATGCAATGGATGAAAATCCCTGAACGAACCGACGGTAATAACCCGCCAAACCAAGAAAGCTGTGAATCTTTATGGCTGAGGACGGTCTGGGCTAACTCTGAACCGCCTCTATCTTCTTCGGATCAACCTGAATACCCTCACTAGGCACCACGTGCCCCAAGAAAGCCACTAAACTGAGCCAAAACTCACACGTGGAGAACTTTGCATAAAGTTTCTCCTCCTTCAGTATCTGCAACACAACTCTGAAATACTCTGCGTGCTCCTCCTGACTACGCAAGTACACCAGAATATCATCAATAAAAACAATCATGAACAAGTCGAGATAGGGCCGAAACACGCTGTTCATCAAATGCATTAATGTTGTTGGGGCATTGGTCAGCACAAAAGACATCACAAGGAACTCATAATGACCATATCGGGTCCTGAAAGTTGTCTTAAGAATATTCGAGTCCCTGATCTTCAACTGGTGGTACCCTAAACGGAGACCAATCTTGGAGAATACCCTCGCTCCATGAAATTAGTCAAATAAATCATCAATGCGAGGCAAAGGATATTTGTTCTTAATTGTAACCTTGTTCAACTGCCTGTCATCAATGCACATCCTCATAATGCCATCCTTCTTCTTCACAAATAGAACAAGCGCACCCCACGGCGAAACACTAGGCCAAATGAACCCCTTATCAAGGAGCTCTTGAAGATGCTCCTTCAACTCTTTCAACTCCGCCGGTGCCATACGATACGGTGGAATAGAAATAGGCTGAGTTCCTGGCACCAAATCAATACCAAAATCAATAGCCCTGTCCGGTTGTCTGCAGGAAACACATTGGGAAAATCCTTCACAACAGGGACATAATTAATACTAGGAGTCTGTGCACTAACATCCCTCACAAAGGCTAAGTATGAAAGACAACCTTTCCCAACCATCCGTTGGGCCTTCAATAACGAAATCACCCTACTGGGGACAAAATCAGTCTAACCTCGCCACTCAATCCGTGACACACCCGGCATAGCCAACATCACTGTCTTAGCATGATAGTCCAATATAGCACGACACAGAGATAACCAATCCATTCCCAATATCACATCAAAGTCCACCATACAAAGCAACAATAGGTCCACTCAAGTCTCCAGACCCCCAATAATCACCACACACAATCGGTATACACGGTCTACAACTATAGTATCGCCCACTGGAGTAGATACACAAACAGATGAAATAAGATACTCACGGGGCGTATCCAAATAACGAGCAAAGTATGATGACACATATGAAAAAGTGGAACCAGGATCAAATAATACAGAGGCATCTCTATGGCAGACTAAAATAATACCTGTAATCACAGCATCTGAAGCAACAACATCTGGTATGGCTTAGAGTGCATAGAAATGGGCCTGACCACCACCTGATCGACCTCCCCCTTTGGGGAAACCTCTAGCTGACTGGCCCCTACCCCTAGCTACCTGAGCGGGTGGCGAACTAGAGCTGAAGCCGAGGGCTGACTCCTCTATTGAGACAGACTCTAAGAAAACGAGGACACTGCCTCCTCATATGTCCAAACTCTTCACACTCGTAGCAACACTCTGGTGCGGGGGAAGGGGACTAAAGGGAACCCCTAGTACTAGAGTGACCAGTAGAAGGACCTGACATAGAATAACCCTGAACCGATGGACCACGAGACGAACTCTAGGCTACTAGGGCAATGAGTGATGAATGGCCCTGATGCGAGTTGTGAAAACCATGGCCCGATGATTCCCCACGATGAACTGGGCGAGCTGAGTGAGCATGCCTGAATGGACGAGCTCTACCGTGCTGAAACTGACCTCTCGAAGAAGCACCACCAAAACTACCAGATCCCCAAGGCCTCTTGTCCTCTCTCTCATCTTGCTCCTTGTGACGAACTAACTCAATATCGTGAGCGATAGCAACAACCTCCTAAAAGTAGCACCTGACACCCTCTCCCTAGTCATGAGAATCCGAAGCCGATATGTGAGGTCATCAACGAACCTCCGAATCCTCTCTCTGTCTGTAGGAACCAACCAAACAGCATGACGAGCTAACTCTGAGAACCTCATCTCATATGCGTCACAGTCATATCTCCCTGACGAAACTACTCGAACTGCTTGTGCAGCTTCTCTCTGCGAGACTATGGCACATACTTCTCCAAAAAGAGAATGGAGAACTGCTGCCAGGTAAGGGGCACTGCATCAACCGGCCTACGCCTCTCATAGGCCTCCTACCAAGTAAAGGCAGCTCCAAAAAACTGAAAGGTAGTAAATGCAACCCCACTGGTCTCCAGAATACCCGCTGTGCAAAGAATTCTCTAACACTTGTCCAAGAAACCCTGGGAATTCTCGCCCTCCGTACCATTGAAAGTTGGAGGCTGAAGTCTACCAAACCTCTCTAATCGACGCTGCTCGACGTCAGGCATAACCGGTACCACATAATCCTGGGCTGGTGCAACCGGCTAGGCTGGAGGTGCCCACGACGTCTGAAGTCCCTGCACAACCTGCTAAAGTATTCGAGCAATGGGAATCTGAGTACCTCCCCCGACCTGAGAAGTAGCTGCGACCGTAGTAACTGAGACCATCTGGTCCAGGTCAATGCACACTGATAGAATCTGAGCTAGGGCCTCTTGAAGACCTGGAATCACAATAGGCACAGTCGGTGCCTGAGCTGGTGTTGTTGGAGCATCCATAACTGGGACCTGATCCTGAACTGGAGCAATTGGTGGATCTGTAGGTTCTGCCCTAGCTGATGTACAGGCTACACCTCTGCCCCTACCACAACCTCGACCGCGACCTCGACCTCTAGTGGCCCTAACTAGTGGTACTGGTGGTCGTCCATCCTAACCGGTAGCATGTGTCCTCACCATCTGTGAGAGAATAGAATAATAGAAGTTTAGTACTAGAATCAACAGATTCGTACAACAGGAATTTCAAGAATCGAAAGTTTGTCCTAAAGGTTTTGCAGCCTCCTGAGGATAAGTACAGACGTCTCCATACCGATTCGCGAGACTCTCCTAAACCGGCTCATGACCCGCGAGACCTATGTATCCTAGGCTCTGATACCAAGTTGTCACGACCCCAAATACCCCGGTCGTGATGGTGCCTATCACAGTACTAGGTAAGTCAATCCAACACTTACCACATCGAATTTCTTTTATAAAAATCATTTTTTAAAACTGATTAAGTTTCAAAGCTTCCATAAGTAATATATAAATCAACAAAAATGTGCGGAAAACAGTATAAAATACACTAACACGGCCCGAATCAGGTGTCACTAGTCATGAGCCTCAAAATACAATCCAACATTGTCTGAAATAACAAAATACTAAGATATGAAGGAGGAAGGCAGGGCTGTGAATGTCGTGCAGCTACCTTGCGATCTCCGGAAAACTCTAAGCGCTGGAAGCTCTCACTCTGATGCTCGGGCACCTGGATCTGCACAAAAGGTGCAGGGGGTAATGTGAGTACGTCAACTCAGTAAGTAACTAAAGTAAATAAAGTCAGAGTGCAGTAATGAGAAGTTAAATACACATAAGAAGTCTCAACAAAAGTATCAAGTCAAATCTTGTAATTTCATAGCCAGTTATCTCGTAAAACTCCAGTTTCATTTCAAAATTCTTTGAAAAATATTTATTCAACATTTTTCAAAAGAGGCTCAGTATAAAAGAAGAGTGAAAAACATCAAAATGTCACAGACAAGCCTCTCGGGCCAGGTATCACTCATAAGTATAGCCTCTCGGGCAAGCCTCTCAGTCACTCGTGACTCAACTCTCGTCAATCAGTACTCACATTCAGCACTTCGGCTTAATAGATGTCTCATAATAATAATAATAGTAATCGCTGTGACGAGCATCACGATCTATAGTTTATAGTCGACCACACTCACTGGGGTGTACAGACTCCGGAAGGGTTCCTACAGCCCAAGCGTCATATCGCTGCGGCACGCAGCCCGATCCAATATATATCATTGTGGCGTGCTGCCCGATCCATATGTATATCGCTGCGGTGTGCAGCTCGATCCATATATATAATATCGCTACGGCGTGCAGTCCCGATCCATATATATATATATATATCATTAGGCCCTCAACCTCTCTCAGTCATTAACCTCACGTCCACTCGGGCATATCATGGAAAATCAGGGAAACTCGGCGCAAAAGTTTTCATATATTAAGAAATAGAGTGATGAAATCGGCTTTAAATAAATAGCGAGTAAAACATGACTGAGGATATGCTTTTAAATCAAATAGAGTGAAGAAAGTAGTAAAAATACCCTTAAGGGTCTAAACAAGTTGGCACAAGGCCCCAAACACGGCATACAACCCAAAAAACACGGGATATTATAAGCTTTCAAATCAAATACACGGCTTAATAACCGCTACGGGACAGACCGAGTCACAACCCCTACTGGTGCACACCCACGCGCTCGTCACCTAGCATGTGCGTCGCCTTATTTATCAAAACAATACAAAATGTCGGGGTTTCATACCATCAGGTCTAGATTTACAATGGTTACTTACCTCAAACTGGATGAAAGACTACTCTGCGACGCCCTTGCCTCTCAACTCGGCCTCAACTTGCGTCAAATCTATCCAAAAATAGAATCACAACATCAATATATGCTAATGGAGCGAAGCCCATGCAAAAATAATCGAATTACAACACAAATCCCGAAATTGGCAAAACCCGACCCCCGGGATCACGTCTCGGAATCCGATAAAAATCACGTCAATAGAACCATTATCCTCCCACGAGTCCATACATACCAAGAATACAAATATCCGACTACAAATAACCCCTCAAATCCCTAAATTTAGGTGTCCAATTTCCAAGCCCTAAACCCCCAATTTTAACCACTAATTACCACAAATTCCAAGCTTAAAAAGTTAAAAACCATCATAAAATATGTTTAGGGTCAAAAAACCTTACCTCCACGAAATCCCCTCGAAATCCCTCTTCAATTTGCTCCCTCAAGCTCAAACCCGAATAAAAAATGGAGAACTTAGCAAAACTTCGCAAAGGAAACCTAATATACTTTCTGACCTAGGGATTTCACACCTGCGGTCCCTTTTCCGCATCTGTGCTACTGCTTTTGTGGTCAAACTACCGCTTCTGCAGTTTTCACTTAAATTCCTGGAACTACACATGCGCCTTACCTTCCGCACCTGCGATCTCGCAGGTGCGCTCAAGCTTCCGCACCTGTGACTTCTGGTCATCTAGCCCCTGGCCGCTTCTGCAGTTTCCCCAACGCTTCTACGATCACGCACCTGCGGTCCCCAATCCGCAGGTGCGGTTATGACGGGGACAGCAACTTCAGCTGCTCATTTCCAAAGTCAAACTTTTTGAAAATCTTCCGAATTCATCCTGAGTCCCCCGGGACCTCAACCAAAAGTTCGACCAAGTCACATAGCTGTATTCAAACTTATAGCAACCCTCGGAACACTCAAAATACCATCGAATCATCAAAACACCCTCGGATTCAAGCCTAAGGATTCCAAAACTACCAAATTCCGCTTTTGATCAAAAAGTCTATCAAACCTCGTCCGAATGACTTGAAAATTTGCACACACGTCAAAAATGACACAACGGACCTACTCCAATTTTCGGAATTCCATTCTGACGCCGATATCCAAATTGTCACTGACCGAAAAACGCCAAAATTCTACTTTCGTAATTCAAGCCTAGATCTACCCCAGACCTCCAAAATGCTTTCCAATCATGTTCCTAAGTCCCAAATCACCTCATGAAGCTATCCGAACCATAAAAATCAAATTCCGAGATCGTTTTCATACAAGTCAATCTCCGGTTGACTTTCCAACTAAAAGGCCAACTTAGGAGACTAAGTGTCTCATTTCTCTACAAAACAACTCCGAACCCAAACTAACCAACATGATGCGATGAAATACAGCTGAACAACATGTGAAGAAGCAAAAATGGGGGAAACGGAGTGATAACTCATGAAACGACCAACCCGGTTATTACAAATAAAAATTTAGTCTCCAAATAAAACATAATAAAAATATCTAATCCGGATATTTCGATGATTTATAGCTATGAAATTATGGATTGGTAGCAAAATATAAATACTATAATACAAATTTAATATGTGAGCACATCTACATATTTGAATTTTGTGCCTAAATAAATAACATTTTTTGCCACGGTATATCCCTTTGTGGCTAAAGTAGAAGATAGCTATAAAATTGATTTATCGTAGCAAAAGAATAAAATAATTAGCTATAAGTATATATTCTTCGTGGCAAAATATTTTATTAATATTGCTATATGACAAAATTATTTGGAGTAATAATTATTAATCCTTAGCCATGAAATATTAAAGTTTGTAGCTAACTTTTAGCTACTCTACTTCTAGCTACGGATGCTACGGAAAAAAATTATTGTAGCTAAAGTGTTTAACCATGGAAATTTTTATGTTTAGCTACGACGTACTTCGTAGCTGTATATGCATAATCTTGTAGTGTTTAGAAAAAAGCGATAACTCTAGCTAGGGACCTCCGAATTCGATTGCGGGCATACGCCCAAGTCCCAAACCACGATACGGACCCACCAGGACCATCAAAATATGAATCCGGTCCCGTTTGCTCAGAATGCTGGCCAGAGTCAACTCAAATGGATTTTAAGGCAAATTTTCATATTTTATCAATTTTTAACGTAAAAAGTCTTCCAGAAATATACCCAGACTGTTGCTGCAAACACTTCACTTTCTCACGGTACTACTTATCTTTATCGTTTAGCTCTCTACTGTTTGAGTTTTTCTTTATTGTAGATCATTAAGAAATTTTCTTCTTTTTTTATCTTAGTATATTTTCGCCGGACGTTTTCTTCTTCCTTTACTAGATAGGATCCATAGTTGGTCCGCCATGTTCGGGGAAACAGATGAGCTGATTTGGTATAGTTAAATCTTACTGAAAACTCTGAAGCATGAGTTATAAAAGGAAGATTTCCAAATGTTCCAATAACTATGGAGTCCTTTACTGAAAACTAGTAAAGCATAAGCATGGGCCCAAGCATTATATTGCTTTTTTTCTAAATTCTTATATAAATAGTCGATTGAATTCACATTTTACTTTTGTTAGCTGGTATAAATTATATATATATATATATATATATATATATATATATATATATATATTATTTTTAGTTTAATCGGTTGGGTAGGCCATTAGGATCAAATTTTGAAAATTTAAATAGCAATAAATTAGAGAGCAATCATGAATTATTAAAAAATTTAATGTTATACAAAATCATATAAACAATATTGAATAGTTGAAGAGGTGTACGACTCATTCTTATTCATTTTTATTTTTATGGTATTTTAAACTTTCAGTTTAATTTGGTTCTTTCTGTTATAATTTTATTCTTTTCTGCTTAAGTATATTTACAAACTGTAATGCATGGTTATAATAGTAGAATTAAACCATCCAATGTACCTTAGAATTATGGAATATAATTCTCTTTTATTTAATTTGCAAATGCCCAATAAAAATTCCTTTCTTTTAATGTAGTACTTAGTGTCACACCTCTTCTTTACACAATATTCTGGAGGAGGGCGTAGGGTAAAGAGAGTTTTTCCGATTAAAGGACAATCGAAATGGGATTCTTTATTAATTTCAGAGTCGCCACTTGGGAATTTTATGGCGTCCCAAGTCACCGGTTTTAATCCCGAATCGAGGAAAATATGACTCTGTTTGTCATTCTGCGAACCAGAAATCCGAGTAAGGAATTCTGTTAATCCGGGAGAAGGTGTTAGGCATTCCCGAATTTCGTGGTTCTAGCACGGTCGCTTAACCATTTTTATACTTGGCCTAATTATCTTGATTTACTAAATACATTTTTTTTTGTTGCATGATTTTGTTACCGCTTTTGGTTAGATTGTTCACAATTATAGACCTACCTTGAAACAAATCACGCGTACGTATATTCGTATTATTTTTTTTATATATAAATGTAAAGAATCGTGTCACGCATACGTGTACACAATAAGATTGATAGTATTTTTTTATATTTTTTATTATAAAAATGAATTTATGGCCGAAATTGCGCGTGTTTAAAATAAAATTACGAACATTCGTCACTCTTGTATGATTAAATAGTGAACTGCACATCTCGGGTTATATGAAATAAATTAATTTAATAACCTCCGAAAAACCCCTTTTATTAAGAAAGTTTGCTCGAAGTTGCGCGAACGCATACTCTGAATTGTCTTTAGAAATGTAATCATGTCACACGAACGTGTCCCCAATTACACAAAATATTCTTGATGGTAATATAAATTTTCTACAAATGTTTATTATGTCTATCTATTTTTAAATATGAAAGCCATGGGAAATCACCGAATGGGATGCCTCGAGATTTCTTGAAAAAATCAAGATTTATTAGGTGTTGACCACAGGTTATATTTTAAACATGTGAATTATATACCTCAAAACTATTCAAATTAAAAGAATTAATGAGATGAAAAATAAATAACGTGCAACTAAAACTACCATTTTTATCATGAATACAATATCCGTATTTTGTTTATGTATTTTTAGTACTTGATAATTATATGCACAAATTATTTATTATTTTCCTAGGCTTAAGACTAAGTGTATATGTTTGAAAACTTACCAAAGCGAATTACGTGTAAAACTAGGAAAAATTTAATTGATAAGCAAACTAATAGTTTTCAAAGAATTTCCATTATTCTATTCGGAGCGAACTCTACTTTGTATATCTTTGACTTAAAATGTTGCAATTAGTATTTATAAATCCGACCTTCTTCTACACAACTTGTTTTTAGTCCAAAGTTCTAATTATTTGGTTAATTTGCTTACAATGATTGAGTTTGGGATAGATAAAATCAAACCAATTTTTATCTCGGCTTATGCAAGCTATTTACAAATACTAAATCTATACTTTGTAAAAAATCATTGACATTATTTTTATATACTATTTTATAAGGAAATGGGTTAATCGCATTCCTAAAATAAATGGTCATTTGTTGTTAAGAAAGAAAACTAATTTACAAATTTGATAAAATAAATTGACATTATATACCGCAAATACACATCTAAACCTTTAGGAATATCCCAATATCTTAAACGTAACGGATTATGTCAATTTTTCTCTCACTTATGGTTATACACATAACCATTAACATGCCATATACAAACAAGAAACCCTTATATCAACTAGATTTAACAAAAATCTGATGCTTGACGAGATAAATGTGCAGAAATTAAAAAAAAACAATAGCTTCTATTTGAAAGAACAAAACAACAATTTCATCTCGATTTCATAGGCTCTTGATCTAGATTTACTTCAAGGTTCAAATGTCTTTACATACCTGGAAATGAAAGTCAAAGGAGGTAAGATAAACAAGCATAACAACAGCTATCACCCGCAGCAACAAACAACCCTGATCAAACAATATCTCGCACAGCTTTAAACCAAATTTGAAGACCAATTCTAAAACCTTTCTCCCTCAGGTGAACTGAGATTGTTTCAGAAGTTTAAAAAAACAATTCTCAATCAGTAAAAAACTTCAAAGGAACAGTAGAATTGTCTTCCTGTGTGTGTATATCCGTGTATGTCTTAACCCTCAATTTTCAGAATTTTTAGAGTTTTAAATCTCTTTCTCCTAAATCTCTTAAGCTCTCTCTTTTCTCTCTATCTGTCCGTGTGTTCTCTCTTTCTGTTTGTTTCTGTTCTCTTTTTTTTTTTTCTGTTTTTCTCTTTCTGTGTTCTGTATCTCTCTGTGTGTGTTCTGAAATCAGTCCCAACACACCCTTTTATACAACTTGTTTCCCCCTCTTCCAGCCTACTGCCCGGACCCCCCTTTTTTCTTTTCAAATCAGTTTTTTCCTCTCAAATAACACTAAGTCTGAATTTTTCATTTAATCAGCCACTAAGAACAACTTTTCCCTTAATTTCAGCCCCCCCATTTTCTTTTGTTCCCCAGTATTCTTTTAAACAAATACATTAGTGAACCCTACCATTAGTTGTCTATTATCTTTACACAAACCCACTTAGGAATGTCTCAAATCAGTCCACTAACAGGTTTAAATATTCAGCAGCCCTTAAACAAGTATTCATGTAGTTTATTTTCCCCAAACTAACCCTTAACTACTTCTGAAAACTCTCAATAATACTGACCCTATTACAAAAATCAGAATCCAACACAAAACAGATTTTACAATCTGTTCAAACTTAATTATCAACACTAGTTTCTGATTGAACAGCTATAACCAAATCAGATCAAGTAGCATCAGAATAGGGATTAATGAATCAGGAAATAACCATAACAAATGGCATATATACAGGGAGTAAACTAACACAATTCCTAAATATAGAACATTGTTAACACATTGAACGGAAATATATGCAGCAAGATGATGACTAATTAAGAGAAAAAGGATCAAACACAACACACATGAGACCACTCGGACACTAATATCAATAGGATGCCAAGTGACTCAAATTATATGAACGACCTATTCAATTAATCGATTACATATTACAATTGACACTTAAACAAATCAGTAACAAAGCAACTATCAAACAATATTATTGACGAACTTATAGACTAACAGGGAATTAATTAAGCGACGCAATTTAGGACTCGATTTCACAATTTATAACACATACAGTTAAGGCGACTATAAATAACAGACAAAATCGGACCAAATAAAAGGTCCTTTGAAAATGAATAGAGTCAATGTGACTTAATAACAACCAAAATCAACATGGTAAATAAACAGATACGTAAATAATGAAAACAAACACGAAGGAAAGAAAGAAAATACCTCAAAATAACAGAATTATACGGACCCAATCTTTGAAACTCTGATTCGGACACTTTGAAATCGAACAGACCTTAGTCGAAGTATTCTCAACTGAAAATACTTCGATTAAGGTCAATTAGATCTCAACCTTCTACTTAATTTGGGCAGATTCCAAGATTTGGGATTTTAGGGTTCTTGAGGGTCTGATTTAGGGCTCAACCGCTTCTGGTCAGATTCGAACCAAACCAAGTTTGGTTTGGTTAAGAGTGAGGTCAGGAGAGTGACTGGTGTGGGTTTGGGGTACATTGGGGTAGGTTTAGGTTATACTCGAATCTTCGATTGAAGATTCGAGACAATGTAGGGTCATTCGAGGTGAACAACTAACAGATCTATAACGAGGGCAGTTAGGGGGTGCTGTGGTGTTAATTAGGGACTAGTTGGTTTGGATCTGAGTTTGGCTCGAATATTCAAATGAAGATTCGAGAAACTCCAGGAAGATTCGAGCTCAGTGGTTACCAGATTTGGATAGAGGATGGTCAGGTGGTCTTAGGGTGTTGGTTTGGTGACCGGCAGCGTAGTTGCCGCCGGGTTTCAGGCGAGGGGGAGCTAGGGCGGCTAGGGTTTGGGGGAATCGTCTTAGGGACGATGATGAACAGGAGAGGGAGGGGGGTGTTTGGTTATTGGGCTGGGGTATGAATTTAACTTATATAGGGGAGGGGTGGTCTGATCTCGTCCGTTGGATCAGGTAAGATCTACGGTCGGGATCAATTCATTTAACTAAACGGTGTCGTTTTGGTTTTAGTGGGGATTGGGTCGGTCTCAAATGCAGGTGGGTCGGGTCATGAGGAAAGGCCTGAAACCATCAGATCAAAAATAAATGAACGGTCCCGATTAAATACAATCATGCGACGTCGTTTGGTTTAATGAAAGAACTGAACTAGACCGTCAGATCTATTTGATCAACGGTCCAGATGGAAAATGCCAATGCGATGTCGTTTGGTTGTCTTGAGATTACCCAGACGGCACCATCAAAACGACGTAGCTCCTGCCCTATACTACGTCGTTTGATGGCTTTTGGGTTGACAGATCTGGGCTGGGTAGGAAGTGCAATTTCTTGGGCTTAAAACAGGCCCAGTCCGAATCTTTTCTTTATTTTTTGAATTCTTTTCCTTTTTCTTCTTTAATTTTCTGATTTAAATACAATTTCTAACTAATTGTAAAATCTAAATACAACTACAAATATTAATTAATACTTACAATAATTAACACGCAAATCAAAGAAAATGAAATCACATAAGGGCACATTTAAATGACAAAATTACAACAATTACATATTTTTTGTGATTTTCTTTTTGTAAAACAAACCTGTTAATTCCTAAATTGAAAAACTAAATCCTAAATGCACATGCAACACATATTACATTATATATTTTTTGTATTTTTAAATGTATTAATAAAATTACACACGCACATATACCTATGCAAACAAACAGGAAATTCGTACAATATTTCCTAAAAAATAACACATAATTAAAGAAAATACCTAGTTTCGGGAGTTATTTTGGAGTAATTCGTATGAGGCAAAAATCACGTGCTCACAGCTGCCCCTCTTTGTCCGGAAACACGAAGAGTTTTCGTGCAAAGATAAAGTGAGCGGATACGAGCGATTTTTGCCTGTTTGAATACTCCGTGGGAAGCATTTTTTGAAATATTTGACCGAACCTCTGCTTCAAAGGTTTCCTACATATCCTTGGCTATAAAGGAATCAAGTCAATGTAGTTCGGGAAGTTTTGGTAGCTGGGAATACCGTGGGACTGTGATGTTACTGCTGTTGCATGCTGCTTTTACTGCTTGCTGACCTCCTTATTACACCCTGCTTAAAGAAAAACAAAAAGCTAGACTAGACCATGGTATATGAATTACAAAATCTTATCTAGATCATGCCCTTGTGTCTCTTGTTGCTTTGATGTCTTGGTGACTCCTTTGGTATCTTTTGCTTTCGATTTGTCTTGTATTCTCCTTAGACTACCGGTCTTGAACTACTTATTTCCTTTTTGCATTGTTTTTTCATCAAGTCTAGTACTTTCTTCCTCTGCTTGGGATTCTTTGTTGTTTCCCGCTGGGGATTCCGATCGGATTCCTTTGCTTTATTGATTCTAAGTGTATTCCTCCATTATATGGGTGGGCTCCTGACTTCAACCAACAATGTCAAAAATAAATCGCCATTCTGTTCTTCAGGGGGGCTCCTGACCTCGACAACATCTTTTGAAAATAAATCGTCATTCCTCTCTTCAGGCGGGCTTCTGACCTCGACCACAAATAAATCGTCATTCCTTTCTTCGGGGGTGCTCCTGACTTCTTGAAATTTGAATTATATTCCCTTGTTCTCCAGGTGGATGCCTGATTGCTGATATTGCAACTGTTCTTCCTTGTTCTCCAGGTGGATGCCTGCTTGCTATTTCAACTGTTCTTCCTTGTTCTCCAGGTGGACGTCTGCTTGCTATTTCAACTGTTCTTCCTTGTTCTCCAGGTGGACGCCTGCTTGCTGATATTTCAACTGTTCTTCCTTGTTCTCCAGGTGGACGCCTGCTTGCTATTTCAACTGTTCTTCCTTGTTCTCCAAGTGGACGCCTACTTGCTGATACTTCAACTGTTCTTCCTTGTTCTCCAGGTGGACACCTGCTTGCTAATACTTCATCTGTTCTTCCTTGTTCTCCAGGTGGACGCCTGCTTGCTGATATTTCATTTGTTCTTCCTTGTTCTGCAGGTGGACGCCTGCTTGCTATTTCAACTGTTCTTCCTTGTTCTCCAGATGGACGCCTGCTTGCTGATACTTCATCTGTTCTTCCTTGTTCTCCAGGTGGACGCCTGCTTGCTGATATTTCAACTGTTCTTCCTTGTTCTCCAGGTGGACGCCTGCTTGCTATTTCAACTGTTCTTCCTTGTTCTCCAGGTGGACGCCTGCTTGCTGATATTTCATTGCTCTTCCTTGTTCTCCAGGTGGACGCCTGCTTGCTGATATTTCAACCGCTCTTCCTTGTTCTCCAGGTGGACGCCTGCTTGCTACTTCAACTGTTCTTCCTTGTTCTCCAGGTAGACGCCTGACTGCTGATATTTCCCTTGCTCTTCCTTATTCTCCAGGTGGACGCCTGACTGCTTCCCTCACCGGGTGTTTCCTGAAACAAATATTGTTTTTGCCCCTGTTTCAAATCAAGGAAAATCTTGTTAATTTAAGGAATGGTGATTAGTTGTGGTATTCTTGCTGGGGGTCGGGTTTCTCTTTGTCCTGTTTTACTGCCTTGAAGCAGTTGAAAAGAATGTTTTGTCCTCATAATTGATCCTTAACCGTAGGATCCCCAACTGTTGTTTTCACTTCAAACCCTTTCAATCGTAACCATATGTCCCTCATGACATTACTGAACCACTTCTCTGATTCAACGTTTCTCACACCCATATCTTATTTTCATTCTATTACCTCCCGCCTATCATGGCCGTATTTTGCATTGTGCAATTTTGAATCTTGGTAGTATACCTTGACATTCCTTTTTATTTGCTGGAATGAAACTTACCTCAAAAGCTTTAGATGAGTAAGACTATTAGTGACGAAACATGACAATTTTGACAATTAAGAATGAAAAGAAAAATCCAAATTTGGATGACTGTTGGAGATAGGAATAAGGAACTTATCTGATTGGAGTCACTGGCTCCAATGATCAGGGTATGCATTTTGGATTAATCAGCCTAGTCTATTAACCAATCTCCTTTTCAATTGTTTTACTTTGCTTTCCAAAATTTCCACAACCCAATTTTACTTTTTGCCAACTTACGGACCTTATTCAACTTGCATTGTCCTAAAGAGTTTTCACCGACAAACCTCCCTCATTTTTTTATTTCTTAATTCCTTTTCGCCTTATGGTGCCTATGAAGGTTTTCACCAATAAGACTCTCTCATTTTACTTTCTCTCAGCTTCCGTCGTCTCATGGTGCCTGTGAGGGTTTTCACCTATAAGACTCTCTCATTTTCATCGCTTTTTCCTGTTTGGACCAGAGTGTTATGAATCACCTCCATTTGCTTGACTCAGCATTTTTCTAAGATTGATCGAAAGGTCTTTTGGGATGTGGTTGGAATGAAAGGGTATCAAAAAGCCAAAACAATTTGATATGGGTTTAAAATTACAACTTTTGGAATCATTTTTCTTATTGCCAGTACAATTCCTGCCCCAGTTTCTTGCTTGGGGGTCTTTTGATGTTTTATTTTACTATGTTATGCTATGTATATTATGCATATTATGCACCCTATGACCGAGCCGTGATGCGCCTACGTATCCTCTTTGAGGAATCAGGTCAAACGTAGTTCACTCGTATAATTTTCTTTCTTTTTTTTGATTCCAAAAGAGGGTAGGAAAGAAACAAATATGGCTCAAAAGGGGGAACAAAGGGTACAGTGTTTGGATAGCAGAATAAATTGCCGTAGTCATTCCAATCTTCGAAATAATGCCAAATACAAACATTCAATAACTATACCAAAGAAAAATTATGCATAATATCTCTTTACTGCATCAGAGTTGATAGCCATGTCTATGCATTTTCCTTCAATATCTGTTAAACATAATGCACCATTGGACAATACTCTGGTCACAACGAACGGTCCTTGCCAATTCCGGGCAAACTTGCCCTTTGCTTCTACCTGATGCGGAAGAATACGTTTCAGCACCTGTTGACCCACTTCAAACTTTCGGGGATGCACCTTTTTGTTGTATGCTCTTGCTATTCTTCTTTGATACAATTGTCCATGACATACTGCTGCCAATCGTTTTTCATCAATCAAGTTCAACTGCTCCAAACGGGTTTTGACCCATTCATCATCATCAAATCTTAGCTTCGGCGACGATCCGAAGGGAAGAAATTTCAACTTCTGCAGGAATTACCGCCTCAGTGCCATATACCAACAAATAAGGAGTTGCTCCTACCGAAGTGCGAACAGTAGTGCGATATCCCAATAACGCAAATGGTAATTTTTCGTGCCATTGTCTTGAACCTTCTACCATTTTCCGAAGTATCTTCTTTATGTTTTTGTTGGCTGCCTCGACTTCTCCATTCGCCTTAGGCCAATATGGGGTAGAATTGCGATGTATAATCTTAAACTGTTGACATACCTCTCTCATTAAGTTACTATTAAGATTAGCACCGTTATCTGTGATGATCACCTTTGGGATTCCGAATCGACATATGATATTTGAGTGAACAAAATCGACTACAGCTTTCTTGGTCACCGATTTGAATGTTTTGGCCTCAACCCATTTGGTGAAATAATCAATGGCTACCAGAATGAACCTATGCCCATTGGATGCTGCTGGCTCAATTGGTCCAATAATATCCATGCCCCAAGCGACGAAGGGCCATGGTGCCGACATTGTGTGCAACTCGGATGGTGGAGAATGAATCAGATCTCCATGTATCTAGCATTGATGACATTTGCACACAAAATTGATACAATCTCGCTCCATGGTAAGCCAATAGTAACTAGCCCGGAGAATTTTCTTTGCCAACACATATCCGCTCATGTGGGGTCCGCAAACTCCCGAATGTACTTCAGACATGACAACCGTAGCTTGTCTAGCATCTATGCATCTTAATAATCCAAGGTCTGGTGTTCTTTTATACAAAACTCTTCCACTTAAAAAGAATCCATTTGCCAATCGTCTAATGGTTCTCTTTTGATCCCCTGTGGCTTGTGCTGGATATATCCCCATTCTGATATACTCCTTGATGTCGTGGAACCATGGTTCACCATCAAATTCTTCTTCAATCATGTTGCAGTAAGCGTGCTGATCGTGGACTTGAATATGCAGTGGATCCACATAAGCTTTGTCCGGATGGTGCAACATTGATGCCAGGGTAGCCAATGCATCGGCAACCTCGTTATGGATCCTTGGAATATGCCTGAACTCCACTGATCGAAACCGTTGACAAAGATCATGTAAACATTGTCGGTATGGTATGAGCTTCAAGTCTCGTGTTTCCCATTCTCCTTGAATTTGATGTACCAGAAGATCCGAATCTCCCAAGACCAAGATTTCCTGGATATTCATGTCTGCAGCTAGCCTTAACCCCAAAATACAAGCTTCATACTCAGCCATATTATTGGTGCAATAAAACCAAAGTTGAGCCGTAACAGGATAGTGCTGCCCGGTTTTAGAAATAATCACAGCTCCTATCCCGACTCCTTTCATGTTAGCAGCCCCATCAAAGAAAAGTTTCCAGCCAGGTTTTTCAATTTGCTCCATTTCACCGATATGCATTACTTCTTCATCGGGAAAATAAGTTCTCAATGGCTCGTATTCTTCGTCGACCGGGTTTTCAGCTAAATGATCGGCCAATGCTTGGGCTTTTATTGCAGTCCAAGTCACATAGATGATGTCAAATTCTGTGAGCAATATCTGCCACTTTGCAAGTCTCCCTGTTGGCATAGGCTTTTGAAAAATATATTTCAACGGATCCAGACGCGAAATGAGGTAAGTAGTGTAGGATGACAAATAGTGTTTCAATTTATGAGCTACCCAAGTTAGGGCACAACATGTCCTTTCCAGATGAGTGTACTTAACCTCATAAGCTGTGAACTTCTTGCTAAGGTAATAGATGGCCTGTTCCTTTCTGCCGGTGATGTCATGTTGCCCCAGTACACAACCAAATGAATTTTCCAAGACTGTTAAGTAAAGAATCAAAGGTCTTCCTGGTTCTGGCGGAACCAGCACGGGTGGGTTTGACAAGTATCCTTTTATCTTATCAAACGCTTCTTGACACTCATCAGTCCACTTGACCGCAACATCCTTCTTCAACAATTTGAAAATAGGTTCACAAGTTGTCGTGAGCTGAGCAATAAACCGGCTAATGTAATTCAACCTCCCTAACAAACTCATTACTTCAGTCTTGTTCCTTGGAGGTGGCAATTCTTGGATGGCTTTGACCTTTGATGGGTCCAATTCGATGCCTCGCCAACTGACTATGAATCCCAACAGCTTTCCAGATGGAACACCAAATGTGCACTTGGCAGGGTTAAGCTTGAGGTTGTACCTGCGAAGTCTCAAGAGGAACTTCCTCAAATCCCCAACGTGGTCGGCCTGATGCTTTGATTTTATGATCACATCGTCCACGTATACCTCAATCTCCTTATGTATCATATCATGAAACACCGTAGTCATTTCTCTCATGTAAGTTGCCCCGACGTTCTTCAAACCAAATGGCATTACCCGGTAGCAATAAGTTCCCCATGGTGTGATGAATGCCGTCTTTTCTGCATCTTCTTCATCGATTAGAATTTGATGATACCCGGCATAACAATCTACAAAAGGTCCTATCTCATGCTTGGCACAATTATCAATCAAAATATGGATATTGGGTAATGGGAAGTTATCCTTCGGACTTGCTTTGTTGAGATTGCGTTAATCGACGCATACTCTAATCTTGCCGTCTTTCTTTGCCACAGGAACGACATTAGCCAACCAAACAGGATATCGAGTAACCCGAATGACCTTTGCATCCAACTGTTTGGTGATTTCTTCTTTAATTTTCACACTCATATCAGTCTTGAACTTCCTCAACTTTTGCTTGACAGGAGGCACCATTGGATCAATGGGCAATTTGTGAACCACTAAATCAGTGCTCAATCCTGGCATGTCGTCATATGACCATGCAAAAACATCTTTGAATTCAATGAGTGCTTTAATTAACTCTTCCCGGATCTTTGGTTCGAGGTGGACACTTATTTTAGTTTCTCGGATATTATTTGTGTCTCCTAGATTGATGTCTTCGGTATCACTCAGGTTAGGTTTGGTTTTTTCTTCAAAATGAATTAACTCTTTACTAATCTCTTCGAAAGCCTCATCCTCATCATATTCTGATTCATAATCACAATATACTTCTTGAATTATTATTCGGAATCAAATTGATTTTTAAGACTGGGCTGAGGATTCCTTATGCATGCCATATCACTAGAGCCAGCGTAAAAAGGACTGTACAGAAAAAGAAGAAAAACAAAAGAAAACTATCAGGAATGATAATGAAAAGGAAACTGTATTTCATTGGATGATGAAAGATAACAAGGTTTGCACACTTCAAACAAACTGTAAGATAAACATTTGGATTACAACCCTGAAGTAACCCAAACAAACTGAAGGAAAATCAAAATAAACTACCAAGACTCCTTTCGAATGGGGAGAGGAGTGGCTTTCCAGTTATTAAGCTTTGTCTCTGGCCCAACGAATTGAACTTCTGCGTCGCTAGAACCTTCACCGCTTTCCACCATGTTCACATCGTCAAACAGCTTTTCAAATCTTTCAATTAATTCCTCCTCAGGATTAATCATGGATTTAGGAATTGTTGTTATCGGGTGATTTCTGGTACCGGACTTGACAAAAGACTTTGACAGATGTGGGACTGGCTTTGGAAGGATCCATGCCTTCTGTTTTGGCTTTCTGGCCTTTCTTACGTCTGTGACAGTGGGTATGAATCCCAAACCAAATGTTCCCCAGTTCTCGAGAAGAGATACTGGTTGTATAATGCCTTGCAAAGATGAGCCCAAACCTTTGCATAGTACAAAACCATTCTTCAACATTTCATAGGCTACCATGACTGATGCAGCGGTTATCTTTGGATTCGGAATGTATTTCCCCTCCGTAATTTTCTCTACCAACATTGTGTCGGAAACCTGGTAAACCCATGGTCCCTGGTCATTTTTTATTCCCTTGACCGGTACAATGGCACTGCTGTAAGCATTTAAACTGTCTTCCCCATGCACAACTATTTCTTGTTTATCCCATTCAAACTTGACCACCTGGTGTAGTGTTGATGGGACTGCTTTAGCAGCATGGATCCATGGTCGACCCAACAGTAAATTATAGGAAACAGCTATATCCAACACCTGAAACTCCATTGTGAATTCAACTGGACCTATTGTCAGCTCCAGCACTATGTCGCCAAATGAATCTCTGCTTCCACTGTCAAATCCCCGTACGCAAATACTATTCTTGTGGATTCTCTCCTCTTTTATTTTCAACTTGCTCAGAGTGGAGAGAGGGCAGATATTTGCGCTTGACCCGTTGTCCACCAACACCCGGGTCACTACGGAGTTTTCACATTTCAATGTGAGGTAAAGAGCTCTGTTGTGCTCAGTACCTTCCACAGGCAATTCATCATCAGAAAATGTGATTCTGTTTGCCTCAAAGATTTTGTTGGCTATTTCTTCCAAGTGATTCACGGAGATCTTATCAGGAACGTGTGCCTCATTCAAGATCTTCATTAAAGCTTGACGGTGCTCGTCCGAATGGATCAGCAATGACAATAATGAAATTTGAGCGGGCGTCTTTTTCAATTGTTCCACGATAGAATAGTCATGCAGCTTCATCTTTCTCAAGAATTCTTCCGCTTCTTCTTCAGTCACGACTTTCTTCATTGGTGTTGGATTATTTTTAGTTTTTCTTAACTCTTCGGGAGTAAAACATCTTCCCGAACGAGTCAAGCCTTGCACTTCATAGACTTCTTCCTTGACTTCTTTTCCTTTGTACATTACCGTCACCCATTCGTAGTTCCATGGAATAGCCTTGTTGTTGATCACTGGTAACTGGGTTACTGGCTTGATAGTAACCCGATCTACACGGGCATCTTCCACGACTATGATGGGTTTGTTGGCCACCCCTGGTACAATCACCTTTGACCCTTCCTGCTTCGTGGCATCTTTGCTCGAAGATCCCTTCTCAACTACCACAGATGGCTCATCACCATTTTTGTTATGCTTAGGTACCGACTTCTCCTCTGCTAACTGTTTATCTGTCTTGGCTTCATGAGACCGAATCATCATGACAGTTTGTGACGTCTTCTTTGTTTCCCCATCAGCCCGTACTATTTCTATCATATTGGCCTCCTGATGGACTGGCATTGGATTTCTGTTGATATTGGGAGCTTCGGGGGTTTGAACTTCAATTTTATTAGTATCAATCAGCTCTTGTATTGCATTTTTTAAATGCCAACACTTTTCTGTATCATGGCCTGGTGTACCAGAACAATACTCACAGCTAACGATGTAGTCCAGATTCTTTGGAGGAGGATTTGGTAGCTTGGATTGTATTGGCCTTAGCATATCTAGCTGTCTTAGCCTGTGGAACATACTAGTGTAGGATTCTCCCAATGGAGTAAAGGTTTTCTTTTTCTGCAACCTTTCACCCCTGAGTGCTTGATTAGGCCTAAAACCTGGTCTGGGATAGGTTCGCAGATAAGGGTAGGTACTTGGTATGACAGGAGCACGCCAATGAGCGTGGGCAGGTGGCTGATTGTATGCTTGCGCATGGTTGACGGAAAAATGACGTTCCGACGGGTGATAGTAGTGTTGGGGTGAATTGTGGTGATAAGTTGGTTGGTGGGATCGATGTTGATTGTAGTAATGAGGTGAACCTCTGGATCCCGACCAAGTTCCTGAATCAACCATTGCCGCTTCCTCTCTTTTCTTCTTTCCAATTCCTCCTACTCCGCCTTGAATAGCTTGAGTAGTTGCTTTAATAGCCGAATAGCTCATGATTTAATTTGACTTGAGGCCTTCTTCCACCATACCTCCCATCTTCACTACTTCGTTGAATGATTTTCCTATTGCTGAAACCAAATGGGCATAGTAAGTAGGTTCCAAGGCTTGTAGGAAGTAATCTACCATATCACTTTCCTTCATTGGGGGATCCACCCTTGTTGCCTGTTCCCTCCACCGGAAACCATACTCTCTAAAGCTTTTACTGTGCTTTTTCTCAAATTTTGTCAAGGATAGTCGATCTGGGATGATTTCCAGATTGTATTGGAAGTGACAAGAAAATGTCTGTGCCAGGTCATCCCAGGTGTACCATCTCCCATGGTCTTGGCGGGTATACCATTCCAAAGCTGATCCGCTCAAACTTTGACTGAACTAAGCCATTAATAATTCGTCTCTTCCCCCAGCTCCCCGCATCTTGTTGCAGAAACCCCTCAAGTGGGCTACTGGATCGCCGTGCCCATTGTATAGGTCAAATTTGGGCATCTTGAAACCAACTGGTAATTGCACATTTGGGAACAAACATAAGTCCTTGTAGGCCACACTGACCTGCCCTCCTAACCCTCGCATGTCTCGGAACGATTGTTCTAAGCTTTTGACCTTCCTGAAAATCTCTTCTTGTTCGGTATTTTTGACTGGCTTGTCAATTTCTGTTGGGAGGTCACGGGGAGTAAATGAATGGATTTCGGAAGCTTTGAAAGTGGGATCTGGGGGGTAGTATTGGTTGTCCTAGGCCTGGAACATAGGCTCACTAGGAGATTTGAGGAGTGTAGCTGGGGGAGGTGCTACGAAGACAGGAGTTACTGGTGGAGGAGGGTATGGAATTGGTTTAGGGGGTGGAGACTGTGGTGTATGAGAGGTGGTGCCTCGGTAGTGCTGGTAGATGGGGAAACTCGGGGATAGTTCAGTGGCAGGATTATCCTGAGTTTGGGCTAGTGGTGGGGTAGAGGCAGGGTTAGCTGGGTAAGATGGGGGTGATTTCCCTGCAGACCAAGACCGATACATCTCGGCCATATGTTGCTTAAGTTTAAGCAATTCTTCTTTTATTTTACCGATGTCCAACTCCTCTATCTCAATACTTGTGTCGACATCCGGGATAGACATGCTTTCGGGTATCGGTCCTTTGGATCTGGTTTGATAATGATAATATGCCAGTATACTCTAGATAAACTAACTGCTTGAATTTTGGAAATGAGAAAACTTGTTAGTTTTGAGAGTTTAACACATATACAATTACACGTTGAGATGCAATGTTCCTAGACAAATAACCATTTTCTATCATGCATTTGCTCGGTTGCTTGTGTCATTCCAACTTTTCTTGATCTTTCTTTTTATTGTCACTCACTCTTTATTTTATTACTTCTTTTGATTGTGGTCGAATCTTATAGAGATTGCCTACGTATCATGTCCCCGCATGAATCAGACCGTGCGTAGTTCCGGCGGAAGGCAATTGTCAACACTTTTATTTATTCTTGAAATAATACAAAGATGGAACGGACATTACATTTGGAAAACATTATAAGAAAATGGTTTAAAAACTTGACACAAACCCAAATCAAACAAAAGACATAACTCTTAACAGCTGTGAACATGCTCCACTCCCCTCTTTTGTTTTCAATCATTGGATCATCTGCTCACGGTGGGGCTTGACCCGGCTGACCTCCTAGTGTACGATACATTCTTTCTAACTCCATTGCCAGATGACGGGCAAAAATAGGTGCATTCTCTATAAACCTTTCATAATCCATCCCTTGGCAGTTCACATAACTTTGAGAGGTGTAAACCGCCAAATCATGGATTTGTGCCCTAAAATCTTGAAGACGTTGGCCTTGGTTTTGCAGTTGCTGTTGGCGAGTGGTGGCTATATCTCTTATACGGTCTTCGCGATCTAAAGCTGACTCTAATTGAGCTCGAAGTCTGGCCTGATCGAGTATTGCCTGTGCTCTTTCTCTGTCGATGTCTGAGTGCTGATGTTCTTTATTGTACCTTCTCGCTTCTTCCAATTGTGCATGGAGTTGAGCTTCTGAATGTATCCAACGGTCTTTCTCTTTCTTGAATTGTGCCCTGTCTTCTTCGGATCGCATTACTTGGCGTTCCTTATTAGATTTGGCCTCCTCGTTTAATTGTATGATTCTTTCCTTAGCTTTGCCTAACGCCTTTTTAGTCTTTGCCAAAATGGAGTCATAATCTTGCATTTTTTTCCAAAAGATTGGCGATGATTTTTTAATCTTTCCAACTTCTCATTGGTGCTTCAGAAGCTTTCTTCATTTTTTGAAATTGAGCGTGGAGATTTTTATTTTCACAAGTCAGACTCTTCTTTTCACGTTCTGCTTCTTGTGCTTGTAAGTCTTTCTCCAAATTGAGGTTCCTCAGACTTTCCTTTAAGGCATGAATAGTTTCTTTGTATCCCTTTTCCTTTTCTCCCCAAACCAATCGTTCTTGGATTTTATCGTTAAAGATTTGAACATGTGGTCTTTTTATAGGCCTTCTAAGATCGGGGTCTGGTGCATCATCCACGCGGGATCGTTTCTCAAACCACCTTGCATATCCTAGATTTATCTCGCCCTTTGCAGGATCTGGAACTTGAGTAACATCTTTCAAGTATCGACATCCATTCCACATCTGCTGAATTAAAGCCTCGGGAAGAGTGGCTTCGGGGTGTAACTCGATCACTTGCATACTCAAATCCTCATCATCAGGCACCACTTGGTATCTCCCTAGTTGTCTTAGAACTATCTGTGGCGCATATGGATGGACGTTTCTCAATCCCAATAGCAGCAAATAACTATTCAAGGTTGACATGTGTATCATTTCTCTTACCGGGATCCATCCCAAAGTCCACTCAATTTGACTTGCCGTTAAAGATCTTAGATGAGATATCCAGGCTTCCACCCCTTCTGGAGATTTATAATCTTTTATTCTTTCTTCATAACTCTCGATGAAATTGTCATTACTTGGACCATACTGCATAAACTTGGGGTGATGTTGGAGATGTTTGATCATCCACATTTGCAACAAAATTTTGCACCCTTCGAAGACTTTTGCCCCTGATTTACATAAAGTCAACACCCGATAAATGTCTGAGAGAATGATCGGGGCAAGGGTGTGATTTTCTTTGGTAGTGAGGACCTGTGCGACTCTCGCTGTGCGAATATCAATTGTTCGTTCTTTGTTTGGGAAGACCATGATTCCCAGAAAAACCACCATGAAAGCGAAGCGACGGTGAATCTGCCAGGTGTCTTTGTTCTGTTTGTTAGTAAGGCCCTTTTCATGAATTTCAAATCCATCCGGCTTTCCGAACCTTAAATACAGGAAGTTGAAAGAACAACATCCTTTGACAACGTTGCTTTTTCTGATTTGATTACTGATGTTCAGGAGACCAAAGAATCGATGCACTAAGGGAGCCTTTGGGAATATAAGATTTTGGTTTCTTAAATCTCCGTCAAAACCGGCATATCCAGCTATTTCTTCTAATGTAGGAGTAAGCTCAAAATCAGAGAAGCGAATGACATTGTGAACAGGGTCCCAAAAAGTTACTAACGCCGCAATCAAATCATCACATGGTTTAACTTTCATAATATCTGTGAGAGTTCCCAAATGCTTAATGACCCATTTCTGACCATCTTCTCATAACTCATGCCACCATATCTGAAGCCGAAATAGAAACTCATCTACATTTGCGAATGGTGGGTTTTGGGTGGTGCTCATTTTGTATCTGCGATTAATTTTAACAAAATCAAGACTCCTTTTGAAAACAGACACTCATAAAAAGAAAATCATTTTTTTTATTATTTAACACTTCTTCTTCTTTTTTTTCAAAATTTAAAACTATTTTGGGAATTTTCTAAAACAGCCCATTTTATTTCTCGGCTCTCACAATGATTTTTTTTCTTTTCCCAATTAAGCTGGTCAACATGCAAATCAGAGGCAAATGAATGCACAAGTAGCAAGTAGGATGCATCAGGATGGTCTTTTCATTTCGGGTGCACCTGTCCTAGACAGACCCAACCCCTGTATTGAGTCTCCAAGGTCAAATGTACATGATGCAAACAGACGTTCCAACTAGGGATCCGGTACGAGGCTGAGTTATTCTAAGTGAAAAACCTGAGGCATATTGTTCTAGACCTGGCTTACCCAAACGGACAGCTTGAGCCGAAATGGGGGGCAACGTACCAGGAGCACGAAAGTCTACCCGGCCTAGTTACTTGTCCCAAATTCGTCTTATTTGGTATGACTTCTAATAGAAAGGTGGGCCACGCGCACGTGTGCACCATAAATTCAGAAGACTCAGAAAGAAGAAGGGTTTCGTAGCAGTTTTATATACACAATTCAGATAATATTAAGGCGGTAAAAAGCAACATTTAGTACATTAAGCATAAATATGTGAAAAAATCAGATAACAAACAAAGCCAACTATAACAGTTATTTTAAGCTCGAATTCTTGAACCCTGAACCAGTGGTTCTGGGTTTTTCCCGTCCCCAGCAGAGTCGCCAGAGCTGTCACACCTCTTCTTTACACAACATTCCGGAGGAGGGCGTAGGGTAAAGAGAGTTTTTCTGATTAAAGGACAATCGAAACGGGATTCTTTATTAATTTCAGAGTCGCCACCTGGGAATTTTATGGTGTCCCAAATCACCGGTTTTAATCCCGAATCAAGGAAAATATGACTCTGTTTGTCATTCTGCGAACCAGAAATCCGAGTAAGGAATTCTGTTAATCCGGGAGAAGGTGTTAGGCATTCCCGAATTCCGTGGTTCTAGCACGGTCGCTTAACCATTTTTATACTTGGCCTAATTATCTTGATTTACTAAATACATTTTTTCTTGTTGCATGATTTTGTTACCGCTTTTGGTTAGATTGTTTACAATTATAGACCTACCTTGAAACGAATCACGCGTACATATATTCGTATTATTTTTTTTATACAAATGTAAAGAATCGTGTCACGCATACGTGTACACAATAAGATTGATAGTATTTTTTTTTATATTTTTTATTATAAAAATGAATTTATGGCCGATATTGCGCGTGCTTAAAATAAAATTACGAACATTCGTCACTCTTGTATGATTAAATAGTGAACTGCACATCTCGGGTTATATGAAATAAATTAATTTAATAACCTCTGAAAAACCCCTTTTATTAAGAAAGTTTGCTCGAAGTTGCGCGAACGCATACTCCGAATTATCTTTAGAAATGTAATCATGTCACGCGAACGTGTCCCCAATTACACAAAATATTCTTGATGGTAATATAAATTTTCTACAAATGTTTATTATGTCCATCTATTTTTAAATATGAAAGCCATGGGAAATCACCGAATGGGATGCCTCGAAATTTCTTGAAAAAATCAAGATTTATTAGGTGTTGACCACGGGTTATATTTTAAACATGTGAATTATATACCTCAAAACTATTCAAATTAAAAGAATTAATGAGATGAAAAATAAATAACGTGCAACTAAAACTACCATTTTTATCGTGAATACAGTATCCGTATTTTGTTTATGTATTTTTAGTACTTGATAATTATATGCACAAATTATTTATTATTTTCCTAGGCTTAAGACTAAGTGTATATGTTTGAAAACTTACCAAAGCGAATTACGTGTAAAACTAGGAAAAATTTAATTGATAAGCAAACTAATAGTTTTCGAAGGATTTCCATTATTCTATTCGGAGCGAACTCTACTTTGTATATCTTTGACTTAAATGTTGTAATTAGTATTTATAAATCCGATCTTCTTCTACACAACTTGTTTTTAGTCCAAAGTTCTAATTATTTGGTTAATTTGCTTACGATGATTGAGTTTGGGATAGATAAAATCAAACCAATTTTTATCTCGGCTTATGCAAGCTATTTACAAATACTAAATCTATACTTTGTAAAAAATCATTGACATTATTTTTATATACTATTTTATAAGAAAATGAGTTAATCGCATTCCTAAAATAAATGGCCATTTGTTGTTAAGAAAGAAAACTAATTTACAAATTTGATTAAATAAATTGACATTATATACCGCAAATACACATCTAAACCTTTAGGAATATCCCAATATCTTAAACGTAACGGATTATGTCAATTTTCCTCTCACTTATGGTTATACACATAACCATTAACATGCCATATACAAACAAGAAACCCTTATATCAACTAGATTTAACAAAAATCTGATGCTTGACGAGATAAATGTGCAGAAATTAAAAAAAACAATAGCTTCTATTTGAAAGAACAAAACAACAATTTCAGCTCGATTTCATAGGCTCTTGATCTAGATTTACTTCAAGGTTCAAATGTCTTTACATACCTGGAAATGAAAGTCAAAGGAGGTAAGATAAACAAGCATAACAACAACTATCACCCGCAGCAACAAACAGCCCCGATCAAACAATATCTCGCACAACTTTAAACCAAATTTGAAGACCAATTCTAAAACCTTTCTTCCTCAGGTGAACTGAGATTGTTTCAGAAGTTTTCAAAAAAACAATTCTCAATCAGTAAAAAACTTCAAAGGAACAACATAATTGTCTTCCTGTGTGTGTATATTCGTGTATGTCTTAACCCTCAATTTTCAGAATTTTTAGAGTTTTAAATCTCTTTCTCCTAAATCTCTTAAGCTCTCTCTTTTCTCTCTATCTGTCCGTGTGTTCTCTCTTTCTGTCTGTTTCTGTTCTTTTTTTTTTTTTTCTGTTTTTCTCTTTCTGTGTTCTGTATCTCTCTGTGTGTGTTCTGAAATCAGTCCTAACACACCCTTTTATACAACTTGTTTCCCCCTCTTCCAGCCTACTGCCCGGACCCCCCTTTTTTCTTTTCAAATCAGTTTTTCCACTCAAATAACACTAAGTCTGAATTTTTCATTTAATCAGCCACTAAGAACAACTTTTCCCTTAATTTCAGCCCCCCCCCCATTTTCTTTTGTTCCCCAGTATTCTTTTAAACAAATACATTAGTGAACCCTACCATTAGTTGTCTATTATCTTTACACAAACCCACTTAGGAATGTCTCAAATCAGTCCACTAACAGGTTTAAATATTCAGCAGCCCTTAAACAAGTATTCATGTAGTTTATTTTCCCCAAACTAACCCTTAACTACTTCTGAAAACTCTCAATAATACTGACCCTAATACAAAAATCAGAATCCAACACAAAACAGATTTTACAATTTGTTCAAACTTAATTATCAACACTAGTTTCTGATTGAACAGCTATAACCAAATCAGATCAAGTAGCATCAGAATAGGGATCAATGAATCAAGAAATAACCATAACAAATGGCATATATACAGGGAGTACACTAACACAATTCCTAAATACAGAACATTGTAAACACATTGAACGGAAATATATGCAGCAAGATGATGACTAATTAAGAGAAAAGGGATCAAACACAACACACATGAGACCACTCGGACACTAATATCAACAGGATGCCAAGTGACTCAAATTATATGAACGACCTATTCAATTAATCGGTTACATATTACAATTGACACTTAAACAAATCAGTAACAAAGCAACTATCAAACAGTGTTATTGACGAACTTATAGACTAACAGGGAATTAATTAAGCGACGGAATTTAGGACTCGATTTCACAATTTATAACACATACAGTTAAGGCGACTATAAATAACAGACAAAATCGGACCAAATAAAAGGTCCTTTGAAAATGAATAGAGTCAATGTGACTTAATAACAACCAAAATCAACATGGTAAATAAACAGATACGTAAATTACGAAAACAAACACGAAGTAAAGAAAGAAAATACCTCATAATAACAGAATTATACGGACCCAGTCTTTGAAACTCTGATTTGGACACTTTGAAATCGAACAGACCTTAGTCGAAGTATTCTCAACTGAAAATACTTCGATTAAGGTCGATTAGATCTCAACCTTCTACTTAATTTGGGCAGATTCCAAGATTTGGGATTTTAGGGTTCTTGAGGGTCGGATTTAGGGCTCAACCGCTTCTGGTCAGATTCGAACCAAACTAAGTTTGATTTGGTTACGAGTGAGGTCAGGAGAGTGACTGGTGTGGGTTTGGGGTACATTGGGGTAGGTTTAGGTTATACTCGAATCTTCGATTGAAGATTCGAGACGATATAGGGTGATTCGAGGTGAACAACTAACAGATCTGTAACGAGGGCGGTTATGGGGTGCTGTGGTGTTAATTAGGGACTGGTTGGTTTGGATCTGAGTTTGGCTCGAATCTTCAAATGAAGATTCGAGAAACTCCAGGAAGATTCGAGCTCAGTGGTTACCAGATTTGGATAGAGGATGGTCAGGTGGTCTTAAGGTGTTGGTTTGGTGACCGGCAGCATAGTTGCCGCTGGGTTTCAGGCGAGGGGGAGCTAGGGCGGCTAGGGTTTGGGGGCATCGTCTTAGGGACGATGATGAACAAGAGAGGGAGGAGGGGGTGTTTGGTTAGGGGGCTGGGGTATGAATTTAACTTATATAGGGGAGGGGTGGTCTGATCTCGTAGATCAGGTAAGATCTACGGTCGAGATCAATTCATTTAACTAAACGGTGCCATTTTGGTTTTAGTGGGGATTGGGTCGGTCTCAGATGCAGGTGGGTCGGGTCATGAGGAAAGGCCTGGAACCATCAGATCAAAAATAATTGAACGACCCCGATTAAATACAATCATGCGACGTCGTTTGGTTTAATGAAAGAACTGAACTAGACCGTCAGATCTATTTGATCAACGGTCCAGATGGAAAATGCCAATGCGACGTCGTTTGGTTGTCTTGAGATTACCCAGACGGCACCATCAAAACGACGTAGCTCCTGCCCTATACTACGTTGTTTGATGGCTTTTGGGTTGACAGATCTGGGCTGGGTAGGAAGTGCAATTTCTTGGGCTTAAAACAGGCCCAGTCCGAATCTTTTCTTTATTTTTTGAATTCTTTTCCTTTTTCTTCTTTAATTTTCTGATTTAAATACAATTTCTAACTAATTGTAAAATCTAAATACAACTACAAATATAAATTAATACTTACAATAATTAACACACAAATCAAAGAAAATGAAATCACATAAGGTCACATTTAAATGACAAAATTACAACAATTACATATTTTTTGTGATTTTCTTTTTGTAAAACAAACCTGTTAATTCCTAAATTGAAAAACTAAATCCTAAATGCACATGCAACACATATTACATTATATATTTTTTGTATTTTTAAATGCATTAATAAAATTACACACGCACATATACCTATGCAAACAAACAGGAAATTCGTACAATATTTCCTAAAAAATAACACATAATTAAAGAAAAGACCTAATTTCGGGAGTTATTTTGGAGTAATTCGTATGAAGCAAAAATCACGTGCTCACACTTAGAATGTAACTTTTGATAATTTTCTTGAACCCTAACATGACATCTACCATATGCATGATAATTTTATTTTTAACTAAAGATCAAATATTAGATAACCCACTATTAGTAACAACCGATATTTAGCATGGAAGAACAAATATTATATGCTACAATTAGTGTTGTATTATGAAATAAACTATCTTAATCTAAAATAAAAATAAACAAATTTTGGCTTTTGAAGTATTACGGTTGATCGTAACTTTATATTGAATTGTTAAAGTTATATTAAACAATGAAAATCAGTTTGCAACTCTGAGTTCCTTTAAAAAGTCGAGTCTTTTCCATTTCAAATGTAGAAATAGATTTAGTCTTTAGTTTTTGTGTAGAGAGATTTTAGCCTTTCCTATGGTTCAACTGGGTTTATTAGTATTATATAATTTGTTATAAAATCTTGTATCTTGTTTTATTTATTAAAATAGAGGTAAAAAACTTGAATTTTTGTGTAGAGTATCCCTGCAATTTTAAAAAGATAAAACTAAGAATAATACATTGGTCCGTCAAAAAGTAAAATTATGGAGATTGGAGGAAAGAGTGAGAAAATATGTCACGTGTCTCTCTGACATCATATCTATTACTTTTTAGAATATAAATTGTGCCCGGACTTTGCCAAAATTACTATAATGCATACAAGCAAATATGTAATAAAGGATGAAAACAAGGGCAAAAATGAAACTTCAAAAAGTGGTACAAGGGATGGGCTGATGGTTGATGAGATAAGCAAGGGTAATTTCGTCAAGGCACTGAAAACTTTATATAGCAGCTACAGTACAATTACTTTTCGACCACTGATATTGCTCACTTTTCATGAAGTTACTGAAATACCCTCAGTTATGCCAAGCAGGTATGTTGACCTCCGGTGTGCTTATTCCCTCTTATTAGAAAGTTAGAATTCACCCGCACATAATATGAGTAAAAGGATGTTATACCCTGTAAATGATGTGGGAAAATGTATAATCTTTGGTAGATATCCTTGGATCTAAGCTAGGTAAATTTTCCAAAAGCTTACCTTAGGTGGCTGGTAGGAAGACACAAATGACTTTGCGCAAGATTTGGTTTAGAATCCCCGTAAACATTGTGGGGATAAAGGATAGGGAGAAAATCACAGACGCTTTCATGGTGCAATTGAGCCTACTCATATGTTAGACGTCTGATGATAGGTTATAATTACATATTTTAGTCGCTCGTTACATTTTAATTTATTGCACTTTAATTGAGTTTGAGCTTTAATCGCTAGTGTTTTGCACTAATTATGTGTTTTATGTCTTGAAGTAGTGATTCCAAGCTATATAGATATTATGGAATGAATTCAAGTGATGTGGAGCTTTGAAGTCTGAGTAAAAGCCCAAGGAATTAAGCCGGAATCGTGTTCGGGGATCAACGGATGATAGTTAGAACAAACGAAGAATCGAGCGGGCATACAGTGCATTGTCTAGTAAAATACACATAACCTTTCGCTCAGAACTCCGTTTGGGCTCCACAATATATCGTTGGAAAGCTATTTGAAAGGGATACAACGTTTGTGTTTTGTATTTTCGCGAATTCCCACTAATGCGGTGCGCAGTGCGCCGCACCTGTGGAAAATTCCTGCAGCCTCTTAGAATCAGCAATCTGAACTTTCCTACTGCCGCCCCGCATGGTGCGTCGCCCCATGCAGTGTAATAGTGCAAATTTTACAGAGTGAGTGTCCTATTTCGCGCGGGAGAAGGTATTTTCATCTGAGCCTGACCCTACTTGGTATAAATACATGTAAAAACGCTATTTTGAGAGAGTTGGACATACTTTTGACATATTTTAGATCTAAGGAGGCTAAGGAGACCAATTTTTGACATAGATTCGACCTAAGGAGGCGGAGACACAATAGGATCAAGGCGGAAAATTCTTCTACGTGTTTTTCCTTCCTCTTCCTATTTTTCATTGTTGGTTATGACTTTTAGTATTGTAGTTTTACATACTATTATGAATAGCTAATTTGTTATCTAGGGTTTTGATGGAACCTTTTATAGGATAAATTCTTGTTGTGTTTTTATATAATTGAGCCGCAGTATTTTCTCTATTTGTTCAACTATATTATTCTTGTGGTTGATTGAAGGGCCCTCAATTAGCTGTGCCTATTTAATATGTATTACTCGGGAAAGAGTGCATATTTAGGTAGTTGTTGAACAACATTACTCCCGACGTATGTGAGGAATCAGTAACCAAGGGTTTAAAGGTGGGATTAGGGATAACGAAACCTTGGGTGCGATCTAAGTGAGCTGTAATTAAAGCCAGCTAGCATAACTCAGGAGAATATGCCTAGTAAATTGTCGTAATTACTCGAGAGAGAATTACAACACGCAGAGCGCTCATGATCGGTAAATAATACTTAGGCAAAATTATAGAAGACATAGCGGGAAGGATTCCGACAATTGGGGAAATCATAACTCTAGACCTCCTTAATCTTTTCTAAAACTTGTAGTATCTTTAGTGTTAATTTATTATTTTAATTTGTTAGTTAGTTAGTTAAACACAAGAATCTTAATATCTATATGTTAGGAATTGTTCAAGCTTGTATTCTTTGTGATAATGAACAACTGTAGCTAAGTCTTAGTTCTCTGTGGGATTCGACTCTGGACTTGTAAACCGGATTGTATTTGCAACGACCGCTCAGTCCATTTTATAAGGCATAGTTGGGCGTGGTCAAAGTCCTAAAGTGTAACAGACCTTGTTTATTGGTGTAATTTAAAACAATTTAAGATGCCTGAATAGATATGGTTAACTCCCTAAATTTTGTAATAAAGACTCATTTGTAACTGTATGTCACGACCCCAACCCCGGTCATGATGGCGCCCAACACACTGCTAGGCAAGACCGACCATTCAACAACATTAACCCAAATTCTTATTATTATAGATAAATATCACAGAGAATTTACTAAGTCATTACATTCAAGTGTATAATTAATAATAAAATCTGCGGAAGTTCAATTAAAATACCACACCATAGCCCAATAGAATCAAGTGTCACGAATATGAGCCTCTAATACAGAATATCCACCTATTACAAGTCTGTCTAGGAAAACTGCGGAATAAAAGATAGAGATAGAGGGGAGAGATCAAGGATGCGAACGCCATGCAGCTACCTCAATACTCCCGGATACTGCTGCTTAGTTAACAAATCCTCACTCAGCCTGTGGTGTACCTGGATCTGCACGCAAGGTGCAGGGAGTAATGTGAGTACTTCGACCCAGTGAGTAATAAACATAAATAAAGGCTGTGAATAAGAAATCGTGGAAAAATACAAAGTAAACTATGACTGGCAGTTTAGAACAACAATTAGTGAAGCAACAAGTCAATTAAATCAGAGTACCAATTACTGAGACAGGTATAACAGATAAAAACAAATGCATGAGTGCAAGGTAATACATATGATGGTACACTCTATGCATGAATGCAATGCAATGCATATGATGGTACTCTCTAGTACCCACTGCGGCGTACAACCCGATCCATCCATTTTATTTATCGTCGACGGCGCTCACTGGGGGTGTGTACAGACTCCGGAGGGGCTCCTACAGCCCAAGCTCAATATAAAGCCATCTCGTGGAATCAAATCTAGGCCCTCGACTTCATATCAATATCAGTATAATCACCCAAGCTCTCGACCTCAATATTAATGTAATCAACCAGGACCTCGGCCTCAAGATCAATGTAATCAACTAGGCTATCATTTTGCCTTCCGAGGCTAAGCTCTGCCTCCCATTTTCTTCGAAACTAAGCACTATCCCAAGCACTTTATTTCACTTTTCTTACGGGCTAAGCTCTACCCTTCAAATCGCAAGACTAAGTTCTGTCTTGTCCACATAATACTACTGCATCCTTCATGGGATGAAATATCGCCAACTCATCCGAAGGCGTCATCGTTCGGAGGCACCATCTTCATAGCCTAAGAACACCATGTCATGGCCTAAGGATCCCTTTCAATTTTTTTTTTGCATATCATTATTCAAAGGCATCATGATTCTGAGGCACCATCCTCATAGCCCGAGAGCATCATTTCATGGCCTGTGAATCCTTTATCATACGCTTCATGGCCCAGGACGTCATGGTCTGAGGACATCATCCTAACCGTCCAAAGACGACATTCATGGTCCGACGGGAATTTGCATCATGTTTAAATTTATGCATAGTGTACGCTTGTATTGTTCCTAATTGCAAGTAAACTGGCAAGCAACGCCATCTCGGCAGGAGCGATCTCGCTCCAGTTCCCACAGCCATATCAAACCTAACCATTCCCACAAGGCGTCTACTCACCCCGCCCTAGATATTGCGTCCGTTCTTGAAAAGTTTCCAACGGCATACTCCGTCGACGGATCCTGAACTACATATGGCCTGATTCCTATAAAACCAGGGATATGTAGGTAGCTCAAAAGCCAGGGTGCGGCCTAAACATCTTCAAACCGTTTTGCTCGGTCAAAATTGGCCATCATCTTTTACCAGACAACTCTTTCGTCCTTCCCGGGTAAAGAGGGGCAGGTGTTGATATCCAATTTTTCTCTATATATTTTCAATATGAAAAATAGCATATAAATGCATTCATAAGCATGTCCAAATATTTTATTATTTTTCCATAATTCTTAAGGTTTTTAAATCGATTTATTTCCCTTTTTTATACATAAAATCCCTATAATTATGTCCAAAATTATTATTTTTGATGATTCATTTATTGAATCTTTATATTTATTCCAAAATATAGCTAGGCTAATTTTTAAATATTTTTACAAGTTTATTTAGTATTTTTAAAAGCTAATTGCATATAATTGCAATATTAGCCTTTTTAAGATTTAATTGTCTTTTATATCCGTAAAATTAAGCCCTATATTTTTAAATTGTTATTTGAATGTTGTGAATCATTTTAGTGCTTTCAATTTATTCTCAGAAATATATTTCCTATTTTTATAATTTAAAAAGGGGAAAATTGGCTATTTAAATAACAACCCATTTGTATTTAAATTTTAGCCTAAATTTAACCCCAAATCAAACCCAATTTCCTCGGCCCAATTTCAATTAAACCCAACTCCAACCCAATTTCAACCAACAGAAACCCGAATTCCCCAACTACCCTTTTAATCTAGGTCGTTGATCATTCAGATCAACGGCCACCATTCACCCTTCCATAATTAAACCCAAATGACTCCTTAACCTAATTCACTTTTCACCAAACACCGCCCTTGAATCACACTCCTCTCAATTCTCTTTGTAGCCTCACATAAACCCTAGCCGTCGCCACCCAATTCCACCCTAATTCCTTGCAATCCCTACCTAATCCATGGACTCCCATGGCTGCTTGAAAGGTGTATCAGTCTCCTATGGCTCCTGGGTGTTTGTTTCCGTGGTTTCATGGCCAGATCTCAAAGAGATCCGGTCCAGTCCTTGCTCAACCGCCATCTCTGGTCTTTTTCCGGCCACCTTTGACCGTTCAAGTCAGATCCACGGCTTTTCTGACTAGATCGGTAACTTTCATAGTCGTTCTCACTTTTTTGGGGTTCGCTGAAACCCTAGCTTTAAACTCTTTTGATTTTCGTTCAGATCTATCTTACATTTATGCTTATTACAAACTTCTCAAGTGTTTTCGCTAAGGTTCTTCGATTTTCTTTCAAAATGACTCTTCAATTTTCAACGATTAGGGTTTCTTAAAACTCTTTTTAAAGATCTTTCCTTGTATTTTCGACATCGTTTATGATTTCACTATGTTCAAACGACTTGTTTATTCTTTCCTTCTACCTGATTCAGCATGTTGAAAACCCCGGGTTTTTTTGGTCTTATCCGAGTTCTGAAACTGTCCTTGTTTGTTTGAATGTATACTTGTTTGATTAAGTTCTTTGTTTCTGACTCTCTTTTCCTTGTTTGACTTATCTGATTCTGAGTTCTTATCATCTCTTAAACTCGACTACTGTTGAAGCCCTACTTTCTTAAAAGAGTTTTCCTCGCTTATTACTATGAGTTTGAAGGCCTTTACTTGTTTCTGACTTTCTTAGTTGTTACTATGTTTTTCTTCACTTTTGATTCTATGTGACTACTTGACCTTGTTGACTACTGTGCTTCGAGTAGATATCTTTTACTACTGCATCCTAGCTTATTTCTACTACTGCTGTATGTTTGTGTTGTTTCCTTTGCCAATGTGTTTGGTCTTGCATGTCTGATACTTATGTTCATTCTATTTATATGTTGAAGTGCAGAATCATGTTTCTTTGTTGATTGATCTTGATTTCCTCAATCTCACGACTGATTGCAAAGGGTTCCCTTATAAACCCTATTTTTTTTACTCATTTGTTTAAAATTAATTGATTCCTTTCCTTTACTGTGATGTTTGATCTTGCTGAACTCTTTCCCAAAACTAAGCATATTTTGTACTTAGTCTCAATTATTTACATCATACTTTTACTGCCCCCTTATATGGCAATAATCAAACTGTCCTAAACTGATTTCTTTCCTCAATTAACCCTATTAGTATCAATTAAGCAGTGATTCCTTAATTAAAGGGAATCACTTGTATTAATTGATTCTGATTGTGATTATTTCCATGTTTGTGTTAAGATGTTACTTATTACCTTATTCTTCACTCGTTTTCAAAACTATAAATACCCTACCCCCTCTTCTTCAAAGGGACAAACAACTTGAGTTTAGAACACACACTTACACTCAAAAACTCTCTCCTTCTTTACTACTACTTGTGCTATTGCTTTGTCTAGTCGGCTGAAAGCCAAGGCTAGACTGTGGAATCTTGCTTGCTTTACCTTTCTACACTTTGCTTCTCTACTGGTATGTCCTAGTTAATTTTTTAAGCCCCAACAACACCATGCTTCTTTAGTTGCTTCAGTTCCTTTCACTTTTGCGTACTTATGCTCATGTTTCTGCAGTCAAGTTACATTATTAGCATGCTATAATATATTCCCTTTTCCCTTAGATTTATGCTTCCCCTATGTGTGTTTTAAAGCATACTTTGTCTTATGAACCCCAAACCCGCATATCCCCTCTATGTGTTTGTGTTCCTTTGACTGGTTTGTGGCCATGCCAGCACCAGTTATTGCTGTGCATGACCAAACCAGACCCCTGCTGGGTTCATGTGCTTACAGACAAATGTATCCCCAAAATCCCTTGACCCCTTTAAATGACTACTGATTCTGTGTAGTTTTGAGTTTTACTACTACTACTACTACTGATTTAAATCACCTCTGTCACTAATTACTTTCAAAATGGACTGTCACTCCAACTTTTAAAAATAAATCTCTTTTTCAAACTATGTTCTGCACTTCCATTATATTCTTAGAATCTAGGTTCTGCCCCTCTTGTGTGAGCCTTGCCTTGGGACCCTTGAGCTCCCTCTGAACTTGGACACATAAGGGTTGGCCCTTCCACACTGCACTCATTCTATTTAGTTATGTAAATCTGGGTGTGAGCTCTGCTCAGGATCCCTTGAGGTCCTTAGGGAACTTTGACACACCCAGGTATGCGAAAAGGCTTTGAAATGTTGGTATTGAAGTGGTTTATTACATAACTTAGAGAGGAAGTCAAGATCATGTTTCCTTTGGTTGTAATTTCTTATTTCTGCACTTCTTTTGTAATTCAACTATTGGTCTGTAATAGTTTGTAAATAATTATGGGGTGATTAGTAAAAAAAGGTGGGTAGTTGTATATAGTGGGTAAATTGGGTAGATAACATGCCTATAGGGTCTATTTTGATTCCAAATATAGTCTGTTAGATAACATGCCTATAGGATCTGCTTTGGTTTAAAACAAATTCTGCATGCTTCACTTTCACAATTAAAAACCATGTCTATAGGTTCTAAATGGCTTTAACAGTAGACATCATGCCTATAGGGTTAAAAATCCGCTTAATAATTCGATATCATGCCTATAGGATTTAAAATCAGCCGTAATAGAAATCATGCATGTAAGGTCTAAAACCCGTTTAGTTAAAAATCAGATTGACTTATGCCTGTCAGAATCAGATTAAGTATCCTACTCTTTTCGTGTTAATAATATTATCAGAAAGCATGCCTATAGGATCCAAATCGCGTGTTTAAAATTGACCACTACTCTACTGCATTCTTAATCAATATAGATTTCATGCTCATGGGACATCACCATTACGCCTAGGCAAGCCTTAGGTAATTACTTAAATAAAACTGGAACCGTCTTTGTTAATTACCAACTACGACAACCAGCAGGCAGGCCTGATTCGGACTTCTTTTTCTGAGTTATACAATGAATCTGGTTCTGACTCAAACTCTGCTTTAGGATTTTAAAATTCAGACCTTAACTATGTTTAAGTCATGCTATTTATATGAATTGTTTGCGAAGGTATATATGATCCCTCTAATTGTTTATATGTTCCCCTCAAAATGCAGTCCTACGTATTTTGTATGTCGCCTTAGCCTTTTTACCTTTAACCCTAAGAGTCAGCCTAAAATCCTCCCTCTTATAGGAATAGTAGTCCTAAATTCCTCCGGGACTGATAGGAATGGGACGGGTAATAGCATGCAATTGAGGTCTAGACCAATCCGCGCTTTAATACCTTAACGAGGTGGGAATGGTAGATATGGATATGATAACCGGTGCGTTAATACCACGTGTATCCCCTCTTCTGAGGAGTGTCATACCGGGTATTGCATTGAGATGATCCATATTATAAACAAACCTAGGACCCCCTTTCATTTTTTACAAGCATGTCTAGCTTATAACTCTTTTTTCCAAAACCCTGCCTTTTAATAATTTTTTGCACTTGTGTATTTAAACTTAAATCCCCTATTACTTGAGCCTTTTATTTGATTACTTGCTAATTTCACGAATTCACAAAAAACTATCTGGCTGGGAACCACACTAGTGGATCCTGAGGGGTGCCTAACACCTTCCCCTTGGGATAATTTCAAGCCCTTACCCAATCTTTGGTTATCAAACCTAGTTGTAAATGAATTCTATGGGTGTCCTAATGCGCCTTAAATCATTAGGTGACGACTCTTCAAATACTCAATTCCCAAAAGGAACGAGTCATTATACCCCAAGAATATCGAAACACGGACTCCTTTCCGTTGGAAGGGGGGAAAAGGGGGCACGACAACAGAATAGTGATATCATAATCCTTAAGCAGTTCTAACCACCTCGGCTGATGCAAGTTAAGGTCCTTCTGCTTGAACAGATGCTGCAAACTCTAGTGATTAGTATAGATCGCACAAGGGACATCGTACAGATAGTGCCTCCAAATCTTCAAGGCATGAACAATAGTAGATAACTCAAGGTCGTGGACAGGATAGTTCTTTTCATGCACCTTCAGTTGTTTGGATGTGTAGGCAATTACCCTATGGTCTTGCATCAACACCGTGCCGAGGTCAACTTGCGACACATCACAATAAACAGTATAAAATCTCGAACCAGTAAGCAATACCAATACTAGGGTTGTAGTCAAAGTTGTCTTGAGCTTTCGAAAGCTCTCTTCACACTCCTCTGACCACCTGAATGGAGCAACCTTTTGGGTCAACCTCATCATAGGTGCTGCAATAGACGAAAATCCCTCAATAAATCGAAGGTAATAACCCGCCAAACCAATAAAGCTCCGGATTTCTATAGCTGAGGACAGTCTGGGCCAACTCTATGCTGCCTCCACCTTCTTTGGATCCACCTTGATCCCTACACTCAACACTACGTGACACAAAAATGCCACAGAATCTAACCAGAACTCACATTTTGAGAACATTGCATATAACTTCTTTTCTCTCAAGGTCTGAAGCACTGTCCTCAAGTGCTGCTCATGATTCTCCCGTCTTCAGGAATACACTAGAATGTCATCAATAAAAACAATGGCAAATAAGTCAAGATAAGGCCGAAATACAATGTGCATCAAATGCATAAATGTTGTTGGGGCTTTGTTCAGCCCAAATGATATCACAAGGAACTCATAATGACCATACCGAGTCCTGAAAGCAGTCCTTGGGATATCTGGCTCTCAAATCTTCAACTGATGATAACCTGAACGCAAATCAATCTTGGAAAACATTCGGGCACCCTGTAACTGATCAAATAGGTCTTCTGATGAGTTTCTGGCGTATATGATTTAAACTTGTACTCTGTCAAATAGTAGTATAGAAAGATGTCGAACCCACAGAGATTGGTTTATCTAGTCTACAAATGTTTCTTGTTTTAATTACTATTTGAGAAAATCAGAAAGAGATGAGTTGTGAATTAACTAACTAAAAATGCACGAATAAAGCAATAGAAAATACTTTGTTTTTCACAAATATAATAAAAAGGTGTTGGGATTCTGACTTCACTTAATATTTTTATTATATAGTTGATACATTTATCCTTCAACTTTTATTTCTCAGAAATGTATAAATGCCTCTCACGATTACATTTATATATTATTACTATAGTTGAAAAATTAAATGCACTCCTCTCGGTTATACAAATTAATCGTTAAAATGGTAATATTAAAGAACCAGAAATATATACTTGAACTAAAACATGCTCTTTTTAGTAAGTCCCTTTCGGTTACCCTACTTGTTATAACTGATTACTACATTATTCGCCTCTTTCGATTACAAATAAGTGTAGAATTAATTTTAACATATAAGAGCTAGATGTCACTAAATACAAGTAAACATCTATCAATACCAGAATTAACTATTACTTCTTCTGCCTCTTTCGATTACAGAATTAGTGAGAAGTTAATATGTAGTACGAAATAGATAGATGTTAACAAAATTAAATACCACCCAACTATAAAGAAGATAAAATTTAAATATAAAGCTTCAGCTCAAGCATGTGAAATTGAGGAATGATATCTACTATTATATAAAAATATTAAGATCCGTCATTTTCCCAACACAAGAAAAGTTACTCCATATTGGATCCGATACCGACAACGAAAATAATCTTGCCCATTAAATAAGAAAATAGAAAGAAATATTCAAGAGAATAATTCCCCCTATTTAATTAAAAACAGGAACTAGAGTAATTTCCAATACTACAATTTATTCGGAACTAGAAATGAAACCACTGTAATGGCTAAAAGAAGAAACAGAAGCAAAACTAAAGAACAAAGTGAAAGAAAAACTTTCTGCTCAATATTACCCTCCCCCCTTTCCTTCACGAACGATGCCTTTTTATAGGCAAGCCATGACAAGGTTTTCAATTATCTTCTAGATATGAACTTTTCATGGCTGGTTGTGGCCTTGTTATGCTTGGTTATGAGCTTCTTTGGTTATGGATCGGTTATAGTTTGTTGTAACCGGTTGTGAGTCGGTTGTCCTTTGTCATGGCAGATCACGTATTCTTTAGCATCATATTTTATTCTGCCTTTACGTTTTTCTATTTTTTTTCCTCTGTAATCTTCTCGTTCCCAGACCAATCCTTGTTTAACTTTTCCTGCATAATTTAGACAAAAGTATGGAAGAAATATGATAATTTTTGTGTTTTTACAAAAAAATTATATGTTTAAAAATCAAATAAAATGCACTTATCAAATTCTCCCACACTTGAACTTTGACTCGTCCTCGAGAAAATATTTATGTATATATATATATTTATATTTACACATTCACAACTTTGCAACAATTAATGATTCCACCTGAAATTTCAAATCCTTTTGAACTTTGTGGAACTTGCTTTATTTATTTCTTCACTTTTACTCTGCAAGTATCACTGTTAGACATCTTTGAGTTTCAGAAAAAACAAGAACACTAAATCAGTTATTTACAATAAACCATAGGCTTGCCTTTCTTGTCAGTCGCCACTAATGTAGATCAATGCTGACTTTAGAATCTTTTAGGACTTTTATTAGCTTATAATATTAGGCTTTGGGCTGGTAGGATACAAGGAAAATATATAAAGTGACTTCTTCCTTTTTTTTTCTTTTTTTTTATAAATAAACACTCATATGCACGTGCTATACATGTTCTTACATATGTGTGTGTCTATATATCCATATATATATTTTTTCTCTTTTTTTTTGATTGAGATAAATATTTCTCTGGAGACTTCACATACACCAATTCACAAATCGTCATCCATTGAACATGAGGCTAGATAATGAAGAAATGGAATTTTTTTTATATAAATATATATATGTGATAACAAAATTTGTATACATATGTGTACAAGTAGGCTTGATGTTATAAGGTATAGATGGAAAAAAAAAGATATTTAGGCTCAAAATGGGATACTGAGGATAAATTTCATTTGGTAGTTATAAAGAAAGGCTCAATCGATCCAAAGATAGCCTAATTCATTTTCCAAAATCAGCATTTTTCTAGGATTTCGCCTTGACTAACAATGGAAGCAAGTTCTAGTTATTTAATATATTGATTTGAGCTTACCTTGATTTTCTTTAAACAGTTAAAGTTGCATCACAGTAGAAAACTTACATCAGCAAAAAATGGAGGCATAAAAATAGAAGTCTTCAATGTTCTATGGACCTGAAATATTCAGATATGTTGCCAAGAAATGAGCAAAGCTTATTCATGTGCAAATTATTTTGAAAATTCTCTTTTTTTTTAGCTTGGACGTACAACTTTCTGGTACTACAATGACATAAAGTTAATGACAATACTATTTTTAACGTTTCTTGCTTTAATTCACCACGTCCAAGTTATTTATTTTTATTTTTTTTTTTTAAAATATATTTATTTTTATTTTTAATATATATATATATATAAAAGTACTAATAATAACGAAAGATAAGAAAATAAGCCATTTTAGTTGTAAATGTGCAAAGTACCAAAATAACTTACATTAAACATACATTCAGGGTTTCATCGCAACCAACAGGTTAGACTATGTACAAGCTATTACCATAGCTATCAAAATGATGTTACCTGTTGCAACCTTCTTCTTCATACTAACATGAAAACATAAATCAACAGGTTAATCTCATGACTAGTACAACAAAAATTTAGTACCTGTTGCTATAGCACCAAACTATCAACCTTAGATCTGCCATTTCATGGCCTATTTACATACACAAAAACTGCACTTATCAGCATGCCAAAGCGCTCCATTCTGTCATCCAGCAAAAAGCATTAAAGAAGAAAGTTTTTTTTTCTAAGGTTTTGTTGAAAAAGAAAGAAAACTTTCTTCTTCTTCTAGTGAACAAAAACACAAACATCCACCAACAGATTTTTCCAAACCAGTAGAGAGAAGATAGTCAACAACTCCAAAATTATTATAGAGAAGGTAGCCAGAAAATTACCATCTCCCACACCTAAACTGTTCATTCTCCTGAATGAACAGTTTGTTGTTCCATTCTTAATTTTCATGACCATTACCTTGAAAGTGATCAAGGTATGTATTGACATCAAAGCCATTTTCTTGTTGAATAGGACCTGACGAACCTCCAGTTGTAGCAACTCCATGGTTAGCTTCCAGACTAGAGAAAATAGAAAGGGGCTGACTGATAAATGTCATCGAACTTGCTGTAGTTCCACTTCCCCTGTTTAAATCGTTGTTGTGGGAAATAGTGTTGGTACAAATACATGTGTTCCCAGATAGAGATTTGCACCGGTAACATTAAGGCAACCACCACCTAGAACAGTAAATGAGGGAAAAAACTAGGAATATCATAACTTCTCATAGTGTTAGCAATATTGCACATCACAGTTCCTATTGTGTAGATTATGGGAGAGGTATATGCAAATTGATTTTGCAATGTTTGGCATATGAGATTATGAGTATTTCTAGCTTCTGTTAATTCTCTCAAGATATGTTCAACATGTGCTGCGAATACTGCTTCACGCACTACTTGTTCACTTCTGAAAATCTCCCAACTGTTCATCAATTCAGTCTGCCTTTGTAACAATTCTTGTATACTAACCAAAATATTAGGAACGAGGATGGTAGGCGTGGTTCCAATTTCTGAATTAAGAGGTTGTTCTGGCTCATTTTCCGCTTCGTTTCCACTATCAACAAGCATTTGTTCCTGTTCAACTTGAGTTGGACCAGTAGGAGGTCTCAAACTATGGAGAAAGTCACTACCGATGAAGTAGGAATTTTCAGTCTTCTGTAAACCATTCAAATCCACATCAAATAAGGAGGCCAAACGAGTGATAGTTGAAGGAAAATACAAGCATTCACAATCAGACTTGATCCGACAACTAACCATAGCATTGCTAATCAATCTCCCCACATTCACAGGCAATTCATGCATAATCGCATATATCAAAAGAACTCTTTCTATATTGTAGTTCGAGGTATTCAAATACGGGATTAAGCGAGAACTAACGAATCTACCCCAGGCTCTTGCTAATTCAAGCATACATGAACAGTTAATACTCAAAGGGCGTTCAGCAGTTCCCGAGTAAACTTTAACACCATTAGGACACAATTCGCCTAACACATGTCTTACAAAATTTACATCCCGATCATCCATAAATTTCTTGGTCTCGCTATCATCAGTGTTTCTCAAGTTAAAAATATCGTTTATAAATTCAGCATCAAAGCGAATAATTTTACCTCTCACGGTTTAAGTACGACTTACTAGATTGAGATTGCTGTAGAATTTCAGAACTATGTTTCGATTGTAATCCCTTGGGCACTGAACAAAAGACCTCCACCCAAAAGCATTGACTGTTTGTAAAATTTCTTGTGCCTTCAAACCATCACAAGGGAGAAGCAACATCTCATACTCTTCAACCACTCTCCGATTTGCCGCTCTAAGTCTCTATGATTCCGGGTCAAGGATTTCCCTTCTAAAGTTATTTGAGTTATTTGAAAGAGTTACTTGTGCAATATTCATTTTTTTTTCTTTTTCAGGTGAAAATCAAGTGTCTAACCAGAGATTCTAACTCATGAAGAAACAAAGGGGTGCAAAGATAGTGAAATTCGTTGAAGATAAGGAAAAGAGAAGAAAGAAATTCTTTTTTTTTTCTTATGTGATAGTCATGGCTGAGAAATTACAGAGATGGGTGAGGTACTGTAAAATGGGGGATGAAACAAGAGAAAGGAAAGGTTTTTCCTTTATTGTGGAATTGTTTGTTTGGTCTGTGGGAGAGATAAATGTGAGGTTAAAACCTCTTATTTATTTACAATCCCCTTTCTTTGTTTTTTTGTTTTTGTTTGTTTGAAGCCACCGTAACAATTTTTGGGCAGTTGTTTTGATAAGTTTTACCCCTTAACAACCTTTGCCAACTGAACGTGATCTTTCATTTGATTTGAACAGATTTTTTTTTATTTTTTTTAAATCTTTCTTTTTCTTTTCCTTTTTGTCCTTTTACCTTTTTTTAATTAATTAATTTTAATTTTCTTTAACTATGTCATAGCAAACTGCTGAAAGTTACGTAAACATACAAAAATAGGAAAAAAAATTATTATTTTTTTTTGATTTTTATAGTAAAAAAATAAGGACTAACATAAAGAATTTTTTTTATTACAATTAGTATACAATATTTATATATATTATATTTTTCATTAATTAACCTTCTTTTTTTTTGCTATATTCCTTTTTTTTTTGCAATAAAAGTACCTATATATATAAAAATTGTTTACTAAGTTACAAAAAATTAGGAAGATTAATAAGAGAATAGTCTGAGTTTAATGGCGGTAACTCGACTTATTAAATATACACACACACACACACACACATATATATATCACACACACACACACACACACATATATATATATATATATATATATATATATATATATATATATATATATATATATTATATTTTTTTTAAAGCAATAAGGATTGTCGAAACCTGTTTGTCAAATGTTCTGGTGACATAAGGCTTCAAACGATGGCTGTTCACTTTGAATTTGTTTCCCCCATTCATGTTTTGTATTTCAATGGCACCATAAGGGGATACTTCAGTTATGATGTACAGTCCAGTCTATCGTGACTTAAACTTTCCTGGAAATAGCCTCAATCGACTATTGTATAACAGAACACTATCTCCAACTTTAAAGCTTTTATTGCGAATGAACTTGTCATGCCATTTTTTTGTTTTTTCCTTGTACAATTTAGCATTTTCATATGCTGTAAGTCTGAACTCTTCTAACTCATCAAGCTGTAGTAGACAATTTTTTCCTGCAACTGGCAAGTTTAAATTTAATAATTTTATAGCCCAATATGCTTTATGTTCCAACTCCACAGGTAGATGACAAGATTTTCCAAAAACTAGTCTATAAGGTGATGTGCCTATTGGAGTTTTGAAAGCAGTTCTGTAAGGCCACAAAGCGTGATCTAATTTTAGAGACCAGTCTTTTCGAGAAGAGCCAGCAGTTTTTTCTAAAATTCTTTTTAATTCTCTGTTGGATACTTCTACTTGTCCGCTTGTTTGAGCATGATATGGAGTTCCTGTTTTATGAGTAACTCCATATCTTGACAACAAAGAAGCAACTTGTCTATTTATAAAATGAGTTCTTTGATCACTTATGATAACTCGTGGAGTTCCAAATCTAGAAAAGATATTTTTCTTGAGAAAATCGCAAACAACTCAAGCATCATTTTTTTTAGTAGCAATTGCTTCTACCCATATTGAGACATAATCAACAACTACTAAAATATATTCGCAACCATTTGAAGAAGGAAAAGGACCCATGAAGTCAATGCCCCAAACATCAAATTTTCACACACAATAATAGAGTTAAGAGGCATTTCATCCTTTTTTGAAATGTTACCGGTTCTTTGACATTGGTCACAAGCGGCAACAAAATATTTTGCATCTTTGAACAAAGTAGGCAAGAAAAAACCAACTTCAAGTACTTTAATTGTTGTCCTTCTTCCTCCGTAGTGTCCTCCTACAGCTCCATCATGGCAGTGACTTAAAATATTGTTCATTTATGATTCAGGTACACATCTCCTGATTATGTCATATGCACAAAATTTAAACAAATAAGGATCTTCCCAATAACAATGTTTTGCCTCTTTTTTAAGCTTTTTTCTTTGATCATAAGACAAATCTTTTGGAATCCACCCCCACCCCCCCCCCCCGCTAAATAATTGGCAATATCAACAAACCAAGGCGGTTTAGTTATATCCATCGCGACTGAAAAGATATGCTCATCAGGAAATTCCTCTTGGATATCTAGTATTTCAGTAGGAGGATTCTCTAAACGTGACAAATGATCAGCTACCTGATTTTTTGAACCTTTCCTATCTTTTATTTCGAGATCAAATTCTTGCAAAAGGAGTATCCATCTTAGTAATCTAGGTCTAGCATCTTTCTTTGCTAATAGATACTTTAAGGCTGCATGATCGGTAAATACTGTAACCTTTGTTCCTATCAAATAAGAACGAAATTTGTCAAACGCAAATACTACTGCCAATAACTCTTTCTCGGTTGTTGCATAATTCATTTGAGCTTCATTGAGGGTTCTGCTGGCATAGTATATGGGTCTAAAGATCTTATTTTTCTCTTATCCCAATATTGCTCCTACTGCTATGTCACTTGCATCACACATTATTTCAAAAGGCTGGCTCCAATCAGGAAAGACAACAATTGGAGCATTAGTCAATTGTTCTTTGAGAAACTCAAATGCTTTTCTGCAATCATCTGAAAATTCAAATTTCACATCTTTCATTAGTAGGTTAGTTAGAGGTTTAATTTTTGAAAACTCTTTTATAAACCTTCTATAAAAACCTGCATGCCCTAAGAAACATCTAATACCTTTAACAGTGGTGGGAGGGGGTAATCCTGCTATAAGATCAATTTTAGCCTTATCAACTTCTATTCCTTTAGCAGTGATTTTATGTCCTAAAACAATTCCCTCCGTTACCATAAGCACCAAAGTTAAATGATAGAGACAATTTTCAAATGTCTTACCAAAAAGTGTGAAATCATCCATGAAAATTTCAAGAAACTCTTCAGTCATATCTGAGAAAATTACCGACATGCAACGCTGAAATGTAGCAGGAGCATTACATAGTCCAAATGGCATTCTTCTGTAAGCATACGTACCTTGAGGGCATGTGAATGTGGTCTTCTCCTGATCTTCTGGAGCAATTGGTATCTGATTATATCCAGAATATCCGTCAAGAAAACAATAAAATCTATGGCTTGCAATTCTTTCAAGCATTTGGTCAATAAAAGGCAAAGGAAAATGATCTTTCCTCGTAGCATCATTAAGTCGTCTGTAATCTATACAGACTCTCCATCCTGTGACTGTTCTAGTAGGTATGAGTTCATTATTTTCATTTTTTATTACGGTCATACCTCCTTTCTTTGGTACTACCTGCACAGGACTTACCCAAGGTCTATCAGATATTGGATAAATGATGCCTGCCGCGAGAAGTTTCACTACTTCTTTTTTGACAACTTCGTGCATTGCTGGATTCAGTCTCCTTTGGGGTTGGACTATAGGTTTGTAATTTTCTTCCATGAGGATCCGATGCATACAAATAGCTAGATTGATTCCTTTAATGTCAGCTATAGTCCATCCTAAGGCTGTTTTATGTTTCCTCAAGACTTCTATCAGTTTGTATTCCTGTTCTGGATTCAAAGAAGATGAAATGATTACTGGAAATAATTCAGGTTCAAGAAAAACATATTTTAAATGAGAAGGAAGATTTTTAAGTTCAATTTTTGATTGAACTTCTTCTTGTGAGACTTTCTCATTTTCTGATTCTTTTTTCAGTGTTTTAGCTTCTTCTCTGATTGTGGGATTTTCATCACTTGTGGTTCCTGACCTGACCAAACATCTTTCCAATGAATCAATAATTAATTGATTATCCTTGAATTCATATACAAGGTCATCTAGTAAGTCAATTTGAAAATAAGATGATGATGACTCATTCCCAGGAAATTTGATCATTTTCTACATATCAAAAATTACTCTTTCCTCATCAACTCGCAATATTAATTGTCCTTGATGAACATCAGTGATCGCTCTTCCTGTTGCGAGAAATGGTCTACCTAAAATTAATGGTACCTTAGTATTTTCTTCCATTTCAAGTACTATAAAATCTACTGGGAATACAAATATATCTACTCTAACGAGGATATTTTCAATTATTCCTTTGGGCCTTTTAGTACTTTGATCAGCTAACTGAAGAGACACACAAGTATCTTTTGTCACACCTCCTTTTTCGCCCGCGTCTCCTCAAAGGGGCGCGGGAGGGAGTTTTTCCAATTAAAGGACAATCGAAACGGGATTTTATTTAAAGATTCAGAGTCGCCACTTGGGAGATTTGAGGTGTCCCAAGTCACCGATTGAATCCCGAATCGAGGAAAAGAATGACTCTGTATTACAGTCCGCGCACCAGAAATCCGAGTAAGGAATTCTGTTAACCCGGGAGAAGGGTATTAGGCATTCCCGAGTTCCGTGGTTCTAGCACGGTCGCTCAACTGTCATCTTTGGCGTAAATTATCTGATTTTAACAATTATGAGTCTATGTGAAAATTTTAACTTTTAACCGCTTTTATCATAGACCATTTTTATCGAGAATTGCAACATCGTGAAAATATATCTCGAACCACGTCACATCAATGTACCCGTGATTACCGACATATTTCGACTATTTCGAGATTTGGATTTGGGTCACATAAATGTGCACCCGAGTTTGAGAAGATAAATTTAAAGGCGCTCCCTAAGCGACTAACTAAGTGTTATTTTGGGCGAGGCCGTGAAATTTTGCTAAATGGCCCGTCCCGGAATCTAAGCAACTTCACAAACACATATTGAGGGCCTCGCAGCTTGTGCATTTTTTGTTTGGCGAGGCTCGTCTCATTTTTATTTTAAAGGTCGTCCTATAGTGACTATGTTTTCTATTTCGTTTGTCTCTAAAGTAAATGAAGAAAAAAAAGGTCCTACTTTATTTACATACTTACGAGTTTTTATAGTTGAGTTTCGAACATGATTCGTTAAATCTAAAATGAACGTAGTAAGAGCAATCTATTTGACAGTTATGGGCCCAGGTCCGACATATAAGGGGTAAAACCGGACCTGGGCCATACTACTTCAAATTTGACTTAGTTAGTGGTTTCTATACATATTCATAATTTGCCAAACTAAAAATGGTGTCATTTTTGTTAACAAATTTCTACCAATTTAAAGTCATATTCTACTGGAATGAATGAACCTGAAAAATCTGATTTTTTTTATCCTAGACCACTTAGATGGTGAAATTGACCAATTGAACTTGTTCTTATGAAATTAGATAAAAAATTTGTTAACTGAAATAATTTAAACTATTGAATAATTGACCTATGGCCTGATGTGTATTTGGAACATGCTTTTAAACAAAATAGACTGAAATGACAAAACATTACTACTACATCATTAGTCTTTATTAACTAAAAGCATACAGAAGGGGGGGGGGGGATTTACAACTAAATTACTATAGAATAGGCATGTCCAGTTATACATAAACAAACACCTACATGACTCTAATGAAAGAAAGGTATTCTAATGTACATACAAACAAATAGACAACTATAATGAATTTTAAAACATCAACTCCTTATTTCTTTGTATTCATGCTTCAAGTTTCAGCCAACAAGAACCAATGTATCAAATTTGTGTACCTGGTATTTGGAAAGCAAAGAGAAGAAGAGGAAGATCAGTGCAGAAAAACAGCAATAGTATACATAGTAACACAGCAGTACACCAACAACCAGTAGACCAGTAACCAACAATAACAGTAGCAGAAATCCCAGGAGCAGATTGAAAGCAAGAGAATAACCCCAGCAACTCAATAGAACAGAGCTTGAAAAACCAGCAGAAATCCCAGGAAATTCCAAATTTGAACCAAACAATACCACAAAGCAACTACAGTCAAAACAGAAGATAGGCAGGTGTAAGAAAATTCTCTTTCTGATCGTGAACCCTCAAAGAAGAAGCAAACTCAAGCTCTTTAACGTAAGCTTAGCCCTTAAACATTTACTCTATTCCTCACTTAGTAAGATAACATAGCCTATATGCATTCTCCTCTTTAGTTCTGAAATTTCTCCTAATTTTCAGCTCTCTTTCCCCTCTCTTTAAAATTCTCTCCCTTCTCCTCTTTCAGTATTTTTTCTGTTTCCTCCTTTTTTAAACTCTGAAATTTTTCTTTTTTGTGTTAAAAAATAAATCCCCCCTCTAAAGTTAAAACTCCTTCTATTTTATACTGCCTTTCCAACAGACCTGCCCTCTTATTTAGACCCCACCATTAATGCAAAAATCTGCATTATTTCCCACTTAAGATCCACTAGCACACTTTTTCCTACTTTCAGCCTTAAATCCCTCTTTGTTCCCCATTAACTCATTAAATTATTGACAATTAATACCCCATTAAAAAGACACTATCATCAAAATATTATCCTAACTGTTTTATTCCCAGATCACCCCTGAAATCCCTTAATATTACTGCCCTAAACCAATCTATTCAAACTTAATAATTATCTAAAACTAATCTGATTAATAGCTACAACCAATTCCTAAATGATTCTTGACTCAACTTAAACTAATGAATCTGGAATTAAAAACTCAACCAGGTTGCAGATGAATCATAACTCATCACATTGGACTATCAAGGTCATGATTGGCAGAACTACAGGGAGCAAACCTGATACATTTATAAATTAAACCTAAATATGAACAAAACCTACTGCAAATACACTGAAATAGCCGCAGTTCACACAGGTTCTATTGCTACATGTCATGGCTTGAACCATTCAAAACTAAAAGACTAATTGATGACATTTAATTAATCGATTACACATGCCATAATATACCACAATTAACGACAAACAATCAGAAATAGGCTCACAAATAGGTGATTTCAGTGGTATTGACAAAAACAGGGGCTAACAGGAAACTAATTAATCGACGAAACTTATCAATCGATTACACAACCTATAATGTATACTAAACAAACAAATAGAAATAATTTGACAAAATAAAAGGTCTTATTTGAGAAGAAGAGGAACAATATAAATAAAATTAATGCAATAACACAACTGAATAATAATAAACCAAAAGAACAAATAAAAGAGAGAAAATACCTCAGGGATATTAAGAACAGAAATGACCCAGGATCAACTTGGCTTGACCTTTTTGAGGTCGAACGGACTTCAATCGAAGTGTTCTCAAATGAGAACACCTCGATTAAGGTCTATTAGACCCCAATCCCTCTTTTAATTGGACAGATTCCATAATTTGGTTTTCTAGGGTTCTTGAGGGTCTGACTTGGGGTTCGAACAGTTTCGGTTTGATTCGAACCAAACCAATGATGATTTGGCGATTAGGAAGGTCAGAGGGTGTTGTGGTGTAAATTTGGGGTTGATTGGTGTAGGTTTTCGTTTGGCTCGAATATTCAAATGAAGATTCGAGAAGATCTAAGATGATTCGAGCCAAACGGTTTGAGGATTTGTGTTGGGGGTGGCTGGAAGGTCACAGGGTGTTAGTTTGGTGATCATCGGAGGCGGTTGGGTTTTCAGGCCAACCTTCGATTTAAGATTCGAAGAGTTGGGACCTGATTGGAGGGGAGTTATGGTGATGGTTGGAAAGAGGAGGTCGAGGTGATTCAGGGGTGTTAAGGTGGTGGCCGGCGGTGTAGTTGCCGCCGGGTTTCAGGCGAAGGGGAGCTAGGGCGGCTAGGGGTTGGGGGGCATCGTCTCAGAGACGATGATGAACAGGAAGACGAGGGGGGTGTTTGGTTAGGGGGCTGGGTTAGGAATTGAATTTATATAGGGGTGGGGTGGTTTGATCTCGGCCGTTCGATCAAGAGAGATCAATGGCCTAGATCAATTCACTTAAAGGAACGACGTCGTTTGGCTCAGCTGTGAGACTGGGTCGGTCTCAATTGAGAATGGGTCGGGTCATAAGACGTGTTGGGGACCGTAAGATTAAACGAGATGAATGGCTGGGATCAATTTGCCTAAAATGGCGTCGTTTTAACTTAGCCGGGGCTGAACTGGACCGTTTGATTGAGACAAATCAACGGCCCAGATTTGAGATGCAAAAACGGCGTCGTTTGGTTGGTCTGAAAGATCAAGGGACCTGGACTGGGTCATTTAAGTGTTTTGGGCTTGATTTTTGTCTTACAATTTCAGCCCAATCCAATTTATTTCACATTTTTCATTCTTCTTCTTTTTCCTTTTATTTCCTAATTAACCCAAAATTCCTAAATTAATTTTGTAAAAATCAAAATTAACCCACACAAGATTAATTAGCCCTTAAAAACTATCACACAATTCAAAATATTTAATTAAAATAAAATCAACAAAATGCCAGAGTTTAAATGACAAAATAGACTAAATACATACTTTTGTGATTTTCTTCTTTTAAAACCAAATTATGGTTTAATTAATTCCTAAATGCCCAATTAAACCCGTAAAATTCAAATAAAATATTAAAAGGGATCTCACACGATATTAAATACTAATTGAAACAATAATCACATAATTATAAGTTAAATGACAAAATTACAACAGATATATATTTTTTGTGATTTTCTTCTTTCACAAACCAAATGTTATGCAGTTAATTCCTAATTGTAAAAAATAAAATCCTAAGTATACATGCAACATATTTTTAGTATTTTAATTAATCAAAACAAAATAAACATTCATAGATAAATGCACAAATAGTTATCCTAAAATGCCCTGCAAAATTCTAAAAATAAATTGTATGCCAAAGAAAATTTATTTTATTTTGATTTCTTTTTGAGTAGTTTTCGTGAAAGCAAAAATCACAAGCTCACAGTTGCCCCTCTTTGTTCGAGAACACGAAGGGTTTTCGTGCAAAGATAAAGTGAGCGGATACGAGCGATTTTTGCCCGTTCGAGTACTCCATATGAAGCATTTTTTGAAAGATTTAACCGAACCTTTGCTTCGAAGGTTTCCTACATATCCCTGGCTAAAAGGGAATCAGGTTAATGTAGTTCGGAAAGTTTCGGTAGCTGGGACTACCATGGAACTACAATTTTGCTGTCACTGCTGCTGCATGCTGTTGCTACTACTTATCGATCTCCTTATTACACCGTGCCAAAATAAAACAAGAAGTTAGACTAAGCTAGGAATTACAAAATCTTATCTATCTTCCCCTTGCTCTGGATGCCTTGCTTTCTTGTCGGCTTGTGTTTCCTCTGGTGCTTTTCTTTCGAAAACTGCTGGGGATGACACTGACATTTTTCTTTTCGGAACACAAGTTTTATTATTATGTTCTGTCTGCTGGGGACACTGCTTCCTACATTAAAGCTTGTTATGCTGGGAATTTTTGTTGTAACCCTCTTTATTACTGAGTTCTGTTTGATCTTGAAACGTATTCCCCTGTTCTGCAGGCGGGCTCCTAACTCCAACTTGACTTTTAAAAGATGACACAACCTCCATTCTCTAAGCGGGCTCCTGACTTCTCCAACTTTTAAATGTAACACCTCCATTCTCCAGGCGGGCTCCTGACTTCTTTATTAAAATTTAGCAACCTCCATTCTAAAGGCGGGCTCCTGACTTCTCCAACCTAAAATAAACAATCTCCGTTCTACAAGCGGGCTCCTGACTCCAACTTAAAATTTAACAACCTCCGTTCTACAGGCGGGCTCCTGACTCCAATTTTTTTTTAAATGTAACACCTCCATTCTCCAGGCGGGCTCCTGACCTCAACAACTTCTTGAGAATAATCCAGCCTCCATTCTCCAGGTGGGCTCCTGACTCCAATTTTCTTGAAAATAATCCAGCCTCCATTCTCCAGGCGGGCTCCTGACTTCTTCAACTACTTAAAAATAATTCAGCCTCCATTCTTCAGGCGGGTTACTGACTTCAACAATTTTCCCAAAATAATTCAGCCTCCATTCTCCAGGCGGGCTCCTGACTTCTTCAACTTAAACATATAACAACCTCCGTTCTCCAGGTGGGCTCCTGACTTCAACAACTTCTAAATTTTAACACCTCCATTCTCCAGGCGGGCTCCTGACTTCAACAACTTCTTAAATTTTAACACCTCCATTCTCCAGGCGGGCTCCTGACTTCTTCAACTTCCTCAAAATAATTCAGCCTCCATTCTTCAGGCGGGCTCCTGACTTCAAGAATTTTCTCAAAATAATTCAACCTCCATTCTCCAGGCGGGCTCCTGACTTCAACAACTTCTCAAAATAATTCAGCCTCCATTCTCCAGGCGGGCTCCTGAATTCAACAATTACTTAAAAATAATTCGGCCTCTATTCTCCAGGCGGACTCCTGACTTATGTAACACCTTAATTCTCCAGGCGGGCTCCTGACTTCTTCAACTGCTTCCTTCCAAACTGGTGTTTTGTTCCTCTGAAAACTACTGGGAATAACACCGATATTTTATTTCACAAATATGTCATCTTTCTTCTTCAAAGACTATTTCCTTTAAAGCTTAGTGCTTCCACTTCCCTGAAACCTGCCGGGAATAACATTGCTGGGGAATTATCTTCCTTCTTTTAACGATGGTGGGGATGATATTGATTCAAAGGTCATTGCTTTTACAACTTTGGGTTATCTTGCTTCTTCCAAGATTTCTCGTCTTTTAAAACTTGTATCTCCCTTCTTGTATACTGCTGCGGATTTTATTTTCTTCAAAACTTGTGTTATCTTCTCTCTTTGCCAAATGGCTATCTGATTTCAAGAAAATTTTCGTAATGAGAGAAAATTTTCTGCCCCAGTTTAATAATCTTCTTTGTGACCCTGTCTTCCTGTGGTCAATAATATTTCCTTTCCCTGCTTTAAATCAAAGAAAAATTTGTTAGTTTAAAACGTGGTGAGTGGTTGTGCCACTTCTGCTGGGGATGGTTTTTCCCTTTTCTTTTTCCTTGCTTTGCTATAAAACTTGCTGGGGATGATACTGTTTGCTGGGTCTGATATTTTTTGCCAGGGATGGTTTTTCTTTTCTCTTCTTTCCCCTCTCTGTGTTGTCCGACCATTGTGGAACTTGGTCGAGAATCTGTCGGAGTTGTTCCTGTATCTCGCAAATCTGCTGGGGGTCCTCATAACCTTTTAACTGTTGCTTTTCCATTTTTCTCCAATGTCCCTGGAGATTTGGTCCTCTTGGAATCTAGACCCATTCATCATTTGGTCTTGCGCCCAACTTCTTTTGCTTTGTCGCCTTATCTTTAGCCTGTCCTATTTGCATTTTGCTTTGCACCATTTTGGCAACTGGTAGTAAGCTCTGAAAATCTTTTTCAAAAACAAACTGCTGGGGAGGTAAAGTCTTTAAACCAAGAAATGAAAAAGTGATGATTTCAAAAAATAGAAAAAGAAGAAGTCTTTCTGAACAAATGTTGGGGAAAAAGAAAGAAAAGAACTTATCTGAATGATATAACCGATCCCAACGATCATGTCGTGCATTCCGGATTAATCAACCCAGTCTATTCATATCAATCAATCTTTCGGACAACTTCATCTTGCTGGGGATAAATAAAACACTCAACTCTTTGCCAACCGCGGATCCTTCCCGCCAATCTTGCCTTGTCACCTCATAGTGCCCTTCGAGGGGTTTTCACTAACAAGACTCTCTCATTTCTCTCAACTCCCGTTGCCTTATGGTGCCTGGAAGGTTTTCACCGATAAGACTCTCATTTTATTTCTCTCAACTTTCGTCGCCTTATGGTTCCTGTGAAGGTTTTCACCGATAAGACTCTCTCATCTTATTTTATTTTTCAGGTGGGGATTGGAGTGCTGCCGATATGACTCTCTCTGCTGGGGATTCTTTCGGCTATCAATTCATTTCTAGTTTATGATCCCTTTCTCTGCTGGGGATCAGAGTGTTATTCCCGACTTTCGTTTGCCTGACTTGGCACTTCTCGAATACTGATCGGGGGGTCTTTTTTGGACACCAATATGGGTTTTCGTATCTGGCTAAAAGGAAAAGGGGTATCAAAAGTCTCAAAATAATTTTGACGGGTAAAATATTACAACTCTTGAAATCAACTTTCTTTTTCAAAATTATAAACACAACTTCTGCCCCAGTTTTTCTTGTTTGGGGATTCTTATTTTTTGTTACACTGTGACCGAGCCGTGAGGCGCCTATGTATCCTTCTTTGAGGAATCAGGTCAAACGTAGTTCCCAATTCCTTTGTTTTTCTTGTGACTTTTCTTTTGTCTTTATTATCATTATTTTTCTCTTTTTCTTTTTCTTTTATTTTAATTACTGATTCCAAAAGAGGGATATGAAAGAATGAATAAGGCTCAAAAGGGGAAGCAAAAGGTTAAAGTGTTTGGATAGAAGAAAGAATTGCCTCCGTCATTTCATTCTCCGATAAATGCCAACCACAAACAACAATTACAATCAAAAGAAATCATACATAATATCTCTTAACTGCGTCAGAATTGATAGCCATGTCGACGCATTTCCCGTCGATATCTGTTAAACATAAAGCGCCATTGGACAACACTCTGGTTATAATGAACGGTCCTTGGTAATTCGGGGCGAACTTGCCTTTCGCTTCGGCCTGATGTGGCAGGATTCGTTTCAACACCTGCTGCCCCACCTCAAATTTTCTGGGGCGCACCTTCTTGTTGTAGGCTCTCGCCATTCTCTTTTGGTATAATTGGCCATGACACACAGCTGCCAATCTCTTTTCATCAATCAAGTTCAACTGCTCCAAACGGGTTTTGACCCACTCGTCATCATCAATCTCAGCCCCAGCGACAATCCGAAGGGATGGAATTTCAATTTCCGCGGGTATGACTACTTTAGTTCCATATAACAACAAATAAGGAGTTGCACCTATTGAAGTCCGAACAGTAGTGCGATAACCCAACAATGCAAATGGTAATTTCTCATGCCATTGTCTGGACCCTTCTACCATCTTTCTCAGTATCTTCTTGATGTTCTTGTTGGCTGCTTCAACTGCTCCATTCACCTTGGGACGATATGGTGTGGAATTACGGCGTGTAATCTTAAACTGTTGACATACCTCTTTTATCAAATTGCTGTTAAGATTAACACCATTTTCGTTGATGATCACTTTTGGGACCCCAAATCTACAGATGATATGGGAGTGAACAAAATCCACTACTGCCTTCTTGGTTACCGACTTGAAAGTTTTAGCTTCAACCCACTTAGTAAAATAGTCGATGGTCACCAGAATGAAGCTATGACCGTTGGTTGCTGCCGGCTCAATAGGTCCAATGACATCCATGCCCCATGCAACAAATGGCCAGGGTGCTGACATTGTATGCAATTCTGTCGGCGGAGAATGAATCAAATCTCCGTGTATATGACATTGATGGCATTTCCGCACGAAATTGATATAATCACGCTCCATAGTGAGCCAATAATACCTTGCTCGAAGAATCTTCTTCGCCAATACATATCCGCTCATATATGGCCCACAAACTCCATCATGTACCTCTGTCATAACTGTCGTGGCTTGACTGACATCTATACATCTCATCAATCCCAAATCTGGGGTTCTTTTGTACAACACTCCTCCACTGAGGAAGAATCCATTTGACAATCGCCGAATGGCTCTTTTTTGATCTCCGGTGGCCTGCTCCGGGTATATCCCCATCCTGAGGTACTCCTTGACGTCATAAAACCATGGCTCGCCATCCACTTCTTCCTCTATCATGTTGCAATAAGCATGCTGATCACGAACCTGGATGTGCAACGGGTCAACATGAATTTTGTCTGGATGGTGCAGCATCGATGCTAAAGTGGCCAATGCATCGGCAACCTCATTGTGAACTCTTGGGATGTTTCTGAATTCCACCGATCAAAATCGCTTGCTTAGATCGTGCAAACATTGTCAATACGGTATGAGCTTCAAATCTCGTGTTTCCCATTCACCCTGAATTTGATGCACCAGGAGGTCTGAGTCTCCCAAGACCAAAACGTCCTGGACATCCATGTCTGCAGCTAATCGCACACCCAAAATGCATGCCTCATACTCAGCCATGTTGTTGGTACAATAGAAACGTAGCTGAGTTGTAACAGGATAATGTCGTCCTGTTTCAGAAATAAGTACTGCTCCTATTCCAACACCCTTCGCATTTGCAGCTCCATCAAAGAAAAGCTTCCAACCTGGTTCCTCAGGTAATTCCAACTCATCTATATTCATTACTTGCTCTTCAGGAAAATACGTCCTCAATGGCTCGTATTCTTCATCAACAGGATTCTCAGCCAAGTGATCTGCCAGCGCTTGGGCCTTCATAGCCGTCCTCGTTACATAGACGATGTCAAACTCTGTTAGTAATATTTACCATTTCGCTAACCTCCCTGTGGGCATAGGCTTCTGAAAAATATACTTTAGCGGATCCAAGCGGGAAATGAGATAAGTAGTATATGAGGACAAATAATGCTTCAATTTCTGGGCCACCCAAGTTAGGGCGCAACATGTCTTCTCGAGTTGAGTGTACTTAACCTCATATACTGTAAACTTCTTGCTGAGATAATAGATGGCTTGCTCCTTTCTTCCTGTAATGTCGTGTTGCCCCAACACGCAGCCAAACGAATTCTCCAGGACCATTAGATAAAGAATTAACGGTCTCCCTGGCTCAGGTAGAACCAACATAGGTGGATTTGATAAATATCCTTTGATCTGGTCAAATGCCTCCTGATATTCCGCCGTCCATTCTATCGCAGCATCTTTCTTCAGTAGCCGAAAGATGGGTTCACAGGTTGCTGTGAGTTGTGCAATAAACCTACTAATGTAATTCAACCTTCCCAATAGACTCATTACTTCTATCTTGTTCTTCGGCGGTGGCAAATCTTGGATAGATTTGATCTTTGACGGATCCAGTTCAATACCTCATCGACTGACGATGAATCCCAACAGCTTTCCAGATGGAACACCAAATGCACATTTGGCCGGGTTGAGCTTAATATCATACCTTCGAAGTCTTTGGAAAAATTTCCTTAAGTCTTCTACGTGGTCTTCCTGATGCTTGGACTTTATGATCATATCGTCCACGTACACCTCAATCTCTTTGTGGATCATGTCATGAAACACAGTGTTCATTGCTCTCATGTACGTTGCCCCAACATTCTTCAAACCAAATGGCATTACCCGGTAGCAATAAGTCCCCCATGGCGTGATGAATGCCGTTTTTTCCGCATCTTCTTCATCCATCAGAATCTGATGATACCCAACATAGCAATCTACAAAATATCTGATCTCACGTCTGGCACAATTGTCGATCAAGATATGGATGTTAGGTAAAGGAAAGTTGTCCTTTGGGCTTGCCCTGTTCAGATTGCGGTAATCCACACACACCCTGATCTTCCCATCTTTCTTCGGCACCGGCACCATATTAGCCAACCAATCAGGATATCGAGTGATACGAATAACCTTTGCTTGCAGCTGCTTGGTTACTTCCTCTTTAATCTTCACACTCATATCCGTTTTGAACTTCCTCAATTTTTGCTTGACGGGAGGGCATGCCGGGTCAGTGGGCAATTTATGAACCACTAAATATGTGCTTAACCCCGGCATGTCATCATATGACCATGCAAAAACATCTTTGAACTCAATAAGTGTTTTGATTAATTCCTCCCTGATATTTGGTGCAATGTGGGTGCTTATTTTAGTTTCTTTGATATCGACGGCATCCCCTAAATTGATGGCTTCTGTGTCATTTAAGTTAGGCTTGGATTTTTCTTCAAACTGGCGTAACTCCCTGTTTATCTCCTCGAATGCTTCATCCTCATCGTATTCTGATTCATTATCATAATAGATCTCTTGTATAGTTAGTTCAGAATCAGATTGATCTTTTAGACTAGGTTGAAGATCCGTTGTGCATGCCATGTCATTAGAACCAGTATGAAAAGAACTGTTCAGAAAAAGAAACGAAGGAAACAAAATTAAAAATAACATATAAAATAAGAAATAAAGAAGAAACTTTTCGTTTTATTGAATTATGGGATAACAAGGTTTAACACTTTATTGAACACAATAAAAAGGAATCTGATTACAACCCTGGAATAATCCAGAAAACAAGAAGGAAAATCAGAGCCAACTACCAGGACTCCCTTCGAGTAGGAAGAGGAGTAGCTATCCAATTGTTGATCTTGGCCGTAGGACCCACAAACTGTATGTCTGCCTTACTGGAACCCTCTCCAGCTTCTATTGTGTTGACATCAACAAACATTCTTTCAAAGTCCTCATTCAAATCTTCATCTAGCCCGATCAGAGGTCTTAGAACTTCCGGGACCAGCAACTTTCTGCACCCTGCTTTGACAAATGATCTGGACAGGCGTGGGATTGGCTTAGGAAGGATCCAGACTCTTTTCTTCAACTTGCGGGCCCGCTTTACATCCACTGCGGTAGGTTTGAATCCCAACCCAAAAGTATCCAAGTTCTTAGGCAAGGAAACTGGCTGGATCATTCCCTGCAGATCAATCCCCAGACCTTTCCCTGGTATAAACCCACTGTTCAACATCTCTGAGGCTATCATGAAGGTTGCTGCTATGATTCTGGAAAGTGGAAAGCCCCCACCCTCAGGAATTTTGTCTACTGAGACTGCGTCGAAAACCTGATAAACCCATGGGCCCTTGTCATCGTCAGTTTCTATGAAGGGCACAATAGTATCACTGACGGCATGTGTGCCGTCATCCCCGTGTACCACAATCTCTTGTCTATCCCATTCAAATTTGACCATTTGATGCAGTGTAGAAGGCACTACTTTAGCTGCGTGGATCCAGGGTCGTCCCAACAAAAGATTGTACGACACCGCCACATCTATCACTTGAAATTCCATAGTGAACTCGACTGTACCAATGGTTAATTCCAGTACGATATCACCCACTGTGGCAGTACCGCCCCCATCAAAACCTCGGACGCAGACGCTGTTCTTGTGGATCCTATCATCAGCAACCTTTAGTTTGTTCAGAGTGGCCAAAGGACAGATATTGGCACTTGACCCATTATCAATTAGTGCTCGAGTGACCACCGATTCTTCGCATTTTACCGTAAGGTAGAGTGCTCTGTTGTGTTCAGTACCCTCTACCGGTAACTCATCGTCAGAGAATGTCACTCGGTTTACTTCGAAGATTTTGTGCGCTATTTTCTCCAAATGGTTCACTAAGAGCTTGTATGGGACATAGGCTTCGTTCAGAATCTTCATTAAGGCCTGACAATGATCGCTTGAATGGATTAACAAAGATAGCAACGAAATCTAGGCCGGGGTCTTCCTCAACTGCTCTATAATTGAGTAGTCTTGTGCCTTCATCTTCTTTAAAAACTCCTCTGCTTCTTCCTCCGTTACTGGCTTCTTTATTGTTACAGGATTGACCCTTCTCAATTCTGCGGGAACAAAACACCTTCCCGAACGAGTTAGTCCCTGAGTTTCGCATACTTCTTCCACCACCTCCTTTCCCTTATGCATCACTGTCACTTGACTGTAGCTCCACGACACAACTTTCTCACTTGTTACCGGCAACTACATTACTGGTCTGATAACAACTGGTTCTACGTGGACCCCCTTTACCACCAACACTAGTGTGCTTGATACTCCTTACAGTACTGCCTTAGCTGACTCTGGCTTCTTCGCAGCAACGGACGAACCTTTCCCTACTACCACAAATGGCTTGTCATCTACCTTTCCCAACTGCACAACTGTCCTTCCACTGGTCGAATTTTCATTTGGACTGGCACGAATCATCATTACCGTTTATGAGGGTGTTTTAAGTTTCCCTCCTTCGTGCACTAGTTCGATCATGTGGGCCTCATGGTGCACTGGTAATGGGTTTTCATTGATGTTGGGTGCCTCTGGTGCCTAAAACTCGATCCTATTTGTGTCAATAAGATCTTGTATGGCAGTCTTCAACTTCCAACACTTCTCAATATCATGCCCGGGAGCCCCCGAACAATATTCACAGCTTACTGAACGGTCCAGATTTCTGGGAAGGGGATTTGGCAATTTGGGTTCAACAGGACTTAATAAGCCTAACTGCCTCAACTTGTGAGACAGAGTAGTATAGGTTTCTCCCAACGGAGTGAATGTTCTCGGCTTCTTCATCCTTTCGTTTCTGAAAGCCTGATTTCCGCGGAAGCTTGGCCTTGAAGGATTCCTGTAGGCCCTTGGTGGTGGATATGTGTTTTGTGGAGGGGGTATGTGCTTTGTGGAGGTGGATATGTATGTTGGGGAGCCGGTGCACGCCATTACGGATGAGTCAGAGGCTGGGTGTAAGTTTGGGCGTGATGGGCGGAGAAATGGGGCTCTTGTGGTAGATAATAGGGTTGTGGTGGGTTGTATGGATTGTGTGGATAATTTGGGTAATGGGGTCTGGTTTGGTAGCGAGGGGCTGAACCTCTTGATCTGGACCAAGTACCTGCTTCGACTGTTGCAACCTCCTCTCTCTTCTTTTTCCCGAGCGCACCTCCCATGCCACTTTGGATAGCCTGAGTTGTGGCCTTGATCGCCGAATAACTCATTATCTTGTTGGACCTGAGTCCCTCTTCAACCATGCCGCCCATTTTTACTACTTCATTGAAAGATTTACCAACTGACGTCACCAGGTGACCAAAGTAAGTTGGCTCCAAAGTTTGTAAGAAGTAGTCCACCATTTCACCTTCCCTCATTGGCGGATCGACTCTTGCTGCTTGTTCTCTCCGAATTCCCTGAAGCTCTCTCCAGGCTTTTTCTCAAGTTTTAACAGTGTGAGACGGTCAGGGACGATCTCGAGGTTATACTGGAAATGACCTGCAAATGCTTGTGCTAGATCGTCCCAGGTATACCACATGCTAGGATCCTGCCTCGTGTACCATTCTAATGCAGACCCGCTTAAACTTTGACCAAAATAGCAATCAGCAACTCATCCTTTCCACCTTCCCCTCTCATCTTACTGCAGAAACCTCGTAGATGTGCCATGGGATCACCATGTCCCTCATATAAGTCAAACTTTGGCATCTTAAAACCTGCCGGCAATTGAACATCAGGGAAGGGACACAGATCTTTGTAGGCCACACTAACTTAGTTGCCCAATCCATGCATATTCCTGAAGGATTTCTCCAGGCTTTTCACTTTATGGAGCACTTCATCCTGCTCCGGATTCTTAGCTGGCCTCTCAGTTTCTGTAGGGAACTGAAGGTGAGGTGTAAGTGTATGGCTCGGGTGGTTTGAAGGTGAGTTCAGGAGGATAGTATTGATTGTCTTGAACCTGAAACACTGGTTCATCAGGTGATTTTTGCAATGTGGCGGGTGGAGGTGCCACGAAAACAGGAACAACTGGTGGAGGAGGGTTTTGTTTAGGTGGTGAAGCTTGGGGATTATAAGAAGTTTCCCCCTGATAGTATTGGGCAATGGGGAAGCTCGTTGATGGACCAGTGGAAGGGTATTTCGGAGTCCGAGCTGGCGAAATGGTGGGAGTAGGGGGAAGTATTGGTGGTTTTTGTCCCTTAGCCCAGGCTAGGTGCATCCCGGCAATCTCTTGTCTCAACCTGTCTACTTCCTCCTTCATCATTTGCATCTTCGTCTTTTCATCCTCAACACTTTTGTCCGAACCAGACATACTTTCCGGAATGGGCCCTTTTGATCTTGTGTGGTAATGGTAATCTGCCAGACCGTTCTAACGAGCTAACTATTTTGAAATCTCTTTTTCTGGAAATAGAACAACAAACTTGTTAGCGTTAGATTTTAACACATATTGCAATTTCACATTGGGGAATGCAATGTTCCTAGGCCGTTAACCATTTCTAACATGTTTTTTCTTTGACTGCATGCGTCATTCCGGCTTATGTCATTTCTTTGTTCATTTTGCCTCTTCTTTTTATTCTTTAGTGGTGGTCGAATCTTATGTATATTGCCTACGTATCATGTCCCCGCATGAATCAGACCGGGCATAGTTCTACCATTAGCAAAAATAAAGACGCAATTTTGCATTTTATTACCAAAATACGTTATTACAAGATACGCATTTGAAGAAAAACAAACAAGCGAAATATAAACTCCACACTATTAACATTGTTTGATATGAAAAGACAATAGAGGGGTAGACAACAGACTTTTAAAAACCAAACAAGTGCAGACTTGAACTAGGGATACATTAAAGCCTTGAATTTTGGTGCCCGCGAGGCATCGTTCGGCCTTTCCGCGGGTTTTGGTGACAGGCCTCTTTGCAAGCTTTTTAATTCCTCCATGATCCGGTGGACATAGCCCATGACTGAGGCAAAAAGGGTATCACGGGGTATTTATTCACATGTTAGGCACTTCGTGGTGATGTAGCGCCCAATCTCATCGATCCTACCCCTAATTCTATCCCTTTCCATACACAGCTGTTCTATTCGTTGATTCTTTAACCCCAATACTTGAGTGTTGTCAACGAGCTGATCTTGGAACCTCTCCATTTGTTCTTCCATTCGGGATATTGAATCATAGCAGCGCTCCTTGTCCGTTCTAGCATCTCGGACTTGTTTAAAGACCCGATCACTGAGAGTGGAATTTATTTCTCTTAATATTGCAATGCTCCCTTCATAATCCCTTCTCACTTGCCATAGGTGCTTTTTTCGCGCTGCTGTACCTTTTGCCCATCTGGCCCGTATTCTTGCTATGCTAGCCTCGGATCTTTCCAAGTTTTTTCGGCTTTCAACGACCTGATTCCTTAACCCTGCTATCAACCTTTTATCGGACCGGCTTCTCCGTTGGTTGTCGGCATCCATTTTCATCTTCCGGATCTGAGCTTTGAGGATCTCGCTTTCTCTGGCTAGTTTGTTCTTTTCTCCTTCGTTGGCAGCAACCTGCACTTTGTGCTCAAATTTCAGATCCTTAATTTGTTGTTTTAGCTTGCCTATTTCTGCCCTGTAACTCTCTTCTTTACCCAACCAATCCCACTGTTCTTGTGACGCCTGGACGAACTCTTGGAGATGGGGTTTTTTGGCCGGTCTCCCGAACTCGATTTCTTTCCTAAACTAAGCAAGGTATCCTGGCGAAACTTCACCCTTGGACCGATCACGTACACATCTATTGGCTGCTAAGTATTGACATTCACTCCAAATTTGTCGGACGGCTGCTTCAGGAAACTGTCCGCTGGGCCCGATCTCGACTACTTGGCCATTAAGATCTTCATCTTTCGGAACTATTTGGCATCTCCCCAGCTGTCTCAAGACTCGATACGGGGCGTAGGGTTGAATACTACGAAGTCCCATCAAAAGGAAATGGGGTCCCGTGGCGGGCATACATATGATTTCATTCGTAGGCAACCATCCAAATGTCCATCCTATTTGGCTCGCAGTAACAGAAAGGAGTCGGGCTATCCATTCCGTGACCCCCTCTGGTAAGCTGATCCCGTCAACCCTTGTGGAAAATTCCTCTATGCACTTTTTCTCTATCGATCCATAACTCATAAATTGAGGACGACGACATAGGTGTTCGATCATCCACATCTGCAGCAACACATTGCACCCCTCAAAGAAATTTCCCCCGGCTTTGCAAGCTGTGAGAGCGTGGAAGATTTCAGCTACTATCATGGGTACGAGGGTGCTGTTGGCCAGAGTGAGTAAAGTGCTGACAACCCCGGACACTCGTATGTCAATGTTCCCGTCTTTTCTAGGAAACACCAGGAGTCCCAGAAAGGCTATCATGAACGCAACACACCTATGTTCTTCCCACTTTAGGCGGTTTCCTTTGCTACAAATTTTGTTTTCCGGCTTGTTGAACCCCCCTATGTGGCCATACCTGTTGTATATAAACTGCAAAGTACAAAAACTAGCTGCCAAGTCTGGATTGTGGACCCCCCTGCTTATTTTCAGAGAATCTAGGAACCTGTGTACGGCTACGGCCCTTGGAGCGATCAGGTACTGGTGTCTCAAAGGAATTTTGGGGCTCCCGATGTACTCGGCTATTTCTTCCAATGTTGGGGTAAGTTCAAAATCCGAGAAGCGAAATATGTTGTGAGCCAAGTCCCAGAATGCGACCAAAGCCTTTATGATATCCCGTCTAGGATTAATCTTCAGCAACCCAGGGAGGCCTCCCAGGTATAGATTGATTGTGTCGCGTCCTGCCTCACCCAAGTCATCCCACCACATGTGCAACTCCAAAGGGATTTTGTTCACAATTGTTACGTGCGAAATCTGACTTGTGCTCATTCTGCACATTTATTAGTGTGATTGAGAAAAAAATAAAATTTATCTGACTCAACACGTTGGCTATATATATTATTTTTTTTCGAGATTTAAAGGAAGATCCGGTTCCGAACACAGCCTTCCAGCACTTCGGAAGTGAAGATATTAAGGCTGTGAGGGTCAACCAACCAAAACTCTAAAGGATGACCAAAAATGGCCGTTTATGCAAAGTTAGCCTTCCGGCGTTCCTTTCGGGAACATTCGGCTATTCTTGCAAAAAACGGCATCACCCGACTCACTTATGTTGACAATCAAAAATTGACATTTTTTGGCTATTTTTTGCAAAAGGGGAGGTTGAACCCGATGAGGGTTGCATACGTATCTCACACCCTGTGAGAATCAAACATGCGTAGTTTGGGCCGATAAAACAAACTTATTTTGAAAAAAGAAAACTCCATTTTATTTGCAAATAAAACTATTTTTCTTTTTTTTTTCTTTCCATTTTCTCAAAATTCGGCAGAGTTTCGACATCATTTTTCAAAACAAGTGATTAACCCTCGTGCCTATATTCCTCTTTCCTCAAAATATTCACAAACCAGTCAGCATGCCAGTCCGAAGCAAATAAATGCACAAGTAGAAGCAAGTAAGATGCATCAAGATGGTCATTTTCATTTTTGGTACACCTGTCCTAGACAGACCCAACCCCTGTGTTGAGCCTCCAAAGTCAAATGCACGTGATGCAAACAAACGTTTCTACTAGGGCTTTGGCATGAAGCTGAGTTATTCTAGGTTCATAACCTGGGTATTTGTTCTAGACTGTGTACCCGAGCGGACAACTCGAGTCGAGGAGGGGGCTACGTACCGGGAACCAAAAGGCCATCAGGCTTAGTAACTTGTCCGGCCTCTTTCTTATTTCAGGTATTGATACTAACAGAATAGGGAGTCTTGACCAGCAAGCACATCCCCGGAGATAAGAAGAGAAGGGTTTCGGCACAGTTTATATACAGTTCAGATAATATCAAAGCGGTAAAAGCAGCATTTAGCACATTAGGCCCAAACATGTAACAAAATAAAATAAAGCCAAATATAACAATTTATCTAAGCTCGAATTCTGAACCCTGAACCAGAGATTCTGGGTTACGTTCCCCAGCAGAGTCGCCAGAGTTGTCACACCTCCTTTTTCGCCCGCGCCGACTCAAAGGGGCGCGGGAGGGAGTTTTTCCAATTAAAGGACAATCGAAACGGGATTTTATTTAAATATTCAGAGTCGCCACTTTGGAGATTTGGGGTGTCCCAAGTCACCGGTTGAATCCCGAATCGAGGAAAAGAATGACTCTGTATTACAGTCCGCGCACCAGAAATCCACGTAAGGAATTCTGTTAACCCAGGAGAAGGTGTTAGGCATTCCCGAGTTCCGTGGTTCTAGCACGGTCGCTCAACTGTCATCTTTGGCATAAATTATCTGATTTTAACAATTATGAGTCTATGTGGAAATTTTAACTTTTAACCGCTTTTATCATAGACCATTGTTATCGAGAATTGCAACATCGTGAAAATATATCTCGAACCACGTCACATCAATGTACCCGTGATTACCGACATATTTCGACTCTGTCGAGATTTGGATTTGGGTCACATAAATATGCACCCGAGTTTGAGAAGACAACTTTAAAGGCGCGCCCTAAGCGACTAACGTAGTGTTATTTTGGGCGAGGCCGTGAAATTTTGCTAAATGGCCCGTCCCGAAATCTAAGCAACTTCACAAACACGTATAGAGGGCCCCGCAGCTTGTGCATTTTTTGTTTGGCGAGGCTCGTCTCATTTTTATTTTAAAGGTCGTCCTATAGTGGCTATGTTTTCTATTTCGTTTGTCTCTAAAGTAAATGAAGAAAAAAAAAGGTCCTACTTTATTTACATACTTACGAGTTATTATAGTTGAGTTCGAACATGATTTGTTAAATCTAAAATGAACGTAGTAAGAGCAATCTATTTGACAGTTATGGGCCCAGGTCCGACATATAAGGGGTAAAACTGGACCTGGGCCATACTACTTCAAATTTGACTTAGTTAATGGTTTCTATACATATTCATAATTTGCCAAACTAAAAATGGTGTCATTTTTGTTAACAAATTTCTACCAATTTAAAGTCATATTCTACTGGAATGAATGAACCTGAAAAATCTGATTTTTTATCCTAGACCACTTAGATGCTGAAATTAACCAATTGAACTTGTTCTTACGAAATTAGATAAGAAATTTGTTAACTGAAATAATTTAAACTGTTGAATAATTGACCTATGGCCTGATGTGTATTTGGAACATGCTTTTAAACAAAATAGACTGAAATGACAAAACATTACTACTACATCATTAGTCTTTATTAACTAAAAGCATACAGAAGGGGGAGGATTTACAACTAAATTACTATAGAATAGGCATGTCCAGTTATACATAAACAAACACCTACATGACTCTAATGAAAGAAAGGTATTCTAATGTACATACAAACAAATAGACAACTATAATGAATTTTAAAACTTCAACTCCTTATTTCTTTGTATTCATGCTTCAAGTTTCAGCCAACAAGAACCAATGTATCAAATTTGTGTACCTGGTATTTCGAAAGCAAAGAGAAGAAGAAGAAGATCAGTGCAGAAAAACAACAGTAGCATACACAGTAACACAGCAGTACAGCAACAACCAGTAGACCAGTAGCCAACAATAACAGTAGCAGAAATCCCAGGAGCAGATTGAAAACAAGAGAATAACCCCAACAACTCAATAGAACAGAGCTTGAAAAACCAGCAGAAATCCCAGGAAATTCCAAATTCAAACCAAACAATACCACAAAGCAACTACAGTCAAAACAGAAGATAGGCAGGTGTAAGAAAATTGTCTTTCTGATCGTGAACCCTCAAAGAAGAAAGCAAACTCAAGCTCTTTAACGTAAGCTTAGACCTTAAACATTTACTCTATTCCTCACTTAGTAAGATAACATAGCCTATATGTACTCTCCTCTTTAGTTCTGAAATTTCTCCTAATTTTTAGCTCTCTTTCCCCTCTCTTTAAAGTTCTCTCCCTTCTCCTCTTTCAGTATTTTTTCTGGTTCCTCCTTTTTTAAACTCTGAAATTTTTCTTTTTTTGTGTTCAAAAAAAAATCCCCCCCTCTAAAGTTAAAACTCCTTCTATTTTATACTGCCCTTCCAACAGACATGGCCTCTTATTTAGACCCCACCATTAATGCAAAAATCTGCATTATTTCCCACTTAAGATCTACTAGCACACCTTTTCCTACTTTCAGCCTTAAATCCCTCTTTGTTCCCCATTAACTCATCAAATTATTGACAATTAATACCCCATTAACAAGACACTATCATCAAAATATTATCCTAACTGTTTTATTCCCAAATCACCCCTAAAATCCCTTAATATTACTGCCCTAAACCAATCTATTCAAACTTAATAATTATCTAAAACTAATCTGATTAACAGCTACAACCAATTCCTAAATGATTCTTGACTCAACTTAAACTAATGAATCTGAAATTGAAAACTCAACCAGGCTGCAGATGAATCATAACTCATCACATTGGACTATCAAGGTCATGATTGGCAGAACTACGGGGAGCAAACTTGATACATTTCTAAATTAAACCTAAATATGAACAAAACCTACTGCAAATACACTGAAATAGCCGCAGTTCACACAGGTTCTATTGCTACATGTCATGGCTTGAACCATTCAAAACTAAAAGACTAATTGACGACATTTAATTAATCGATTACACATGCCATAATATACCACAATTAACGACAAACAATCAGAAATAGGCTCACAAACAGGTGATTTCAGTGGTATTGACAAAAATAGGGGCTAACAGAAAACTAATTAATCGACGAAACTTATCAATCAATTGCACAACCTATAATGTATACTAAACAAACGAACAGAAATAATTTGACAAAATAAAAGGTCTGATTTGAGAAGAAGAGGAACAATAAAAATAAAATTAATACAATAACACAACTGAATAATAATAAACCAAAAGAACAAATAAAAGAGAGAAAATACCTCAGGGATTTTAAGAACAGAAATGACCCAGGATCAACTTGGCTTGACCTTTTTGAGGTCGAACGAACTTCAATCGAAATGTTCTCAACTGAGAACACCTCGATTAAAGTCTATTAGACCCCAATCCCTCTTTTAATTGGACAGATTCCATAGTTTGGTTTTCTAGGGTTCTTGAGGGTCTGACTTGGGGTTCGAACAGTTTCGGTTTGATTCGAACCAAACCAATGATGATTTGGCGATTAGGAAGGTCAGGGGGTGTTGTGGTGTAAATTTGGGGTTGATTGGTGTAGGTTTCCGTTTGGCTCGAATCTTCAAATGAAGATTCGAGAAGCTCTGAGATGATTCGAGCCAAACGGTTTGAGGATTTGTGTTGGGGGTGGCTGGAAGGTCACAGGGTGTTAGTTTGGTGATCATCAGAGGCGATTGGGTTTTCAGGCCAACCTTCGATTTAAGATTCGAAGAGTTGGGACCTGATTCGAGGGGAGTTATGGTGATGGTTGGAAAGAGGAGGTCGAGGTGATTCAGGGGTGTTAAGGTGGTGGCCGGCGGCATAGTTGCCGCCGGGTTTCAGGCGAAGGGGAGCTAGGGCGGCTAGGGTTTGGGGGGCATCGTCTCAGAGACGATGATGAACAGGAAGATGAGGGGGGGTGTTTGGTTAGGGGGCTGGGTTAGGAATTGAATTTATAGGGTTGGGGTCGTTTGATCTCGGCCGTTCGATCAAGAGAGATCAATGGCCTAGATCAATTCACTTAAAGGAACGACGTCGTTTGGCTCAGCTGTGAGACTGGGTCGGTCTCAATTAAGAATGGGTCGGGTCATAAGACGTGTTGGGGACCGTAGGATTTTACGAGATGAACGGCTGGTTTCAATTTTCCTAAAACGGTGTCGTTTCAACTTAGCCGAGGCTGAACTAGACCGTTTGATTGAGACAAATCAACAGCCCAGATTTGAGATGCAAAAACGGCGTCGTTTGGTTGGTCTGAAAGATCAGGGGACCTGGACTGGGTCATTTAAGTGTTTTGGGCTTGATTTTTGTCTTATAATTTCAGCCCAATCCAATTTATTTCACACTTTTTATTCTTTTTCTTTTTCCTTTCATTTCCTAATTAACCCAAAATTCCTAAATTAATTTTGTAAAAATCAAAATTAACCCACACAAGATTAATTAGCCCTTAACAACTATCACACAAGTTAAAATATTTAATTAAAATAAAATCAACAAAATGCCACACTTTAAATGACAAAATAGACTAAATACATACTTTTGTGATTTTCTTCTTTTAAAACCAAATTATGGTTTAATTAATTCCTAAATGCCCAATTAAACCCGTAAAATTCAAATAAAATATTAAAAGGGATCTCACACGATATTAAATACTAATTGAAACAATAATCACACAATTATACGTTAAATGACAAAATTACAACAGATATATATTTTTTGTGATTTCCTTCTTTCACAAACCAAATGTTGTGCAGTTAATTTCTAATTGTAAAAAATAAAATCCTAAGTACACATGCAACATATTTTTGGTATTTTAATTAATCAAAACAAAATAAACATTCACAGATAAATGCACAAATAATTATCCTAAAATGCCCTGCAAAATTCTAAAAATAAATTGTATGCCAAAGAAAATTTATTTTATTTTGATTTCTTTTGGAGTAGTTTTCGTGAAAGCAAAAATCACGTACTCACATCTTTCATTTCACCAAGTTCTAATTTCCTGAAAATTGAGAAAAGCATTAGATTTATTGAGGCACCCGAATCACATAATGCCTTTTCAAAGTGAGCACCTCCCATAGTACAAGGAATTGTAAAGCTTCCTGGATCACCAAGTTTCTGTGGAAACTTATTTTGAAGTATACAACTACATTTTTCGGTAAGCTTGACCACTGAAACTTCTTCCAATTTTCTTTTACTTGACAAAATTTCTTTGAGAAATTTAGCATATGAAGGCATTTGTGTCAAAGCTTATGTGAAATGTATGTTAATGTAAAGTTGCTTTAAAATATCCAGAAACTTTGAAAACTGTTTGTCAAGATTTTTTCTTTTCATTTTTTGGGGAAAAGGTAGGGGTACAGAGTGAGGATTTATCATCAATTCATTTTCTTGTACCTTTTTTCCTTTATCTTTTTGTTCTTTTAGAAGTTCAGAGTCTCTTTTATTCTCACCTTCATTTACCTGTTCCTCTTCTTGTAGTTTTCCTTGTCTATTTGAATATGGATCATCAAGAGTTTTACCTGACCGCAGAGAGATGGCTTTGAGGTGTTCTTTTGGATTTTTTTCGGTGTTGCTTGGTAGAGCACCTTTTATTTGTTCAGACATGAGGGTTTCTAATTGGCTCATCTGAATTTCTAAATTCTTGATGGCTGAACTTTGACTTTCAACCTTCTCATCCGTAGCCTTAATGAATTTGTACATCATGTCTTCGAGGCTTTGCTGATGAGCTCTCTGGGCTGGCTGTTGATATTTCTGGAAATCTTGTTGCCCTCTGTTTTGATTTTGAAAACCAGGTGGTCCCTGTACCTGCTGCTTTTGATTGAAGAATCTTTGAGGATTTTCAGCACCATTTGGGTTACTCCATTGGAATCCCGGATGTTTTTGTGCCATGGGACTACCGAATGGATAACTGTTTCTATACCCAATAATATTTACTTGCTCTTCATTTTGCGTCAAATCTTGACATTCATGATTGGGATGATTGCCTCCACAAACGTCACAATTCTCATGTTGAGATGATGGTTGAGTATTTACCTGAAATGCCTCAACTTTTTGTGTTAGAGTTGCAATTTATTGTGCTAATGAATTCCAAGCTTCAACCTGATTGACTCCTGCTGCTTTCTTAACAATCATTCTGTCAGAGGGCCATTGAACAACATTTTTTGAAATTTCATTGAGCAATTGCATGGCTTCCGCAGTAGTTTTGCTCATTATGGATCCTCCTAATGCTGCATCAATAACATTTCTAGTAGAGGGTTTAAGACCACGATAAAAAATATATAAAATGTCAGGATCTTGGATACCATGGTGTGGGCATTTTCTTAGCATTGATTTTAATCTTTCCCATGCTTGGTATATAGATTTAGTATCTGTTTGCACAAAATTATTGATTTCTTGCTTCATTTTAAATGTTTTTGCAGGTGAAAAATATTTATTAAGAAATTTCTAAGTCATTTGGTCCCATGTAGTGATTGAACCTCTCGACAGATTTTGCAACCATATTTTGGCTTCATTTTTTAAAGAAAAAGGAAAAAGCCGCAACCTGATAGCGTCTGTTGTGACTCCATTATACCTGCAAGTTTCAACTAATTCAAGAAAATCAATTAGATGGGTGTGAGGATCTTCACTCGCATCACCGGTAAATTGGAACGACTGTTGAATAGTTTGAATCAAGCCTGTGCGAATTTCAAAGTTATTTGTTGCAATTGGTGGTCTCCTTACACTTGATTCTCCTTCAAAATGATCTGGCCTTGCATAATCTCTTAGTATTCTATCACGTCGTGGTGCCACTTCGTCAAACTGTTCTTCTACTTGATGTGGCGGGAGTTGGTTGTTGTTGTTAAGTTCTTCGTTCTCCATTTTTTCTTGTGAAGAAATTTGAGATGGTGAAACTTGTTCTTTTCGCAACAACCGCAAGAATTTTTCAATTTCAGGATCGTATTCAACTAGTTCTCTCGAGGAGGAACGGGTCATACACTTCCTGAAATTTTTGCATAAAAGTCAAAATAATTAAAAACAAAAATCTCAAATTAGTAGTAAAACAATTAATTTGTAGTAGATTTTTCCAATCCCCGGCAAAGGCGCCAAAAATTTGACGAGTTTCTGGCGTATATGATTTAAACTCGTACTCTGTCAAATAGTAGTATAGAAAGATGTCGAACTCACAGAGATTGGTTTATCTAGTCTACAGATGTTTCTTGTTTTAATTACTATTTGAGAAAATCAGAAAGAGATGAGTTGTGAATTAACTAACTAAAAATGCACGAATAAAGCAATAGAAAATACTTTGTTTTTCACAAATATAATAAAAATGTGTTGGGATTCTGACTTCACTTAATATTTTTATTATATAGTAGATACATTTATCCTTCAACTTCTATTTCTTAGAAATGTATAAATGCCTCTCACGATTACATTTATATATTATTACTATAGTTGAACAATTAAATACACTCCTCTCGGTTATACAAATTAATAGTTAAAATGGTAATATTAAAGAGCCAGAAATATATACTTGAACTAAAACATGCTCTTTTTAGTAAGTCCCTTTCGGTTACCCTACTTGTTATAGCTGATTACTACAATATTCGCCTCTTTCGATTACAAATAAGTGTAGAATTAATTTTAACATATAAGAGCTAGATGTCACTAAATACAAGTTAACATCTATCAATACCAGAATTAACTATTACTTCTTCTGCCTCTTTCGATTACAAAATTAGTGAGAAGTTAATATGTAGTACGAAATAGATAGATGTTAACAAAATTAAATACCACCCAACTATAAAGCAGATAAAATTCAAATAAAAAGCTTCAGCTCAAGCATGTGAAATTGAGGAATGATATCTACTATTATATAAAAATATTAAGATCCGTCATTTTCCCAACACAAGAAAAGTTACTCCATATTGGATCCGATACCGAAAACGGAAATAATCTTGCCCATTAAATAAGAAAATAGAGAGAAATATTCAAGAGAATAATTCCCCCTATTTAATTAAAACAGGAATTAGAGTAATTTTCAATACTACAATTTATTCGGAACTAGAAATGAAACCACTGTAATGGCTAAAAGAAGAAACATAAGCAAAACTAAAGAACAAAGAGAAAGAAAAACTTTCTGCTCAATATTACCCTCCCCCCTTTCCTTCACGAACGATGCCTTTTTATAGGCAAGCCATGACAAGGTTTTCAATTATCTTCTGGATATGAACTTGTCATGCCTGGTTGTGGCCTTGTTATGCTTGGTTATGAGCTTCTTTGGTTATGGATCAGTTATAGTTTGTTGTAACTGGTTGTGAGTCGGTTGTCCTTTGTCATGGCAGATCACGTATTCTTTAGCACCATATTTTATTCTGCCTTAGCTTGTACGTTTTTCTATTTTTTTCCTCTGTAATCTTCTTGTTCCCAGACCAATCCTTCTTTAACTTTTCCTGCATAATTTAGACAAAAGTATGGAAGAAATATGATAATTTTTGTGTTTTACAAAGAAATTATATGTTTAAAAATCAAATAAAATGCACTTATCATCTTCAATACGAGGCAAAGGATACAAGTTCCTCACTATGACTTTGTTCAACTTGCGATAATCAATGCACATACACATAGAACCATCCTTTTTCTTCACAAACAAGATAGGAGCACCCCAAGGTGACACACTGGGCTGAATGAAGCCCTTATCAAGCAAGTCCTGTAACTGTTCCTTCAACTCCTTCAACTTAGGAGGGGCCATGCAATGAGGAGGAATAGAGATGGGCTGAGTGCCCAACAACAAATCAATACCAAAGTCAATATCTCTATCGAGGGGCATGCCCGGAAGATCAGTTGGAAACACATCTGGGAAGTGTCTCACTACCGGGACTGACTCAACTGTAGGGTTATCAATACTAACATCTTTCACATAAGCTAGATACGCACCACACCCCTTCTCAACCATTCATTGAGCTTTAAGAAATGCCATAATTCAGCTGGGAGGGTAATCTAAGGTACCCCTGAACTCTAATCATGGTAAACCTGGCATAGCTAGTGTCACGGTCTTGGCGTGACAATCAAGAATAGAAAAATGGGGCGACAACCAGTCCATGCATAAGATAACATCAAAATCTACCATGCTGGGCAATAATAAATCGACTCTAGTCTCAAAACCACTAAGAGTAATCAAACACGACCGATACACGCGTAGACACATAAACAGGGGAACTTAAAAAATTGTGAGATATGCTCAAATATGGGGCAAAATAAGATGACACATAGGAGTAAGTGGAGCCTGGACTGAATAGAATCGATGCATCTCTATGACAAACCGTAACAATACCTATAATGACAAAATTGGAAGCAATAACCTCTGATTGAGCGGGAAGGGCATATTATCTGGCCTACCTTCCCCCTCTAGGGCGGTCTCTACCTCCCCTACCCCCACCTCGAGCTTGCTGAGTATGTGGAGTGGCAGCTGGTATACAAATCATAGCCTGGGGACCCTGTGGAGCACGTTGTAGCTGAGAATTCTATGGAGGTGCACCCCTCTTAAGTCTGGGCAATCCCTCACCATATGGTAAGTGTCGCCATACTAAAAACAAGCTTTGGGAGGGTGTGGCTGCTGTGGCTGACTTGGGCGAGGTCTGCTGGACTGACTGCTAAAAGAACCTCGTGCAGGAGGCACACTAGATACTAGAGGTGCATATTAAGGTTTCTGAGGCCTAGAAGGGGATAAAATACCACTAGCGGCTGGAAGAGCTGAATGAACGAGGCGACTCATATAGCCCCTATCATGTCGAACTACAGGTAGGGCACGAGTACCTCAATAATGGCCAGACTCTCGAGACCTCTTGGCCCCTCTCTCTTCTCTCTCTCCCGAGAAAGCATGCCCTTCACTCTCCTGGAAATACTCACAACCTGCTGATACGAGATATCCATCTCTATATTCCGGGCCATCCTAGTTCTGATGCTTGCATGGAGTCCCTCAATAAACTGATGGATCCCCTCTTGATCTATAGGCCGGTGTATGTCTAGCCAAGTCACTGAAATAGACTGCATATTCTGAAATAGTCATAGCACCCTGGCACAGCTGCTCAAACTCTGTGCGCCATGTATCCCCGAGGCTCTGAGGGACATACTCTCTCAAAAACATGTATGAGAACAGATTGCATGTAAGGGAAGCTGCCTCAGCCGGATTGCCTAACTCATAAGCATGCCATCACTGTCAGGCTGCTCCTTGAAGCTGAAATACAGTGAAAGAAACCCCACTCGACTCTGCTATGCCCATTGTACGGAGGATATGGTGGCACCCCTCCTGAAAACCCTGAGCATCATTTGTCGCCAAACCACTGAAGATAAGAGGGTAGTACTTCTTGTACCTCTCGAGCCTATACTACTCCTCCTCTAAAACTGTTGCCCTACCCTCAGGGTGAACTGGGGCTACAGGTGGTACTGGCATAACCTCTTGAATCTGATCAACCTGAACCCATTGCTCTGGGGTGCGGGTGGCGGGGTTCTGTGCTCCTCCCCCGTCATGAGTTGTGGCTGGCTCGAGAAAAATCAACCATATCTGAGCTAGAGTACCGAACATGCTCAAGAACTGTGCATGGGTCTCCTGAAGAGCTGGTGTAGTAGTAGGCGTCTCGGGTGCTTGTGCTCCGATTGGATATACTGGTGGCTCCTCTATAGCATCTCACTCGGGTGATCTAGCTGCACTACGTGGGCGTCCTCGGCCTCTACCCTGGCCCGACCTCGGGCGGCTCTAGCAGGGTGTGCGGGTGCCTGGTCATCCTCGGCTGCACGTGTCCTCACCATCTATGAGAGAATAGAAGACATAAGTTTATAATTTCAAAGTCAATAATTTCGCATGACAAGGAATAAGATGAAGTGAATTTTTCCTAACAGTTCCATAACCTCCAGAAGATAAGTATAGACGTCTCTGTACCGATCTGCGAGACTCTAATAAATTGGCTAGTGACTCACAACTCCTATGAACCTAGAGCTCTGATACCAACTTGTCACGACCCAAATTCTCCCTCCGTGAATTTGTCGTGACGGTACCTATTCTCTACAATTAGGTAAGCCTAACACTTGTAGGAAAATGAAATGGAAGCATAAAAGCTAACAACTAATAAGAAAATTTAAATAAGCATTTAAGATGCTTCTCGGCATATACAATAATCACTGTCAAAATGTACACAACTATCCCAAGACCCGGAACACCGTGAATCACAAACTACAGAATGAAAACAATATCTCTATACTCTAGAGTCTAACAAAAAGTGTTTGACATGGGAAAGAGTATAAAGGGACTCCAAGGTCTGCGGACACGCATATATACCTTGAAGTCTCCAAAGCTGTCTAATCTAGCTAATGAAATCAGAGCTAAACCAAGAAATTGGAAAAAATCGGCCAAAAAGCTTCCCCGAACCAACGTCTCTAAATCGGGCTAAAAATAACGAAATATGAACATCCATTCACTCATGAGTGTAACCATGCCAAATTTACTCAAATCCGATAACAAAATCCCAATCAAAACCTAAAAATCTCAACTCAAGAGTTCTTCCTCTTTTCCCAAATTTCTCACCCCAATTCACAAATTAGATGATAAAATTAAAGATTTAATCATGTGATTTAATCAAAACCAAGTAAGAATTACTTACCCCAATCAACTCCACAAAAATCCCTCCAAAAAACGCCCAAATTCGTGGTCACTAGCTCAAAATATGAAAAATGGGTTCAAACCCTCGTTTTTGAAATTAACTGTCTGCCCAGATTTTCTTCTTCGCGAACGTGGCCACTCTCTCGCGTTCGCGTATAACTAAAGTCCACTGACCAATTTTTCCTCCTTCGTGAACGCGTACCTTTCACTTGTTGACCCTATGCGAACGCGGGACCCCCTTCGCGAACCGTAGGCTTAGTGCTTGAAGCTCCATCTGCCTGTTCCACTACGCGAGCGCGAGGATCCTATCGCGAACACATAGGCTTAAGGTCCCACATCTTCGCAAATGCGGGAACCACATCGTAAACGCGAAGAACAACTCAGCTGCCTTTCCTGGATGCTCTACGCAATCGTGAGACCTCTCTCGCAAATGCGATGAAGGGAATGTCTGCAACAAAAACACCAGAAATCTGCTATCTTTCAAGTCCAAAAACTAGTCCATTAACCACCCGGGATCCACCCGAAGCCCCGAGACCTCAACCAAACATATCAACAAGTCCTTAAACACCATACGAACTTAGTCGAGCCCTCAAATGATATCAAACAACGCTAAAATAACGAACCTCCCTCCCATTCAAACTTAAAGAACTTGAAACTTCAAATTTGCACAACCGATGCCGAACCTATCAAATCACGTCCGAATGACCCCAAATTTTGCACGCAAGTCATATTCAATATTACAAAACTACTCCAACTTCCGGAATCAAAATCTGACTCCGATATCAAAAAGTCCACTACTGGTCAAAATCTCCAAAAATTTAACTTTTGCCATTTCAAGCCTTAATAAGCTACAGACCTCCAAAATACAATCCACCCAAAATCATCCAACGGAGCTAACAAAATCGACATAACTCCATTCCAGAGTAGTCTTTATATAGTTCTGACTACGGTCCAAATCCTAAAACTTAAGCCTCCGTTAAGGGACTAAGTGTCCCAAAACACTCCAAAAACCAAGACGAAACCTCTCGGCAAGTCACAATAGCAGAAAAAAAATACGGGGAAGCAGTAATTAAGGGATTGGGGCTATAACTCTCAAAACGAAAGGCCGAATCGTTATATATATATATATATATATATATATATATATATATATATATATATATATATGTGTGATATGTCACTGGACTTCCATCCGAAAAAGAATGACTTCCTCTATATATGTGTGATTGACACATGGAAAGAATGGTGGTAATTAAATGAAAGGATTCGCCTAATAGAAAAATATATTTGGGTGAAAGGAGGATGTGAATTTATTTTTTGACCAAAAAGGCTAGCACAAATTCAATTGAAGTAATCCAGAAATCAAATTGTATATTCTCTCTTTTGGAAATTCATTTATGCTAACAATTAACCTTCTTTTCATTCCTTACGGTAAGTCATTACACAATAGATCTCTGCGATCGCCTTTAAATTATATTAATATTACTTTAGTTCTTCTTTTTTAGTATAAAAATTTATGAAAACAATCTTGACTAGTGTTTTTTTCCATTTAAATCAGAGTCTCTATTTTTTCTCGTCCTCCTAAGTCGAGCCCTTTAAAGAAGAATTATCGACTTTTTCTCAAGAGGTCGTCAAGTTATTCTCATTCCTCTTGTGAAACTAATTAACTTTTCCTCAAGAATAATTACCTAATGACTTACCTTATATTTTCAGTGGTTAAGAAACTGGTGGATTTTTTAAAAGGAAAGTTTACATTTTTCGTCCTAAAATATTATAATTTTTTTTAATCTTTTGAGGATCATCTTAGCAGATTTTAAACTTAAATCAAATAAAATTATATATATGTGTGTGCATTTGAACTTTTTTTGTATGCAAACATCGAAAACGAGGCATAATTGTTTTGTCGAATTCACGTCAAGTTGGTTCCGTTGATGCGAAGAAATAAAAAAATGTAGAGCTTAAGAGGCAATATGAGTTGGCACAGAAAGTAAAAAAAAAATATCTCTGTCAAAAGAACTTTGTACAACAATTAATGATATTGTCAATAGCAATAGTACTAATAAAAAAGTGTAGGAATAAGTTAAAATTATTAAACGATTTTATCATCTCTGCGTAAAGGTGTAGAAGCAGTAAAAACCGACTTTTATACATGCAAAGATGGCATTTACGTAATTTCGACGAATCCACAGGTTTCGTTGACGTAAAAGAAGTACAATTGCAAGAGTTAAGGAGGAAATTTAACGTTGACGTAAAAGAAGTAAAATTGCAAGAGTTAAAGGAGGAAATTTAACGTAGATAAAATCAATAGTCTTTAAAGAACTTTTTTTATAATATCTGCCTATACTTTCGATCAATACGTTAGGTCTCGTGGTGGAAGGATATTGTAAGCTAAGACTGATCTACTCATGAAAAAAGAAAAATATTAAATCCATCTTATAAAATTAATAAACCACCATCAGAAATTAAAAGATAGATGATGAGGAGGTAGAGATAATTCTCGAATTTCATGATAGATAAATCTTCGCATGTGATACTTCCACCATAATATATAGACGTAGAATTATTACTATTTGTTTTAATTCCTTAATTACCTCTCATACTTGAACAACTGAAAATAGACCAACACTTTAATATTGATAAACAGAAAAACAACATCATTCTTTTTGTGATGAAAATCAGAGACATAACACGAAAACTATAATGCTTATAGCTTCATATTAAGTTGGATATGCAACAAATCATTGCTATAATTTCCATGCTTATATGAAACATACTTCTCATTTTATGTCACTAGACTTTCATCCAAAAAGAATGACTTTTTCTATATATGCAATTGCAACATCGAAAGAATGATAGTAAATGAAAAGGCTTGTCTAATAGATTTATATATGTGGGTGGGAGGAGGATGTGATTTTTTTTAACCAAAAAGGCTAGTACAAATCCAATTGAAGTAATCTAAAAATCATGGTAAATCAATACTCAGTAGATATCCTTTAACTTACATTGATATTATTTTAATTATCCTTTTTAATATAAAAATTTAAGAAAACATGTCACGACCCGAATTTTTCACTGTTGGGGTCGTGATGGTGCTTAACTCTTGTATGTTAGGCAAGCCAACAACTACGGTTCTAACACCTTAATCAATAACCCAAAACAGTACTAAATAATAATTAAAGCTAAACAGATATGGAGTGCGAAAATTTTATAACAGTTCAAAACTCTAAAACACAACTACCCCAATGAGCTGGTGTCACAATCCACGAACGTCTAAGAATTTCTACAAATATTGGTTTAAAAGAAATACATCTGTTCTCGAAATGAAAAGAGAAAGGAAATCTAAGATAGAGGGAAGGGGACTCCAGGGTCTGCGAACGCCGGCAGATCTACCTTGGGTCTCTTGTGGACTGAAGGCAGCAACCCAAACACTACTCACGAGGCCCGGCATCGAAATATGCACAGAAAGTGCAGAGTGCAGTATTAGTACAACCGACCCCATGTACTTGTAAGTGTCGAGCCTAACCTCGGCGAAGTAGTGACGCGGCTAGGACACGGAAACAATATAAACCTGTGCATTTAAATCATATGTGAGAAAGTAATAATAACAGAAGTTTAACAAAACCTAACGGGAAAGGAAAACATGCTGAGGGGAATATCAAATTTTGACAGTAGTACAGTAAAGAAGCAAAATGAATATCATGCTTTGAACCAATAGAAGTAATAACATAGTAACATATGCACGACATCACCCTTCGTGCTTTTACTCTCATCCTCACCATAAAAAACAACAGAAACGGCACGACATCACCCTTGTCACGACCCAAAATTTCACTTGTCATGATAGCGCCTATCATGGTACAAGGCAAGCCTCAACTCAATATCTCAACATAGTAGAACTTTTAAATAAAGGCGCAAGCAGTTAATATTAAATAAAACCTTTTAGAACAGAATATAACTCCAAAAGTACTAAACAATCCATCCTCAAAACGCGTTGTCACTGAGTGCATGAGCATCTAAATGATAACAACATCCGACTGATAAAACACTGTCTAGAAATATAGAACAGTACAACATGAAAGGAAAGGAGAGTCAATGTTAGCGAACGCCATGCAGCTACCTCAATAGTCTCATGAGTCCGACTCCTCAATCAGTAACCGCCGTGACCAGAAGTGTCTAGATCTGTACACGAGGTGCAGGGGGTAACGTGAGTACACCAACTCAGTAAGTAACAGAAATAAATAAGGAACTAAGAAGTAGTGACGAGCTATGCGAATAAAGTTATCTCAATAACTTTCAAATAAAAGTAATTATACTTTCAGTTTAATAGTTTAAGTCATATTAGTACGTACTCAATAAACCATATATCAAATTTGATTGAGCAGTAAGTAATATCTTTCAATAATTTTCAAAATAGTGATATGACATCTGCGATGCAACAGTAATGAAGTAAATGTATTTTCTCAGAATAACAGTCACTCTGTCCTCCCATTCACTCCAACCTCACAATCACTCATTTCTCACATTCACTCATTCCTCCCGGTCGCTCAGCACTCGGCACGCGCACTCATCACTCGCACTCAGTAGGTACCTGCGCTCACTGGGAGTGTACAAATGCCGGAGGGGCTCCTTCAGCCCAAGCGCTATAAACTGCACGGACAACTCACGTGCTATAATAATATAGTATCTGGATTCGCACGGACAACTCACGTGCTATAATATAATATAGTATCTCGATCCGCACGGACAACTCATGTGTTGTAATATCAATAACCTCACAACTAGGCCCTCGTCCTCACTCGGTTATCAATCTCTCCAGTCTCTCGGGCTCTCAAAAATCATATAAACAACCCAAACAGAGTTAATGTCATGTATCAACAATGAATAGCAAGAGACGGAGGCATAATAAGCAAGAAAAGCTATGACTGAGTACAAAACAACAATTAGCAGCTAATTCAGCAAGTACATGACCTCACAGGTCTCAACAGTGACATAAGGCCTCAACATGATTTCTAACATGAAGTACAATCAATTTCTATGAAAACTGAGGGAACGTGTATTAAATAGTAGGCCAATTAATTCCACAGTCTCGTGTGACGGACCAAGCCACAATCCCTACAGTGCACGCCCACACGCCCGTCACCTAGCATGTACGTCACCTCTAAAATAGTCATACGACACAATGTACAGGGTTTCATACCCTCAAGACCAGATTTATAACCATTAGTCACCTCAATCCGAGCAAAATCTTGCTTCGCAATTCCTTTTTCCGCTCAAATCGACCTCCGAATGCCTCGAATCTAGCCAAATAACTCGATTCAGTCGATAAAAATTATAGGAATTAATTACATATGAAATTCTACATTTTCCATTAAAAATCCGAAATTGCACTAAAAATTTGCCCGTGGGGCCCACATCTCGGGACCCGCCAAAAATTACGGAATATGAACCCCCATCCATCCACGAGTCCAACCATACAAATTTTACCAAAATCCGACAACAATTCGACCTCCAAATCATCAAATTCTATTTTCAAATCTCTAGGCCCAAATCCCCAATTTACACCTCAAAAACATGTAATCTAGTCGGATTATTCGATGATAATTCAATATTATTGACTAAAAATAATCACAATGGACTTACCTCAAGAATTCCTGTGATTTCTCGCTCAAAATTGCCCAAAATCTTAGTTTGAAACTCAAAAAAATGAGAGAAAAATGGACTGTTCGCCCTTTAACTGCCCAGAATTTTCGAGGGTACTATTCACTCAAGCGGGTACTGTTCATGGGGACACTTTTCACTTGTACTATTCACTCATACTGTTCAAGCTGCTATAAAAAATCCAGTAGGTGTCCAAAATAATTTCAGCAGCTTTTCTTTAGTATGTATCAATCCAACCTTCCGAAATCCACCCGAGGCCCTCGGAACCTCAACAAAATACATCAGCTAGTCCTAAAACATAATACGAACTTAGTTGAAACCTCAAATCGTATCAAATAATTCTAAAACCGTGAATCACACCCCAATTCAAGCCTGATGAAACTACGAACGTCCAACTTCTATATCCGATGCAAAAACCTACCAAATCAAGTCCGATTGACTTCAAATTTTGCACACAAGTCATAAATGACGTAACGAAGCTATGAAAATTTTCATAACAGGATTCCGACCCCGATATCAAAAAGTCAACTCTCGGTCAAACTTTTCCAAAAATCTTCTATTTTCCACCTTTCGCCAAAATGCGCCGAATTATCCTACGAACTTCCAAATCCAAATCCGAATATGTGCCTAAGTCCGAAATCATCATACGAAGCTATTGGAATCATCAAAAATCTAATCTGGGGTCATTTGCTCAAAAGTCAAATCTCCGGTCAAACTTAAGAAATCTTTAGCCTTAGATTTCTAGATTCCATTAAATGCCGATAATTTGATCTAGGGACCTCCGAATTCGATTTCGGACATATGACTAAGTCCCAAATCACGATACAGAACTATCGGAATGGTCAAAACTTGGATCCGGGTTCGTTTGCTCAAAATGTTGACCGAAGTCAACTCAGTTGAGTTTTAAAGCTCTAATTCACAATTTAATCCATTTTTCACATAACAACCTTATGAAAAATTATACGTACTGTGCACGCAAGTCGAATAATTATTGATAATGCTTTTCAATAGCTTAAAACAACAAGATGATTATTTAATTTAAATATGACATTTTGGGTCATCACATTCTCCACCTCTAAGAATTATTCTCAGGTTACCACATTGATGATTTTACTTTTATATAAATATCCGCAGTTGATCCCGTTTTACCGTATTCGATATAAGTCCGACAACACCATTTCAATTGAGATTATTTCCTTTATCCATATTTGTAAACTTAAGACAAAATTTCTTACACTCCAATCATTTTCAGAAAGGTCCGATTTTTATGTCAACACACGATATTAGTCTCGACTGGCTATAGCAACTCGTGCCTACGCACCCATCAAATACTGGGTGTTACATTCTCCCCCACTTAGGGTCATTCTTCCTCAAATGAGAAGTAAAGTCCGTCCTCAAACACATAATGTAACTTATCTCTTTCTTTGCACATCTCAATATCCTAAATTTTTCTAACTCCCAAATTTTTCATAAATTTTGGCAGTCTCCCCTTTAATTAGGACTATCCACCTGTCAGAGTAACACCAAAACAACTCCTAACAACATGTACACATCCCAACAAAGCACCACAAAGTATATATCAATAACACTAATCTCCGCATTACAAGCACGACATTATCACAATGATATCTTGACATGAAACGCATCATATGTATGACTATAACCACATTTCTGGTCTTAATAGTTGTTCATAATAGATTACAACATCGCCAATTAACCTCATGTTAACAAAATCTCGTTTTAAACCTCCAGTTTACTAACAACAAGGCATGAAGATCTCATAATTACTTACCCGAATTAACGAGTAACAATTTACATCCCCGGGCACTTACCTCGTAGCCTAAAACTCAATAATTACAATACAAACCTGGCAAATTATGCACAACGATATTCATACAAGATGTTTTTTTGCAGATAAGTCTAATAGGCATGACTCCCCATAAGTACTATAGTACAAATTTTAATTTCACAAAGGGAGCATTTAAACACATAATTTTTTAAATTGTTTTCACCACAAGGACCTCGTCCTTATATAACATCTACCGCAGCTTGTAGCCCGATTTAAATATTTCACATTATATAAAACACGAGGATCTCGTCCCCAACTCTGTACTACAAGTAATATGCACATCGTGCCAAATTGGAACATTCCATTTTCTTCTTTTGAATAATTTTTCGTTTAACAAAATCACAACACATAATGATAGACATAGCTATCTCCATCGAATCTCCCAACATGAATGTTCACATAAGCAGATTTCAGAATTACGAAACTCACTCATAAGTGGAGCACAATAGGAGGACTTGCCTTGATACTTAGAACCGAATCAAGTTAAGAAAATTGTTACTTTATAATAATTCGAGACCGTACTTGTAACGACACCATCTGGTGTTGCCACCTCAGCCATAACATAGAAAATATATCAACGGCTCGGTCTCTACCTCTAGGAGTCTCACCTCCACCTCTAACATCTTGACCCCTACCTCTGGTTGGTCATGTAAGTGGAGTAGTAATTGTAATGGGGCACGTAGCCTGAGTGCTTTTACAAAATATGTTTCTCCCAAGTCTAGGACAATTTTCTCATGATGTGCCTAGTACTACCACATTCATAACAATCCCTTTGAGGGTTCGGCTGCTCATATTGAGTCTATGCTAGATAACTGGAATAACCATTATACGAACCTCGTGGCGGTGGTGCATTAAAAGAACTTTCTGGAGCACCCCGAGTAATCAGATATATTGACTAGGCTGGCCAGCTGGCCGAACCCCTGTCATAATGATTTGTAGTTGTAGAGTAGAATCCGCTGAATCCTTTAAAACCTCGAGACCTCTTGGTCTTCTTAGCTTCCTCTTTTCCTCATCCAGAACACATTCTAATATTTTGGCAATTTCTACCACTAGCCGAGATGAAGCATCAGCCTGTAGCTTTCCGAGTTGTACAAAATTTCAATATCATAATTAAGTTCTTTAATGAGTTTGTGGACTAGGTCTCTAGCTTAGGAACCAAAGTAGGAGTATGACGGCTAACTTATTGAACCTTATGACATATTTTGACACTGTCATGGTGATCTGACACAACCATTCAGACCATATATACCACATATTACAGAGAATTCGGGAGACAAACTCCTTCAAAAACATTTTTGAGAACTGAGCCGAGTAGGTGGTGTTGCATTGGCTAGTCTGCCCTCTTCATAGGCTAGCCACAAACACCGGCGGCTAATTTCTTCTTTTGCTATGTTAACTCAACACTGCTGAGCTAACATATTTATTCATATACTCTTCGATTCTTCTTTGGGGTAACTCTTTCCCCTAATTATTCACAATAATCACAAAAGTATAGCTACATCAAGATAAATCTTGGCACGAACTACATAGTCCAGAAGATCGTCAACCACTGTACTTTCTCTGAAGCACCCTAAAATCCGCAACCTTGACTTCCACACTGAGCAAACCTTCTATAAATGTAAAGTTGTTTTTTTTCTAACTCCTTTGAAACTGAAGTATTGGATTATTAAGGAGGCAGACATACCGCCAGTCCTAACCTTATCCCCTGCATGTCTCAGGCCTTAAATATGTGTAAATTATTGTAGAGCCTTTCAATACCATATATATATACATTTCAGGTCAAGACTGATATAACATATGACCATTCAATCCATTCATTGATAGTAGAAATCCCCATTTGACGTGAAGTCATGGGTCACAACGTCCAATAATCCACAATGTTGACATTTGTAACTCATATAAATAAACCAGACGCCAAGGTCTATTGCACCCCTACATGATTCACTGGGTGATATTCTCAATGCGTCCGCATCTTCAGACATAACCATAACGGGTCTAGTAAATACGTAATCTTTCCACCACCTTTTGGCGGAACCCGTCATCTCAAAAACACAGTAAAATAAACCCCCATTGCTTTCAACTATTCCCATGTTCTATAATACTTCATAGCAGCGGTTGAGAAAATCATGTGGGTCCTCAGAAGGGGTACCACTGAAATGGACTGGAAAAAGCTTGGTAAACTTGTCCAATCTTAGCAAAGCCTCAAAAGACAAGGCAGGCCTCTCATCGGCCAGTGCTACAATAACTAGTTGAGCTGCCCCAACTAGATAAGATTAAGCTAAATCCTTCATAAGCTCATGCAACACAACCCATCTAATTCCTCAAACCATTTAAAATCTCGCATTCACCCTCGTAACAATCAATCTAACTCTCATACGCGATCCAAACTCAAACTGTAACACGTATATTTCACTGCTAAAAGAGGACTGCCAACCAACAACATAAGGATCACACAAACTTCAGAACATCCTGCAGGAGATAATCCACTTGCTTAGCCTCAAACTGGTATCTCTCTATACTCTTCAATTATTATAACTATTACACAATTACTTAACCTCCCTCTAATTCTGAACTCATAACACAATATGAATATTTACTCCGCTGAACAACTAAACTACACGAGAGGTCCTTCAATACACACACAGCTCGAGGCCATATGCCAACTCAAGACAGAAGTCAAACACCCAATAATCCTTGCTACATCCTCAGCAAACTCTTCCCGTCACATTCGAACAATTTGAACACATCTCACAATCAAATCATACTCACCCCTAGTCATCCAGTCACAATCTCACCAGTAAGGACACAAACGGACATATAAGTCCCAAATGCACATGCTCACATAATCAAAATCTTAGTACTCAAGCCACAGACAAAACCCGGCCTCATGTCCTCCAGACTGGCCCAATATCACACACAGAAATCACATCTCGCACCTCATCCAGGAAATCACAAGCTATCGATGCACAACAGATATCGAGCACTCATGTGCGCACACGAATGCGTGGAAGGAATTCAAGGAATTATGCTTCAAGTTTAATCAATGTCGCACGATAAGAATTCAAGAATGTGGAATTTCCTAAAGGGTTCTGCAGCCTCTCAAAGATAAGTACAGACGTCTCCGTACAGATCCGCAAGACTCTACTAAACCTGCTCATGACTCGTGAGACCTATGTAACCTAGTGCTCTGATACCAACTTGTCATGACCCAAAATCTCACCCGTCATGATGGCGCCTATCGTGATACAAGGCAAGCCTCAACTCAACATCCCAACATAGCAGAACTTTTAAATAAAGGCGGAAGTAGTTAATATTGAATAAAACCTTTTAGAACAAAATATAACTCCAAAAGTACTAAACAATCCATTCCCAAAACCCGGTGTCACTGAGTGCATGAGCATCTAAATGATAACAACATCCGACTGATAAAACACTGTCTAGAAATATAGAACAGTACAACATGAAAGGAAAGGAGAGTCAACATTAGTGAACGCCATGCAGCTACCTCAATAGTCTCATGAGTCTGACTCCTCAATCAGCAACCACCGTGACCAGAAGTGTCTAGATCTGTACACGAGGTACATAGGGTAACGTAAGTACACCAACTCAGTAAGTAACAGAAATAAATAAGGAATTGAGAAGTAGTGACGAGCTATGCAAATACAGTTATCTCAATAACTTTCAATAAGAGTATTCATACTTTTAGTTTAATAGTTTAAGTCACATCAGTACGTACTTAATAAACCAGATATCAAATTTAACTGAGCAATAAGTAATATCTTTCAATAATTTTCAAAACAGTGATATGAAATTTGAGATCCAACAATAATGAAGTAAATGTATTTTCTCAGAATAACAGTCACTCTGTCCTCCCATTCACTCCAACCTCACAATAACTCATTCCTCACATTCACTCATTCCTCCTAGTCGCTCAGCACTCGGCACTCGCACTCAGTAGGTACCTACGCTCACTGGGGGTGTACAAACTCTGTAGGGGCTCCTTCAGCCCAAGCGCTATAAACTGCACGAACAACTCACATGCTGCACGGACAACTCATGTGCTATAATATAATATAGTATCTCGATCTCCATGGACAACTCACATGTTGAACGGACAACTCATGTGCTATAATATCAATAACCTCACAACTAAGCCCTTGGCCTCACTTAGTTATCAATCTCTCCAGTATCTCGGGCTCTCAAAAATCATATAAACAACCCAAATAGAGTTAATGTGATGTATCAACAATGAACAACAAGAGGCTTAGGCATAATAAGCAAGAAAAGCTATGATTGCGTACAAAACAACAATTAGCAGCTAATTCAACAAGTACACGAGCTCGCAGGTCTCAATAGTGATCACACAAGGCCTAAACATGATTTCTAACATGAAGTACAGTCAATTTCTATGAAAACAGAGGGAACGTGTATTAAACAGTAGGCCAATTAATTCTACAGTCTCGCAGGACGGACCAAGTCACAATCCTTATGGTGCATGCCTAAAAGCCCGTCACCTAGCATGTGCGTCACCTCCAAAATAGTCATACGACACAATGTCCGGGGTTTCATACCCTCAGGACCAGATTTATAACCGTTACTTACCTCAATCCGAGCAAAATCTTGCTCCGCAATGCCCTTTTCCTCTCAAATCGGCCTCCGAATGCCTCGAATCTAGCCACAGTAATATGATTTAGTCAATAAAAATTATAGGAATTAATCCATATGAAATTCTACATTTTCCATTAAAAATCCGAAATTGCACTAAAAATTCACGGAATATGAACCCCCATTAACCACGACTCCAACCATACAAATTTTACCATACTCCGACAACAATTCGGCCTCCAAATCATCAAATCTTATTTTCAAATCCCTAGGACCAAATCCCCAATTTACACCTCAAAAACATGTAATCTAGTCGATTTATTTGATGATAATTCAATATTATTGACTAAAAATGATCACAAGGGACTTACGTCAAGAATTCTCGTGATTTCTCGCTCAAAATTGCCCAAAATCCGAGTTAGAAACTCAAAAACAATGAGAGAAAAGTGGACTGCTCGCCCTTTAACTGCCCAGGATTTTCGGGGGTACTGTTCACACGTGCAGGTACTGTTCACGGGACACTGTTCACTTGTACTATTCACTCGTACTGTTCAATCATACTGTTCAAACTGCTATAAAAAAAATCCAACAGCTGTCCAAAACAATTTCAGCAGCTTTTCTTTAGTCTGAATCAATCCGTTAACCTTCCGAAATCCACCCAAGGCCCTCGGGACCTCAACAAAATACATCAACTAGTCCTAAAACATTATATGAACTTAGTCGTCGAATCATATCAAATAACACTAAAACCGTGAATTACACCCCAATTCAAGCCTAATGAAACTAGGAACGTCCAACTTCTATATTCGATGCAAAAACCTACCAAATCAAGTCTGATTGACTTCAAATTTTGCACACAAGTCATAAATGACATAACGAAGCTATGAAAAGTTTCAGAACTGGATTCCGACCCGATATCAAAAAGTCAACTCTCGGTCAAACTTTTCCAAAAATCTTCTATTTTCCAACTTTCGCCAAAATGCGCCGAATTGTCCTACGGACTTCCAAATCGAAATCCGAACATGCACATAAGTCCAAAATCACCATATGAAGCTATTGGAATCATCAAAAATCTAATCCGGGGTCGTTTTTCTCAAAAGTCAAATCTCCGGTCAAACTTAAGAAACTTTAGCCTTAGATTTCTAGATTTCGTTAAATGCTTATAATTTGATCTAGGGACCTCCGAATTCGATTTCGGACATATGACCAAGTCCCAAATCATGATACGGAACTACCGAAATGGTCAAAACTCGGATCCGGGTTCGTTTGCTCAAAATATTGACCGAAGTCGACTCAGTTGAGTTTTAAAGCTCTAATTCACAATTTAATCCATTTTTCACATAACAACCTTACAAAAAATTATACGTACTGTGCACGCAAGTTGAGGAATTATTGATAGAGCTTTTCAAGATCTTAAAACACCGAGATGATTGTTTAATTTAAAGATGACATTTAGGGTCATCACAACCTTTCGTGCATTAACTCTCTCATAATCATGGCACGACACTAACACTCACAGAATATGACACGACATCACCCTTCGTGTAGTAACACTCACATAATATGGCACAGCATCACCCTTCGTGCATTAACACTCATAGAGTATTGCACGGCATCACCCTTCGTGCATTAATACTTACTCACAATATCGTGTACGGCATCACACTCCGTGCTTTACACTCTTCCTTACCCAAACAATAGAAACAACAACATCCCACCATGCCCTTCATGGGCAACAACCGAAGCAACACTCGCTATCCGACCATGAATGCCACATCCCGAACCTTACGGTCGGCATAACTCTTTTGCCTGGACTGAGTTGTACGGATTCTATCCTGAATAGTCTTAACCTTATCCAAGGCATTCTGAACTAAATCTGCACCCAACAACCAAGCATCTCCCCGCTCAAACCATCGAACCTGCGACCGACACCGTCTATCATATAATGCCTCAAAAGGATCTATCTGGATGCTCGACTGATAACTGTTGTTGTAGGCAAACTCCGCTAATGGCAAGAATTGATCCAAGGAACCTCCAAAGTCAATAACATATGCGCATAACATATCCTCAAATATCTGAATAGTACGCTCGGACTGTCTGTCCATCTAAGGATGAAATGTTGTGCTCAACTTGACCTGTATACCCAACTCACGCTTACTGCCCTCCAGAAATGCGAGGTAAACTGCGTACCTCGGTCATAAATGATAAACACGAGCACACCATGAAGACGAACGATCATACAGATATAAATCTCTACCAGCCACTCCGAAGAATAAGAAACTACGATAGGAATGAAATGCGCTAACTTAGTCAGCCTATCCACAATAACCCATACTGCATCAAACTTTCTCTAAGTCCGTGGGAGCCCAAAAACGAAGTCCATAGTAATACGCTCCCACTTCCACTCAGGAATCTCAATCTGCTGAAGCAAACCATGCAAGTCTCTGATGCTCGTACTTTACCTGTTGACAATTTAAACACTGAGCTACATATGCAATAATATCCTTCTTCATCCTCCTCCACCAATAATGCTTGCGCAAGTCTTGATACATCTTAGCGGTGCCCGGATGAATAAAGTACCAGGAAATATGGGCCTCCTGTAGAATCAATTCACGAAGTCCATCTACATTAGGCACACAAACTCGACCCAGCATCCTCAAAACTCCGTCATCTCCAAATGTAACCTTCTTGGAACCACGTGCCGAACTGTGTCCCTGAGGACAAGAAAATGAGGGCCGTCATACTGCCGATCTCTGATACGCTCAAATAATGAAGAACGAGCGATCGTACAAGCTAGAACACAACTGGACCGAGAAACATCCAACCTCATGAACTGAATGGCCAAAGACTGAACATTCAAAGCAAGGGGTTTCTCACCGACTGGAATATACGCAAGGCTGCCCATGCTAGCCGACTTCTTACTCAAAGCATCGGCCACTACATTGGTCTTCCCGGGATGATACAAGATGGTGATATCATAGTCCTTCAGTAGCTCCAGCCACCTCCTCTGCCTCAAATTTAGCTCCGACTGAACAAGTATTGCAAACTCTTATGATCCGCGAACACCTCACACGAAATGCCATATAAATAATGCCTCCAAATCATCAGCGTATGAACAATGGATGCTAGCTCCAAATCATGAACTGGATAATTCTTCTCGTGAATCTTTAACTGCCGCAAAGCATATGCAATAACCTTGCCATTCTGCATCAACATCGTACCAAGCCCAAGATGATATGCATCACAATACACTGTATATGGCCCTAAACCTGTGGGCAACACTAACACCGACGCCGTAGTCAAAGCTGTCTTGAGATTCTAAAAGCTCGCCTCACACTCGTCCGACCACCTGAACGGGGCACCTTTCTGGGTCAACCTGATCATCGAGGCTGCTATAGATGAAAACCCCTACACAAAACGACGGTAATAACCTGCCAAGCCTAAGAAACTCCGGATATCTGTAGGTGATGTGGGCTTAGGCCAGTCCTTGAATGCCTCAATCTTCTTAGGATCTACCTGAATACCCTCTCCTAACGCAACGTGACCCAAGAAAGCAACTGAACTCAACCAAAATTCACATTTCGAAAACTTAGCATATAATTGGTTGTCCCTTAGAGCCTGAAGAATGACTCGGAGATGTTGCTCATACTCCTCTCGGCTGTAGGAGTAATTCAAGATATAATCAATGAAAACAATCACAAAAGAATCTAGATAGGGCTTGGACACTCGGTTCATCAAATCCATAAATGCTGCTAGGGCATTTGTCAACCCAAATGACATCACTAAGAACTCGTAATGCCCACATCGAGTCCAAAAAGCTGTCTTAGGGACATCGGATGCCCTAATCCTCAACTGATGGTAGCTAGACCTCAAATCAATCTTCAAAAACACCTTGGCAACCTGAAGCTGATCAAATAAATCATTAATCATCGGCAATGGATACTTGTTTTGATGGTGACTTTGTTCAACTGCCGATAGTCTATGCACATCCTCATCTACCCATCCTTCTTCTTAACAAACAACACCGACGCACCCTAGGGAAAGACACTAGGTCTAATAAAGCCCTTATCAAGCAAATCTTGCAACTGCTCCTTCAATTATTTCAACTCTGGCGGGGCCATGCGATATGGAGGGATGGAAATGGGTTGAGTGCCCAAAGCCACATCAATGCAAAAGTCAATATCCCTGTCGGGTGGCATCCCCGGCAGGTCTGCAAGAAATACCTCTGGAAACTCACGAGCAACTGGTATAGAATATATGGAAGGAACCTCTCACTAGAATCGTGAACATAAGCCAAATAAGCCAAACACCCCTTATCGACCATACACCGAGCCTTCATATAAGAAATGACCCTACTGGTAGAACGACCAGGAGTCCCTCTCCACTCCAATCAGGCAACCCCAGCAAGGCTAAGGTCATGGTCTTGGCGTGACACTCCAATATGGAATGATAGGGTGACAGCCAGTCCATCCTAAGATGACATCAAAATCGACCATATCAAGAAGTGGGAGATTTATACGGGTCTCAAGATCCCAATAATAACCACACATGAGCAATATACATGATCTATAACAATAGAATCACCCATCGGTGTGGACACATATACAGGAGCGCTCAAAGAATCACGAGGCACAACCAAATACATAGCAAAATAAGATGACACATAGGAGTATGTAGAACCTGGATCAAATAGAACTGAAGCATCTCTACTGCAAACTGAAACTGTACCTATGATAATAGCATCTGATGCCTCAACCTCAGGCCTGGCTGGGAAAGCATAACATCGGGGCTGGGCCCCTCCACTCTGAACTACATCCCTAGGACGGCCTCCCGCTGGCTAACCTCTACCTCTAGCGGCCTAACCTCTACTTCTAGCTGCCTGACCCCTACCTCTAGCTGGCTGAGCGGGCGATGGAACACCCGGTGCCGGAACTATGACACGAGAACCCTGATGCTAAGAACTGCTCGATGGTCGAGGGCAAAATCTAGCAATGTGTGTCGGATCGCCATAAGTATAAAAAGTCCTCGGCTGCTAGGACTGCTGACCCTAAAACTGACCCTGACGGCATGAGTAACCATCCAAAAACTCTAGACCGGAGGTGCACTGATAGGATCTAGTGATGCACTGTAGGGTAACTGATCAGAATACTACATCTGAGAACCATGACCACTTGAAGCACCGTGAGAAGCCTGAAGTGTTGAATGAAACGGCCTGGGAGGATGGCCCTACCAAAAGAATCCCGGCCTCCAAATAAGGCACCACTGAACCTACCAGAATGACGATGCCTCTTGTCAAAACCCTGCTCGCTCCCCTGAGCTAGAACCATCTCAATCCGCCTGGCCACATTGGCCGCATCCTAGAAAGAAATCTCGCTCCTTGTCTCCTTAGCCATCTGCAATCTGATAGGCTGAGCGAGTCCCTCAATAAACCTCCTTCTCTCTCTCTCTCTCTCTCTCTCTCTCTCTCTCTCTCTTTCTCTTTCTCGGTAGGGAGTATAAGAAGAGCATGATGATCCAAATCAACAAACTTAGTCTCATACTGAGTGACAGTCATTGAACCCTGCTGAAGATGCTCGAACCGCCTGCGATAGTTCTCTCTGAGTTACATGAAGGAATTTCTCGAGAAATAGCTGAGAGAACTGGTCCCAAGTCAAGGTGACGACCCAGCTGGTCTAGTCAACAAAAAATCATTCCACCATCTGTTGGTAGACCCTACCATCTGGAATACAGCAAAGTCGACCCCATTGGTCTCTACTATCCCCATGTTCCGCAACACCTCATGGAAGCAGTCAAGATAATCCTGGGGGTCCTTAGAATCTGCCCCACTGTAATGAACCGGGAAAACCTTGGTGAACTTATCCAACCTTAACAAAGCCTCAGAAGACATAGATGATCCACCACTGGCCTGAGCCGCAACAACTGGCTGAGCGACTCCTACTAGCTGAGCTGCTGGAGTCTGGAACTAAGGAGCCATATGCTCTGGAGTGTGGGTTGGGGGAGTCTGAGCTCCTCCCCCAGCCTGAGAGATGGCTGGTGCTCCAGGGAATGTGTCAGTCTAAGCTACGCTCTCTATAAGGCCCACTAGACGGACCAAAGAATCCTATAGTACCGGGGTCGCGATAAATCCCTCGGGAACCTGAGCTGGCCCTGCCGGGATGGTCTGAGCTGGAACATCATCATCGAACTCCACCTGAGGCTCTGCTGCTGGTGCTGCTGTTCGAGTTCTAGGCTGAGCCCTGCCTCGGTCTCTAGCACGGCCTCGGCCTCATCCTCTGCCCCACGTAGGAGCTACCACTAGGGGCTCGAGCTGCTGATCAGTTGATGAAGTGGTACGTGTTCTCTTTCCCACTGTTGAGGTCGTGATGGTACCTAACTCTTATATGCTAGGCAAGCCAACAACTACGATTCTAACACCTTAATCAATAACCCAAAATAGTACTAAATAATAATTAAAGCTAAAGAAATATGAAGTGCGAAAATTTTATAATAGTTCAAAACTCTAAAATATAACTACCCCAATGATCTGGTGTCACAATCCACGAACGTTTAAAAATTTCTACAAATATTGGTTTGAAAGAAATACATCTATTCTCGAAATGAAAAGAGACAGGAAATCTAAGATATAGGGAAAGGGACTCCAGGGTTTGCGAATGCCGGCAGATCTACCTTGGGTCTCCTGTGGACTGAAGGCAGCAACCCAAACTCTACTCACGATGTCCGGCACTAAAATCTGCACAAGAAGTACAGCGTGCAGTATCAGTATAACTGACTCTATGTACTGGTAATGTCGAGCCTAACCTCGGCAAAGTAGTGACGAGGCTAGGTCACAACAACAATATAATCCTGTGCATTTAAATCATATGCGAGAAAATAATAATAACAGAAATTTAACAAAACATAACGGGAAGGGGAAATATACCGAGGGGAATATCAAATTTTGATAGTAATATAATAAAGAAGCAAAATGAATATCATGCTTTGAACCAACAGAAGTAATAACATAGTAACATGTGCACGCCATCACCCTTCGTATTTTTACTCTCGTCCTCACCATAAGAAATAACAGAAACAGCACGGCATCACCCTTCGTGCACTAACTCTCTCATAATCATGGCACGACATCACCCTTAGTGCATTAACACGCATAGAATATGGAACAACATTACCCTTTGTGCAGTAATACTCACAGAATATGGCACGACATCACCCTTCGTGCATTAACACTCTCAGAATATGGCATGGTATCACCCTTCGTGCACTAACTCTCTCATAATCATGGCACGACATCACCCTTAGTGCATTAACACGCATAGAATGTGGAACAACATTACCCTTTGTGCAGTAATACTCACAGAATATGGCACGGCATCACCCTTCGTGCATTAACACTCTCCGAATATGGCATGGTATCACCCTTCGTGCAGTAACACTCACAGAATATGGCACGACATCACCCTTCGTGTGTTAACACTCATAGAATATGGCGCGACATCACCCTTCGTGCATTAACACTTACTCACAATATCGCATTTGTGATCACTTGCAGATATCGCATTTGTGATCACAGGTTCGCAAATGCGAAGCTTGGCCTAGCCTGTTGTCTTCGCAAATGCGAACAAATGATCGCAATTGCGGCCACTGTTCAAGTCGCATTTGCGATGATGAACTTCGCAAATGTGAAGGTCCCTTGCCTGGCCTCTTGATCGCAAATGTGATGCTCACATTTGCGAGCTAGACTTCGCAAATGTGATGCTCACATGTCTGCAGATTTGCAATATACCAGAAAATTTTCTTAAGTCCAAAACACTCTGTGGCCTATCCAAAACTCATCCTAGCCCATCGGGGCTCCAAAACGAATATGCACACAAGTCTAAAAACATCATACGGACTTGCTCGTGTGATTAAATCGCCAAAATAACATCTTAAACAACGAATTTAACACCAAAACTCATGAAATCCCTATGAACACTTGAAATTTCTATTTTAAAAATCGGGCGTCCGAATCACGTCAAATTACTTCCGTTTTTCACCAAATTTTACAGATAAGGTTTAAATATTATAACAGACCTGTACCGGGCTCTGAAACAAAAATACGAGCTCGATACGAACAAGATCATGTAGTATTCACTTTCTAAAAACCATTATATTTTTCAGTTAACTATTTTCTTCAAAAAATCATTTCTTGGGCTAGGGACCTCAGAATTCGATTCCGGACATACGCCCAAGTCCCATATCTTACTACGGACCCTCCGGGACCATCAAATCATGAGTCTGGATTCATTTACATAAAATATTGACCGAAGTCAACTTCAATTAATTTTTAAAGGCAAAATTCAATATTTTTCTCAAATTTTCATATAAGGCTTTCTGGAAGCTCGCCCGAACTGCGCACGCAAATCGAAAAAAATAAAAATAAGGTTTTTAAGGCCTCGAAACACGAAATCGGATTCTAAAACGAAAGATGACCCCTTGGGTCATCACAAAACAAATCGTGCCAATGTTTTTATTTTATTTAAATCAAAGTCTTCATTTTTTTTCGTCCTCCGAAGACGAGCCTTTTAAATAAGAATTATCAACTTTTTCTGAAGTGGTCAAATGATTCAAATTAAGTTTCTTGCTAACCTCTTAGTCTGCAAGTTATTCTCGTTCCTCTTGTGAAACTAATTAGGAGGAACATTTTTCTCAAGAATAATGACCTAACGACTCTACCTTATATTTGCAGTGGTAAAAAAGGGCAAGAAACTGGCGGATTTTCGAAAAGAAAAGTGTAGATTTCTCGTCCTAAAATATTATAGTTTTTTTAATCTTTTGAGGAACACCTTAGCTAATTTTAAATTTCAATCAAACTAAATTATACACATGTGGGTGCATTTAAAATAATTTTGAATGCAAAACATCGAAAAAGAGGCATGAATTTTTTTATTGAATTCTCATCAAGCCGGTTCCATTTATGCGAAGAACTAAAAAACGTAGAGCTTAAGAGGCAATATGAGTTATCGTAGAAAATCAAAAACAAAATCTCTGTCAAATTAAAGACTTTTGTAGAAGAATTAGTGATATTTCCAATAGCTTTAGTACTAATAAAGAAATGTTGGAAGAAGTTAAAATTGTTTAAAGAATTTTATGATCTCTACGTAAATATGTAACAACACTAAATATTAACTTTTTTGCATGGCAAATAAATAATTTTGATGAATCCACTAGTTCCGTTGACGTAAAGAAAGTAAAACTGCAAGAGTTGAGGAGGCAACTTTGTGTAGATAAAATTAATAGTGTCTGTTAAAGAACATTTTACAATGATTAATGATATTGTCGATCAATATCGTTAGGTCTCGTGTGGAGGAGGTATTGTAAGCGAAAGTTAATCTATTCAAGAAAAGAGAAAGATATTAAATCTATCTTTTAAAATTAATATACCACCATCAGAAAATTACACAACTAGAAATCCGGAAAAAAGCGACCAACAATTTGCGACAAAAATTGGTCTTTCAAGAAAAGCGATCAAAGTTGGTCACTAAATTAGAGAAAATTATTAATAATTATTATAAATACATTAGCGACCAAGGTTGGTCGTTTTTTGGTCTATAATATGATCAAAATATTGGCCGGACTGGTCAGACTTACTTGGTCAAAGAAATATTAAAATTAGCGACCAACTTTGGTCGGTTAAGTGGGACCCAGTTATAAAATTTTAATAATTATATTATTATTTAAAAAATTATATAATATAAATAAATATAATTTAAAATTAGTGATCAAGTTGATCGCTTACCAAAGGGGAAGCAGATAGAGACCAGCTTTGGTCGCTAATCTGGGACCCAGTTATAAAATTTTAATAATTATATTATTACTTAAATAAAAATTATAAAATATAAATAAATATAATTTAAAATTAGCGACCAAAGTTGGTCGCTTACGAAAAGGGAAGCAGATAGAGACCAACTTTGGTCGATAATCTGGGACCCAGTTCTAACGTTTAAAAATTATATTATTATTTTAAATATTATATAAAATATAAATAAATCTGATTTAAATTTAGCGACCAACTTTGGTCGTAATTTTAATTTCTGGATAATTAGCGATCAAAGTTGGTCTCTTTTCAGGTCAACATTGGTCAAAATTAAAAATCACTTTTATATTTACTATCTAAATAATATAAATGTAATCCGTTAATACTTTTGTAATACAAGAGAAGAATACACTAAAATGTACTTTACATGCTATATATGTAGTTCAAATTGTACAACGAAGCGTGTTATATATATATAGAAAGAGAGAGAGAGAGAGAGAGAGAGAGATAAGTCGAGACGTTTTGTTTTTACTATTCAATGATGCATCTGATTAGGTTATAAGTCAATGAATCAATTTACAAGTGTATAAATCCCTAAAATAACCTAACCCTGTGTTACTAGCGCTAGGAATACATGGTCGGGTTATTTTAGGGATTGATACATATATACGACTATCAAAGTGTGTGTGTATATATATATATAGACACACAGACACTTCATTGTAATACTATTTATTGTAATACTATAACGTATATATAACTTGTTATATTATATGTTACAACAACAACAACAACGACCCAGTATAATCCCACAAGTGGGGTCTGGGGAGGGTAATATGTACGCAGACCTTACCCCTACCCCGAAGGGTAGAGAGGCTGTTTCCAGGAGACTCTCGGCTCAAAAAAGCAATATGAGATGATATATTAGTACCATAAAAATGCGTAATAAAAATAACAACAATAACAACAACAATATATAAGAGATATGAAATATGAAATACAGGATACAAAATACGAAATACGAAATATAGTATATGTTAGTGGGTGTATATATATGACACACACACTTCGCGCTTCTTTAACTACATATATAGCATGTTATAGTATATGATATTGTATTCATTATTTGTATTATAATAGAGTTAATGAATTACATTCATATATATATTTGATGAAAAATTATATATACTATTTAGTATCTTGACAAGTCCAATCCCTAAAAGAACCCGAATGTAATTTTTCAAGATCCTAATTAATATATATAATTTTTCATCAAATATACATGAATGTAATTCATTAACTCTATTATAATACAAATAATGAATACAGAATCATATACTATAACATGCTATATATGTAGTTACAGCAGCGCGAAGTGTGTGTGTGTTACAGATATACATACACTAACATATACTATAACAGTTATTTATATATATATATATATATATATATATATATATATATATATATATATATATATATTATAGTATTACAGTGAAGTGTCTGTGTGTGTGTATATATATATATATATCACTAACATATACTAAAAAAAGTTATATATATGTTATAGTATTACAGTGAAGTGTTTGTATGTGTGTGTGTGTGTGTGTATATATATATATATAAGAACATGAAGCGCTACTAACACATGGTTAGGTTATTGTAGGGGTTTATACACTTGTAAATTGATTCATCGACTTACAACCTACTCAGATGCATCATTGAATATTAAAACAAAATGTCTCGACTTATATCAATTAATATGTTATAATTGATTCATTGACTTATAACCTAGTGATGAATGAATGTAATTCATTAACTCTGTTATAATACAAATAATGAATATTATTATATCAATTAATAGAATAATGTTATATTGGTGTATCAATTCATTAATTATTCATATGTAGTAATGTATAAGATTGATCATCAATTACAATATAGTTTATGCGTGTGTATGAAATTACTCATATACTTAAATATAACTTAAAGAATTACTTTACATAGATGTTATTATAACCTATTAAAAGTAATTACATAGTGAATAATTATTTATAATAATTATAGTTAAATAAAATAAATATTTATAGCTAAAAATAATTTTTTATAGCTTATAATATTTAAAAGCCAAAAAAGAAAAAAAACAATTTAATTTTTTTATATAGCGACCAACTTTGGTCGCTATTTTCAATTTATTTTTTTTAAATAGCGACCAACGTTGGTTGCTATTTTTGGTCAAACGGTCAAAATTTATTTACAGACCAAAAATAGCGACCAAAGTTGGTCGCTTTTCCTAATTCCAGAGACAAAAACGGGTTTTCCCCCATTTCTCTTATTTCCTTCCCCAAAATTTTTCCAACTCTCTCTTTCCCTCCCTTTCTCTATATCACTCACCCAAATCCCATCCCCCACCCCGCGCCACCACTGCCCCTCTTGCTCGTCGCCGCCTCGTCGGCCACCACCACTGCCGCCCCTCTCTCTCTCCTTCTCCACCTAAAAAAAACCAAGGTTAGAATTATAACCTTCAATCTTTGTTATTTCTAGTGTGTGTGTTTCAATATTTGATGTATTGTAGTTTATTATTTCAATTAGATGTTGCATATCAAAACGATATCTCCAGTATTCACCAAATAGTGGACGAACTTTTAGAAAATGATTTGGAACATCCTGAATATATATTGGAAGAAGTTGATATAAATGAAGTAAGAATTATAGAAAATGAGGAAGAAGAATCAACTGATGAAGCTCAAACTAATGAGTAAGAAGAATTCTCAGACGAGTCGATGAGCTTTAAAAAGTTGGTTTCTTTAATAACTGTGACGACCCGGCCAGTCGTCTCATGAGTTACCGCTCCGTTTTCTCCATTTCTGCTTTATTATGCTTCGTTATTCGTATTTTATGTGATCGAGTTGATTAGTTTGCGTTCGGGGTGGATTTGGTAAGTAATGAGACACTTAGTCTCTTTTAAGAAGGTTTAAGTTGAAAAAGTCAACCGGATATTGACTTATGTGTTAGAGAGCTCGGATGTGAGTTCCGATGGTTCGGTTAGCTTCGGGAGGTAGTTTATGACTTAGGAGTGTGATCGGAATTGGTTTTGGAGGTCCGGTGTAGAATTTGGCTTGAATTGGCGAAGTTAGTATTTTGGCGATTTCCGGTTGGTAGGTGAGATTTTGATCCGAGGGTCGGAATGGAATTTCGAGAGTTGCAGTAGCTTCGTTATGTCATTTGGGATGTGTGTGCAAAATTTCAGGTCATTCGGACGTGTTTTGGTTGGAGTTTTTATCAAAAGCATATTTCGGAAGATTTTAGAAAATTAGGCTTGAATTCGACGTGATTTGGTAGATTTGGTGTTGTTCGAGGTGTTTTGATGATTGGAACAAGTTTGAATAAGGTATTGGGTCGTGTTTGTGCTTTTGGTTGAGGTCTCGAGGGCCTCGGGGTGATTTCGGATGGTTAACGGGAAGATTTGAACTTGAGTGATTGCAGAAAGTGTGTTGCTTCTAGTGTTTTTGCAACTGCGGTTTGGGGACCGCAGGTGCGGTGCTGCAGGTGCGAGGAAGAAGGCCGCAGATGCGAAATTTGGACTGGGGAGCAGATACCACAAAAGCGGTCAAGAGGCCGCAGATGCGGAAGATCTATCGCAGATGCGATTTTTGTGCTTTAAGTGAAGGACCGCGGAAGCAGTTGTTTTGCCGCAAATGCGGTACCGCAGAAGCGGGTTTTGGACCGCAGATGCGGAAATGCCTGGCCAGAAGGTATATATTTCATCCTTCGCAATTTTTGAAGGGTTTGACCATTTTTGAACTCGGAATTGGGAGCTTCTGGCGATTTTGAAGAGAGATTTCAAGGGAACTTCGATAAGGTAAGGATTTTGGACCTAAAACACACTTTTATGGTAATATTTCATAGATTGAGACTGAAATAAAAGAGATTAAAAGGCTAAAAATGGAGGTTTAGGGCTTGAGTTTAAGAGGGCTTAAGTTAAGGATTTGAGGGGTCAATTGAACTCCGATTCTTGTATTTTTTATATGTATGAACTCGTGTGGAGACGAGGAATCTAATGATGTGAAAAGTTCTGAGTTTCGAGATTTGGGTCCGGAACTCGGGTTTTGCTAATTTCGGGATTTTTGATATTTTCGATTGTTTTCGCTTGGGTTTTGTTCCCTTAGCATATTGTGATGTATTCGTTCTGATTTTGGATAGATTTGACGTGCCTGGAGGCCGATTCGAGGGGCAAAGGCATCGCGAGCTAGAGTTGTGGCCGATTCGAGGTGAGTAATGATTGTAAATGATGACCTGAGGGTTTGAAACCCCGGATTGCATATCGTAGTGCTATATTGAGGCAAGACGCGCGCTGGATGATGACCATGGGGTCTTTTACTACTGAGGATTGTGACTTGGTCCGTCCCGATTGATGATTTTACCGCGTATTTGACTGAGACTTATTTGTTATCATCATGATTTGGGCTGATTGCCATATTTGGTCTTCGTGCCAACTATTTGGACCCTTCGGGGATTTTTATCACTGTTTCCTCACTGCTTGACTTATTATTTGGACTCATTCCTATTGATATCTACTATTTTACAATCTCAACCACTTTTACTCAGATTTGAAACTTAAATGATATTTCTACATCATGTTTTGGGCTGAGAACTACTGTTTTACTAATGCCCAAGGGGCTTGTGATGATTATCGGACTGAGTGAGGCCGAGGGCCATATGTGAGGATATGCTGAGTGATATAAGGCCGAGGGCCTGAGATACTTTATATGCCACGAGGTGGCTTGAGTTATGTGAGGCCGAGTGCCGAGTGATGATGCCACGAGGTGGCTTGATATAGCGCTTAGGCCGTAAGGGGCCCCTCCAGAGTCTGCACACCCACAAGAGTGAGCCCGAGGAGCTGATACTGTTCTGAGCGATTATTACTGTGCCCGAGGGGCGTATTTCTACTTGTTATTTACGTGCTAAATTAACTATTTTACTTGGTTTAAAGGAATTTCATTTGACTTCCTCACTGATTTAGTGCTTTAAGTGATTTTTACTGCTTGATATAGAATTGCTTTATGCATTTATGTGTTTTCTTGCTTTCAGCCATTATTTATGGTTATTACTCACTGAGTCAGAGTACTCACATTACTCCCTGCACCGTGTGTGCAGATTCAGGCATTGCAGAGTCCGCTCCTGAGTGCTGATCTTCCCAGTCCAGGTAGTGTTTTCGGAGACTACGAGGTAGCTGTTGGCGTCCGCAGCCCCCGTGCCTCCCTTATCTTATTATTTTTATGTTCCTGAACTTCTGTATCGAATTTCGTATCTAGTAGGCTAGTATCCAGATTCATTAGTGCTCATGACTTGTGACACCCCGGTTTGGGCTTTGTCGGGATGGTCTCCACTGTTGTTATCGTTAAATTCCACAATCTATGGATATTATATTATGTTTTATTACTGTTTATGATAATTATTTGTTTAAAAAAGGTGTTCCGTTTTGGTCTGGCTGGCCTTGTCTTCACGAGAGGCGTCATCACGACCGGGTTCGGGAATTGGGTCGTGACAAGTTGGTATCAGAGCCTAGGTTACATAGGTCTCACGAGTCATGAGAGAGTTTAGTAGAGTATCGCGGATTGGTATGGAGATGTCTGTATTTATCCTCGAGAGGCTGCAGAACCTTTTTGAAAAACTTCATATTCTTGAAATTCTTGTCGTGCGACCTTATTGATCCGAGAACTAAACTTCTTTTATTCTATTCTCTCACAGATGGTGAGGACGCGAGCTACTGGATGAGGTGGAAGACCACCAGCGCTACCACTGAGGCCACCAGAGGTCGTGGACTCGGTCGTGGTCATGGCAGAGGCAGAGCAGCGAGAGCAACACCTGTTGATCCACCAGCTGCCCTAGATCTGGATCAAGCTCTAGCTATGGATGCTCCAGCAGCACCAGTTCAGGCACCAGCTGTGCCCATCGTGATTCTGGGTCTACAGGAGGCCTTGGCACAAATCTTGACAATTTGCACTGGCCTGGCTCAGACAGTTTCAGCTACCACAGCAGCAACTACTTCACAAGTTGGGGGAGGTAATCAAACCCCCGCTACTCGCACACCCTGAGCAGGTAGTGCAGGGACTATAGACACCAGGGCAACTCCAGCCCAGCCGGTTGCACCAGCTCAGGAGTTTGTTGTGCCAATTATGTCGGATGATGAGCAGCGTCGTCTTGAGAGATTTGGTAGACTCCATCCTCCGTCATTCAGTGGTGCTAAGGGCGAGGATGCCTAGGGTTTCCTGGATAAGTTTCAGCGGATGCTCCGTATAACAGGGATTCTTGAATCTAGTGGTGTGGCATTTACTACATTTCAGTTTTATGGGGCTGCCTTCACTTGGTGAGAGGTGTATGAGAGGCGTAGGCCTGTGGGAGTAGCGCCCCTTACTTAGCAGGAGTTCTCCACTCTCTTCTTAGAGAAGTATGTACCGCAGTCTCGCAGAGAGGAGCTACATATACAGTTTGAGTGGTTGCGATAGCGGGATATGACTGTGTCACAGTATGAGTCAAGGTTTTCTGAGTTGGCTCGTCAAGCCATTTGGATGATTCCGACAGATCGTGAGAGGATTAGGAGATTTGTTGATGGTATTAACTATCATCTCTGTATTCTTATGACCCGAGAGAGGGTGTTGGGTGCTACGTTCGAGGAGGTGGTTGATTTCGCTCGCGAGATTGAGACGGTTTGCCATCAATATTGAGAGTAGAGGGAGGCCAAGAGGCCTCGAGGATCTGGCAGTTACAGTGGTGCTCCTTCGAGGGGCCAGTTCCAGCATGGTAGAGGTCGTTCTTTCAGGCCTGCTCAGTCAGCCCGCCCAGAGTATCGCGGGACATCTTCAGGTCATGGTCATCATGGATCCCAGCAGGGCTAGTCATCAGTCAGTGCCCTACCAGCTCAAAGTTTATCTCGTGCCCCGTCAGCTCAGGGTTCTTCCATGCCGAGTGCATCAACTAGCCACTCCGGTGCGAGGGGTTCCCTTCAGTCCCCTTCTCCAGCACTTGGGAGTTGTTTTGAGTGTGGAGAGTTTGGGCATGTGTGGAGGAAATGTCCTCATCGTGTTGCTAGTTCGTCCCAGTAGAGGGGTCAGCCCTCGACTTCTGCTCCAGTTACCTCACCACCCGCCCAACCAGCTAGGGGAGGAGACCAGGTTGCCAGGGGTCGCCCCAGAGGGGGAGGTCGATCAGAGGGCGGTCAGGCTCATTTCTATGCATTTCCAGGTAGGCCAGATGTTATTGCTTTAGATGCTGTCATTACAGGTATTGTTTCAATCTGCCATAGAGATACCTCTATATTATTTGATCTTGGTTCCACCTTTTCTATGTGTCATCATACTTTACTCGTTATTTGGGTATGCACTGTGAGTTTCTTGCTTTACCTATTTATGTATCTACCCCAGTGGGCGATACTGTTATTGTAGGCCATGTGTATCGATCATGTGTGGTGACTATTGGGGGTCTGGAGCCCCGAGTTTGGTAGATTTTGATGTCATTTTGGGCATGGATTGGTTATCTCCATGTCATGCTATTCTACATTGTCATGCTAAGATAGTCAATTTGGCTATGCCGGATGTGCCCCGGATCGAGTGGCGTGGTGTGACTGATTATGTTCCTAATAGAGTGATTTCCTTCTTGAAGGCCCAACGTATGGTTGGGAAGGGTTGTCTTTCATATTTAGCATTTGTGAGGGATGTCGGAGCTGAGACTCCCAGTATTGATTCTATTCCATTTGTGAGGGATTTTCCCGATGTGTTTCCTGCAGACCTGTCGGGCATGCCACCAAACAGGGATATTGATTTTGGTATTGACCTGGTGCCGGGCACTCAACCCATTTCTATTCTGACGTATCGTATGGCACCAGCAGAGTTGAAAGAATTGAAGGAACAGCTTCAGGAACTCCTAGATAAGGGGTTTATTCGGCCTAGTGTGTCACCTTGGGGTGCGCCAGTCCTATTTGTGAAAAAGAAGGATGACACCATGAGAATGTGCATTGATTATAGGCAATTGAACAAGGTAACAATTAAGAACAAGTATACTTTGCGTCGCATTGATGATTTATTTAACCAGCTTCAGGGAGCGAGGGTGTTCTCCAAGATTTATCTCCGTTTGGGTTATCACCAATTGAAGATCAGGGATTCAGATATTCTTAAGACTACTTTCAGGACCAGATATGGTCATTATGAGTTCCTTGTGATGTCTTTCGGGCAAACAAATGCCCCAACAACGTTCATGCATTTGATGAATAGCGTGTTCCGGCCTTATCTTGATTTGTTCGTTATAGTATTCATTGATGGTATTCTGGTGTACTCGCATAGTCAGGAGGAGCACGTGAAGCATTTGAGAGTTGTATTGCAAAAATTGAGCGAGGAGAAGCTTTATGCAAAGTTATCCAAGTGTGAGTTTTGGCTCAGTTCAGTGGCTTTCTTGGGGCACATGGTGTCCAGCGAGGGTATTCAAGTTGATCCAAAGAAGATAGAGGCGGTTCAAAGTTGGCCTAGACCGTCCTCAGCCACAGAGATTTGTAGCTTTCTTTTGTTGGCAGGCTATTATTGCCGGTTTGTTCAGTGATTCTCATCTACCGCATCGCCCTTGACCAAGTTGACTCAGAAGGGTGTTTCATTTGTATGGTCGGACGAGTGTGAGGAGAGCTTTCAGAAGCTCAAGACAGCTTTGACCACAACTCCAGTGTTGGTTTTTTCATCAGCTTTAGGTTCATATACCATGTATTGTGATGCTTCTAGAGTTGGGATTGGTTGTGTATTGATGCATGAGGGTAGAGTTATTGCTTATGCTTCTCGTCAGTTGAAGCCCCATGAGAAGAACTACCCTGCTCATGATTTGGAGTTGGCTGCCATAGTTCATGCATTAAAAATTTGGAGGCATTATTTGTATGGCGTATCTTGTGAGGTATTAACCGATCATCGCAGTCTTCAACATTTGTTCAAGCAAAAGGATCTTAATTTGAGGCAGCGAAGATTGTTGGAGTTGCTTAAGGATTATTATATCACCATATTGTACCATCCGGGAAAGGCCAATGTGGTGGCCGATGCTTTGAGCCGAAAGGCAGTGAGCATGGGGAGTTTGGCATATATTCCAATTGGGGAGAAACCTCTTGCAGTTGATGTTCAGGCCTTGTCCAATCAGTTCGTGAGGTTGTATATTTCGGAGCCCAGCCGGGTGTTGGCGTGTGTGATTTCTCGGTCTTCCTTATATGATCACATCAGGGAGCGTCAGTATTTTGATTTGCATTTGCTTGTCCTTAAGGATAGAGTTCAGCATGAGGATGCTAGAGATGTGACCATTGGTGATGATGGGATGTTGAGGATGCAGGGCCAGATCTGTGTTCCCAATGTGGATGGGCTTCGGGAGTTGATTCTGGAGGAGGCCCATAGCTCCCGGTATTCCATTCATCCGGGTGCCGCGAAGATGTATCAAGATTTTAGGCAGCACTATTGGTGGAGAAGAATGAAGAAAGATATCGTGGGATTTGTAGCTCGGTGTCTCAATTGTCAGCAGGTGAAATATGAACATCAGAGACCGGGTGGCTTACTTTAGCAGATGGTTATTCCTGAGTGGAAGTGGGAAAGGATCACTATGGACTTTGTTGTTGGACTTCCACGAACTTTGAAGAAGTTCAACGCTATTTATGTGATTGTAGATCGGCTGACCAAGTCCACGCACTTCATTCCTGTGTGTACTACTTGTGAGCACATGATTTTTTCCCTATATGAATTACTCTCATAAATTCAAAACAAAATAATTTCTTTCAGTGTTTGCAATTTTGTGGATTTTTGTGGCATTTTCTGTTAATTGTTTGCATTTTGTTTGTGCATTTTAATTAGTGAAATATACAAAAAAAAATATGTTGCATTTGTATTTAGGATTTAATTCTACATTTTAGGATTAATTAACAAATTAGTTGTTCTATAAAATGGGAAAAATCACAAAAATATAGTTTATTTTTGCATTTTTAATTTTAGTTTCGAATTTTGGTAGTTTTTCCTTAATTTGGTGTTTAATTAGTGGTGGTAATTATTATTTAGATTTAGTTAATTCAATTTGATAAGATAATCTGATTAGGAATTAATTTAGGTTTTATTTTTAATTTAAAAGAAATTAAAAGAGAAAATTGAAAAAGAAAAAGAAAACAAAAGATGTGAATCAGATTTTGGGCCGATTTTTATTTCAATTCTTAAGCCCAGTTTGATCTCCTATTAAAACCCAAACAAATCTCGTCCGGTCCAGGCCCAAACACACCCACACCCGGTCTGTCTTTGTGTTCAACCAAATGACACCGTTCCAGTTCCTTTCATCTCAACCGTTGAATAGATCTGATGGAACGGATCGGAACTGGGGAGGGTTTAATATATAATTGTCCTAATGAGACCCCCCCAGCTTTCGTCTCTCCCGCACTTTCTCTCTCTTAGAAACCAACCCCAAACCCTAGTAGCCGCCCCAGTTTCCATCGCCTCAGCCCGGCGGCGCCGGCTCCAATCCTCACTAGAATCACACCACAGAACCACCCTGACCCCCTCTTTCCAAATCCTAGACTAGTTCCACTCCAATATGCCCCGAGCTCGTCGAATCTTTTGAAGATAAGATCTAAAAACTATCAAACACCAAAATCGGCGAATTTGGTAACGATTGAGACCTCAACGGACCTTGACCACGTGTTCGCATCTGAGAACACATGGTTGAGACCCCTTTTGGTCAAAATCAAGAGGTCGAGGAAGGACTCCAAGGCTTGGCCAACCCGTTTTAGGTATTTTACATTTTTTTGTTTTGTTTGATGTTTCTTTTCTTATATTTTTCTTTTTAAGTAGTCCATCTTCATCTCTGTTTCTATGTTTGTGTTCTATTTCTTCATTGTATGCTCGTCGTCAATGTTGTCCATGCATGACTTGTTTGATAATTAGCATAGTTATTTTGTTGTTGCTTAAGATTTAGTTAATTCATTTTCATTTTTTTCCCTTTTGGTTTGGGCTTTGGTTTAAGCTTTCCGTGATTTTCTTTTGGGTAATTTTAGCTCAGTCTTTAGAGTGGTGAATCCTTGATTGATTTTAATTGGGTTCTAAAGAATCAAAGGCCCTGATGGGGGTTTAATTTGGATTGTCTGAACCCATTAGATTGGGACAATTGTATTTAGGCTTTGTTTGGCATGGGAGGGTAATTTTCAGAGTTTAAAAGGATTCTAAAAGGGTAATTTGGGTAATTGTCTTAAGGAATCTCTGGTATAACAGATTTAGAAGGTTCTGGGAAGCTTGGGCTGGGGTCTTTAATTGAATTTCAGACTGGTAGTAGGCTAACTTGGTTAACAAGTCAAGAACTAAGGTATTTTAAGCTAAAAATGAGAATTAAAGAGGGGGGCAGAGTGCAAAATTAAAATCTTAAGGTCTGCCCTAGCCCCTTGCCTATAAAGGCATCATTTCTTTCCTTTCAAGGAAGACCCCAAGATTGAAGGAAAATTTTCTGAAAATTTGAAACGGCTAACTCCAGAAAACAATACTGAGTTCTCTGCATTTTTGGTTTGAAACTATTCAAATTGGGCTTGTCTGTGGGATTTCTGGTCTTTCCCTTAGCTTGAGCCTTTGAAAACCATAAATTCTTATATCCGAGTAAGAAAGGGTCTGAGTTTTCTGGGATTTCAAAGCTTATTTTGGGATTTGTCTGGTTTTGGGTCAATTGTGCCTTTGAAGTCAATTTTGCTGTGATTTTCTCCTCTACGTTGAGTCTGTTGTTGTTGTTGTTGTTTCTGTTGTGATCTTGACTCAGCTTTCCATTCTTTTGTCTTGCCATTTGTACCAGGTACATGTCCCTGATTTTAAACACGTATGGACTGACTCATGTGATGTCTTGAGGAAAAGGAAGACTGATGTTGTTTTTATCAGATGTTTCTTTCTTATTCCTTTTCTCGCTCAATTTGTTGGCTCAATCTCCTTGAATTAACATGTCTAAAGTAAGGTTATGTTGTAAATATTGAAACTTATGATGAACTGCAATCGGACTGTTATCCCATATGCGCTGATCTCTATTTGCTTTAACCCCCTAAGAGTTTATCATTGCTAGAAGAGCTGATTAATTCTAAGTTCCAAAATGTGTTTGTAAATTCAGAATACATGGATATTTCTGTAATTACACGATCAGTATTGTTAAGGTCGAGTAGGTGTTTGAAATTTCTGTATGCTTCAATTGCTGGGAATGGAAAAATTAGCATGTTAAAGTGTAATTAGTATTTTGCTGTTGGTATGGACTCGAACTCGAGCCAGATCCTTGATTTAGCCTTAGCGATATTTGGGCTCTTAGGCCCAGGCTTTAAGGTCTTTGGTAAATTGAGTAGAATGCCATGGCCATTTGGGCTTGTGCTTTAAGCTCGGAAATTTAATTGGTTAATGCTGGATTCTTTACATTGTGGGTCTAACAAAAAATGTATGTCACATAAGTTGGAAGTTTAGCTGGTAGCTGAAGCTCCAGATTAAATGTTAGTGTAAGTTCATATTTTCATGGGGTTTTGGTTGATTGTTACTTAATTGATTTTGCATAAGTTTAAAATTCTGAGGATTGGGCCTAAATACTAGCCCAATTATGAAATTCGAAAAATCAGATTCGGTTGTGTATTATTCATTTTGGGTCGTCCTTGTCAGCACCGAGTTGGGCCCAGAACCGTAAAGCATTAGAAAATAAGAAGTGGCGGGCTTTGCCACATTAACACTCTCTCGCTATTGGTTGTTGTTGGGCCAATTCGTTCTAATAATTGGCTCAACTCCTCATCGTCGAATTAGTTTAAGCTGGTTTTGTGAAGTTGACTAGATAATTTCCTACGCCTTTTAGCCAATTAGCCAAGCCCTTTAATAATCAAGGCGAGCCGTATTATGTAACATGGATAGTTCATGGCCCTGCGAAGCTTAGTGCAAATTCCCTTTTAGAATAATTTAGGTGAGTCGCGCCAAATAAAATTCCAAATACGTGGCCCTCATTTAACTATTTCTTTTGAATCCATAGAAATCGAGGCGTGCCATTTAGCAAATTTCCATGGCCCTCGCAAAGTTGCTAACGCGTAGTTGCTTTAGGCACGTATTTTAATAATTTACCTTCCTAAACTCGGGTGCGCATTTATGTGACCCAAATCCAAGTCTCTACAATGTTAAGATATGTCAAAAACCACGGGTGCATTTATGTGACGTGGTTCGAGACGTGTTTTAATAATGTTGCAATTTTCTTTAAAAATTAAATAAAAGCGGTTATAAATTTAAAACTGAACCATAGGTTAAACATGTATCAAAGTCAGATAATTAAGACAATTATAACAGTTGAGCGACCGTGCTAGAACCACATAACTCGAGAATGCCTAACACCTTCTCCCGGGTTAACAAAATTCCTTACTCGGATTTCTGGTTCGCGGACTATTAAATAGAGTCAAGCTTTTCCTCGATCCGGGATTGGAACCGATGACTTGGGACACCAGAAATCTCCCAAGTGGCGGCTCTAAATCTTTTAATAAACAATCTTGTTTCGATTGTCCTTTAATTGGAAAAACTCCCTTATAAACCCTTCCCGGGGGTGTAGGTGAAAAAGGAAGTGTGGCAGCTCTGGCGACTCTGCTGGGGATCAAACCTAGAATCTCTGGTTAAGGGTTCAAGAATTTGAGATTAGAATAATTGTTATTATTTTGATTTTATTTATTATCTGATTTTATCACATGTTTGGGCCTAAGGTGCTAATTGTTGCTTTTACCGCTTTGATATTATCTGATATGTATATAGAAACTGCTACGAAATCCCTCTCTTCTCTATCTTGAGGAGTGCACGTTGGTCGTGACTTTTTTCTGTTAGTGTCATATCCCAAATAGAACGAGATTCGTACAAGTTGCAAAGCCGGATGATCTTTTGGTTACCGGTACGCAGCCCCCCGGCTCGAGTTGTCCGCTCGGGTAAGCCAGGTCTAGAACAAATAAACCCAAGGTTTTAAACCTAGTATAACAATACCTCATGCCGGATCTCTAGTAGGAACGTTTGTTTGCATCATGTGCATTTTGACTTTGGAGACTCAACACAGGGGTTGGGTCTGTCTAGGACAGGTGCCCCCGAAATAAAAAGACCATCCTGATGCATCTTACTTGCTACTTGTGCATTTATTTGCTTCAGATTTGCATGCTGACCGGCTTTTGAATAAAAGGAGAGAGTTCGGAAAAGAAATAGCAGTGTAGAGGGTTAAGAGAGTTAATCACCTGTTTTAAGAAAAATCAGTGTCCAAATAGCACCGAAACTCTGCCGAATTTTTGAAAAAAGAGAGGGAAAAAACGAATTGAAAAATGAAAAAAAAGAAGAAAGTTTGGTTTTCAAAAATAGTCCATTTTATTTGCCCGAACTACGCCAGTTTGATTCTCACCGGATGTGGGATACGTAGGCAACCCCCATCGGGTCCAACTTCCTTTTTGCAAACATAACCCAAAAGAACAAAATTTTACTTTTATTTGAAAATAATTAGGGTGATGCCATTCTTGTCAGAAATAGCTGAATGTCTCTAAAAGGGCACCGGAAGGCTGCTTTTGCAAGAACAACCGCCTGTGGTCATTTTTCAAGGTTTTCACCGGTTAGCCAACACAGCCTTAAAATCTTCGTCTTCGAGGTGCTGAAAGGCCGTATTTGCAAAACCAAATTTATTTTTTAAAATGACCGGAAAAAAAGAGATGAAAAAGTGTCAATTTTGTCTTTGAGTCAAATGAGTCTTGATTTTTGCTTAATCACCCTAATAAATGTGCAGAATGAGCACGAGTCCAAGTTTGTCGATAGCAGTCATGAACAAGATCCTTTTGGAGTTAGTTGCATATGTGGTGGGAGAATCTGGGAAAATCAGAGCAAGACAAAGTCAATCTACATTTGGGAGGTCTCACCGGGTTGTTAAAAAGCATACCTAGAGGATGTATCATAAAGGCTTTGGTTACGTTTTGGGACCTAGCCCATAACGTATTTCACTTCTCGGATTTTGAACTCACTTAAATTTTGGGAGAGAAGAAGGTTATATGGGAAGTACTGAAGGGCTGAGACATAAGTATCTGATCGCTCCAAGAGCCGTTAACTCTCACAAATTCATGGATTTGTTAAAGATAAGCAAGAGAGTATCTTACTCCGAGTTGGAGGGTGGTTTTTCCACTCTACGCTTTATATATCAGAGGTACGGGCATGTAGGATGGTTCAACGATCCGGCAAGTGGGGTTTGTAGCAAAGGAAACCGAACAAATAGGATGAGCATAGGCGTTTCGCCTTCATGGTAGCTTTCCTAGGCCTTGTGGTGTTCCCCCGAAAAGACGGGAATATCAATTTGCGGGTGGCCGGAGTCGTCAAGGTCCTGATTACCAACGCCAAAAGCATTTTTGCCCCTATGATAGTGTCTGAGATATACCGAGCTCTCACAGATTGTAAAGCTGGGGCATATTTCTTCGAGGGGTGCAATTTGCTATTACAGATGTGGATGATCGAGCACCTGTGTCATCGCCCTCAGTATATAAGTTACGGGTCCACAAAGAAAAGTAGCATTGAAGAGTTCGATATAAGGATTTCAGGGTTCAAGCTGCCAGAGGGGTTCAGAGATTGGGTATCCTGCCTTTACTGCCGAACAAATAGAATGGACATTGGGTTGGCTTCCTGTTAAAGAAATTGTATATGTGCCCGCCACTGGTCCTTACTTCCTCTTAATGGGTCTGCGAGGTATCCAGCCCTACGCTCCTTACTGGGCAATGAGACAGTTGGGAAGGTGTCAGGTGATGCACCCAGATGAAGATCTTAGTGTTTATCCGGTCGAGGTTAGTTCCGACGGTCAATTTCATGAAGAAACAGTTCGTTCTATTTGGAATGAATGCCAGTATTTGACAGTGAATACTCGAGTGCGTGACTTATCTAGAGGCGAAGTCTCACCCGCCTATCTTGCCTGGAATAGAAAAAAGAGCACCGCAAGGGCCGAACCAGAAAGACCAGACAAAAAGCCTCACATTCAGGAATTCGTTGAGGCGTCGCAAGAACAGTGGGCTTGGTTGGCTAAGGAGAATGAGTACAGGGCCACAATAGGAAAATTGGAAAAGCAAGTTAGAGAACTTCAATTCGAGAATAGCTTGCAAGTCACGGCGGACGAAGGAGAAAAGAAAAAGCTAGCCAAAGAGAACGAGGCCCTTCGAGCCCAAATTCAGGAAATGAAAATAGCTGCAGAAAACCCCGCCCGAAGTGCCAAAGATGAAAAACTCATAAATAACCTAAGGCAGAAACTGAGTGATTATGGTTTTGATTTAAACAAGGGAGAAAGTGAACTAGCCAGGGTTCAGAAGCAATTGGCTAAAAACGCAGATGAGCGAGCATGTCTGGTTAAGTAGTTGAAAGAAAGGTACGACAATGAGGTCGCAGGGTTAAAGAAAAGGGACATCGCCACGGAAAACAAAATGATCAAACAAGCAAAAGATTTCAAGGTTGAAAGAGAACATTGTTATACAACATTGGCACAATTAGAAATAGATTTGCAACAACATCAGGAGCAAAATCATGTGGCCGAGCAAACTTTGGAACCAGGGCCTAGCAGATCGGGCGTTTGTTACAAGAAAAAGGTGCCATAAGAGAAAGAATTAGAAACATCGCCGATTACATTGTTGTGAAGTGCCAAGTCTGTGAGGATATGACTCGCACCACCTTCTTCGCAGCAGTGATGATATTTGTTAAATAGATAATGAACGACTTTGACCGACTTCAAAGGGATCTTGCATATAGGCCCGCGGTGAGACCGAATGATGTCCCACGGGCCCCAGGAGCATTGATGTATTCATGATTTTTCATTTGAGTCTATATTTCCGTTTCCGTTAGAGTCTGTCAGTTGCGTAAGTTTGTATTTTCTTTCTGCTGGGGTCTGTCAAGTGTTTTCGAGTTTGCATTTTCTTATGTCGGAGTATGATTTCTGAGTTTGTATTTTGTCTTTTCATCAGCGTCTGTTAGTTTCTCTTGGAGTCTGTTGGTTTTGAGTCTTTGTAATCAAAGTCTTTGCTTTTTATGAAAATTGAAAATCCCAAAAATATTTTATTTCACACTTATCTCCCAGAACTACGCTCGGTCTGATTCATGCGAGGTCATGATACATAGGCAATCTCCATAGGATTCGACCATAACCAAAGAAAAAGAGAGAAAACAAGAGAGAAAAAGAAAAGAAAAAGAGAGAAAATAAGAGAAAAGAAACAATGAAAAAACAAGCGGGAAATGAAAAAAGAGGAGCAAAGGCCAGAATGAAAAGTAAGAGAAAAAGAAGGAATGTTGTAAGTGGAAAAGCCAGGATGACGCAAGCAGCCGATCAAATGCATGATAGAAACGGTTAACTGCTTAGGTGCATTCATCCCCCAAATGTGCGATTACCAATTTGTTAAAGCCCTAACCACTAACAAGGTTGCTGTTGATGTATTGAGTTCAGGAAGGTGGTTAGTTGATTGGCATTCTGGTAACTCACTCATACAACACCCGATCAAAAGACAGGCTGAATATGGCCAACCAAGAATTGGAGGCAAGTAATGTTAACCCGTCAAAAGAGGTGGAAGAATTAGATGTTAATGCGATAAGGGAAGAGATGTATAAGTTAAAGTAGCAAATGGTTGAAATGTACCAAGCCTGGGCAAAGGGGCATCCACCACCGATTTATCCCGCCAACCCTGCTTATATCCCACCATTTTCCCAACCTCAGGAGCCTCCCACTGCGAACTCATCTCCAGCCTTTCCCCTCTACCAACAATGCTATGGAACAACTTCCCATACTTTCCAAGCTCCACCACCCAAACAAGTCCCATATCCTCCTCCACCAGTCACTCCCGTTTTTGTGGCACCTCCACCTACTGCATTATACCGATCTTCCAATGAACATCTATTCCAATCTCATGACAACCAGTATTATCCCCCTGAACCCACCTTCAAAGTCCTAGAACCATATTCTTACACCCCTCATCTTGATCTCACGGCAGAGACCGAGAAGCCACCCAAAAATCCCAAACATGAGGAGATGATCAGAAAGGTCAAAAGCTTAGA